>NW_018745174.1:1238333-1857500 GCF_001683475.1 Chenopodium quinoa | reverse complement strand
TGCTCTTCTTGTTCGAGGGTTTTTCCAGGGGATATTTTTGGCGATCACGCGGTGTCGTGCGCTGGTATCGTGGGTATTAAACATAGACATAATGTTGTTCGGGATACCCTAGTTGATGTTTGCTATCGTTTTGGGATTTCAGCAAGGAATTGAAAGAGGTTGACATTGGGTTGTCTATCTGGAGGGAACGACGAGGCCCTCAGACATGCTAATTTGTTACTTAATTCTTGGGATCGTGGTCGCGATGTCTGTGTCGATTTGACAGGATCTTCTCCTTTGACACAGTCAGGGCTATCTGACTTTATTCCTGGAGGGGTTGTGGCTGATGCAGCTCATCGGAAGCGGGTTAAATATGAGGCTCGTTGTCAGGCGATTGAATATGGGTTCATTCCCTTCTCCTTTTCTTCGTTTGGTGAATTAGAAAAGGAGGCTGTTGCGTTGCTTAAGCGAATTCAGAGGTTCTCGACGACGCAAGACATTAGAGCACGTGCTGCAGCTCATATTTTTACTAGGGTAGGCTTTGCTATAGCTAGAGGAGTGGGGGCCCAGATTGTATCTCGGCTTCTCACTAATTTATTGTAGGTTGTATGACTTTTTGTTTTTGAGATATAATAATAATAATAATAATAATAATAATAATAATAATAATAATAATAAAAAAAAAAAAAATCTACTCTGCTCTGCATGTTGGCAACTTGGCATAAACCAATGTTAGCATGAGGACTTAACAAACCAATTTGGAGATGAAAAGGTAGTGGTAAGAAATATATCAATTCTCGGGTTAGAAAAATACAATGTAATCATAGTCGGTTGCGGAACTAGGGGGTTAGGGGCCATGGCTCTTCCCCCAAGGTTAATTAGTCGTTGGTGAAACCACAGGGACTAAGGGCCTATTCTCTTGAGGAAATACAAGACGATCAGCCTGATCAACTTGTAATGCACATCAGGTGGCATTTTATGTAAATACTCGACACGGGTTGGGGTATATGTGTAATTATACGGGGATGGTCTCAAACGGTAGTTTTATACGGAAAATTGTTGACTAACGGTGAACTTAGTCAAACCAGTAACGTGAATTCCTGCCGTTAATTCACTTTCCCAATCTGAAATTCCCCCATTTGCATTTTGACCTATCTTCATCTTCTCCGACGATATCAAAATTATAAAATTCCAATCAAAATTAAATTTGGTTTCGCAAACTGGAGCAAGTAAATTAAATTTCGCATTCAAATTGCATTTGGGTTCGCAGACTGGAGGAAGTTAATTAAATTTCGCATTCAAATTGCAATAAGGATCGCAACACTTCCATATCGACTGACGAAATAAGCTACCCAGGTGGAATCCCTGTAAGTACAACTTTACATTTGCAATGCAATGTTGTGGTGAATAATTGTTACAATTCCGATTGGTTGATTTGCTTGTTATATATGGTAGGATGGTTTTGATGCGCTGAAATTGAATTCATCGCCTCACATCTGAATGAGATGGGAAATGGGATAACATTTGAAGTGAGAAGATCCCCTATTTCATCACCCAAAACTAAGATGATCGGCCATGAGAAGTGAATGAAATCCTCTTAGAAATGGAATGACAATGGCGAACAATATGCAGCTAAACAATAAAGAAAAAAACTCAATTTGCCGTCACTTTATCAACCTAACGACGTTATTTGCTAGATGGGGGGCCCACCATAACGGAAAAAATCCATCAGTTAATAATAACCGTACGCATGAATATGATATTAATATTTGGTACAAGGAATGGCCCACTAAACCTACTGATTGACAAAATGAAGCACATCAACCTGATTGCCTGGGTGCTCCTCTATTCTCTTACGTTGAAATTCAGTTCAGCTCACTTCAGTTCAGTTCAGTTCAGCTCAGTTCAGTTTAGTTCAATTCAGTTCAGTTCAGTTCAGCTCCTAATTTCCTTCTCTCATAAAATATTCAGTTCAGTTCAGTTCATCTCAGTTCAGTTCAGTTCAGCTTAGCTCAGTTCAGTTCAGTTCAACTGAGTTCAGTCAATGAGAACAAGCCCTAAGGTCTCCCCTAAGGTTTTGGTTATCTATTACTTGTTAGTTTTACATTTAATTTATTACACTGGTTATTTTATATGTAATCGATTTGGTTTAATTTCTAATAGAATTTTGAGATCCAATTTTTAGCTCACATTCGAAGAAGCCCCCTAACTACCTTAAATTTTTAAAATTTTCAATGCTTTAAATCTTATGTACAAAAAATTCTAGGCTATAGCATTTCATTCTTGAATTTAATATCCATATTCCAGTCTTTTGTTTCATATTATGTAATTTTCTCAACCCTTTTTTGTTTTGAGGTATTGATATCCATTAACTTATCCCACTCTTTCATGACATTTTAGTATTATTTTTTGAGCACAAGATTGTAATACATGTATAGAGGGTTTTACCTCCCTAATAAAAAATATTAAGCTTCGTGACTGATTATAATATATTACGGTATTACCCCATATAAATACTTAGTCGTATAGTTTTGTCAAAATCTTAAACAAAAGTAAAAATAGTATGATAATATTCTTCCCATGAAAGGGAATAATGGGATTTTGTATTATTGGAATGAGTTGACTCAATTTTCACCACCACAAATGGAAAGATTAATGGGTAGTCATTTAGATGATAAATTGACCTTATGTCCTCCACAAGAACCTTCCAAATAAACTAATGTGATTACTCCCACTTCCCCATATAATGTAGTTGCCATTCTTTCTCCAATTACTTGATATCAAATCAACAACTCACTAACTTCAAATCCAGGAAAAATAGAGAGCCTTGAGCCAAACAGAGAGATGCCCAACTATGTTATGTCTACTTAGTGAAATGCATGTAATCATGAGGTTTATGTTGACTTTAGACTTGGACTAATCAGGTGTGTGGTACCCATTATATTGTAGACTTTTTTTTTTTTTCCATTATTGTTGTCTTTATTTCTGATTACTCGCATTATTTTGACTTTTTATACATCTTACATACTTCTATATGTACTATTTTGACTATTTTTTCTGATTGCTTTATGAATTAAATTTTACTGTATTACGTAAGAAGTTTTAAGATTTATTTTTGATGTACATTGTTCAAGCATTGACTTTTTATATTATTAGGGCGGCTGCCATAGCGAGCCATGTCCAGAAAGCTCTTTCAGATACTTAGTGGTTAACTAACTTTGATAGCAACTATTTTGTTGGGGGCCGGGACAAACTTGTTTATACATGAATAATAATCTATAGGAAAATACAAGTTAAGGGCGAGTTTATCCCCAGACTCGGACCCAAACTTCAGACTCTGCCACATCAGTTTTCCACTAACTTTAAAATACTTTTATATTATTCAGATTCATATAAGACTTTCTCCAAATTTACACATTATCCCAAGACTCACTCCAAACTCATTTAATCCTTTTCAAAATATTTTTATTTTTTTTTGTAAAATATCTTTTTTTATTTTTTAAAAATTATTGTAAACTTTTGGTCGGTGAGGTGGCTAATTTTCATTGGCCTTGCAAAGTCTTGACATGGGTTTGGATTTTCCAAACTCCATGTAAGACTCACATGAGTCTTAGATGAGTTTATTGCAAGAATCTTGAGTAAGACTCATGTTGAGACTTTGCTCAAGACTTGCAATAAACTTACCCTAATCTGTCAAATAAACGAATTTTTGTTAATTTGATGGCATTTTTGTAAATATATTGAAAAATAGGGTTATTTATTCAGTACTTTTGGTGAATTATCCAATTACTGTTTGTTTTTTGCTTTTACTGTTTGGTGAGAAAATTACACATGTACCCCTCAACTAGTACATGAAAAGACGCATGTACCCCTCCACTGGTACTTGAAAAGACAATTATAATATAAACAAATTTTGTTTATTTTGTTTATCTGGGGAATTAACTGGGTATCCCTCATTATCTATAGAGCATATGATTTAAATTAGTTATGTTTTTTTAATCCTAAATATTTGATTGATTATTTGAACCGCACAAAGTAAACTAGCTATAAAACCATGTACTTGTAAAACATTTCATAGGATATAATATATAAGTATATAAAAACAGAGAAGACGGTTTGATCATACTGAATATGAACAAACAACAGTTTTTAAATCTGATCAATCTAAGATAATACAAATTATTAATTAGCGCAACGTAATCTATCGTAAGGTTACTAATCATTCTAATGTAATTAATTACTCAATAACAATTTTTGAAGTACTTATTAACATAATAAAATCAATATGAAGTCAACTTATTATTGGGTTCAAACAGTTCGTAATACTTGTATTATTTTAGTAAGTTGTCCACTACGTACATTGTGTACTATAAGTAGATATTTCTTTACTTTAATTTGCTGGCCTTTATTTTCTCTATGTTTCTTTGAACCGTTTTGAGCATTGACAAACAAGAATGTCAAGATTGACATCCACTTTATTGTCAATGTGTAAATGGTGCATGAACTGCACGTTGTTTACATATTTGTAGGGAAATGTAAGGATTAAATTTAGTACTGTTTTAGATTGTAGGCATTAGGCAACATATTTTTGTAAGGAAATGTATGGATTATATTTGGTTAAAAATATTGCTCCTAATTGGTGGACCATATTCTATATTTACTGCCTTTTGATCATTATGTATTTTGATTAAAAAAAAAAATCTTACATCAACAAGGAATGTGATGTATGGATGGTCAACTAGCTTAGTTGGTTAAAATCTTGCTAAGTAATATTCAAGATTTTAAATCAAATCTCATCTACGATAATTACCTTTGTGACACTCTCTGCAACCAAAAAGTAATTTCTAGAAATTTTATGTATTGGGTGAGCGGATTCTCGGTGAAACAGACTCACCCAATACTTTGGTGAAAAGAAAATGTAAAGGTCTATTTACCCTCAATAAAACTTAAAGCTGAAAATGTCACCATTTGGTCATAAAGTCAACTACATGGTTTATGCATGATAATTTATACAAAGGGTATGTTCTAATTTACTGAACTGAATTGAATTGAGTTGAACTGAATTGTTTATGAGAGAATGAAATTAGAAAATGAACTTAACTGAAATTAAGCTGAAGAGAACAGGCCCGAAGATAATATTGGTGTTTGACCAATAAAAGCAAATACTTAGGCCATAATATTATTGGACATATTTTTAATTCAGTTTAATTACTTAATTTCAGTTTTGCTCATTCCAATTATTATTATTATTATTATTATTATTATTTGTTATTGGTTATCAATTTTTTTTTATTTAATAGTTTAGTTTAGGTCATATTAATCCATTTTCAACTCAAAAGAATATAGTCCATCTTTTATACAATAACAAGTTCTAGATAAGATAAAATAAGAAATTAAAAATCATGATATAATAAATAGAAATTTCTTGTTGTCCCAGAATAAATGACACGTTTGTTTTATCATCAAATATGTTGAATATGTGTGTGTTAAAAAAGTCAAAGTGTGAAGAATAAATAAGACAGGAGCAAAAAAAAAAAAAAAAAAAAAAAAAAACCTAGAGGGAGTATTAGTCAAGATGGTTGATTGCAACACATTAATGGTTGTATTTTAAAATAATATTAGGATGTTAATTTAAAAAAAAAAACGGTTGGGTTGAGGGATAGGGGATATTTGATCCATTATATATATATATATATATATATATATATATATATATATATATATATATATATATATATATATATATATATATAATAGTGGCTTGGTCTAATGCGAGGAGTAATGCCACTATTCTACCTTCTCAATGGCCAGCGTGACATAAAGGTCACGGGTTCGAATCTCCATCCACTCCTCCTTCAAAGTGGAATTAATTCGCGCCAGGTATGAATGAGCCTGTGTTATATATGAAGTATGTAATTTCGCAAGTTAATTTAATGATCATTTGAAGTCAATGAAACTCTACTTGCATCATTTTTTTATTACCGCACATTACCATATCTACAATGGTTGTGATGATGCTAATAGATTTGTAATAAAAATTAGGTATATGAAAGTAACATTTCTATTGACATTGACATAAAATTTCCTTCACAATGTTACTTTTAAAATCACTATTTATCGTTACTCGTATGACCGTATATATAAAGGATAACATTGTTAGAAAATAATGGTGTAATTGTGTTTGATTAATGTTGAGTCAATAAAAAATAAGAACGAGGAAAGCAATTAAGAAAATGAACAAAGAACACTAGGATTTGCGTAATTTGGTCAAATTAGACCTACGTTCACGTGTGGGAGATTCGAGAACTTATTCCCTGTAAAGGAGAAAGAACGAGAGAATATACAAGGAGTCAGATCTTAATGGCGCTCTCTGGGGTGTGATCTAGTTGATCAACTAAGGACCCTTTTATAACATAAGAAACCCTAAATTATTCCCCAACTATACTCAAATAGCTTTCATTGAGGAAATATAATTTTAGGAAATATTCCATAACAAATGCAAGCAAACAGACCAAAAAACTGAAATTTCCAACTAGAGTACTTCGTTAGCAAATATCCAACATTGTCATTTGTCAGTTTTTCGTTAAATGGTCATAACTTTCTCGTTTCTTATCGGAATTTGGCACATGACATACTGTTTGAAAAAACTCTTAAAACAAGTTATTACTAGAAAACTCTTAAAACAAGCTATTACTAGAAAACTCTTAAAACAAGCTATCACTTCCGACTAAAATAACCTAAAAATTACTTATAATTTGAGAGATATTTGTATTCAAAGTCATTCCTACTATATTTCAATTCACATGTTAACAGATATAATCATTATTAGTTATTATTTATTGTTATTTTAATCCCGTAATTTGCTTGTTAAGATTGATAGTTAAAGATATCTCTAACTCTTAATTGATGTACTTAGTCAAATACTCAAATGTATCTGGTCGTATTTTTATTATTGCTTACTCTTGAATTATATATTTTCATAAAATCACATCAATATAATTAAGCTTTTTCTTATACTCTCTAAGTTTTCTCTCCTTCTCGATCTCTAAGGTTTCCAATTTTTTTTTCTCATAACTCTATCATTATCACCGTTTGTTATCATGAACTAAGGGTTTGTTCTCTTCAGCTTAATTTAAGTTTAGTGTAGTTTAGCTCCAATCAGTTCAGTTCAGTTCAGTTCATTTCAGTTCAGCTTATTTCAGTAAATTAGAACCGGCTCTAAGCAGACTATTACTACACAAGTTTAATAATATTCACCATTAACCAATAATAATAAACTTGATATTAATAATAAAAAAATTATTTTGAAAATAAGAAAAAAAGGAAGGAAAAAAACAAAAGACTCAAAGAGAAAAAAGATTGAGTGGGAGGGAGAAAAGGATAGTGAAAAGACAAGTCAGACGTCAAATCGGAGGGTCAAGAAATCATAAGACAGTCAGTGTTATGTGGGAGCTGCCAAAGTAGAAATTATATGTATTGTCATTCCATCCGATTTTCTCTCCTTTTTTCTCTCTCTCTACTAATTTACCCTTTTCTCTCTCATGATTAATTTACGACTACTACTAGTACGAGTATTAAAGATTTTTTCCCTAATACTAGTAATACTTCTTTTTATTCTAAGTATACTACTGCTCAAATGTGTTCTAGTAATCTCGTTATTTGTACACGTGCAATCTCATGTTATTTGATGTACGGACTATTGTTTTTGTTTCAAATTCTACTTAAGACATTGTTTCAAATTCTACTTAAACTTACGTCTTTTGTATGTACTACCTCCGTTACATGTTATTTGCAACGATTTGACATAAATTATAGAGGAAAAATGTCTAATAGTTGCAAATAATATGTAACGGAGGTAGTATGATCAAATTATTGGTTAGGGGCAAGTAAAATATGTTACTATATATGAAGTATGTATGTAACTAATTTAAGTACGGAGTAATAAGTAAAGTGTGTGTCTACATCCTACATCTCAAATTCGCCATTTTTTTTTCTATTCTATTTGTCTTTTTCTTTTGTCCCCTTTAATTCTGAGTAGATTGTTTACGATAAATTTAAGATTGGATTAGTCGACTAACCTCCAAGTATCCAACAATTGAATTTTATTCCCTCTTTCCATAATATATTTTTAAAGATATAAAGATAGTGAAGGGAGTACGCAACTATTGTTATTTCTTGTAAAGACAAACAAACATGTATTTAATGAAGCTTTGGATATAGAGGTATATTAAATGGGAAAGGTTAAGAAGTACTTTGTATATGATGACATGAAAGATTTGTAAAGTGTTTGGTACTTTATAGGTAAATATACAAATGTTGATTTATTTTATAAAAATATGTAAAATAAAACTTACAAATAACCAATTTGTTGAGATACTTAAAATGGAATACATGCATTGGGGCAGAGGGATACAGTAACTAACAACAATTTTGATCAAATAAATCCATAAAACTAAAATACAAATCATATAATTAAAAGTTGATCGTCAAACACGATTGATCTTTTTTATTAGTCAAAATTAATTGATAACAACTAAAAAATTAACTTCAAGATCATTAAAGCAGAGTGTAGTAATTAGTAGCAATATTGTGCAAAAATTTCAATCCAACTAAAGCTATAATCAGACCATGCCAAAGCTGTTCGCTTAGTACAATTGGATGCAACACTTTTTGGTCAAATGAGAGTTGAGACCATTTTTTAAAAAAATTTATTTATTTATTTATAAATTTTTATTTTTTAAAATTTTTATTTATTTATTTATAAATTTTAATTTTTTAAAATTTTAATTTTTATTACTATAAGTTAAGACCGATCTTTAATATGGCTATAAATGAAAATAATTTAGTACTCCATACTTCTTATCATTTCTAATTTCAATTTAATTAATTAATTAATCTCCTTATGGTGGTGTAATGTCCTTTTTTTATTTAGAACTAAAGTATAACTATGGTAATGCACAATATGTATTCTAGTTTACCAAGAAATATTTTCTTAGCGATAAAAATGAGTTAGGAGAGTTATTTATATTGCAACAACTTTTATGATTTTTTTTTAAATAAAATAAATTCAATCGGGTGCTTATTTTATAACTTAAAATTTGAATTTTGAGAGTTTATTTCACTATGATGCACTTTTTTTTAGCTAAATGTATAGTATATAGACTGCATCATTTAAATTTTATTTCCAATCTAACTTTCTGGTAAGAAGTTCATGCATTATCATTAAAGTCAAGGAGCAATAAATGGTTTGACTCAAGTAAAATTAAAAACTTACATTCGCATTAACTATTGTTCTCAAAGAAGAAGTACAATAGAAAAAGTTTTAGTAAAAAAGTTCCTTCCAAATCAATAATCATAAGACATAATGAGTATTGGTAAAGGGTTTTAAATCAATCATGGTATAAAAATACTGTAGTTTGTTTCACTATGATTTACTTTTGAACTTAATACATCTTTTTGCATTATATCTAAAGAACCCTAGGCATTATATTGTGTATTTGTGTGTGTATAAAGCTAATTTAAAACTTTTGGACTTATAATATATAAGCAGTAATTATTTGATTTTTTTTTTGAATATATATAGTGCTTTAAGTGATCCATTACTATACATAGGATCGAGGTCTCTTTTGTTTATAATAGCAGGGAGATTATTAATCAAATGACAATCTTTTATCTACTTGTAAAACAAAATCGTAATTGTTAAGTTTATATATATTCTCTATTAAAAAAAAGATTTATATAATTCCACCAACAAATGCATTTTACCCTGCATAAAGAGAGTACGGAGCAAATCAACTCTAAATTGAAATTATTTTGTCGTAACAAAAAATATCCAAATAATTGAGTCATACATGTATATATTGCATATCCTTTTCATGGAAGCAAAAATCTTTCATCTCAAAGCTTCAACTCTCACACTCATGATTTCTTCACATTTTCTAGGTATAGATTAATTTCATACACACAAATAAAATCAAAAAAGTTAAATGTAGTGAGTTTACTCTTTACATGTAATTAATCTACTCCATCCTATTTATGACCAATGTACTTTATTAATTTTACACCATATGGATCACAATATCTCATTCTTACACCCGAGTGAAAAAGATAAAATAAATAAAAATAAAAGATGATGATGTAATACTTACAATAAATATTACATAGACACTCTAATTATTATCCAACTTCAAAATAACTTTTTAATCGATTAATTTTATACTTTTAACCCTCGCTCTTTTGTACGTTGTCCACAATACTACGTTCTATGTATATCCAAGATATTTTCCCTCCTTTTTCACCATAATAATTATGATGAACATAAAAATATGTTTAATTTTTCCCACTATAAAAAAGGAAGTAAAGAATTTACCTCATCCAAAAAGGCCAAAGAAGTGTTTCTTTTAATCCTATTCTCCTCTCTATTCACCCTTTTGTCCCCTTGAAGCCAGTATTTTGCAGGTTGCCGTAGCTTGTCCCTTTAGCTTTTAAAGACCTACGCGTAGCACATGCAATTATTTCTTCCCCAATTCGTCCAAAATTTTAAATTCAAGTAATTAAATTCATTTATTACATCAATTTAAACATAATTTCTATTTTATTTTTCTTTGTTTACAAAACTAATTAAGCTTGATCTAGTAAAAATGATTGTGCCTTCCAAATTTTGGCTGATGGTTCATCCACTTCCAAGATACTCTATTGATCTAATCCGCTAACATTGGTCTAATAATTTAATTAAATAATAAGAGTTGAAGTTTAGTTTGGGTCGGTACTCTTTTACCTTAAGAAAACCTTATCAAATTCTCACATAATATGGTCCAACCTTTGATTACAATATAGTTTTCTACTTAAATAATTAAATGTATTTTCTCGGTTTTCTTTATACTAATACTTATACTTTTGTATTATTTAGAATTTTTTGCTTACCAAATATTAGTTAACAATGATCGTGAATTGATTAATATCTTTAAGTAAAAACATTGAAAAGAATCAAACAAAATACTATACATTATATTTTATATATAGCACAAAATATAGTCAATTAAAAGGTGTATGAATAGTGTAAAGTCAAATAGTAAAAGTATAAAAGTAGAAAGAAAATGCTAAACAAAATCTTTGTATGCACTCAATCCGCTTCAAGTTAAATACTACTCTTGAACATTTCATCTTTATTTAGCATAACACATATCTTTTTTGAATGTCTTCATATGTATTAACATATGATACTAATCTTAATATATAAGATGTTTTAGATTTATGTCAATGTATATCTTCAGTGTATCAACTTTTCGGGTTTTAAATCAAATAGATAATTAGATATATTAGTAATTTAATGATAAATGTGTTGGCAATATATATGTTGTATTTAACTTAAAACAGAGAAATGATAATAAAAGTCATCACATTTTTTAAAAGAATAAAAGTCATCACATAATAAAATACAAAACTAAATTATCAATAACAATAAAAAAGTAAAATGGTGCACAAAAGGAAAAAAAAAACCAACAAACCCCTCCTTATTTATTACTCCGTAGCTACCATTTATTATATATTTTCAATATAATATACTACTAATTTACGTCATCTAATTATTCCAATTATTAACTACGTATATATATATAAAAAAAAATTATTCCAATTATTTTTATTATTATTATTCATCTCCTTTTAAATACCCTCAGCCGACCACTCCATCCACCCCATTTGCTTTCTTGTATAATCCCCTCTTTCTCTCTCCTCTTTATCTCTCTCTCTTCCAATATTTTTTTCCCTTAAAAAAAAAAAACTTCTTTCTCTCATCTTCAACTATGAAGCTCACCTCAAACTATACACCATTTTCACATCCCTAAAATTTTAACAAATTCCTTCAATATTTCCCTTGTATTATTAGAACAATTATTATCATTTTTACCATTTATAACCCTAAAAATAAGAAGAAAATAAATAAAAATGAGCGTAGATGATTCCTTGCGATCTCTATCGTTGGATTGCCTGAACCTGTTAATCAACGGCCAAGCTTTCAGCGACGTAACCTTCAGCGTAGAAGGACGTTTAGTACACGCGCACCGCTGCATCTTAGCAGCGCGTAGTCTGTTCTTCAGAAAATTCTTTTGTGGGCCGGACCAACCGGGTGGGCTTGACCCACGGGTCATGGGTCAAGCCTCATCGCCTCGAGCCAGTGGTGGTCCGTCACAAATAATACCGGTTAACTCAGTCGGGTATGAAGTTTTCATGTTATTGTTACAATTTCTTTACAGTGGTCAAGTTTCAATTGTTCCTCAAAAACACGAACCTCGCCCCAATTGTGGCGAGCGCGGTTGTTGGCACACGCATTGCACCTCCGCCGTTGATCTTGCTCTTGATACTCTCTCCGCCGCTCGATCTTTCGGCGTTGAACAACTTGCTTTGCTTACTCAGGTTCGTTATAAATAATTTTAATATAATTTGCGTCATTTGGGTTGAATAAGTAGTGGATGATGAGCTGAAGTAAGATCTTAATTTTTTTTTATAAAACAAATATAATTCGGGGTTTGTTTTAGTTGGTCTTGTATACAATGGGTGTATTGTTGTTTGCCGTCAAAGTTGGATGAACTTGTTAGCTTTAAAATTGGCAAAAATCTCATCCAAATGGTTACGAGTACTTACTAAATATAGATCTTATGATGATTGTTAAGTATGTTTGTATAATTTAAGAATTGATTTTTGGGGGTAGGTGTTCAAATCATTTCAATCAAAGTCTTTTCTTCCACAGTTGCTGGGGGGGGGGGGACAAAATTTAACTGATTTCTTGTAAAAAAAACTTTACTTTCCTCATTTGGAGCAACTCATTGTCTAAACTCTAATATGGTAATCTACTCATGCTTACACAAACTCCCATAAATGCATATATAAACAAATGAATTATTCTATATCTTTATTAATTATGTGACATTTATCCAAATTTTTGTGAAATTAAATTTTGTAGTACAAAAGTCTTGTATTCATGAAATGATAAGACTTTGTATCATATTGATTGATTACTCATACTGAAATTGTCTTTTTTTAGCTATAACTTGTCATTCTATAGTTTCTATTAATTCATCCTATATGAAAATTGTAATTAAAGTGATTTGTTATTGAAAACTTTTAAAATAATTTCTCTCCACTTGTCATTAGAGCTTAATTAACACAATATAGGTTACAAACTAAATAAAATGCTATCTTTGTCCAAATTTAATTGGCTCACAATTAATTGTAATTACAGTATTAAGTATTACACTATCGACTGTTAAAAAATTACACTATCAATGTGACATCTAATTCTGAACAGAGGATGATTGTACGGAATTATTTGTATTCCGGCAATAGTTTGTGTAAGAAGTTTACCACTGAATTTGTGTAAAGGTCCAATCATATACATTATTTCATGCGTGCAAATTTTGGAATAAGATTTGCTCAACAATATAAAGTGATAGCCCGGACACTTATGTTCAGTTAGTTATTTGATCCACCCTGTATGAACCAATTAATAGTATTTTTTAATAAACATAATTAGACTATATTATTAGTGTTACATTGCATTATTGATCAATGTTTAATCTTGGGGATGAATTTAATTTGCAGAAGCAATTGTCAAGTATGGTAGAGAAGGCATCAATTGAAGATGTAATGAAAGTACTAATAGCATCAAGGAAGCAAGAAATGCACCAACTATGGACAACATGCTCACACCTTGTAGCGAAATCCGGCTTGCCTCCGGAAGTGCTAGCTAAACACCTTCCAATCGACGTGGTAGCGAAAATCGAGGAGCTCCGGTTAAAGTCATCAATAGCAAGGCGATCATCCCTTATTCCTCATCACCACCACCATCACGCTCACGACCTCGGCCTCCCTTCCCCCGTGGAACAGGAGGACCACAAGATCCGGCGTATGAGACGTGCACTCGACTCCTCCGACGTGGAGCTAGTCAAGCTCATGGTCATGGGTGAAGGCCTAAATTTAGACGAGGCATTAGCACTACACTATGCAGTAGAAAACTGCAGCCGTGAGGTTGTTAAGGCATTGCTTGAGCTAGGGGCAGCCGACGTAAACTACCCGGCCGGCCCCACGGGGAAAACCCCTCTTCATATAGCAGCCGAGATGGTGTCCCCGGACATGGTGGCAGTGTTGTTAGACCACCACGCAGACCCGAACGTACGCACCGTAGACGGAGTCACTCCCCTAGACATCCTAAGGACTTTAACCTCGGATTTCCTCTTCAAAGGGGCGGTCCCGGGTTTAGCTCACATTGAGCCCAACAAACTACGACTTTGTCTCGAACTCGTGCAGTCCGCTGCAATGGTGATCTCAAGAGAGGAAGCGAACGACAACAATAACAACAACAACAACACCAACAACAACAACAATAACACATCGATTTATGCACCCGTTGGAGGCGATCAAGAGAATACTAGTAGTACTAGTAGTAGTGGAAATGTTGGGAACATTGGTATAGATTCAAGAATGGTTTATTTGAATCTAGGGGCAGTTGGTTCAGCTTCAATGGGAGATCATCACCACCACCATAATGAGGATAATAGTCATACAAGTCACCGGAATCCGGCGTCGATTTACCATCACCACCACCAGCATCACCATCATCATAACGAGTATTGAAGTTAAATTTTGGAGCTGAGGGTACGGACGTACGTACGGTTGGTGTTACATATTTTAGTTAATTAATTGAAAACAATCAATATGTAATTATCCATCTATGCAACCTAAGTCAACAACAAAATTACTACTACATAGGTGGATAATACTAGAATTATTTACATAATTTTGCTCATCAATTAATTCAATTTGGGTTTCTCTCATTTTTTTTTTTAATTTTTTTTTCTTGGTTTTTCTAGGTTTTTATTTTTTATTTTTTGTGCATGATCAGTTTAATGATGAATGATTATATGCAAAATGCAGTTGATCATGTGAAGTGGAAATTCTGGCTTTTTTAGAGGAGCATTAATTCTACAAAAAAAAAGGAAAAAGAAAAAAAGAAAAAAAAATTTAAGGTCAATCTTTTCAATACAAGCCTGTAAAAATTAAATTATGTTTTGTGAAAATATTATTACATGGTTTAATTCACCTCTGTGAAATTACAATATCATGCCCTATTTATTGCTAACTTTTCTTTTCTTCCTTGTCTCCCACTCATCTTTTCTTCCCATTAAAATTTGTTGTTTCCTACCCTTTGGCTTTTTTGATAAGGTGTTCCTATATATTAAAAATATAGAGCTTTAATTAAAAAAAAAAACAAAAAATAGAGTTTTTTTAATTTTTGTTTTTTTTACAGTGAATTTATTCATTTTGAAATGTTCATCATTAATTCACATAAATTTATGCTTCTTTACTAATAATGATTATAATAGTGTACTATTTGTTTCAAAAAAACAAAATTATAATAGTGTACTATAAGCGCTATATTTCACTCAAAACAATATGACTATGACAAAAATTTTGTTTTTATAAAAAGTATTTTGACTGTTTAAATGTTTTTCCTAAATGTTTTGAATGTAATATTACTTTGACTTTTTATATACTTCTATCAATGATTATTTCAGTCAAGAAAAACTTTTTAAAACAAAGAGATTACTAATTACATGAGTGTTGATAGGTTAGCTCGTGATCAGAAGATAGTGCTAATAACCAATTTATAGTGTATAATAATAATCTCAAAATAATGTTTATTTTTATTTTTAATAATGAGTGCATTGTGTTGAACAATATATCATGACAATATATTGAATTACTTTTCAACTTGCTATCAAGATTGCAATACTAATACTATTGGTTTAAAAGTAAGGATGTGAAGTGTGACTATTTTCCAAATTGGTAGCAATTGTCATTCTTGGGAAAAAACTACAAGTCACTTCTAGTTCAAAGTTTTAAATGTTGGTACAACATTATTAATCATTGGTATCCATTTACAATTTGAGAAAAACCCTTTGTATGTATGCATCCTTATAAAGGATAATTTTATGTAATTACTAAAACGGACATTTGTAAATTAAAATGTAATCCAAAATATTATAACTGTTAAGACTTCAAAGGTCAAATTAAAATAGAAAAGTAATTTTTAGTAAAAAGATTCTCTTTTTAATTAGTCTATATAAGTATGTTTTTTTCATCAAGTCTTTCCTCTTGTGTATAATATAATGGTCTCTATTTTTAATTATAGGATAACTTATCTGTAAAGTTTTAGAAATAGTGTGATTGTTATTCAAAACAAATTTGATTTCAATCAACATTCATGTCGTTTGACTCATTCATAATCAAATAATAATTGTCTTAATATAGTTTCTTGTTATAGTTTGAACTACTATATATTACTACCTTAGTATTAAGAATATTAAGATAATGCAATTATTGGTTATGATAGGATTAAATATTATAGTGTATGCAAGCTTTTATCAAAATTTGAGGTTGTAAATTGACTTCCCTAGCATGTCTTGGTATTGTAGTGTAGTTAGTTAACAAGATTATATATTTATACATGTAGTTTATTTTCACATATTTATTTATAATATATGTGGCTAGATCTTGTTCTATTTGGGAAAATGAGCTGTTCATGCCTTTTATGGTTCATTTCTTTTCTTGGCTACCTCCAATCAATAAACCTTTTCACATAAGTTCAAGTTTGATTGTCTTTTTGGTCTAATTGTAATAGTTTTTTAAGGCTTTGTGGGTGCAAATTATTGATTGGTTTGTCTTGGATGAACGCAGCAAATGAACTGTGACCACCAGCAAAAATGGACTTATCATAGCATATACTATAATTTATTATACAAAAATGCAACAATATCTTATCTTAATTATTCTTTTTGATATCTTATTAATTAAGTATTTAGGATTCCAATAACCCTCCTTTTGCTTTTTCTCGACCTTGCCATTTTGGGGAGCTCTACTTAATAATTATCTTTCTTTCTCCTTGTTCATCACTTAATTGAAACCCTAGGTTTAGCTCTCTCCATCACCTAAATTGCTAGCTAGGTTTGGCCTATGATTGCGCGATTCTTTCTCACTCTTGCTCTTTTCATATTCCCCATGTGACCTATTATATAAAATTCTCATTCGTACTTTAGGCAATAGTATAATTACTCTTTTTGTTTAAGTATCTATTCTTATATTATGCGCCCGACAACAAAGTGATGATACAGATTTCCCGGTATAATTATTTTGTATCACTAACAGATCTACATATTTGACCTTTATAAATCCAAGAAAATTAGGATTCTTAGTTCTTGTAGTATGCAAAGATCTTGACTTCATAAAAAAAATTAACTACTACGAAGTATAATGGTAAGGTGTTATAATAGACAATTCTTAGGTTGTTGTAGTTGAACTTATTTTGATACATGCATGAACTAAATGAGTTTTCCTAATGATAATTTACCGAACTCAAGAGAATTATCTTGTAAATTTAGATGACTTGAATATATCTTTTACTAACATTTATGTAGTTAATATAAAAAATATATATCACTTCATTATATAAGTAACTAGATGAAGCCCGTGCGATGCACGGTTTGTTTGATTTTTTTAAAATAATGTTTTTTTTTTGTATTTATGAGCCTAAAATTTGTTATATATTTAGATAAAATTCCTAATATTAAAAGATAATATATAATATTTAATTTTTTTTTGAACGGATATATAATATTTAATTAATTTAAACTTAAAAATCTCATTCGCCAAATTTGCTTACATGGAATTTAAATTATTTAATTCTAAAATAAATTAATAATCTCTTATTTAATTGGGTACTACTAAGATTTATAATCCTACATGGCGCGCTGAGAAAATTAAATCCTACGTGACTTTCTAAAAACTCGGGAAAAAACTCCCCTTTATATATATAATATATATATTAGATTATGTACTATTTACATATAAATGATTTATTTAGAAGGATGCATGGACATTACCATTATGAAAGCAATTAAAGTATGGGCAAGATCAGGGTTGTTATGTGAAAAGGTGCAATTTTCACCTAGGAAAATAATACAGTCATTTAGGCACAATCAAATAGTAAGATGGAATCATACTTTGTTTTGGCTTTAGTCCTGTCACATTTTAGCATATGTGTCTAAAGATTTTGTTGATTTCCCAAGGTAATAGTATTATGCCAATAATTCATCTCTCTCTGTTAGTTTGTTATTAACATCTTAAGATTACAGTTTAATGGACAATAATATTTGTACTTGCCGCTATATACTCTCATACTCTGTACATCTATAAATTTTTTGTGCATTAGCTATCATATGTGTTGGGTGTGACCCAAGTTTGACCCAAATTTTATTAGCCCGTGGATTAGATGGATTATTTTTTGCATATTTTAGAAGCTTTCAGATTCATGTAGCATGACTCTTATTGCTCTTTTTCTCTAGATTTTACTATTAGCGTGTAACATGTAAGCCACTTGAATAGTCTAGAGAATTTTTATATGGTTCGTGAACATTTAGAATATTATGGTTATAAGAATGATGAAGGAAGTTCTAGAATCTTCCACCCATTTCTTCCAAGCTCCATTTTCAATTATAAATATATACATAGACATTCAATCAAAATCCATACACACACAAGAAGCCATATCTATAAACAAGTCTTTATTTTATGTAGTGAGAGTTTGCTTTTACTATTCAATCTTTAATATATATATATATATATATATATATATATATATATATATATATATATATATATATATATATATATATATATATATAGGACTATAGGATTACTGCAATTACTTTATCTTATTATTGTCATTTCAATCTCTCTACATCTTTAATTTGCTTTCGCTGTGCAATTACCACACTAAAAATATGTATAATAAACGTAATACTTTGTAGTTCATACTGCTGACAATATGCAAGACTAGTAATTCTAAAATCTCGTAATATTGAACTGATCGTAAATTGTACCCGAAATTAGGCTACTCAATTCTTCAATATACAATACTTGTCTGACCGACTTTGCAAATTAATAAAATAATTAAATAAAACTTGATCATAGTTACAAATACTTGATAATAATTGGATCTAAGAATATATTTTAATGGGCCCAAATTTAATCAATATAACTCATCATCTTTATATGAGTTGAATGAATATTTTAACTAGTGGATTATGACTCTATTCCTTTCTTCTACCACTGTGTTAATTTACAAAATGTAATCCATTTAAAATATGTAATAAATCATCAAATATAAATTATATCTTTTTATTATATTTGTTATTATTTTTTTTGTTGGAATTTTTATTTGTTATTATATATATATATATTTTTTGGTTTTCTACCCAGTTCACCCTTTGGGGCTAATCCGGATTCGGGGATCAGTTCTGGGTGGTTAGGTTCCAGTCCCCTCCCAATTGTTGTTGCGGGGGATCTAACACGGTCCTCCCTACCAAGTGTAGTCCCAATCATCACTACACCAACGACCAATTGATATTTTATTTGTTATTATAACTAAGCTACACAAAAAATTTAGCGGAAAATTATGTAAGTATTGTTTTATCATAATTAATGTCATGCCTTTTTATACAATTAGTTGCATAATTGTGTTCTACACAATAAATCCAATATTTTTGCACTATATCTAACTAATTACAACCACTACTTGAATACCTTTAAGTGAATACTCTATGTGTGTTGAGTAAACTAAATAGCCAAATGTTATTTAACATTATCAACCAATAAACGATTGGTAAACATACAAGGCCTATATACTTCATAAGTAATTGGTACATTGCCTTCATAAGAAAAAATGTTTCTTGTGTTTCAATAATCTCATTTTCATTTTTCAAAGTTGGTTAAAAATAGCCTAGAAAATTCATAGGCAAAACGTTGAAATCTTTATTAGGGTCCATTTTTGAAAACTTAGTTTTTCCTCTTTTAATTGAATTTTTTTTAATGGTTTATTAGTTACTCCTATTACTTATTACTAGTAGTAGACACTCTAGGCTTTTTTTTTTTTTTTTAAAAAAAAAACTAACTTAAAAACTATCCGTACCCTTTCTTCTCTTCATTCACTGATTATTTACAAATGATATTTCGATTAAGAAAAGTAAGTTGGGCCCCAAGCTACTTTGATAAAAGCAAATAAACTGAAGGTCATAGTCGAGCAGATTAGGATTAAAATATGACCTAAGTCATCGGTTGAGTCATGACCAATCTCATGTGACACAATTGATGATGATTATTATTTTAAAGTTTCATGCACACACATTAACAATTGTATTGTCACATGCACTTGATGTGAGAATACTATTCTTTGACTTTATGTAGGTGTGCATAGTTTGTTGTGCGAAAACATATTGGCAAGGTTGAGATACAAAATTTGACAATAAAAATTAAGTTAGAATGTACACAAGTCACTAATTTAAGCAACTACTCTTGATCTTATTGTTCTTTATCAAGCACTCTCCCTTTTCCTTATCATCAAAAGTTAAGAAGATTGCTAGACCAACATTGTCCTCTTTCACTTTGACTATGAATTAATCATATCATGCAATCTCCCTCCCCCTATATCATCAAAAAACTTGAGAACGTTATTACACTCTTACAAGTCAGGCCAGTGGATCTGGTCATTGATGATAATTTAGTTGATCACCTTTATATTATAGTCACATATTTCGGTTAATTTAATTCAACATGTAACTTTAAAGATTTAAAATATACGCAGTATATATTAATACATTGTTAATATGAGTATACAGTTAAGTTGTTTGAATTAGATAAGTTCAATAAAAAAGAGTTCATAATAATTTTTTTAAGGAAAATTTGTCAAGAAAAACCCTTTAAAAAGTTACCTTTTTGTTCAGAAAAACCTTTTAAATTTTTTTTTTGCCAAGAGAAACCTATTTTTAATTTTTTTTTTGTTCAAGACAACCAACTCCCACATTCCGACAACGTTGACTGAATATTCCCCGGCGTTGACCACCTGTTTCCCACATGTGCGTGGCACATGACTTCTAATTTCCTAATGACACCCCATTTTCCTAATTTCATACTATTTTCCCTCCAATTAAACACTATCTCTCCTACTCTCTCTCTCTCTCTCTCTCCTTGTCTTTATTCTATATATTTCATCTCTTTCTCTGCTCTGTCTTCTCAAGCCATTGCCGGGGTGCAGCTAATTCGAAGCAATTGAAGGCTTTCCCACCAATTTTCGACTAGAGGTAAGTATTTAATTAGTCCAGCTCTGAGTTTTTCGATTCTTGATTGAAAATTAGGGTTTTTTTTCCCTTTTTAAATTTTCTTAATTATGCAGCAAATATGGATCGAGGAGGTGTTATGAGGTGTGGTTGCGGTTTTCCTTTTACGAAGAGGACTTCATGGACCCATGATAATCCTAGGAGGAAATTCATTGCATGCAAATTTTATGACCATGAAACTGGGTAGAGGGGTTGTAACAAATTCTAGTGGGTTGATGAGGGTATTCTAGATTGACAAAGAGATGTGACTAATGTCATTGATGATGTAACCGCCATGGCAGAGAAGATTAATGGCCTCGATTCTTGTTCATAGAGAGATTAAAGAGAAGGAGAAAGAGTGTTTAGTTGGAGGAAAAGAGTGTGAAATTAGAAAAAATGGGGTGTCATTAGGAAATTAGAAGTCACGTGCCACGCACATGTGGGAAAACATGTGGTCAACGCCAGGAAGTGTTCAGTCAACGTCGGAAAGTGGGAGTTGGCGGTCTAGAACAAAAAAAAATTAAACAAAAAAAATTTTAGAAGATTTTTTTGAATAAAAAGGTTTTTCCTGACAGATTTTCCTTTTTTTTAACTCTTCAAATTTAATTCCGTAACTTAAAGAATAGTACTTAGTACAATACAATATGATGTAGTAATATACACTTGTATTACGTAAAAACGTAATTTAGATCAAGTGGTACATAATACTACATATTCTATGTATTATATTATTTCAAAATCAATGATAATTGATGTGATGACATACCGACGTTATCTCTCAAGTAAGGTTATTAGTCAATCTTTTGTAAAGTTTCTGAAAAAGAATGATATTAAGACTGTTATTTTAAGTTTTATACAAGATTGAAATCTCTCCACGTCGAATAAAAGAACTTAAAATCCAAGTGGGACACTTATATTATAGTGTCCCCCATTTTTACAAGAAATTTTTGCTAACATTATTGTTTTTTTAGAGGGTGGGTTAGAGGGATCTTATAAATATTTATATAATCAAATAAAAAGCATATATGTTGCAATTGAATCAGACAAATCTAGACCTTTCGTTGTCTCAAAAAAGAAACAAAGTTGATTTTAATTAATATATTAATCTCCTACTAATACTAATTTTTTATTTAGTAAAAATGTTGTGGTTCCTATTAATGAAAGGGACATGAAATTATTATTTTATACTACTTGATTTATACACACTATGAAGATAATGGAGCGTTATCACAAAAAGTATAAGATTATTTAGTAGATTACTAGAATTGTTATGTTATATCATAACCACCCATTCTCCACTTTACGGCTTGATCATCTTATTTACTCATGTGATGATTATCTTTATTAATCACAATTTCTTATTTATGGAAAACTACTTAGGTTTCACTCTATTCACCACATTTTAAAAAAGTTTTAGACTACGCAAATGTTGTAAATAACTTTATCATTTTTTAAAAAGTTAATTAACCATCTTTTACATCAAATTATGATAGAAAACTTAGTAAATACATTAAACTAATTAACCCTTTTTTAAATTTAATTATGATTAAAAAAAACCCTTAATAGATTGTATGAAATTATGATAGAAAACTTAGTGGATTGTATAATACATTAAATAATCGGATACCAAATTTGGTGGTAGCACATATAAAGATGGATATATTGTGGGTTGTTTGCGAAAAGGGTTGATGGTAGTCAATAAATAGATGGCGAAAGAGTTATGTAAAATCACATTTCTATACCAAGGACCTTTCCATATTTGGAATATCATATAGAGAAGAATTATGTCCACTACGAGAGTAGTGTGTAAATAATATAATTGTCGGTATCCTTTTCTTCTTTTCAACAACAAATAATTCTTACTTTAAATAGTCAAACTGAACTACTAGGTCATTAATTTGAGACTTAAATTAAGCACTTGATCATTGTCAAATTTTATTTATGAGCAAAGTTGGGTTGCGTGCTATAATATAATTTAACCGAGCGATTTTTGTACTTCACTCATTCTTTTGCAACGTAGAGGGACCTACTTTTAAGACGAGGAGAGATAAAGAGATTAAAAAGGGAGACTAGCGTAAAGAGAAAAGATATATACTACCTCCGTTACTTATTATGTGCAACGATTAGACATTTTTCCTCTACTTTATGTCAAATCGTTGCAAATAATATGTAACGGAGGTAGTAGAATTATTTGTTGGGAAGAAGCACGAATATGCACTTAACAACTAAAAATGGTTATAGGTTGTGTCTTGTCACTCTTGTGTTAAACTTGCAGGCTTTGAACGGACTAAAAGTAACCTAAACATTGATCCACAAGTTTTGTGTCATATTGAAACTTTCAAGGCTACAAGACAAGCCCATGCAGCATGCACCACCTTGAAGTGCTTGTGTTCCTCGGCCATATCTGACTTATCTTAGGGTGCTTTGTTATATTATTGAGCCTTATCATACTTTTCAAATAAGGGACGCATATGATTATACGGAGTATATGTCATCATGCCAATTGCCGCCGCTAATTTTTTTTTAACATGTTGGATCATGCTATGCCCAACTCAATGCCATCTTTACAACATTACTGCTACTTAGATTTTTTTTTTTTTTTTTTTTGACAAGAAGAGCTAACAACGAAAAGAACAGGAAACAGGACTAAAACTAACTAAAAGGAAACATAAATAACTAAAAGGACCACAAAAGGAAATCCGAACGCCGAGCCTTCATTGCTAACCAGTGAGCAGGATCAACCCATCGCCGCGGAACTTTACGAAGTTCACAAGAAGAGAATTCCCGAAGAGCAGTTTGAATATCTTGAAGCAACCAGACACTAGAAATATTTTGATCCGTACCCATACGAAGGAGAGAAAACAAGGTCAAGCAATCAGTGTAAACCAACAGACGATGATAACCACGCCGAGTCGCTGCCGGAGAGCCCAAAGGCAAGCCTGTAATTCCGAATGAAGCGCTGAACATGAAATAAAAGCCCTTGAACCCCCGCCCAAAACCTGATCTGAATTAGGACTTCGAAATATCCACCCAACACCAGCTGAATAGTCTCTAACCCTACAAGCTCCATCAAACACAAGGCACATATCAAAGGAAGAGGCCAGGGAACCACGAAGACAATATACCATCGGTCTTTCTCCCATCCTAGAGAAAGGGTGTCTAGCAGAATAGCGAGTAAGAGCTTGGAACTCTTGAGCTGAAGAACTCCTTGAAATCCATTGATGCATTACATGAAGGACTAGAATTGGAGATAAAACTGCGTGCCGGAAAACTTTTTGATTACGAGCCAGCCAAACGACCCAAAGAAAGGACACCAATGAGACCTAGCCATCCCAATTCCGAGCTTGTCGTAAATCCAAAACCAAGTCAACAAAAGCTTCTGGAAATGGTTTATTAAGCCGAACTGAAAAAGAAGAACCATGAGAAGTAAAGGCCCAAACATTGCTAACAACCGGACAATCACGAAACAAATGAGCTAAAGTCTCTGAAGATTCATGACAAAAAACACACGTCGAGGTCACGGGAATCCCTTTGGCTCGTAATACATCCAAAAGAGGCAAGGCATTGTTGAGAACTTTCCATATGAAGCAATGTAACTTCGGGAGCAAGGGTAAACCCCAAAAGATCTTCCACCATGATGCTGGGAGTGTAGTTGCCACAGCTGAACCCACAGACTGCTGAAGCAACATGGCGTAGGCGGACTTCGTATTAAAATTCCCGTCCTTCGAGAATTTCCAATATACGAAGTCATCCATAGGTCTGCTAGGACGTTCTTGAACAAGACTGCAAAGAGCCGAGGATGGGTCAAAAAGCCTATGGATAGATATGGAATCCCACGCGTAAGAACGCGGATTAATGATAGAAGAAACATGTGTCGGAAAATCCGTCACACTTGAGCCTTGACGAATAGTCAAAGGCTCTCCTGGAACCCAAGAGTCCTCAAGAAGTCAAACACGAGTCCCCGAGCCCACCTTCCAAGAAATACCTTTTGAAAGAACAGCCAGACCTGAAAGTAAACCACGACAACCCCACGACGAACGAGGGATACTCCTAGTCTGAAAACACCGAAGGGAAGGATATATTGTTATGAACAACCTAGAGACTAAAAGCTGAGGGTGATGATGAATGCGCCAACACTGACGAGCCAAAAGGACCGAGTTAAAACTCTCGAGTTTACGAATGCCCAGACCTCCCATTCCTTTAGGAGTAAGTAAGAGAGACTTGGAACGTAAAGCTAAACCTCAAGACTGAGAGTCTGATTTCCACCAGAAACGAGCTAAAAGGCTGTCTATCTTTGAGCAAACCAAAGAAGGGATCTTGAACACGGAGAGAACATGATTAAAGGAAGCAACCATAACAGAATTTATAATAATTAGCTTTGCCGCCGAAGAAAGACCCATCGAAGCAAGGGAGGAAAGACGTTGAACTACCTTGTCAACTAGAAACCCAAAGTCAGAGACTTTTCTTCGGCTCAACTCCACTGGTAATCCTAAATAAGTCCCTAAAGAAGGCTTGCACTGAAGCTTCAAGCTCCGAGAAAGATAATCTCGGTAATCTGTCGGAGTATTGGGGCTGAACTTAACGAAAGACTTTTGAAGATTTATAATCTGACCCGACAGACTACATAATTATGAAAGAAGAGCAGTGAGGTTATCACAAACCTCGGGTGATACCTGCAGAAATAGTAAGGAATCATCTGCAAAGAATAAATGAGAGATCGTTGGAGCACCCCGAGAAATGCTGATACCAGAAATAAGAGATTCTCTTTCTGCTTTTCGAAGCATTGCAGAAAGAACCTCCATACAAAGCACAAAGAGATAGGAAGAAAGTGGATTACCCTGACGAAGACCACAAGAAGGTCTAGATGTCAACGAAGGATTTCCATTTACCAGAATCTGATAAGAAACCGTGGAAACACATTGACAAATAATATGAATCCAATATGGAGGAAACCCGTATGCTTGAAGCAGCCGAAAAAGGAAATCCCAACTTACTCTATCATATGCCTTATTCATGTCTAATTTGATGGCCGCAAAAAATCTCTTCTTAGCCTTGGAATTATTCATATAGGTAAGAATCTCATGAGAAATTAAGGCGTTAATCGAAAGAAGGCGTCCCGGAACAAAAGCATTCTGAAAATCTGCCACCAAACTAGGAAGAACCAACCGAAGTCGCCCAGTGAGACACTTTGCAATACACTTGTAAACCACATTGCATAGGCCTATTGGACGAAATTGGGAAATGAATTCAGGATCATCTACCTTCGGTAGTAAAGCTAGGAAGGTGCGGTTCCAATCTTTCAACAAATAACCATGAGCAAAAAAATATTGAACCGCGGAAACCACCGAAGCACCAACAGAATCCCAATGTAACTTGAAAAAGGCCGATGGAAAACCATCTGGACCAAGAGTTTTGTTGTCATCAATACTGAAAATTGCCTCTCGAATCTCATCGTCAGAAAAAGGAATCATAAGAGAAGCCAGTTGGTCTGAAGAGTGAGAAGGTAACTGTAAATTATCCCACCACTCTGAATCCATTGAAATTGTATCACCATTGCCTGAATAGAGTTCTTTATAAAATTCCAAAGACATAGAAGAAATGTGATCATAATCTCGATGCCAAACACCATAAGAATCCCGTAACCCATAAATCTTATTCTGCCTTTTTCTAGCTTGTACATAAGAAAACAAAAGGCGAGAATGTGAATCTCCTAAGGCATCCCACTTTACTTTGGCTCTTTGTTGCCAAAATAAAAAAGCAGCCTGAGCCTGAGTGTAATACCCCGTATTTTTATACGTATTTTATTTAATGTATATACACTTTATACGTATTTTATTTAATATATATATTTTATAAGGGTATTTAAATAACTCTAGCATTTTAATTATGATGTTTTAATTATTTATCCCATGTATATTTGGAATATTTTACAAAAGGAAAAGCCGTTTAATTAATTAATTAATTAATAAGAAGTTGGGGTTTTATTTTAAGAAATTATGATGTTTTAAACAAGTTTTAGTAGGGAAGGGATTAGGAAAGACTAAAGGAGGAAAGTTAGGGTAAAAGGGGAGATAGAGAAGGGGTATAAATATCCCTCTTATGGGGCAAATCAACTTTGCCCAGAGTGGAGAAAACCCAAGGTAAATTTCTCTCTATCTCTCCTCCTTATTTTTCTTTCTTTTTTTTTTTCTTTTCCCCTTCCCCTTATTTTTTCGGCTGCCCTCTTCCCGCACCACTGCCAGCCGCCGGCAGCTGGTGGCCGCCACTGCCAGCAGCCCACGCCGCCAGCAGCAGGTGGCCACCGCCGCTGCCAGCAACCGGCAGCCGGTGGCTGCCGTTTTCTCCCCCCATCTTTTACCCTTTTTTTTCGAGTATATATATATATATAAAAAAAAAACTATGCTTTCTTGTTTTAATTTAATCTATGCTTAGATCTAATTATAAATTATGA
The DNA here is from genome assembly GCF_001683475.1 of Chenopodium quinoa. Lineage (NCBI taxonomy): Eukaryota > Viridiplantae > Streptophyta > Magnoliopsida > Caryophyllales > Amaranthaceae > Chenopodium > Chenopodium quinoa. The sequence continues at coordinate 1,829,864 of NW_018745174.1, read as the reverse complement.
GTTTAGGGGTTTAATTTTGATGTTTGATTATTGTAATTGTGTGAATTAATTTTCAAATTTGGTTTTTAATTAAAAAGCCCCAATTTTTGAAACCCTAGGTTCTTGTTTCATGATTTATTGAAAGATTATGAGGTATAATAGGGTAGGCCTTTGTTTTAAGTGTTTTAAAACCAAATTACAGCAAGTTTTAAGTATAATAAAGTGCTGAAATTTTATATAGAACACTTGATATTGGGTTTCTTGAAGAAATTTTAATTACCCATTAATTGGGACTTAATTTATGGTGTTTAAAAATATAATTTCAGCTTATTCTAATTAATTTATGAAGGGTTTTAAAATGGTATATATTGCTGGAAATTTGTTTAGAGTGGATATTAATACTCTATTATGGATTTAATGTGTAGGAGACTTTGAAGTAAGCGATTTCTACTAGTTGTGGCAGTTTTAATAACGTACTCAAGGTACGTACGCGTACTTAGCATAATTTGGTGATGTAGAATCATGCTAGGTTTGTTTGTAATTGATTATAAGTAAAATCATGCTAAGGTTTACGTATAGAATTGTGAGTTTATGGTGTTTGTGATTGAATGGTGAAGCATGAATTATTTGTGATGGGTTATGGATTGGAAAATTGTATTTTTGGTATGTTGTGTTTGAACCACATTTTTATTTATGGCATGTTAGAAGGCATGATTAATTAAACTACATGTTTAATTATGTTTGGATTATTGAAAAGGAATTTTATTATGGTTCAAATAATTTTTATTGATGCTTTAAGCATGAGGAAGGAGCTATGTAAGTGTCTAGGTACACAAGGAATAAATGGTATGTTGGTGCCTTTGTGCACTTAAGGTGTTTTTAACACCGAGGGATAGGATTTTGGCGCATTATGCGTTTAAGGTGTCTTTGACACTGAGGTAGAATTAAAAAGGGTTCAACATGAAATAATATGTGGTCACTAATTATTCAAGAATTAAATTGGTATGCTGGTTTGATTGAATAATTATTGTTGATTGATTTATTATGCTTTGAGAGTCATCACCAAGTCTAATAATATGTAAATAACGTAAAGTGAAAGAGATTACGCACCAAAACTCTTGGAACGTATATACCTTGAGTATGAACAATGGGGGGGGGGTTATGGGGTTTTATATTTAACCATAACTTCCAATGGAGTACAGGACGCTGTATATTCCTTTTTATTATTTATTATGCGCAGGAATTCCGCCACCTTTGTGTGGTTTGTCGCTGGCACGGTTAGCTCCCGTGCCATTTAACCTCAAATTTATTTGGGGGAGGTTAATAGGTGAAAACCTGTTCGATGCGTAATCAATGCAAAATGAATTAATTAGGGTCTAGTCATTGTATTGTGTTGATTGGTATTTGTTAATAGGTGCAATGAGGTAAGTGTATGGTGATAGGTGAAAGCATGTTAGTGTGGCTATTTTACGCTTATGTATTCAGCTTTGCTGATTGTGTGTGTGTTTGTGTTTTTGGCCATGTCTTTACCTTGGCCCTATGATGACCCATTTTTAATGGTGAGTAGTGGAAGCTAGTAGAGACAAACTTTTCAGGTATTGAAGCATGATCATGATGGGGCTTGAGTCAAGAGTGAATCCTATTAGTTTCCATTAGATTACAATGTGTTTTATGCTTTATTTATTTATGATATATTATGTGTGGACTAACATAAAGGTTGATTTGGGAACGGTTATTGAATAAGGGCCTTTGATGGTTCCAAGTTGTAATTTGGAAATTATTTGACTTGTTCGTTTGGTTTTAAAGTTTATTTTCGTTTGGTTGACTTTGGGTTGACTTGTTTAATCGGTTTTAAATTTTTAGTCTTCCGCTGTGTATCTTTGATAATTTCCTTAGCCGTTTTTACGGTGGCGGTAATGTCTTAATTATTCCTAAATTGTATTTTAAAAAGAGTAGAATGAGTATTTTAAAGAAAGGAATTTCTAGGGTGTTACAAAGTGGTATCAGAGCCAGGTTGAGATTTTAAATTACCACTAACCCGAAAACATTTTTTTTTCTTACTTGATTTAAACTTGGCCAAGTGTTAATTTAATTATTTAACGATGATTGTTCTAATTTTTTTTTATATATATTTATATTTTTTTTAAGGGTCGAAATTATTTTTTTTTAAATTATTTATTTATTTATGGTCCGAAATTTTTTTAGAACACTCGAATTTTTTTAATATTTTTTTTGGGCCTAAATTTTGATTATTTTTGGGGGAAATACATATATTTTATTTTTATGTATTGCAGGAAGCAAGGATTAAGGTAAGTATTATGTGTTAAAAGCTTTTATTAACATGTTGGTGAGCTTGGGTAGGAGAAAGAAAGGGCATATAGGCTAAGATTTAAATTTCTCCCTATGTGCATAATTTTATTTTGAGTATCAAGCATTTGATTTGACTAGATGTTTGTTGATGAAGGCATGCAAAATATGTATTATTCTATGTGAACCCTAAAGATTGTGTGATTGAACACTGAACTTTGTATTATTTATTTATTTCATTTTATTTTATTTCTTTAGGGAAGGGAAATCTTTTCTAAGCCTTTTTCTCTACAGGATGCCAATCTTTCCTAGCAAATTTACCCAAATGGGATCTCTTGTAAAGAAAAATAATGAACACCCCTATGACTTTGTAGAAAAGATCAGATACTTTTGTTCCTACATGAGCAATGTCCTACGGGAGAAAGTTTATGACACCCTTGATCGTATTTCGGCAATGATTATCCATTGTCTTCCAGTGGAGCCCCCTTACTTTGCTGTCAAACAAAGATTTTCTGATTTTTATCTTCCAGGAGACGTCCCAAATTACCATAAATACAGAGACTATTATGGCCAGTGGTATGTAGACTATATTTTCTTAACTAAATATCTCGTAAAGGTGGAGAAAGCTTATTGTCAGCGCTTAAACCTTCCCTACCCTGACTACTACTTTGATAACCCAGTAGGGAACAATCCTCCTCCTAATCAACAACCAGAAAATTCTGCTTCTTCTTCTTATTCTTCCTCGTCAGGGGGTAATCAAGCAGAGAATGGAGAACAACAAGAGGGTAATAGTTCACTTATGGACATTTCTAATCCAAATCCACCTCCAACTCCAACAATTATAGATATTTCATCGGATGAGGAGGAAGAAGGGGAGTTTATACAAGTAGAACCTGAACCTGAGTCACCTGAATCAATGGAAGAGTCAAATGATTCTAACTTCAATCCTTCAAGCTACAAGCAATCCACCGACAAAAGGGACAACGTTCGAAAGGATTAGATCTTATGACTTTCCTCGCCACGAATTCATATTCTTTATTTTAAAATTTATTTGTTATTTCAGTTTTAGCTAATAAGTGGCATGACCATATCAGTTTTTGGAACACACTTTTTATTTTAATATCTTCAGTCTATTTTAATTAATAAACCTTATTTATTTCTTTGATAAATTTTTATTAATAAATTCTTTTGTTTTACAAATATTCCATTTCACACCATTATTCTAGTAATCACCATTCCAAGCAACTTATCTCCAACAAACATTTATAAGCTGCGAACGTCAATGGGAATTATTTTTATATTTTATTGTGATTCTTTATTAAATGCATGGTTGGTTAGCAATCAATATTAATTGATAAAGCTACATTAAGGGAATTTTTAGCAATTGCTATCCCAAATCGTTAGCTTCAAATTTTACTGTAAATGTTTAAAAGTCGTTAGGTAATAGACGAGTGTGCATCTTGAGAGCCAAACCTAGCCATTTCTAATAGTTATCCTTGTCCTATATTCAGGAGAAACAAAATGATAGGGGGAAGAAGTGCAGGTAGTGGTGGAAACGATTTGAATGAAGTAGTGAGGCAATTGGCAGCAGTTGCCCAACAATTGGCAAGGAACTCAACTGGTAACGGGATGCTCAAGGGGAGCTCTTTAAAAAGGTGGCGCAAAGCAAGCCACCAACCTATCAGGGCCAGCCTGATCCTGTTGTGTTGGAAAACTGGTTAAGGGAATTTGAGAAACTGTTTGGAGCTGTGGGATGCCCTGAAAAATCAAAAGTGAGTTGTGCTACCTACTATCTGAGGGGTGAAACTGACCTTTGGTGGCAACAAAACGAGGCTACCATTAGAGCATTACCTGGGTTCAACTGGACCAAATTCCAAGAAAAATTGAGAGACAAGTTTTATCCTAGCTTTTTGCAAAAGCAGAAAGCTGAGGAATTTTCAAACCTTAGGATGGACAAGATGACAGTTACGGAATATTACACCAAATTTATTGAGTTATCCCGTTTTGCTGAAGGATCCGTCTCTACGGAGAAAGCAAAAGCTAGGAAGTTTGAGAGTGGGTTAACTACTGATTTGCAGTTGAAGCTGTGCGGGCAGGTATTTGAGACCCTGGATGAAGTATATGGAAGGGCCGCACACCTTTATGCTCTGGAGGAAAAGAAGAAGAAAGAGTTAGCTGAAATAGAAGGAAGAGAGAAGAGGAAGGAAGTGGGACAAGTTTCTGGAAACCAACAGGGAAACCAGAATGGTTTTAAGAAACAGAAGTATCACCATAACGATAACTTCCACAACAATAACAACTTCCATGGTAATAACCGTCAAGGGAACCGTAACAACAATGGAGGGGCTAGAAACAATAACCAGGGAAACAACAAGAATGGAAGAGTTTATTTTTGCAAAAGGTGCAAGAATAACCATCCTGGAAAGGATTGTGAGGGCAATGCGGTCACTTGTCGTTTCTGTAATAAGCTCGGGCATAGAGAATATAAGTGTTTCTCCAAGAATAGCAATGGGAACAGGCAAAACAGTAATAATTCAGGGGGAAACCAGAGGAATTTCCAACAGAACAACAACAACTTTGCTGGAAACAAGGAAATACAACAAAATGGGGAAAGGAATAGTAACACTACCAGTGGGAATAACCAGAACAAGAACGTAACAATAGGGAATCTGAATGTTCTGAGTAAGCATGAGGCGGATGCCACGAAGGATGTTATCACTGGTACTTTTTCTATCAACTTTATTCCTGTTAAAGTATTGTTTGATTCTGGTGCAACTTTTTCTTTTATTTCTAAGGCTGTTGTTGCCAAACTTAAAGACTGATTAAAGACAGTAGAGGTAGTGGATTTACCAATAACCATTCCAGGTGGGGTAGTAAATTGTACCAAAACTTTTAGAAATGTGCCTTTAGAAATAGAGGGAAAGATATTTCCGTCTGAAGTCATTGAGTTCGAGCTGAGCAACTTTGACCTTATCTTGGGGATGGACTGGATGAGTAAGTATAAAGCTGAGATTAGTTGTAGATCACAGAAAGTGAAGATGGTCACAAGTGGAAATGAATCAGTGACTTACTGGATGAATGGTAAAACAAAGTGCCCAAGGGTAATATCAGTGCTAAAATTAGCAAAGTACATGAAGAAGGGACATCCAGTATATTTCTGCAGCGTTAGGGATATGAACCATGAACAAGTGGCAAATCCAGGAAATATAGAAGTGGTCAACGAATTTCTGGATGTGTTTCCGGAAGAGATCCCTGGAATTCCACCTAAGAGGGCAATCGACTTTACCATAGATTTAGTTTCCGGAACAGCCCCAATATCCAAGGCACCATATCGAATGGCACCTGCAGAAATGAGTGAATTAAAGGATCAGTTACAAGATTTGTTGGACAAAGGGTACATTAGACCAAGTGCTTCTCCTTGGGGAGCACCTGTTCTGTTTGTGAAAAAGAAGGATGGAAGTATGAGGTTGTGCATTGACTACAGGGAACTAAATAAAGTAACCATAAAGAATAAGTATCCCTTGCCAAGAATAGATGATCTGTTTGACCAGCTGTTGACCAGCTGAAGGGTGCCACTGTTGTTTCAAAGAACGACTTGAGATCTGGGTATCACCAACTAAGGATTGCTGACGAGGACATTCCAAAAACTGCATTAAGGACAAGATATGGGCATTACGAATTTACAGTTATGCTTTTTGGATTGACCAATGCCCCAGCAATTTTTATGGATTTGATGAATAGAGTGTTTCATCAATTTATGGATAAGTTTGTAGTTGTGTTCATAGATGACATACTGGTGTACTCGAAGAGTAAGAAAGAACACGCAAAACACCTAAGCGCAATTCTGCAAACACTAAGAGAAAACCACCTCTACGCAAAATTCTCTAAGTGTGAGTTTTGGTTGGAAAAGGTAGCCTTCTTGGGACATTACGTGTCCAAAGACGGAGTGGAGGTAGATCCAACAAAAATAGAAGCAGTTAAGGGTTGGCCGACACCCAAGACACTATATGACATGAGAAGTTTCTTAGGCTTAGCAGGGTATTATAGACGTTTTGTTAAAGATTTTTCCAAAATTGCTAAACCCATGACCACCTTGATGAAGAAGGACAAAAAGTTTGAGTGGGACGATAAATGTGAGGAAGCGTTCCAAACCTTGAAACAGAAACTAATCACAGTACCAGTACTTACACTCCCAGATGATAGTGGACTATATGATGTGTACAGTGACGCATCAAAGAATGGCTTAGGATGCGTGCTTATGCAAAATGGGAAGGTGATTGCATATGCATCGAGACAGTTAAAGAAGCATGAAGTAAACTATCCCACTCATGATCTGGAATTAGTTGCAATCATTTTTGCGCTAAAAATTTGGCGCCATTATTTGTATGGGGTGAAATGTAGAATTTACACGGACCACAAAATCTTAAAATACATTTTCACCCAAAAGGACTTAAACTCCGGTCAGCGAAGATGGTTAGAGTATACGACAGATTATGATTTAGACATACAATACCACGAAGGGAAAGCGAATGTGGTTGCGGACGCTATAAGTCGTAAGAATAGTCATGGAATTAACTCGTTGATAGTGGCTAATGAACTATGTAGAGAAATGATGAAATTGAATCTGGAAGTCGTAGAATGGGGAGTGCCAGCGGGTATTCTTGCAAATCTAAGCATCCAACCAACTATCTTTGACGAGATTCGAGTCAACCAAGAGGGGGATGTAAAGTTGGATAGGATTCGCGAGAAAATTAAGCAGGTAAAGACTACAGATTTCAAAATCCACGAAGATGGGAGTTTGAGGTACAAAAATAGATGGTGTGTACCACAGAAATGTGAGGAGGTGAAGAGGAAGTTGATGGAAGAAGGCCACAATACACCTTACTCTGTATACCCGGGAGGAGACAAACTATATAAGGATTTGAAGAAGATGTTTTGGTGGCCAAGAATGAAAAATGAGGTTGCTGAGTTTGTGGCAAAGTGTTTAACATGTCAAAAGGTGAAGATAGAGCACAGAAGGCCTCAGGGAACAGTACAGTCACTAGAAATTCCAGGATGGAAGTGGGATTGCATTTCAATGGATTTCGTGACTTGCTTACCTAAGTCAAGGAGTGGAAATGATACCATTTGGGTAGTGGTGGACAGACTTACGAAATCAGCAGTGTTTATACCAATGAAAGAAACTTGGAAGATGGAGCAACTTGCGAAGGCTTACATCAAGCATGTAGTAAGGTTACATGGAGTTCCAAAAGATATTGTTTCTGACAGGGATTCCAGATTTCTCTCAAAATTCTGGAAAAGTGTACAAGAAAATTTTGGTACAATACTTAAATGAGTACAACGTTTCACCCTGCCACAGATGGGCAAACTGAAAGAACTATTCAAACTTTGGAGGACATGTTGAGAGCTTGTATAATAGACTTCCAGGGAGGTTGGGAAGACAGTTTGGATTTAATTGAATTTTCCTATAATAATAGTTACCACACAAGCATAGGAATGACACCATTTGAGACTTTGTATGGGAGAAAATGTAGAAGTCCAATTTGTTGGAATGACATTAGTGAGACCATGATTCTAGGGCCTCAAATGATTGAAGACACAATTAAACAAGTAAGGGAAATTCAAGCTAAAATTCAAGCAGCTCAAGATCGCCAAAAGAGCTATGCAGATTCGAAGCGAAGGGAAGAAGAGTTTGAAATTGGTGATAAGGTGTTGTTAAAGGTGTCACCAATGAAGGGGGTGATGAGATTTGGAAAGAGGAAAATCAGTCCAAAATACATTGGTCCATATAAAATACTACAAAGAATAGGCAAGGTAGCTTATAGGTTAGCATTACCTATGAAGCTTAGTAAATTACATGACGTATTTCATGTGTCCCAACTAAGAAGGTACATCCCTGATAAATCCCATGTGCTACAACCCGAAACCATTGAGTTAGATCAAAGCTTAACTGATGAAGAGAGACCTGTCAAGATTCTCGACAGTAAAGTGCGTAGTACACGCAATAAGAACGTGAACATTGTAAAGGTACTTTGGTCTAACCAAGAATATGAGGAAGCCACTTGGGAGGCAGAAGATGAAATGAAAAAGAAATACCCAGAACTGTTTCAGGTATGTTGAGTTACGGAGTTACGGGGGCGTAACTCGTTTTCTTTAAGGGGGGTGGAATGCGATAGAATTTCGCGCTTTTTCCCTATGTTTTACATACTTCTGGTGCTTTTTGCACAAATTCTATCAAGTGTTTTAGGTATTAGTGCTCTCAAAGAGACACAAAGGAGTGATAAATGACGAAAGTACAACAATAATATACACAAAAAGGAAAAGTTTTGAGTTTCGTTTCCCCAAGTTTCGGGACGAAACTTGTTTTAAGGAGGGTAGACTGTAATACCCCGTATTTTTATACGTATTTTATTTAATATATATACACTTTATACGTATTTTATTTAATATATATATTTTATAAGGGTATTTAAATAACTCTATCATTTTAATTATGATGTTATAATTATTTATCCCATGTATATTTGGAATATTTTACAAAAGAAAAAGCCGTTTAATTAATTAATTAATAAGAAGTTGGGGTTTTATTTTAAGAATTTATGATGTTTTAAACAAGTTTTAGTAGGGAAGGGATTAGGAAATACTAAAGGAGGAAAGTTAGGGTAAAAGGGGAGATAGAGAAGGGGTATAAATATCCCTCTTATGGGGAAAATCAACTTTGCCTAGAGTGGAGAAAACCCAAGGTAAATTTCTCTCTCTCTCCTCCTTATTTTTCTTTCTTTTTTTTTCTTTTCCCCTTCCCCTTATTTTTTCGGCTGCCCTCTTCCCCCACCACTGCCAGCCGCCGGCAGCTGGTGGCCGCCACTGCCAGCAGCGCACGCTGTCGGCTGCAGGTGGCCACCGCCGCTGCCAGCAGCCGGCAGCCGGTGGCTGCCGTTTTATCCCCCCATCTTTTACCCTTTTTTTCCGAGTATATATATATATATATATATATATATATATATATATATATATATATATATATGAAACTAAGTTTTCTTGTTTTAATTTAATCTATGCTTAGTTCTAATTATAAATTATGAGCTTGGGGGTTTAATTTTGATGTTTGATTATTGTAATTGTGTGAATTAATTTTCAGATTTGGTTTTTAATTAAAAGCCCCAATTTTTGAAACCCTAGGTTCTTGTTTCATGATTTATTGAAAGATTATGAGGTATAATAGGGTAGGCCTTTGTTTTAAGTGTTTTAAAACCAAATTACAGCAAGTTTTAAGTATAATAAAGTGCTGAAATTTTATGTAGAACACTTAATATTGGGTTTCTTGAAGAAATTTTAATTACCCATTAATTGGGACTTAATTTATGGTGTTTAAAAATATAATTTCAGCTTATTCTAATTAATTTATGAAGGGTTTTAAAATGGTATATATTGCTGGAAATTTGTTTAGAGTGGATATTAATACTCTATTATGGATTTAATGTGTAGCAGACTTTGAAGTAAGCGATTTCTACTAGTTGTGGCAGTTTTAATAACGTACTCAAGGTACGTACGCGTACTTAGCATAATTTGGTGATGTAGAATCATGCTAGGTTTGTTTGTAATTGATTATAAGTAAAATCATGCTAAGGTTTACGTATAGAATTGTGAGTTTATGGTGTTTGTGATTGAATGGTGAAGCATGAATTATTTGTGATGGGTTATGGATTGGAAAATTGTATTTTTGGTATGTTGTGTTTGAACCACATTTTTATTTATGGCATGTTAGAAGGCATGATTAATTAAACTACATGTTTAATTATGTTTGGATTATTGAAAAGAAATTTTATTATGGTTCAAATAATTTTTATTGATGCTTTAAGCATGAGGAAGGAGCTATGTAAGTGTCTAGGTACACAAGGAATAAACGGTATGTTGGTGCCTTTGTGCACTTAAGGTGTTTTTAACACCGAGGGATAGGATTTTGGCGCATTATGCGTTTAAGGTGTCTTTGACACTGAGGTAGAATTAAAAAGGGTTCAACATGAAATAATATGTGGTCACTAATTATTCAAGAATTAAATTGGTATGCTGGTTTGATTGAATAATTATTGTTGATTGATTTATTATGCTTTGAGAGTAATCACCAAGTCTAATAATATGTAAATAACGTAAAGTGAAAGAGATTACGCACCAAAACTCTTGAAACGTATATACCTTGAGTATGAACAATGGGGGTGGGGTTATGGGGTTTTATATTTAACCATAACTTCCAATGGAGTACAGGACGCTGTATATTCCTTTTTATTATTTATTATGCGCAGGAATTCCGCCACCTTTGTATGGTTTGTCGCTGGCACGGTTAGCTCCCGTGCCAGTTAACCTCAAATTTATTTGGGGGAGGTTAATAGGTGAAAACCCGTTCGATGCGTAATCAATGCAAAATGAATTAATTAGGGTCTAGTCATTGTATTGTGTTGATTGGTATTTGTGGGTGCAATGAGGTAAGTGTATGGTGATAGGTGAAAGCATGTTAGTGTGTCTATTTTACGCTTATGTAACTCAGATTTGCTGATTGTGTGTGTTTGTGTTTTTGGCCATGTCTTTACCTTGGCCCTATGATGACCCATTTTTAATGGAGAGTAGTGTGAAAGCAAGTAGAGACAAACTTTTCAGGTATTGAAGCATGATCATGATGGGGTTTGAGTGAAAAGTGAATCCTATTAGTTTCCATTAGATTACAATGTGTTTTATGCTTTATTTATTTATGATATATTATGTGTGGACTAACATAAAGGTTGATTTGGGAACGGTTATTGAATAAGGGCCTTTGATGGTTCCAAGTTGTAATTTGAAATTATTTGACTTGTTCTTTTGGTTTTAAAGTTTATTTTCGTTTGGTTGACTTTTAAATTTTTAGTCTTCCGCTGTGTATCTTTGATAATTTCCTTAGCCGTTTTCACGGTGGCGGTAATGTCTTAGTTATTCCTAAATCGTATTTTTAAAAGAGTAGAATGAGTATTTTAAAGAAAGGAATTTCTAGGGTGTTACACTGAGCTATCTTTTCATATTTAGTAGTGAGAAAAAGAAACCGATCCAAAGGGGAAGACAGAGACTGTGAAGCTTGTTGAACCTCCAAGACAAGCTGTTTCCAATTGATCCCCCAGGCTTTTTTGTGAGAAACACACCAGGCAAGCAAACGCTCTCGAGTAACAGAAAGCTTACGACTCAAGACGAACATAGGGGACCTTGGAAAAAACAGGGAGAAAACGGAAGCAACAATATCTTTAATCGAGGCAGATAAACACCGACTTTCAACCCTGTAAGGACGCTTGACATGATCTATATCAGCAGAATCTGACAAGATAATAGCAGCATGATCTGAGAACAAAATGGGTTGATTAATAACTTTGGTGTCCGGGTAGTCAGTAAACCAGGAAGAAGTACCATAGGCTCTATCTAAGTGCTCAAAAATAGGTCGGCATCAGTTCTGTTATTGGTCCAGGTATCCGAGGACCGGAGAATGGGACATCTATCAAATCCAAACCCATACGCCAATCAATAAAATCCGCTCGACCTGGAATAAAGCAATTGCCTCCTAATTTATCAGAAAGGTATTCCACTTGATTAAAGTCACCCATAATGATTACTTTCGGAAGAGTTTCCAAAATACTACTAATCAAGTGCCAAACCTCTAAACGATTAGAAATTTGAGGCGATCCATACACAAACATCACATGTTTTATTTCATCTACTTGCACCAATTTCTAGAGAAAAACATTCTGAGAACTATAAACAGGAACCAAACCCAATGGGGTAAACCAACATATAAACATACCCCCACTAGGACCAACGGCATCTATGCCATTACAACCCAAAAATGACAAAGGTGCTAGCTTTTGCATAACTATATCAACAGGAAGCATAGTTTCCATAAGACACATTATATCTATACCATGAGAGCGGGCTAGAGACGAAACATACAGAATTTTAGGGGAGTCCGCTTGTCCCAAGCCCCTACAATTCCAAACTGCCATTTTCATCTAAATTTTGGTGACCTAGTCCGGGAGGCCACCGATCCCTCGGAAGAAACCCTAAAAGGGAAGCCCAAAATCCCTTTACGCTTCTTAAATGGTAAAAAACACGGAAGATTACCAGTATCTCCCATCTGTCGCTGCTGCTCATCAGAAAGAGGATTGACTGCATCTCCAGCTCTCTTCCTAGGACCATGGTGCTTGACCCACTCCCACATTTTCCCATCACTTTTACGCAGCTTAAGACCAGAGCAGACTTTGACCTTGCCCCTAGTCTTCTTAAACGGAGAACAGCTCGAGCTTTTGGGAGACGGAGCAACTGTAATAACCAAGGAAGAAAAAGATTGTGGCAGAGTTTGCGCCGGGGAACACTCCATTGGAACCACTGAAACCGACTCATCAGACGACGGTTTAATTGAGTCCACTTCACTTTCTGTTTTTGGGGTCGGATGAAGTTCAAAAGTGCCTGATGAAGAGTCTACTATGAAACTCGATTGCTCAGAGCAGGCAACTGGGAAAGGTATCTGGGTGTTTTGTCTCTTTGCATCATGTGGATTGTCCATTGTGAAATCAAGTCTTCGTTTCTTCTTAAGTACCGTAACTGGGGAGGAATTATGATTTGAAAACCCAGCAATATCCTTCCGTTCATGGTTGTGGTTTAAAAAAATCAAAAAAATGTTGGGTAGGATAAGATTGGAAGATCTAAATTTCTCAGTTCTTTTAAGGCCGATGTTTCTGTTTGAGAGAGCAGGAGCCGAGGCGATTGTAACATCAAAGAAAGAGCTAAAATGATTGAGCGAGGCATTAATCATTCCTGGGGATGCTCTGCACTTATTTTTCTTATGGCCAATCTTCCCGCAAGAGGAACAGAAAATAAACACATTTTCAAACTTAAAATTAATCCACTTGGGGTCAGATCCCAAAGTTTCAAGGAAGAAGCCAGGAGGCAGGGACTTTGAAAGTGGAATAATCAGTTTTGCTCTAATGGAGCAGATAGTGCCAGCAAAAGGGGAAAACACTTCAAAGCAAATAATTCTTCCTAATTTTTCAAGAACAAATTTAATAGAACTCACCTCATAAAGGTTTAAAGGTAATTCATCCAATCGAACCCACAAGGTTGCTTGATCAAACTTGATGTCCTTAATAGAAACGGCTGGATTCCATGGCTTCAAGACTATGAGGGCTGCCTGATAAGCAGCTGTCCCCTGAAAAATTAAGGCGAGCTTATCCCGCTCATCACTACAGTTAAAGATAAAACAATCCTCAACCTTTGCAACAGAAATAGTTCCAAATTTCAACCATTGGTTCGTAACCCACTGTTGGTTTCGTGGCGCAGAGAACTTGCGAGCATCAACGAATTTTCCAACCACTAAATTATTGTTAAACTTAAACGGAGCTTGTGATTTCCGATTGGAATTGAAAGTGCCTTCGGAATCTGAAATTGGTGACATCGCTGCCGGAGTCGGAAAGTAAAAAAATTGGCGGTGGCTATGGAGATTTTGGTTTTGGCGGTGAAAGAGGAATCGTGGCAGTGTAATAAAGAGTAGCGTGGCTCTAGAATTCTAGAGAGAGAAGCTCTGTATTTAGAGTTTTTAATTGCTTTCACATAGTTTTACTGCTACTTAGTTTTACTTCACATAGTTTCGTTCATTAAGGATACTAGTAATGTTAACATAATTTCGATCTTAAATTCTAGTATTTCACATCCACACACCTGCCGATTAGTGGTCAAACATTAACTATTACTTCCTCCGTTTTTAAATACTTGCTCCATTTTTATTTTTTACGCTATTCATTTGTCCTACTTTGACTATTGTTTGTGATTTATACATAAGAAAAAATATAGTCTTGTGGATACTTGTTAGAATCACCTCAATAAATAGATTATTAATTTTCAATTGTTAGAATTTATACTTATTGATATTTACAGATATTAGTGATCAAAGATTAATATCAGCATGTGTGTCAAAGATAAATGAAGCAAGTATTTAAAAACGGAGGGGTAACATATTATGAGGCTCCATTGTCCTATTGTATAAAAGCATACAATTAGCAAATTGCAGATATACTTATCTACTGTATTAAACTGCTCGTTGGAGTCAAAGTTGCCATCATATTTCAACTATAAAATCATTCTCACTTTTCTCAACTTATTAACATAGCTTGCGCACTATTCTTTCATTGCATAGATGTACTGTCAATCATCTTCCCGCCATATTTACAAATAAAACCTCGTCATAATATGCGATACTATGTATCTCCTATGAGGATCGAACTATTGACGATACCCCGTGTGGTAACTCTGCTGACCCGCTAGTCATATCTCGCTACAAAAGTTGCCCGGAAGATGAAGCAAGTCTACTTGATTCCGTCAAAATAAATGTAAAAATGTCTACTAAAAATGTCATATAACTAATATTGATCATGTTATCATGTATTTACCAAGCAAAGCTTGGTGGAGTTGATAGGAACTCACAAGGTCACAAGTTCAAGTCCCACCAACTACAAAATGCTTAGGAGTAGGGGGATTCCTTTACCTTCCCCACCTACTCTCAAGTGTCGGCCTGCAGAGCTGGGCTAGCTAAACATGTAAGAGGTGCCGGTTCAGTAGGGTCTTTCATCTTATCTTAAAAAAAATGTTATTATGTATTGTACTATACTACGTGGATCTTGTGTTGATATTATTGGCAAAATTGTTTGGGCTATGATAGCCCAGTAGTTGGCCTGTCAACTGTGTTAGCCCAAAAGTGTATCACTTCGAGAATATAATCCTGGACAGTTATGTTCCCACTACACAAGCCTACTATACTAAATTGAAACCATAGGCCTTGCCATCATGGCCCAGAATTAAATATCCATTTAACTTAAGCCCACCACTGGGAATTAAATAACTGGACCATCTTTAATGACTAACCTTGGTTCAAATCTAGGCTTTTGTTAAGTCTAATCGATATGGGTCACTTTGATTTTCTGTGAGTCCAAATCATTCACAGTTTCGAGTTCGAGTCAATTTTGATATGGGTTGTATTAAGTTTATATCAATCTTGATGTTAATTTGAGCCAGGTTTATACAAATTATATACTACCTCCGTTACAGGTTATGTGCAACGATTAGACATTTTCCCTCTATGCTTTATGTCAAATCGTTGCACATAACATGTAACGGAGGTAGTATATTTTTTTTGAGTCAAGTTTAAACCTAGGTATCAAATTCAGATCACTTTAACACTAAAAATCTAATTTCAGCGGGTTCAGGTTATAAATGATCAAGCAACATCCTTATAGATCGATGTTAATTTGAATTGTATTAGCCTTAAATTTGAGTCAAGTTCTGGTCATAATAAGTTTCGGGCTCAAGTCCAATTTGGATCAAAATATCTAATAAGCATGTCAAATTGCATTAGTCTCGAATTTGGATATACTACAAATTGAGTCAGGACAATTTGGATCATTCTTTTAGTTAGGGCAATATCCTTCATTAATTTATGTGGAAGGTGAGCTTGTGACTAAGCCATTGCCCCTTTCATTAATCGTTAGTTAGTAACAGTAAGGTTATTGTCAACTGCATGAGTCATGCATGTGATAGATAAATAGCATTGATATGGATCAATCTTTATGTTATTATTATGAAGTAGATGGTCCAGGGTGGGTTTGGTACCAATCATCGTAATCAAGCTTGTCTTATTTTGTATTTAGTTATACTAATCATATGATTAAAAACAACTTATATGGTCATCAAGGTCACCATTGAGTATCAAACAATTAGTATATTGGAGCATGCATTGGTGTGTATCGATAGCCAACAAATCATTTGCTTCCAATATTAGAATATCTTAACAATGAAGACTAGATGATCGCGTGTTAATATTATGGAGTAAGTATTATTATTGCATAGACCAACGTCATGTTGAAAAATTAACGTATAAAATAAGAATCTATTTGTTTTGTTGGAAAACAGTTTCTTAGTTAAGAAGTTTTTGTTTTCATTTCTCCATTTTTCTTTGTCTGTATTGTTAATAGGTGGAAATACACTACTAGAAAACAGCAAAATAACGACGGAAATTTTCCGTCGAAAACATCCCGTTTTCCGTCGGAAAACCCGTTTCCGACGGAATTCCGTCGGAACTGGTTGTCGGAAAATATTTTGTCGGAAAATGGGCCTTTTCCGACGGAATTTCCGTTAGAACCACTATTCCGAGTCCGGCAAGAGATATTTTAAGGCCCGAAATAATCTGTCGGAAATGTACGACGGACTGTATTCCGCCGGAAATTTTCGACGGAAATTCCGTCGGAAAATGCTTTTAAAAAAACAAAAAAAAAGGCCTACCCCCACCAGCAGCCACCACACCACGGCACCAGCCACCACCCCAGCCCACCTAACCCATACCTTCACCCACTACCCACTACCCAACACACCAAAACCTCCACCAGAACCCACCTAACAAAACCAGACCCCCCTAACCCTACCCCCACAGCACCACCCACCACTCCAACCCACCTAACCCGTAACACCACCCATACCAAACCAGAACCCACAAACCAAACCACACCCCCCTAACCCTACCCCCATAGCACCAGCCACCACCCAACCCTCCTAACCCGTACCACCACCCATACCAAACCAGACCCCCTAACCCTAAACAACCATACCCACCACCTAACCTTAGCCTAGATCTACAACCCTAACACTCACATATTCGGCCGAACCCCCCAACCTAAGCAAACCACCACCACCGTGGCCGCTGAATACCACAATCAACACCAAAAATTAACAAAAAAAAAATTAAAGAAAGAAAATTGAAATAAAATAAGATACATACCTTAATTCGACCACATGACCTAGAGTTTTCATGGTCGAATTTGACCCGAAAACCTTTGTTTTCAACTTGAGAAGAGAGAAAAAGGGCGAAAACAGAAGAAATTGTAGGCGAAAACAGAAGAATTTTTTGTCGAAAACAGGAAAAGGGTGAAAACTCGGTACAGTGATGGTGATGTTGTTCATGTCGGTGGTGATGTCGATGGTGATAAGCGTTGTCGGTGGTGGTGGGAGATACGAGGAAAGTAGAGGAGGGAAAGAGGAGAAGAGAACAAGAGAAGAGAACGAGAGGAGAGAGGAGAGGAGAACGACAGAGTGGAGAGAGGAGAATGAAGAGGAAAGAGGATAAGGAGAGGAGAGAGAAGAGGAAAAGAGGCGTAAAGGATTTTTAGGATTTTTAGAATTTGAGATTTTTTAAAATATATATATATATATTCCGACGGAAAATTCCGTCGGAAATTTCCGACGGACTATAAATCCGTCGGAAAATGTCTTTTCCGACGGAATTTTCCGTCGGAACGCACATATATTCCGACGAATTTTTATCCCGTCGGAAATTTCCGACGGATTTGTGACGGAATTGTTGAATTCGTCGGAAATTTCCGACGGAATAATGGGTCCGTCGGAACTAGTCCATCGCTATTTGCCTGTTTTCTAATAGTGATAATTTTCCCACGGTGAAAATTTACTTTTACGAGAAAAACCTACCTTTGATGAAGAAAGTATATATGTCACATTTTCCTTTTTTATTCCGCACTTCTCTATCTCTTCTCAATGCTCCATCCTTCTTCTTCATTCCATTTACTCTCCTTTTTCTTTTTCTTTTTCTCCCACAAGTATACCTATAATAACCAAACAAATAACACAAATTCTTTAATATAGCGGACTTTCATTAAATTATAATAAGACCAATTAAAGTTACCTTAAAAGTATTTATTTACCCTTATATAATACAAAAATTATTTTACCTTTAAAAATACTTATAATGTATTAGATCAATCATATTAGTATTCATGGTATGTATCCATTAGAAATTACACATTAAAACGCTGTCAAATACATTGCAAATTAAAAGTTACCATAAAAATTGTTAAAGTTATCCTTAAATTTACCGTCTAACGTGTAAGTCCGCCTTATACAAGACTTATTGAACAAATAAAGAAATACGTTTTTTACAAATACATTTTCCATTAAATATTATTTTCTGTGTAAAAAAATTAATTTTCGTGAAAGACATTTTCCATCAAAACAAACGAAACATAAAAAGTAAAATTCCACATACAAACATAGGATTACATTGAATGTGAGTGTGAATTCTAACTTTTATTTATGGGAAGATAGAAGAAAAATTATGGTAAATCCTTGCTTAAAATAAAGTAGGACAAAGCAAATTAAACCAAATGAAATAGTAGTAGAATAAGTGTGCGTGTAGGATGTAGGTTGTATTATCCACTTATTTGTGAATTTTGATTATAGTAATTCATGTTTGACTTGAATTAGTATGACTTACGAAAAAATACAATCATCAAATTTTGATGAAAGTGACTATAATTTCGTATTGTGTTTGCTTGTGTTATTAAAATGCTTAAAGAAACAATTAACCCTTTCACTAATTTTATAATTAGCTTTTTTTTACTTGAAAAATGATCTGATAATTTGAGATCATAAATTGATGACTTAAACCAATCAATAATGACCACGTGTGTTGACAATTGTCAAAGTAAAAATTCAATTAGCATATGAATTTTAAGTTTGAACGCGTATTATTATTGCTTCCGTCAAAATGTCAATTTGATCACGCACCCTTATTTGGGAAAAGGACATATTCTTCTTTCATTAACTCCTCTTATCAATTTATCTATTATCTTATCACCAAAATAAAATTAGTTTTTTTTTTCTTCTTTTTTCTAATGAAGAATATATTCCCAACAAAAATGTTCCCTTTACTTTCGGTTAATGTATGTTTTTCTACAAAGAGGAAGGCATCTTCCTTTATTGAATGATGGTAATGGTATAACTAGTTCGATGATCAATGTTATAGAATCGATTAGGTGCGCCAGCTAACTTAGTCGATAAATTCTTGGTGATGGCTTTTAGCCTCTGAAATTTTTTATATGTGAGACACATAGTGTGACCGGGTTTACTCGAGTTACTCGGTTAGGGAACATTCGAGTTACTCGGTTAGGGAACATTCGAGTTACTCGGTCATGGGTTACTTGAAGGGTTTGGTTAGGGGTTACTCGATCAGAGGTTACTTGAGGGGCTCAGTCCGGATTATCCGAGAGGTAATTCGGACATAGATTACTTGAGGGGTTCGGTTAGGATTTACTCGAGTTACTCGGCCAAGGGTTACCCGAGTGTTAGCTGGCCATACAGTATAACCAGCCGCACACAAAAGTTGCTTATAGATTATTAATATATTTGCGGCATATTCGTGGCTTTCAGTCTCTCAATACCCCAAACAAATTAGACAAAAGTAGATCTTGTAGAATGTTTATCCTTAGCTAGCTAAATTATTATGCGCCACTAACAAAATATAAAGGTCCATCTTTTTTTTTTTCATAGCCTAGAAATATATTTTAAAAAGGCAGAAAGATCTATTTGAAGTAGTAAAGATATATAACCAGCTTGGCATTGCCATTCTTTTCCAAAGTTGTGAGTTGTAAAACATCAAACATTCGAAAGATTCTAAAATCTTATGTATTTGCATGTTCAGATCGATTATAAGGTCTAAAGAAGATTCTTAAATTTAGTAGCATTAACATTCACTCATAACCATTTTAAATATCTTCATCATAATTTTTCCATTGGGTCACACATGGAACAATATTATTAATTTATTATAAACAAAGTAGTTAAAGTAAAGTACTAATGTCAATTAAACTCATAGTTGCAACAAAAAAGCTAAATCATGATGGGCTTACACATTAGTTCTATCTCCTTTTTAAGGATTTATTAAAATATTGAAGAAAAAAAAATGATAGATATACCGGACACCTAAACTAATACCGATTTCAAATTTGTTTTGAGAATAACTACATTACTCGTGGTTTTGGCCATGCGTGCTTGACATATAGTTAATTTAACAACAATTAACTGTATTAATTACATGTTATGAAGTACAATACGTCTAATTGTTACGGAGAATAAGATTATAACTAGTTAAATACTAAATACAAACGTAATTATATAACATAAAATTTGTGAATTTTTTTTTTAATCACAAATTAAACTATTCTCGTACAATTATTCCTTTTTTTTTTGAAGAAATTTTACAACTATTCCTTTAGAGATAGAGATTGTGACTACTTTTCTAAACATTATGAAACTTTTGAAATAGTTTCGAACATATTTTTATTGATTATATCACTTTGTAGTTTGATTGTATGGATGATGTTGTACTTTAAGTAATATAATTGTAGTTAGTTAAGAGCACATACTTGTCATTGTTATTGTTATGATACGTAATGGGAAATATTTATATAGTATGTGTAATACTATGTATTTTTCAATTTTTTTTTTTGAGAAATAATGCTAGTTTAGTTTCGTGCGTTGCACGAATTAAGTAGCCATTATTTGTTTAAATATACTTGGCTACTTGTTAGAAACTTAGAATTATTTATCAAATCAAAAGTTTGTTTCCCACTGAAAACTTGAAAAGTGGACAATCTATTCTCGTGAAAAGGAGATTAATTTACTACTTCTGTTTCTTTTTAATTGTAATATAAGAGTATTATTTGTACACAAATTATTGGGTCAGCCAAGTTGACCAAATAGTTCGTGCGGCAGAGGAGATGACGATAAAGACGACAATAATGGTGGATCTCCTTCTTACCCTGTAGGCGACGATGACAACATCAATGGCAAAGGAGAGAAGTGGGGTCATTCATGGCAGAAGAGGGACAAAGTTTAATTCTCATATTTTTCGAAAAATGCCCAAAAAATCGAATTGAGATTTTCTTATGTGATGTATAATTGGTGAAAATGTTTGTCCCATATGATTGTATGTTGAATTGTGAGCATTTTGGTGACAAATGCATGTATTTTGGTTGAGAAATGAGCAAGTTATGTTATACCAATGACCTTTAGTACGAGCTCTTCAAGGGAGGTTCCGCCATTGTTATACATATCATAAAACAAATTATACAAATCTCTCTCTATTTTTTTAGAGACCCCTTGTAAATTTATCTTTTCAATATAGTTTAGTACTTCTTTTTATTTAACTTTCTTAATACCCGCGTAATCAACCCAAATGGGTCGTTCTTTTGGGGATGGAGGGAGTAGGTGTCAAATTTATTTATTTTTTTTAAAAAAAAAAATTCATAATCTCATTAATTAATTTTGAAAGAAGCACCGTATTTATTTAGTTTTGAAATAAAAAAGGAAAAAAAATGATGATGTCAAAATAGTTTAGGCGGGAAATTTTTTAATAAGGAATTGACATGTGCCCTTTAATGATGTCAATATGTTTTGTTTTAATAATTGTTAATAGATTTGTGTAATATATACTCTATAACGCAATAATATATTTATGATTTATTTAAATTTTTCATTACTATTATATTTTCTAATATATCCATGTGATATAAGTTCATTAGGTTACAAATCCAACAGATACGAGTATCAATTCAATATCCTAACAGATATCATTAATAAGAATATGTTTAACAAAAAAAAGTATAAGATCAAAAATCTAAGTTCCAAACAGATATCAAACCTTTTTTTTTTTTTTTAATTTTTTTTTTATGACAATTGAAATCCAATTTAAGATATTTATGAAAAGTACATTAAATTAGGATAAAAAGTTAAAAACTTTAAAGAAATAATATTTTCATAAGCAATATTTGACTTGTTACCCTTATTGGCCTTATAACACCACATAGCAGCCGTGTAAAATTGGTAGTCGTATTTAATTATACCATTACTACAATATGAAAGGAAAAATAAAATTAAAATGATTTTTTTTTTACAATAAAAGTAAATGAAAATGGAATTAATAAAAAACGCGTTTCCTAAAAAGCGTAAGCCTAATTGGAACCTTCCTTGAATAAATCTTTCCTACCTATTTTCCTAAACTTTGTTTGCCTATAAATACATGTAAAATCATTAGTCATTCCTCCCATAAAAAAAATCACAACAAGTTTATAAGCCTTGAAAACACCACAACAACAACCCAATTACTTTGTGAATTGTTATCAACCAAACAGAAATTATGAGCAACACACAAACTCAACAACAACAACAACAAAACATGGACAACGTTCCTCCTGCAGGTATTAATTTTCTTTTTTTATTTTTATTTTTCGGTTGTTAATTTTAAGTTTTCGAATTGTTTTTGAGTTTTGATGATGATGATGATGTTGTAGGTTACCCGACTCTAAGTCCTCCTGAAGGAAAGATGAAGAAGAAGGGTTGGTTCCGCACCAAGAAGAGGGGTGAGAAAGGTTTCATTGAAGGATGGTACGTCGTCTCTCTTTATTCCCTAACTTAATGAATAATACTCCCTCTGTTCGTTATTATTCTTTATGTTTTTTTAGGTTTAGCTATGACACATAAGGTGCCTTAGGCAAACCCGATTTATGTACTTACTTAATTCCGATGATTGATTGGTTAACTTTTTTTTTTTTGGGGGGGGGGGTTAGAGTTTTTTTTTCTTCATATAGCCAATAATCAACCAGACACAAAATTAATTTTCATGCATAATTGACTAATAATAAAAGTCTAGTTGTTGGTACTATGTGTTTATATGCATGTGTGAAACAAGATTATCTTGCATAATTTTAAACAAAACAATTTTAGAATATAACATGACTTTATTTGGATTAAAGATTAAGCTACTCTTTATTTTTAATTCAAAGAATTAATATATATATATATATATATATATATATATATATATATATATATATATATATATATATATATATAGTCAAATTATATATATACATAGTAATAATAAATTATGTATGATAAACAAAATTGTTTATATTGTTTGTTTGTTGAATGTTGTCTAAAAATTGCAGTTTGGCCGGGTTATGTTGCTGTTGGATCTGTGAAGAGTGCTGCTGCTAAAAGAATCATGGATTGAATGATTGATGATGATTGTTGTATCTATCATGTTTTTAATACAGTTTGTGAAATTATTGGATTCTTGAATTATGTGTAACTGATCTATGATTTGATACACAATATATATATACTTTGTCATGTGAATAATAAAATTATCAGTGTTAGTTTTTGTTAATTATTCTGGTCTATCTAATGATTGTTCATTTTTTGTTTGGCGGATGGATTGGTGCGCGCAGCCTTGCAGCTTTATGCTGCTGTTGGGTTTGTGAAGAGTGTTGTTAAAAAGTCTTCTCCACCCTTCAAATAAATTAAATTTTATATTTTGTCAAAAAAAAAAAAAAAAAGAAATTAAGTTATTATTTTATGAGCTTGTAAAACATTTATCCATTATGTTATTTTGAGAGTTTAGTGTGAGTTAGTTTATTAATTTCGTGTTTTTTCAACCTATATATATATGTATCGGAACAACAAAATATATGAGTAGTAAAAATTTGCGTTTTTAATATTTGCGTTTTTAATTATTACTCTGTATCTTTATTTTTTGTCAATATATGAAATTTTAAAAATATAGTAAATGAAGAAAATGACATAATTGAAGAAGATAAAGAGAGACAATTGATAATTTGTGGAAGGGCCTAGATCGATCTATGTAGGCGTGATGAGGACGTTATAGAAAATGCAATGTGGACCAATTTTTCAACAATGGCACAAACAATATATTCTACTAGTCTAATCATCATTTAATTGTCGATTAATAATCCTATTATTAGGATAACCACGAACAAAGTTGGAACTATCTGTTCCTGCTGATTTCTGCTTCCGTTGATGTCCGAGGGCTGGTAATGGATTTCGACCTTGTAAATAGCAGGTGCCTACGCGGCACCAAGCGACTCTCCACGTGTCAGAGGGACATGCCACGTTCCGAGAAGCAGCTCTCCACGTGGCAGAGACTGATGCCGGTAAGGACATGAATTATTCAATGATTAACGAGGAATTTAAACTACACGTCACCCTTTTACCGGCATATTATAGATGCTACCGGTATATCCCGTACAACTAGCCCCCCAAGTGAGGACGTTAGTAAAACTAACGTGCTCACTTGCGATCGAACACGGTGCTAGTACACAATATACCATTCAAGAATGATGAGAAAACGAAAAGATCTACGATTGACGACAGTACTTTGCTCAATTTAAGATGAAAAAATCTACGATTTGCCCCCCAAGTGAGCAAATTGCCGATAGGATTTTGTTCAACTGAAGACGAAAAAATCTACGATTTGCCCCCCAAGTGAGCAAATTGCCGATAGGACTTTGCTCAATTTAAACTAAAACCGAAAATAGTAGTGAATATGGTTTCACTTTATTTGAATTTTTCCCCAGGATTTGGCGGGAAACTTAATAAAATAATGGGGCACGTGTCAGTCATCAAAGTAGGGTGTTTTAGAAAAGGCGTTTTATTACAGCCGTTGGATGGCATGCAGTAAATGTCACATCAACCGTTTCATTTGGACAGTATAAAATATCAAATTTCGTACTTTTGACCCTTCATTTCCTTTGCGAAATTTTTTTGAAAAATTTCTACTTCATTTCGCTCGTAGTACGCACATATTTCTGCGATTCAGGAGTCGATTTGTCAAAGGTTTGTTCAGTTGTGTTGTGACCGGTGTTTGTAAACGGAGGACACTTAATTCCTGAGTTACGCTTTCAAGAGTTGAGTTCAAAAGAGGTAAAAAAACCCTAACTTTCTTTTCAATTTCTCACTAGTTTGTGGTTAAGTAGATTTTGCGTTTATTTCATTATTTGTGAATGTCTGGTTCTGGAATGCGTGCAAATACGGGTAAATCCAGTGAGGATGAACTCTGTACACCCTTAACTTCTGTAGAAGAAAGAGAAGCTTATTACCGCCATAAGTTTCTGGCTGACGCCGAGAAGGCTTTGCGTCCTACTGTAGACACCCATTTGTGTCTTTGCAAAACCAAACCCGGTGATGAGTGCCTTTCACGTCGAGTCATAATCGAATGAAACGAAAGTGTGGAAAGGTCTAGTGTTGCGGAAAGTTTTATTTCTCTTTTATTCTCCCTGTTTTTGAAAACTTTATTTTAAGAAAACAGCCAATCCAGTTTGGTTGGTCCATGATATGGGTCCAATAGTGGTGTATTTGGATGGGGCTTGCAAAGACCTTTCCAACGATATATTATAAGCCCAATTCCGATGAATATTGAGGAAGTTATGGCCAATTTACTAAACTGGGCCCGGTTTGAGCTTTAAGTACGGCCTAATGATCTAGGGGAGGGCCTAATATAATTTATCATTCCTAATGCAATTGGGAATGGTTTTAGTCTTCTAGAACATTCTAGAAGGTTCTCAACATTTCTAATTCAATTAGGACTCTTCAGAGTTTTAATCAAGATCAAATAACATTTTCGATGGAATTATATTATTTTATCTTCCAGTACAGGAAATTTATCAGATTTTCGAAAACGCGTTGAAAACCACTTTGGCGTCCAACCCCAGGCCTTGGCGCCTGGAACCAGGATTGGCGCCAGGCGCTAGCCATTGGCGCCTGGCGCCATTGCTGTTTTGCGATCTTCAGACTCTGTTTTGTTAAATTATCTTTTTTGATGATCTTCTCTATAAATATTGTATCAAAAAACTCCATTTTCATCATCAATTACCATTCATTAATTCTCTTCATTCATCATCTACATCATTCATTCATCAATTTTCAATAACATTAATTCTTTAGCATTCTTTCTTTCTTACTTTTTCATACAAAATTCCGGATTCACAAGATCTAGATACACCTAGCCATATCCGAAGTTGCCTTCGCCCTAGACGTGAAAGGTTTTAATTTCTGAGGGTTTGGTCCCAAATCTCTCTTTCAATTATTTAATTTAATTGCTTTGATTATTATTTTTCCTTGAAGTTACTAACGCGTGTATTTTGTTATTAGAAAGAGGTACGAGGCATCCAAGTAAGTACTTTAATGGTTTTAATTGATTTTATGATGTAGATATCATGTTTATATTGTTATTATGATATTCCTAATATCATGTCTAGGTTAATTTTAATATTAAATATGATTGTTATGATGCCTTTTATTTTCTTCCTAATATTTATGATTGTTAGTATCATGTTAGGGTTAAAGATTTGATTTTTATTGTTTAGTGACATGCTAGGGTTTGTTATTAATCTTGTTAGTATCATGCCTAGAATCTTGCTATGCTTTAACATGATTATGATTATGATTGATATTATTGTTATTAATGATGTTGATTATTTATTATGTTGCTTGATATATTTTATTTGTTATTGCTTGATCACCTTTATTGCATGTTTAAAGGGAATTGGTACTTGCAACCACGCTTAATAAGATAATTAATAATCTTGTTAGGTTAATTGTGATTATAATTCAAGTGATCGCCAATAATAGTTTATTTGTGCATTAAATTCAACCAACATAGATTAAATAGGTTTAGGGTAATCCTATTGATTGCATGTTAGTCAGAAAGCGCACATGAATACGAGCAGAATAAAGTAGAGGCCTATTATTAGGGCAGGTTCTATCTCTTTTAGGTTGGATTTGTACCATCATCCCCGAGCCCTTATTTGGTTCATGACCTTATGGAGTTGACAATCTCTTGGATCGTTAAGGGGTGTAACCTTCACCTCGTGAATGGTTTACAAGTTCCTTAAAAACTTGTTGGCGACTCTTTTGCTCTATCTTCTTCCCTTTTGGACGCCACCGTACATTAGTGTATGATCACAGTGGGGTTCAAGCTAGTGGGATTTTAAAGGCTTGAAATTATTCCCTACACCTACCAACCCCGATATTCCGGAGGACACAGAGATTGCCGATGTTGAGCCTATTAGCGTTACATTATCATTTGAGGTCAAATTTGGATTTATTTAATCAATACGGCACTAATATTGATAGGATGCCGAGAACAAAACATACCAGTTACCAACCTGAGGTTGGTGAGAGCAGTAGACGCTCTAGTGGGGGAGAAGATGATGATCCTGGGCATGAAGCTTTGGATATCAAAGAAGAAGATATCCTGTCAGTATAGGAAAGTCTGGAACGACAAGGAAGTAGGGGTGAAAGCATTGGTGATGAGGAAGATGAAGAGC
The DNA here is from genome assembly GCF_001683475.1 of Chenopodium quinoa. Taxonomy (NCBI): domain Eukaryota; kingdom Viridiplantae; phylum Streptophyta; class Magnoliopsida; order Caryophyllales; family Amaranthaceae; genus Chenopodium; species Chenopodium quinoa. The sequence goes on along the minus strand of NW_018745174.1, from coordinate 1,802,550 downwards.
AATCAGAAAGGCTTGGGGAGGGAGAAGATGATGACGAAGAAGACGAGACCGACGAGGATGTTCGGGCCGACTTCAATCTTGCTGCTCAGATTGCAGAAGAGGAGCGACTCGACGAGGAATACGACTCAGATCAAGATGATCCGAAGTATCTAGAACCCCAAGAAATTCCCAGCAGCTATGAGATAACTGAGTCAGTTGTGGATCCGGTATGGTTGCAGACAACCACCGAGAAAGACTATTGCCAACATGGCAAACGCTTCTACCGTCTTCATGACGGCTATGAACTGAGACTACCAAGCGAAGGTCAAACGACTTTGGATTGCCCTGCCGGCCACATTGTCGTGTATGCAAAGCATTTAGAATTTGGTTTACGGTTTCCACTCCATCATTATATCGAAAAAATATTCAGGGCTTGGAACGTTTCAATTGCACAGTTAACGCCTCCAACCATCCGAAACATAATGTCTCTTGTCTGGGTTATGATATTTATGGACTTTCCCCTTACCCTGAACTTGTTTCGGAGATTGCACTGGATCAAGAGAGATAGCCAGTCACCCGGATGGTGGTCCTTTTTACCGCTCCCGGTAAATGCACTGTGTGGCCAAAATTGACCAGTTGCAAGAATTGGAAGAACGAATTTTATTTTATGAGTGTTCCCGACGATATTACTGTCCGTTTCATCACCCACACAGCATGTTCGAGACCATACGGTCGAGAGCGTTAGGAAAGATGGAGAAAAAAGCTTTTAAGTGGTTTAATTGTACATATGTTAGTGCTGGTAAGAAGAATAAAGTTGTTCCGGGGGTGTGGCTGCCCCATTGTAATTATATACTGGGCAACGCCCCTCTTTCTCATGTCGGTCTCTGCCATACCGATGCTTTTGGTATGGAAACATTTATAAATTATATACATTTATTTATATTTATCTTTACTGTACTTGCACTTTGCATTTGGTAATAAATTGACAAGTGCTTTGCCTGCTGATTTTCTTACCTGCCTGCGTATATCTTACTTAAACTTGTTTCTTGTTCTTTTTTAAAAAAAAAACGCTTATGTTTACCTTTATGGTGTCTGTTTTTGATGTTTCTTATCGGGTGCTTCCACCGCCAGGTATTGACAAACTTGACTTCAGCTGGCTAGGGTTGCATTCTGACGGGCGAGTGAAGAAACAGTGCCCAGATCGGCTAAAGAAGTCATACGACACCCTTCCTGTTTTCGCCACCAGAGCCTCTAAAAGAAAAAGAAAGAGGCAACAAGATATGGCTCCTACCGAATGTGTTACCAAACCCCGCACCCTAGCTGTGAAAAGGGGTGGAGGGAATGCGTCTAAGAGGACATCTGAGTCCTCCGACCGAGAGCAACAGAAAAAGCAAAAGAAGCATGATGGTGATGCGGCACCCTTTCAAAAGGATGCACAAGAGACCTGGCCGGAAAGGGTCGTTAATTTGGAGGACGAGACCGATCTCCATCCGCCGAAAAAGCTGACGGTCACCTTAAGAGATCCAAAAGGTCTTGGGGTCAGCAGCGAGGTCAGAACCGGCCAGATGGCCAGCATTGAAAAAGCCTCCAAGCAAGGAGACAACAATCGTCTCGGGGCGCACTGGCGGCCCTGGCAAGAATGCTTTTGTCCCGGCTCTCGTCGGTGACTTTATCGAGATTCCTCATGTCAGAATCCCGGCAGAAGTCGCTGACGAGTTGGCTGTGCCCTTTGGTGCTGCCGGTGACCCATGGCACCCCAGGATCAACGTTAATCGCGGGGAGTATGTTCTCTGTGACGACCCTGCGACTGGCGGAAGCATGGGGTGGAGGGTACTCAAGGACTTGGCGACGCCAGCCGACAGGCCTGCTAATCGCGTTGCTGCTCCCTGCGGTCAGCTGATGAACAATATACTCCGGGTAAGACAACATTCTTACCTGTAAATACATATCATTTCTATGTTATATGTGAAGGAATTGTGTCTTCGATAAGTGCAATTACTAGATATATCAAGGATCACTATTATGGAGATAATAAGTTCATCCTATTGGGGCGTCATCCTCTGTTGCTAGACTATGAGAGATGATCTTTGGGCTAGTTAAATAGTCCAAAGCCCTTTAGAATGGATCCTATAAGGTCACACACAAGGGTAATGGGTTAATCAAGTTAGAGGCCCATTAATGGGCCTCATGAGCATTTAATTAGTCATAAGTATGATTGGGCTAAGTGTAGTTTGAGTGGGATTAGGAATTGGGCTTTGACTTGGACTATTATTTAGAGATATGATCTATAAACAATAGTCATGCCTAGGGTTGATTAATTAAGTCACAATTAACATACAGTGAATTGTGAATCTAAGCAACCATCATCCAAAGTCCTCTCCCCTCTCAAACTCACGGCCCTCTCTCTCCCCTCTCACCCACGGTCGGCCACCCTAGTGGTCCTCGTGGTGTTGCCGGTGGTCCTTGGCTAGTTCGTTGTTCGTTCATCTCCGTAGAAGGTCAATTGAAGGTTTCAATTGCAACTAACTAGCATTAGTGGAGGTCTTAATCTGTGCCCGTGGACCAAGTAGAGGAATCACACTTGAGGTTCTTTATCTCCCTAGTTCTTGCTCGATCACCGGTGGAATCACGCTTCAAAGGTATTATTCTTACTCTTTATGTGTTATGCATGAGATCCTTGGTTAGGTGCTATATGAATATGATTCATGATTATTTCCGCTGCGTAGTACCTATAAACTCCTACAGTGGTATCAGTTAGCCTCTTGCAATTACATATATTGAGTAATAATTCTTTGATAATCCACAATTTTAATTCAATTAGGAGGGAGAGTAATTTAATTATGGGTCAATTGTTATTTTAAATGTGATTTAACAATATAGAATCATTAAAGGTGTTTAATTTTCTCCATATTAACCTTGAATTGATCCGAATTTTTTGCCCTAATAGCTTCGAAAATTTCGAACCCCAAGAACCCTATATTTCGAAAATTTCGAAAATTTAAACCTAATTTGTGAAATTTTGTGTTTAATTTTTGATTTATTTCTATTGTAATATGTTTGAAGAATTTAATCTATTTGATTACATGTTAAAATTATGAATTTTCATGATCAAATTATTTATTTTAAGTGTTAAATTAAGTTGGGGATTAATTTCATTAAGAACCCTAATTTCAAAATTGAATGTGATTTAGTTTTGGAATTAATTGGACCACATAAAGTTTAATTCAATTTTACAAAATCTGTTTTGTTTTATTTAATTGAAAATAAAAATAAATAAATAAATTCAGCAGCAGCAACCGCGGCTAGGTGGCGCTGCCACGGGGGCTGCTGCTTCTGGTGGTCCGGAAGGAGGGGCGGGGAGGGGCAGCAGCACGGGTCAGAACAACAGCACCGTGCACCTGCAGCGCGGCACTGCTGCTGCTGCCTTATGCCGCTGCATAGCAGCGTACACCTTATGGTGTACGGCCACCGTGGCTGGCCACACCACGGTGGCTGGCGACACTTTTTTCAAAAAAAAAAAAACTTTATTTTATTTTGGATAAAATCAGATTTTCAAATTTTAAAAGGATAAGTTTTAATTTTAAAAAGATAACTAACAAAATTAAAGTTGTTAATTTTGTTAAGTTTGGATAATTATGGAGCAAAAGATTCTATTTGAATAATGATTGATTAAATAATGTGATTATCCCATAATTTTTTATGGATAATAATTGATTTAAAATATGTGATTGGTTAGTAATTAGGATAGAATTTCCTAAATTAATTAGGATAATCATGGAAAATAAATATGATTTATCTTCCATAATTCAAATAAGATTTGATTCTATCTCATACCTAAATTAAAATATATGATATTTTATAGGAAAAATGGAAAACAAAAATCCAACCTTTGCACTTTTCATTACAAAAATCCAACCTTCATTTTATTCCTCAAAAATCCAACCTTTATACCCCTCCTTCTCCCACAGATCCGTTACCGGTTGATGACCGTTTTTTCTAAGTTATATGCCACGTGTCCGCAATTAAGAGGTTAATTATTTTTTAATTATTAAAAAACAAAAATAATTAAAAGAAAAAAAACAAAAAAAAATAAAAATCAGAAATTCCCTTTTCCACCACCTCCACCACCTTCCTCTGCCACCTTCACCACCTTCCCCTTCCACACCACTCCCTCTCTTCCTCCCTCCCCTTCACGCCCACCGCCCATCAGGACCAACGCACACACCACCAAAATGCACAACCACCGAAACCCAACTCACACCACCACCACCTTCCCCTGCCACCAACACACACACCCAACCAACAACAAAAACGCACAACCACCAACTCCACAACCCATCTACCAACACGCACGCCCAGTCACCATCTCCACCACCGAGCAACCAACAAAAACGCACACCCCGCAAACCGCCTAGCAGCCAAAAAAATTCAAAAAAAAACCCCTTTTCCGTCATGTCAGCCACCCAAATCAAACCCCCATCGATTCCTTTAACCCCGAAACCCTCCCCACCTGAAATCTAGCCCCTAAAAACCTCCCCGATCTACCTATAACACAGCCCAAAAAAAGCCCTTTTCCCGAACGACCACCACTAGCTTGCCCATCCCACCCTTCGCAAGCCCCATGGAGACGAGGGTGAGAGAGAAATAGAGAGGAAGAATGAGAGTGAGGGAAGGGAGGAGAGGTTACCACAACGGTGATGAGTGGTGGTGGTGGTGGCGGAGGTGGGGTGGGTGGTTTCAGTGTTTGAGGTGAGAGGAGGGAAAGAAGAGGAGTTAAAAGGGAAAATAAGACAATAAAAAAAAAATTAACCTGTTTATCAGGTCACAGGTAAAATGGACCTGTTGGAGAAGGAGGGGTATAAAGGTTGGATTTTTCAGGAATAAAATGAAGGTTGGATTTTTGTAAGGAAAAAGTACAAAGGTTGGATTTTTCTTTTCCATTTTTCCTATTTTATAATTGGTAATGAATAATATATGATATTATCTAATTACAGTAATAAATTAAAAATATGAGATATTTTATGTCATGTTTCCTCAATTATGATCATTCGATGTTATAGTTTAGGAAAGCATGATGAGTGATTAATTATGTGGCACTTTATAATATATGATATTATTTATTGCTATATATAAAGACAAGTATGGCCCATAGATTCTAAATACGATCTGCGCATCGTTTCATATTTTTGTAATCTAAATACGGTCTGCGTACCGTTAAGTATTTTTGTAATTTATTTTATTTATTTAAGTAGTAAATAGAATAGAATAGTATTACAGGTTGCAGTTAATCCAAGAAATCCATGGAGTGAAGGCCCAAAGGAGCAAGATGGATGAGATCCATGAAGGTTCAAGTGGGAGCCTTTTGCTTTATTAGTTTTTCTTAGGATTAAGGGGCCATACTATGTCATGTTTTATTTATGCATTAGTAGATTATGCATGTTAGATTTTATTTATGTTGATTGATGATGCGTTAGAGTTCACTAAATAATCACAACATAATAAATCTAGGTCCCAGTAATATTGAGGTAGCTTTTCCAATCAAAAACCCGATGAAACCTTCGATATTTATGATGGGTCATGCTAAAGCTGGGTGTCATATTATATCTTAGGGGGGTGGGGGTAAAACAAATTTTACACTTTTAATTGGTTATACTCAACGAGGTTACCTAAAGAGTTTAGAACCTTGAAGCTAAGGGTAATAATTAAACATGTGATGGGTAATTATTCAACCAAGAATTACAAAGAGTTGTAATCAGTAAAGAGTTTACTCACCTTGAAAATGTAATGGTTGATGGTAGGGCTAAAGTCCGGTCAATTATTGCACAATTAAAGGATCTTGGAATCATTTTATTCAATAGGGATCAATTAACATTGAATAAATGTTTTAAAGTTACCAACTATTAACATCGCTTATGGTACTTTAAGATTTTTAAACATAATTATTGAACTTTGCCTTGTTTTGTTTTTGTTTGTAGATGAATAACCATAACGACAACGCTATTTTGCCAACGAAACTTAATTTAAGGCTTAATCTCAGAAACTTCAGGGAATGGGAAAGCGAGTTGAGAAGAGTTCTTACAAGCCATAGGCTTGAATCTCGTTTATATATATCTGTTGAGAGCGATTATACTAAGGGTTATACAGCTGAAAGGCATGCTGAAATTGTTTCAGATGCAGAGAAAATCAGACAACTCATTTTAGAATCTATTCCAAGTTGTTGGAGAAGAAGATTCAGGCACTATGAGGTAACCAACTTGTATCAATGTCTTCGTGCTATCTGTCGAGGTGGCATTGGGGCATTAGGAAGTGGAGGCTTCAGAGATCATAATGTAAGAGAGATCGTTAATTCGATCCCTCAGATTTACTATTCCTGGACTGACAGCATTAGGTATGAGGCTTACAATGTTCATTGTAAGATTATGGCTAAGAAACTCATGCCTGGTCAGTTAGTGAGGACCCATGTCCTTGAAATGATTGATTTGTTCAATCAAATGGACGTCCTTGGGAAACCGTTCGATGATGACTCCGAGCATGATATAATCTTGTTCTCACTCCACAATGGTTTTGATATAGTTAGGCTCACTCATAATGATGAGGGCTCGACTGTGACATTAGTCAACCTTTTACTCAACCATGCTGAGGAGTACCTGAAGAGGAGACAAAGAGAATGCTTCTATTGTGGTGATTGGCTTCGCCACACACCAGGGTGTCCCCATTATACACCAGTGAAAATAGAAGGTAAAGAGTTACTTGATGTTTTTGTTGTAGAAATTAATCTTACTTCATCTTCCACTTGGGTATTTGATATCGGTTGTGGTGCTCACACCGTTAATAACGTGTAGGGCTTGAGAGAAAGTAAGAAGTTAGCAAAAGGGGAAGTAACGCTTCGAGTAGGAAATGGAGCAAAAGTTGCTGCACTTGCTATTGGAAGTTATCACTTGAGACTTCCCTCTGGGCTTATTTTGGTGCTTAATAACTGTTATTATGTACCAACAATAACTAAAAACATTATTTCAGTTCCTGTTTTAGATTCTGAAGGATTTTCATTTGAAATAAGAGACAAATGTTGTTTTATTTCTAAAGAAAATATGTTATATGCTAACGTAAAATTAATTAATGGTTTGTATGTCTTAGAATATACAACTCATGTCTATAGCATTGATCATAAAAAGCAAAGAACAGATGATTCAAACCCATCTTACCTATGGCATTGTAGGCTTAGTCAAATCAACCAAAAGCGCATCCAGAAATTACAAAAGGATGGACTCCTTTCTTCCTTTGATTATGAATCATTTGAAAATTGTGAGTCATGCTTGCTTGGTAAAATGACTAAGTCACCCTTTACGGATGTAGGTGAAAGAGCAAGTGACCTTTTGGGACTCATACATACGGATGTATGTGGAACAATGAGTTCAAAAGCTAGGGGTCAATATAGATACTTCATTACTTTTACTGATGATTCAAGTAGATATGGATATGTTTACTTAATGAAGCAGAAGTTGGAAGCCTTTGAAAATTTCTAAGAATTCCAGAATGAGGTACAAAACCAACTTGGGAAAACAATCAAGGCATTACGATCTGATCGTGATGGTGAATATTTAACCCAAGAATTTGATGAACATCTAATTAATTGTGGAATAATTTCACAGGATCATTATTATGGAGATAATAAGTTCATCCTATTGGGGCGTCGTCCTCTGTTTCTAGACTATGAGAGATGATCTTTGGGCTAGTTAAATAGTCCAAAGCCCTTTAGAATGGATCCTATAAGGTCACACACAAGGGTAATGGGTTAAGCAAGTTAGAGGCCCATTAATGGGCCTCATGAGCATTTAATTAGTCATAAGTATGATTGGGCTAAGTGTAGTTTGAGCGGGATTAGGAATTGGGCTTTGACTTGGACTATTATTTAGAGATATGATCTATAAATAATAGTCATGCCTAGGGTTGATTAATTAAGTCACAATTAACATACAGTGAATTGTGAATCTAAGCAACCATCATCCAAAGTCCTCTCCCCTCTCAAACTCACGGCCCTCTTTCTCCCCTCTCACCCACGGCCGGCCACCCTAGTGGTCCTCGTGGTGTTGCGCGGTGGTCCTTGGCTAGTTCGTTGTTCGTTCATCTCCGTAGAAGGTCAATTGAAGGTTTCAATTGCAACTAACTAGCATTAGTGGAGGTCTTAATCTGTGCCCGTGGACCAAGTAGAGGAATCACACTTGAGGTTCTTTATCTCCCTAGTTCTTGCTCGATCACCGGTGGAATCACGCTTCAAAGGTATTATTCTTACTCTTTATGTGTTATGCATGAGATCCTTGGTTAGGTGCTATATGAATATGATTCATGATTATTTCCGCTGCGTAGTACCTATAAACTCCTATAATATGTCCGTGTTACTTATATTGTTGTTTATATTTATTATTATTGTTATATTATTATTGTTATTATTATTATTTTTTATTATTATTATTATTATTATTATTATTATTATTATTATTATTTTACTAACGAAAATTTCTGTTTATCGTCAACTACACCGTCAACTCTACTGTCGAAGTGGTACACATGTACCAGCATTATCAGCGCGCCGCCGATAACGCCGAGACCAAGCTGAAGAAGGCTGATGACGCTTGCAAACTCGTCATCAAGGAGCGCGATAAGGTTAAATCTGATATGAAGACCTTGCAAAAGCAAGTGTCTGAGCTAAACAAGAAGCTGACGAACTAGGAGCATTTACAAAAGAAGGTAGCCAGCCTCGAGCAAAGTCTGAAGGACGAGAGGGAGGCTAAGGCGAAGCTGGTCAGCAAAGTTGAGGAAATGGAGCGTGATAAGCCGGGAATCAGGCGCCGAGCCTTTAATCGGTTCCTGCAGACCGATCTTTATGCCAACTTGTTGGTTGACCGGTACACTTCCAGTTGGGTCTCTGCGCATCGCTGTGTGTGCAAAGCTGAGGGGTGGGACTCGACGAAATGGTAGGCCGTCGAGAAAGATTTTAATGAAGAAATGAACCACTCTCCTACCAGCTATGAGAGTGAATATTTTGACGAGCTCCCACCGCATGCTGTGATAACAAAATTAGACCCACGCGAATTGCCAGAAGTAGAGTTTGATGACGGCCTTATCAGTAGCCCTGTTACCACTCATGCTGGTAAAGATGGGTCTGCCGATCCCTCCAACAATGAAACTGTGAAAGAGCCCGTTAACGCGGCTGAAACAACAAAGGAAGCCGAAAAGAATTAACAAGGAGGGCGGTCATCGTTGGACTTTTATATTTGTCTGAATCTGTATCTGTGCTTCAAACAATTATATTTGTCTGTATTATGCAACATTTTTCTTTTAACCGTTGAATACTTATCTGCGTACTTCTGTATTTAAAACAATTATCTCTTAGTACTTAGTTTATTTATTTCTTTACCATAATTCTTACTAGCGTGCGTATTTTGTTTATACAATGGTCATTGCTTACCTTTTAACTAACACTTGATGAATCGTTTTTTAGCTATTCTCTCGGTTTTTAATACAAATTTACGCTTTTCAGCATTTTAAAGTTACACCTTTCGGCATTTTATTTGTAAATAAAATTTTGAAAAACCAAATAATGCCCGTACTCAACTCTGTTATCGGTATTTTCAAGTTACACCTTACCAATAATACTCCCCGAGTTTTTCGGCAAAATTTATTCATAAATAAATTTTGGGAAAACTCTGTAATGCCTGTATTGAATATCAGATGTGAAACATAGCGAGATAAAGTATCCAACCTTTGTCAGGCTGAGCAAAGGCAGTGGATCAAATCGCACCCCCTTGAGGTCCATTATTATTTCATGTCATTATTTATCCCTCACTTGAACGACCGAGTCAGCTAGCTAGGCTGTGATCAGATCGTATTGAAAGTAGGCAGAGTTACTGTATTTCATAGGTATTAAAATAGGTTACAATGCTAGTAAATGCCATAAACATACGTATGACAACATGTCATCAAAAATTATACTACACAAAATAGAACACATTTAAACTTCACATGAAATACTTCTTTAACACACTAGCGTTCCAGACATTCTTCAGGGGTACTCCTTCAAGGGTCATAAGCCGATAAGACCCTTGCCGGAGTGCTTCATATACTTGGTAAGGCCCTTCCCAGGTTACAGTAAATTTACCCTCTACGTTCCCTTTGCCGGTTGCGGCCGTTCTACGCAGAACTAAATCACCATCTTCCATGGGTCGATAATTGACGCGCCGATTATAAGCGTGGCTCATCTGGTTTTTTTATGCCGCAGATTTTATGGTGGCCGTCAGCCTCACTTCCGGTAGAAAATCCAATTGCTGTCGAAGCAACAAATCATTTTGACTTTCGTAGAAGTGTTGTACCCGGAAAGTAGGAAGTCCCACTTCCGCCGGAAACACTGCCTCTGAGCCAAAAGAAAGGTTGAAAGGTGATTCCCTTGTAGTTTCTCTTGTTGTCGTACGGTTCGCCCACAAAATCTCAGGTATCAGATCCGCCCACAAGCCTTTGACGTCTTTTACTTTTTTCTTAACTGCCCCTAGTATCTGCTTGTTAGCGGCCTCAGCCTGGCCATTTGACTGCGGGTGACATACCGCCACATACGCAAACTTCACTTTGTATATGCTTAAAAAGTTCTTTACCGGGCTACAGTCAAATTATGATCCGTGATCAAACACCATTGTTGTCGGCAATCCGAATCGTGTAAAGATGTTCTTCCAGATGAACTTTTTTACCTCAGTCGCTGTAATGTTTGCTATCGGTTCCACTTCTATCCATTTGGTGAAGTAGTCTATCCCTACAATAAAAAACTTGCGGCCACCTGTTGCCGATGTAAACGGCCCGATAATGTCCATTCCCCACTGAGCAAACGGAATTGGGTTAAGAATAGGTGTTAAATCATTTGGAGGTTGATTAATCACCGGCCCATACTTCTGGCATTTATAACATTTTTTAACGTACTCCATGGTATCTGCATTCATTGTCGGCCAATAGTAACCCCGCTTCATTGCTTCCAAGGACATCGACCGACCCCTCGCATGATTACCGCAATCACCCTCGTGTCTTTGTTCTATCAGCCTTGCCGACTCATATGCTGTTACACACCTTCGCAACGGTAGCAAAAACCCCCGTTTATACAGCAAGCCTCGGAACATAATAAACCACACGCTATCTTTCTGGATCTTTCTTGCCTTCGTCTTATCGGCAGGAAGGACGTTATGTACCTTGTAAGCCAAGATATCATCATACCATTCTCGACCTGCAGTCGTACAATTTACATCCTTAGGAGGCTGTTCATCAATACTCCTTTCTTTCAAGACCTCTACCATAACCTTCCTCTCTAAGTCGTTGAAGATTGAACTTGCAAGTTTAGCCAGTGCGTCTGCCTGCGTGTTCATTGCTCGAGGAACCAACTTGATTTCGAAATATTCCAGACCAGATGTAACACTCTTGAGTTTTGCCAAATATGCCGTCATGCTCGGCTCTCGAGTTTCGTAAGTGCCATTGAACTGATTTGCTACTAGTTGCGAGTCAGTTGTCATCTCAATACGCTTTGTTCAGCAGATATGCATAGCTGTATCCCTGCCAACGCTGCTTCATATTCTGCCTCATTATTCAAGGCTTTGAACTTGAACTTGACAGCATACTCGAACACATCTCCCTGGGGAGAGATCATAATTACTCCAGCCCCGGAGCCGGTTGAAGCAGACGAGCCGTCAACTGATACCTTCCATATGCCAGTACCATCCTTCTCTTCATAATAAGACGTTTCTACAATGAAGTCAGACAAAGCCAGGGCTTTGATTGATACCCTTGGTTTATACGCAATAACATATTCAGAGAATTCAATCGCCCATTTAAGCAAACGTCCAGACGTTTCCATCTTCTGCAAAGACTTCTCTAACTGCTGATTCGTTAAGATATCAATTGCATGTGCATCGAAGTAAGGACGCAACTTTCGTGCGGCCACAACTACTGCGTACGCGATCTTCTCTACTAACGGGTAACGTATCTTGGCAGCATTTAAAACGTGGCTCACAAAGTAGATTGACAGTTGGGTTTTTTGTCGTTCCACTAGGAGCACCGCTGCTGCCGTCTTTGCTGACGCGGAAATATAAAGCTGCAATGTTTCTCCTTGTTCCAGCCTTGCGACGGTGGGTAAGGACCTCAAGTGATTTTTCACAGCCTGGAACGCCTTGGATTGGTCCTTCCCCCGTTCAAACAGCTTGTTCTGACGCAAGATCACGAAGAATGGTAAGGCTTTGTCAGCTGACTTGCTGATGAATCTCGTTAATGCAACCATTCGACCAGTGAGCTTTTGTACATCTTTTATGCACTTTGGTTCTGGTAAACTAAGAATCGCCTCAATCTTATCGGGGTTAGCGTCTATCCCCCTTTCGCTCACCATGAACCCGAGAAACTTTCCTGACCGGACGCCAAACACACACTTCTCCGGGTTTAACTTCATCCGGTAGCGTCGAAGAGTTTCAAAAGTTTCTCTCAAATCAGTGACGTGATCTGTAGCCAAACGGCTTTTCACAATTGAATCATCCATATACACTTCCACATTCTTTCCTTTCTGATTCGCAAACACCTTGTCGACCAGCTTCTGATACGTAGCCCCTGCATTTCTCAATCCAAACGGCAATAGCCCTGTAACAGAAAACTCCGGAATCGGTAATGAATGCCGCCTTGGTTCGATCTGGCTCATATAAGCTGACCTGATGATACCCGAAGAAAGCGTCCATAAAACTCAATAGCGTGTGACCGGAAGTTGAATCTACCAATCTATCTATCCTCGGCAAGGGATAACAATCTTTCGGGCAGGCTATGTTCAAGTCCGTAAAGTCCACACACATTCTCCATTTCTCTGACGGCTTTTTTACCATAACCACATTTGCTAACCATTCTGGGTATGTGCAGGGTTCGATAAACCCTGCCGCTAGCAATTTATTCACCTCTGACTGAATAGCCTCCATTTTCTCTGTTGAGAAGTTCCTTTTCTTCTATCGAACAGGTCTCGCTCTTCTGTCGACATTTAGCTTATGCACAATGACGTCGGGATGTATCTCGGGCATCTCGTCTGCCGAGAAAGCAAACACATCAGCATTTTCTCGTAACAATTCCACCAAATGGAAACGCGTGTCGACATCCATATCGGACCCAATACGCACTACCCTCCCGGAAACCCCGGGCTGCAATTCGATCTCTACGGTCTCGCCTCCTAAGGAAGGACGTGGCGCGGTTAACGGTCGAGTATCGAAATTTTCCATGGCCAAATCGTGTGCGGAGGGAACTCGTTCTCGCTTGGATGGTGTCTGTTCACAAGTTGGATGTCGGCTAGACTGCTTTAGTGCTGAAACATAACACTCTCTTGCCATAGTTTGACTACCTCGTACGCGCTCTGTCGTTCCCGCGTTGGACACATATACCATTGTTAAATGGTACGTCGAGACCACAGCTTGCATGTCATGAATTAAATTCCTACCGACAATGGCGTTGTAAGCGGATGGCACATCAATCACCAAAAACTCCGCCATAACATCTCTCACTGTCGGCCCCTCTCCCATTCGAACCTGAAGAGCTATACTACCCTCAGGTCTTACCGTTGATCCGTTGAAGCCTATCACGGGATAGGACACTGGCGTTAAGTATTTTCGGCCAATTCTCATGGCGTCAAAAGCTCTAGAAAATAAGATATTGGCGGAACTCCCGCCATCAACGAGAGCCCGCTTGATATCTGCTCCATTTACCGTCAATATCAGCACCAATGGATCATCATGAGGGAAGACTATTCCCTTAGCATCTTCCTTAGAAAAAGATATAGAAGACATGGGAGAAGGTCGAGGTCGTTCCTCTACGCTCAATGCGTTCACTAGATGCCGGTATTCTGACAAACTTTTCTTCGCCCCACTTACAGAACCCCTGTATACCGGTCCTCCCGAAATAACATCGATTGTTATTTGTGCCCTGTCGGATTACCTCCCTTTCTGGATGTTTCCGCATGATTCTCCCTGTAAGCATCATCTTGCGTTGATGAATCTCCCTGCTTTCGGTACTTGGTTTGCCTAGGCTGTGAATTTTGCTGTCGGCTGGGACCCGCCTGAGTACGATACTGGGACAATCGCCCCTTCCTTATGAGATCTTCAATGTTCTCCTTTAATTGAACACAATCTTCGGTTTAATGACCAACATCTCTATGAAACATGCAATATTTCTTCACGTCCCGGCCCTTCCTTATCATCGGCGCCAGTCGACTCCAATCTTCTCTATTCTGGTTTATTGAATAAATTGCCGCTCTCGGGGTGTTTAACTGCGTATAACTGCTATAACGGCCCAATCCCCTTGTCGATTTTCCAGATCTCCGCTGGCCTTGCGGCAGTACCCTGCTTATCCCACCCATCTGGCGTTTGGGCTATTATCACTTTGGCTTCTGGAGGGTTCTGCTGAAGATATCTGACGGCTCGTTTTCAGCAGTTCCTCACTTTTTATGTATTCGTGAGCCTAGGCAAATGCTACCCCTAAGTTTGGGAAAGACTTCCGCGACATATATTTTTTGAAGTCGTTGTCACCCGGTCCATTCATCAACGCCATCACGGCAATTTCTTGCTGCAATTTTGGTATGGTGTTAGCCTCGTTATTGAAGCGCCTAATGAAATCTCTAAGCGATTGCTCTTTTCGTTGCTGAATAGCCATGAGCTCGCCAGATGTCCTTTGTCTCGCACTATTACTTATGTACTGACCCGTGAACAACTCCACCAAGGTCTCAAAGTAGTCGATTGATCCCGGCTCTAAATTGGAGAACCAATCCGAAGTTGCCTCGGTAAGAGTCGTAGGGAAAACTTTACACCACACAGCATCGGTGTCGGTATATAGCAACATGTGACTCTCAAAAGCAGCTACATACCGCTTAGGGTCCCCCTTACCGTCATACGTACAGGACGACATCTTTATTTTCTCCATTTGTTGGTCAAGTACCTCTTGTGTGAACGGAGATATCCTGGGCCTGATGATCGCCCTGGCTGCCCGCCTTTCCAAGCCACTGAAAACTTCATGCCGATAGGAACCTGAATCCCCCCCTGGGCGTCTTGCGTGATTTGGCGCTCAGCCGGTATGGTCTCTCGGCCCCGGCTCCTTGACGGTTGTTGCTGTCCCGCCTGATTGAACTGACTCTCTAGGTTCACTATTAGCGGCTTTTTCGGTACATCAGCCAGTACCTCCCCTGCCGCTAACTCGGCTTCCTTTCTTTTCTTAAACATAGCCCGCATGACCCTAGCTGTTATCTCTAGTTCCTCCGGGGTAAACCCTTCCAAGGGATCTGGGGTCACTGCTTTATTGCGGTCAGGCGTTAAGGGCATGTTCGTTGTGTTGCCGTGAAGGAGATGAGTTTCATCCTCGACCACGATTTCTGGTAGGCTGTTTACAGTTTTATTCGCGTTAGCATTTAAGATACTATTATCATACTACTGGTTATCAACCTCCGGTACCGGTACAGTAGTTTCCTTACTTCCTTCCATAACTGTGAGAGGTTCTATTGGACGATAGAAATTATTACTATCCCCTCCTTCTAGCGCCAATTGTTCCTGCTGATTTCTGCTTCCGTTGATGTCCGAGGGCTGGTAATGGTTTACCGTCCAATTGCTCACCTACACACCCAATACAGATTAGCTAACCCGGGGTTATCCGGGAATAACCACTCCGATGCTAAAGTCAGTACCTTTGTGAGAAGAAAGTGAAAGAAGAGAGAGAAAGTGTTTTAGAGAGAGAGAGAGAGATTCTACCCTTGAAGTGAGGATTTGCTTGAGTATTTATAGAAACACAACCAAGCAAGTGGCACCCCGACCTTGTAAATAGCAGGTGCCTACGCGGCACCAAGCGACTCTCCACGTGTCAGAGGGACATGCCACGTTCCGAGAAGCAACTCTTCACGTGGCAGAGACTGATGCCGGTAAGGACATGAATTATTCAATGATTAACGAGGACTTTAAACTACACAACACTCTTTTACCGGCATATTATAGATGCTACCGGTATATCCCGTACACTACCTTCTCGGACTTACATTAAGGAAGTTCAAATAATATTCAACCAAGCAACAAATACAAATTAAAATTATAACTGGGTACTTGTTTCATTGGTTGTATCTTAGACTTCAAGAGCTAAGTTTGACATTAACAAAAAGGTAGCATGTCATTGTACAACATTCTTTTCTCTTTAGTTGTAATTGAATCATTGTAATAATTTTTGTACAAATACAGCCTATTGCAAATTTGCAAGTCAAGAAATAGGTAGTATTTGGTACAAGTATTATATGAATTTTATTCGACATGAGCTTATATAATCCTATTTTATCGGAATGGTTACATTTTGAGATTGAGAATTCTCTTACTCCGTATCTTTCTTTTACTTTTAAATGATCTTGCTTGCTGCATCGGGTTCTATTGGCTTATACTATATTCCATCTTAATAAGGTAGTTTTGAAAGAAGAAGGAAATAAAAGCTGACCACCCTAATTAACCAAGGTTGAACTCATAGTGCATGAGAATTTAAGAACTAGGGCAAAATCTAATATTATTGTTGCTTTAACTTTTATACGACGAACAATTGTACTATTTTGAATATTATATATTTTGTAAATTATGGCAAGATTTTTGCATAGATCAAAGACAAAGTAATGGCTAAATATTTTTAATTTGCTTGATTATATAATACTTCACTGATGTCGATATTTGTATAATACTAATATTCCAAATGTGTTAATACAATAATAACTTTTTAAGTAATAAAAAGCGGCATTAAATTTAAATGTATGCTATGTAACGCTGTCATTCTTTTGTTGGTTCTCATTTTATATCATCCACTACGGATACACATAAACAAGAAACATATAGAGGCATACATAGAAGTATACAACCCATTGCAAACAGAAATAATATATTTTGACAATATAATGTATTACTAAATGAAAGTTAATTAAATCAAGGCTCAATCATAATTTTAAAAGTAATTACTGATTGTCAATAAATCTAAACATCGCCCAAACTAATAAAAAGTTGCTTCAAAAGAGTAGTAATTACTTGGAGAAAGTTACTAATTATTACTTTGGAGACTTAGTTGTATAAACTTAATAATGCACTTTTTTAAGGGTACAATTTACACACATGTTCTTCATTTTTGGTGATTATTATTGACTTCTCCAAAATTTATAAAACTATACGATAAACCAATGAATATCACAAAAGAAAAGCCCACCAACTTTTAATATCTAATCTACCCCAAAATCCAAAGTACGAATGGAAATGAGTCAAATGACTAAAGAAGACAGCTAATATGAACATTTGCTCGTGTTATATTTTATGTTCGACGTGTTACCAAAACTAATTGACCCAAAGATAAGCTTGTGAAGATCAGTTGCTGGTCCTTTTCCAACTGTCCAAAATTACTAAAGTGATGGAAATTCCACGAGCTAGTTTTAGTCAAGACAATTAGGCAATATAAACGTAATTACTACGGCGTGTGTATATATATATATATACATAATTATATACTCGAATGTATATATATATCATTCGAGTATATAATTATGTAAGGTAATGATTAAAATGGTTGAATGACTCGAATCCTACGTTCCCATCTTATGCACGGTATGTACAGATGTATAGAATATCATGGGAGTGTTGTGGCATAACATGGACGAATGGTGAGAATAATTCCAAATTTAATTTCTAATAGTACCTTAAATGGTTTAATACGCGGCTAAACACAAGGCACTTTGGCAAGAGTTAAAGAGTTAAGTAAACATGACAAAGATATTACAAGACAAAGTCATGTGTTGTCGTGGCAACTTCGTAATGGATAAATAATGATGACACACACAATGAACTAATGTTGAAGGTTACATCTTATGTATTGAAAGAAAGATATAGATAAACACACAATTTCTCTTTTTGAGGAAAATTAAACATAGATATAGTCATAGATAAACACTAGGTGATTTAATGTTAAGGTAATATGTTATATATTAATGAGGTTTTGTCTTGTTTACAGAAAATACAAATTCTTATATGCACCTGATCATATCGTGTGGCCAGTCATATTAAGGATTATTTCGTTCACAAGGTTTCATATGTGGTTGGCCACAACGTATGGTCATGGTTATTTATTCAGGGGTTGCTCGCAAGAATGGATCTAGGATTTATACATAGGGCGGAACATACAAAATATGAAGTAATAGAAATTGAAAGAATATATATAATAGATTAATTGATCAGGACTTACTTGGTTTGTCATGAATTATTCGATCAATCAGAGTTTGCCTGTTTAGTGTTTTTAGTGTGTATCGGCCGGCCACATAAAAGCTCGTTGTTAAGAAATAGTGAAAAGAATAAATAGTGAAAAAATAGGAAAAATTGACAAAAATAATCTCAACTTTTGTCCGTTAGCTCAAAATAATCCCAACTTTGGAGGTCATTTGCTCAAAGTGGACCCAACCGGTCATCGAACCTGATATAAATAGGGGTGTTCATAAACCGGTCTGGACTGAAAAAATGGACCGGACCGAGTTAAGCGGTCCAATCCAAAACCCTATATAAATCATTTTTAGACCAGACCAATTTTTTTTTATTAAAAATATGTGTGAAACCTTAAATAATGGTTAAAATTATTCTTAATAGGATTAGAAAACTTTGACATTATAAGTTTTTTTGTACTAAACATACAAAAAAGACGTAAAAATGATGTTACAATATAGTTTTTCCTTTACTGTTTTTTGTGTTTTCCATAACTATATTAAAAATTTAGTATTTTTTAAAAAATATTCTTAATTTGGTCCAATGCAGTCCGGTCAGGGTTTTGGACCGATTTTTTCGGTCCAAACTGGTTTCGGTCCTAGCTTAATCAGTTCGGTATTCGATTTTTAAAATTCTAATTTTCAGTTTTCATTTCAATCCGGGTCGGTCCGATCTTGGTCCGATGAACAACCCTAGTCGTAACAGGTTAAGGTGACACATGTCACAACGTAATTGGTTTTAAAAAAGATCAAATAAAAAATAGAAAAACTTAAAAAAAATTAGGAAAAAAAACCACCATCCCTCCCAAAACCCCCACCACCAATTCCTCTAGGAACCCCATTCACGCCGGCGACAGACAACCAATCACCCCTGAACATCGCCGGCTTTGTTGTAACCAACACCAGCACACAAACCTAGAGGTGATCAACATTGGTGCGACCCGCTAGCCCGGCCCAAAAATAGGGTGGGTTTGGACAAGCTTAAAAACGCAATTTTAGTTAAAAAGCCCGAACCCGGCTCGACAAGCCCGCTACTTCTTAACGGGTTTGGGCACGAGAAATCGTGGTATGGCCCGGCCCGGCCCGGCCTGAATTTTAATCACCTCTACACAAACCCCATCCCTCACGTAGGTGCTGCACCAATCCCGTGCCAAATAACCGAGGCTAAAAAGACAACCGAATTGACGGTCGATAAAATTGATCCGAGAAATTCGACGAGGCCGTCTTTAGGACATTATCAGGAAGATTGAGAAATTTAAGAGGTTCCGAGGGTGGGGGAGGCATGTTGGGGGGTTTTATGTGGTGGGGGAGGGGATTTTTATGGGTTTCGGGTTGGTGTATTTGGGTTTTGAGGTGGAGTTTTGGTGGGGGTATGGGCCTATGAGGAAAGCGGCTTTGGCTCCGGCTTAGAGAAGGGGGTCTCCAGCGCCGGAGAGGGCATGAGACGGGGGACCATGGCTGGGCTTTTAGGAGGTGGTTGTTGGATTGGTGGTACTGGGGTTGTGTGGCTGGGTGGGGCTTTTTTTTTTTTTGTAATAACCTTGGTGGGGCTTTTGAAATTTGTTTATTACATTATTATTCGATCACGGAGGGATTATTTTGAGTAAATAATTATTAAAATTTGAATTATTTAAAAATAATTTACAATTGTAATTAGTTTGGACGAACAAGCAAAAATTAGATGACTTTTTTTTTTTTTTTTTTTTTTTTCAATTTTTCCGAAAAAATACGAAGTCGTAACACTCAAAATATACGGAGGGATTATATGGACGGGGATCTTAAAAGAGTGTTTATGACCCAAGCCCACCAACAAAGAAAGGAACAAAAGGCTAAAAAAAACCGAGCCTCTCAAGTCTCAACTACTCTACTTGGTTCCAGTCAACATAATCTGGCGAGCCACGTCCTACTCCGGCGAAAATGGAAGGTGGGGTTAACAAAGATTTGAGCAACTTGAAAACGCCTTCCACTGATGAAGAATTCACTGATGTTCTTCTCCAAATTCGTGCTTCCAAAACCCCAGTAATCAATCTCCGTTACTTTCCCTTTTCTTCTATTTTTCTACTTAATTTTTATTTGGGATGAAGATGAGTGCATAAATTAGAAGTGGGTTTTTGTTATTTAATCGGAAATTCTTCGTCTAAAATTCTGTCTATGTTTAATTGCAGGCAGTAATCAATTATGGTGCTTCTTGGTAAGTTTGATTTTTTTTCCAAGACTATATTTTTGCATAAATTTTTTGTATTGAACAATGTAATACAGTACAATATTCTAACTTGCCTTTGATTATATTAAATTTATTCATTTGGGAAGCTAACTTGTACTCGTATGTGATTTGGGTTGATTATCATTTTATATACAAAGCACTAATTGTATACAAGTTTTTCTTTTCTAAGTTGGTCATTGTTATAAATTGAATAATAGTTGCCTTTGATTAAATTAAATTTTTAAATTTGCAAAGTTGACTTGTATATAATTTGGAGTGATTAAGTTTGTTGTATACGAAGTACTGTATAACCCGTCTTACACAAGAT
This sequence comes from Chenopodium quinoa, assembly GCF_001683475.1. Classification (NCBI taxonomy): domain Eukaryota; kingdom Viridiplantae; phylum Streptophyta; class Magnoliopsida; order Caryophyllales; family Amaranthaceae; genus Chenopodium; species Chenopodium quinoa. Next base: position 1,781,751 of record NW_018745174.1, on the reverse strand, counting down.
TTTGCCTTGTAAGTTGGTCATTGTTATAGACGGATTAATAGGCTAGAAGAATTTGAAACCAAGGGAATAATTGTTGCTTTCAAGTTTACTTTGGTGACCAATAATTGATGTAGCCGACCCTACAAAGTGGGAGGTGAGTGAGGTTTGGTATCTTGATGCAATGAACTATGTTTGGAGTATTGGACTTGTTGGTCAAATTGAACTATTGAAGATACCATTTTCTAGGTTGGATTTGGTGTAACTAATTAGGCTTTCATTACAAGTACATGTAATTTATGTCTAATTGAATGAAAGAAAGTGATTCTGAGAATAATGTGAGCAATAATTGACTTGAATTGGATACTTAATAGTTAACATATGGATTTGGATGTGCCATTCGTGGCGGATTCCATGAACGCCTTCTCAAGGATTTGTGCTTTGAATTGGCTAGTAATTGCTTTGATTGGTTTCAATCATTTGTTGTGTTTTAATGTCTTAAGATGAATATTTACTTTAAGTATCCCATTATAACTTCAAGCTGTTTGTAGCATCATATGCTTTCGGCATGTTTGCAGTCCTGTGATTTTTTCCTGTCAACGTAAACTATACATGGTCTACTCACTGGATGATTATTTATGTGAAGTTAGACGGTTTAATTTTAAGACGTTTCAGAGTAGACTAATAATTAATCTTTTTCAGGTGCCGAGTTTGCAATCAGATCCTGCCTGCATTTCAGAAGTTCAGCAAAGAGTTCTCAAAGCTTTCCTTTGTTTATGCTGATATAGATGAGTGCCCTGAAACCACTCAACAGATACGCTACACTCCTACATTTCAGTTCTACTGCGATGGTGAGAGGGTGGACGAGATGTTTGGAGCTGGAGAAGAACGGCTTCGTGACCGTCTTTGGTTGCATTCATGATTTTAGTTTTCCCCTCTACTGTACCTATGGCAAAGGACAAGCCTAACTCTGTAACCATGTATTAGCCAAAAAAATCAGCTTTCTTGGAAAATTTGAGAAGCATGTAAATGTAGTTGGATATTTAAATGTAGATGATGATTATTTACCCTGATGTTGCTTTACTCCTATAAACACCTGTATTTTTTTAGTTGTTACAGATAGATAGCTCATAGCTTGGATACATCATTGAGTAATTGTTTTTATCACTTATTAGATCACATATTTGACTGATTGAGGATCTATTCTGATATGGAAGTTGTGAAATACTGAAATTACTTGACAACTCGATCTATGTGATCCTTGCGACTTACAGATACAATAAACCTTTAATGAATAGTCTACCATTATCACAGTGAACTAGTGGTACTCCACAAACCAGTTATTTCTTATATGAATGGCATATTAGTTTTAGGACTTTGACAAGTGGAGGGTATCTGGTTTCACTGGCTATCAGTTGGGTTGACAGAAAAATAATTAGAGACTTGGACTTCTAACACTGTTTAACTGGTTAAGGAAAATAGGAGGCCTGAGCTCTAGCTTTAGATTCTCGTTCTAGCCCAGGCCAGCATTGGCTAAATATTGATCTGCACAAAGCCTTCCCATCTGATTGGTGTTTATAACTTGTTTCAGAGTCGGCAAGGATCCTGCTCAATGAATTTCATCAAATATGAAGCAGCAGTCTGAGGTGCTGATGATCCCTTCAGTGAAACATAACTGATAGAGTATAAAACATATTCCTGGGCCTCAACCATCAGCTTAAGCTTTTGGTTGAATTGGTTCTCTAACAATAACCTCGACATTGCTACTTAAAAATTGAAAAAAAAATAATTATTTTTGTTTGTGGTGCAGTAAACTTCATGGTGCAGAAGGTGCACAATTGGCTTATTTTACGGCAGAACCTAACAATTCATGTCAGCATTTATTAGTTTAAATTCGACAGCACATTAGATGAGACCCTGCTGCGATATCTAGAGATTGATTAAGCAAGTATATAGTCATCGTGAGAAGAAGTAGGCTGCAACATAAACTTGATCCACCCAACCCACCTTGACATCAAGAAGCCTCCTGAGAATAATGGGGAATTCGGTGATAATGCAATATCTGACATAGATCTCCAGCATATCTGCAGGTAGCTGAATATAATTCCTCTTTTCAGAGAAGTTCTTGAAAGGGAAACTGTTGACATTCATTTCGTCTTATGCTCCCATTTCCTAGAGGTTTCTGTTCATTATATGCATTGTTTGCTCTTGGAAAATTGACTCAGGAACTACAAGTTTCTCTCATTTTTTTCCCCCTCTTTTGTAAAGTGTTTCTTCTGGAATGTAAAGTAATAATGAGAAGATTCAGAACAAAATATGTGTAACTGAGCATAAGGCTGTCACCACCTTTGAAAGGACTTTTATTATATAATAGATATAAAAGATTATGGAATGACTGTTACATTCAAATGTCAAAATTCATCAACTACCTTTCTATGTTGTACATGTTAAAAGAGAAAGGCATCTTTTGTGGAGCAAAAAATTAAACTTATGAGAGGGGCGATCTAATCAAACCAGAAATTGAGTCAATAATTCACATTTTGGTATAGGAACAAACACCGACGTGATTGGTGTATGCTGAATGCTTTTCATACATCTTCTGACAAAGGGAAGAGCTTTTCAAGCATGTTATTAGACAGGATCCTGTTTGGGTCCAATTCCTTTCGTGCTTTGTTGTATGCATCCACAGGGAAACGCTTCTTTAACCTTGCTTGCAAATCTGGGAGCTCTTCCTTGTTCTTTGGAATCTAAGAATCACACAAAAGATAAGAAGTAAATGCCTATTCTCTGATGGATCATGAGAATTCTTCAATAGTTTTGATTATGGAGAATATGAGATCAAGAAACTTATCATTAGACAAGGTTAAATGTGCTCAAATACCTCAATCTTTGCCCAATGTTCATAAGCAGAGTAAGGATCCCACAGCTGATTTTGTGTCAAAGATCTGTAGTGAAAGAATTCATCTGTTATTATCTTCCTCTGGCGAGGATCCATTGTTGGGAGGTACATAATGATACCAACCTGAAACACAGGTCGAAATGTTTAGGAACTGCATTCAGAATAAGAAAATATAACTTACATTTCCATTCTGCCTTACACTATACATATCCGTCCAACTAAAATGATACTCCAAAGAAACATAATTACTCCCACTATTCCCATTTAAGTGATTAGCAAGGTTATGCACACAACTTAAGAACTATTTGTTGCGATATGAAAGGTGACAGGTATTGCACTGGTAAATAGGTACATTACATGGACAGATAATTGTGTACTGGTTTTCTAAAAGGGCAAAGTTGCCTGAGAAAATAAATGGAGGGAGTATTTGGTTGTTCAGCATGCTATTCTTTGGTTCTAGATGTAATGCTACTTTAACCTTCAAAACAAATCCTCTATATCTCCTCAGTTCTCCCAAACAGTAGTCTGTGCTGGAAAAACATAAAGATGTAATGGTTTAGCTTGCAATATACATCAATAAAGGCTCCAAAAAGGTCTATTAAACAAGTGAAATTAGCTGTGTCAATCAAATAAATATCATGCATTCAACTTCAACTATGACTTCATAATTTTCAGAAGAATTTACTGATGATTTTTAAAAAGTGTCTGAATCTATAAACTTTAAGAAGCAAATTCCAATATACAAGATCAGCCTTTAATGTTTATGATGAGCATTTCCAGATTAATAAAAATTTAATTAAGCAAAACGCAATCAGAAAAAATTAAACAAAAATAACAAACCAAAGAGATTACCCAAGAAAATATATCATCATCTGATGAGCTTGATGCTGGACTCATAGGACTCTTACTCCTAGCTGTCCATCGTTGTTCAATAGGAGAGGGTGCAGGAATTCCTTCCTTCTCTATCAGCTGCTTCAGTTTCTCAACGTACTCAAGGTCCTTCATGCTAGGCTTTGCTAGGGTGCCAGCAGGAAAACATGTCTCTGAGACCCACTGCTGACCACCACAATCAAAACCTAAGATTTCATCACTCCAGCCCACTCTATAACCCTCTGATTTCTTCCAGAATTCAGCTTCAGCTTGATTCACTTTGATGACATGCTCTTCATCCACAGGATCTAAAGCAATAAGTCTGTCTCTAAGCTCCGTAAATGAAAGCTCATTTATTTCTGGATCATTCTCTGCAGGAGATACTCTGCAGAAATCATGACTTCATGAGAGCTGTTGCATTGCTTTACAAAAAATTACCAACAGAACACAATGAACTGATGTAAGGGGGAGGGGCATATTAGGTAGTGCAATATAATTCAGTTTGTAGTGTCTTGAGGAGGAAGATAAGGGAGTGATTCAGAGGAGTAATACTAAACAAGAGACGATTAGAAAGGGATTAGCATGTTGAATATTGATCAAAATTGTAGGGTAAGCATAGTAAGATAAATAAGGAGAGAATCATCTCTCAAAAGTGGATTTATCATTTACTTGGCTATATTTACAATCATCTCTCAAAAGTGGATTTATCATTTACTTGGCTATGTTTACAGTTTATAATCAATCAAACTCCACAGCCTTGCTTTAGTTGCTTAATAATGCATCGCTAAATTCAGTCCATAGCTATGCTAACAAAGATGTAGGTGTCCATAGTTTAAAGTTTTCCGGTTAAAACTTTGATGTGAAATTATACAAATATAGAAGGAATCAAAAGCTGCAATATGTATGAAAGAAGTGCCAAGCCATAAAATAACAGAAAAAATTAGTTAATTTTCATATCCTGACAGCAAGGCAAACAAGAGAGACAACTTCCTGAGACATGTTAATCTGATAGCATCAAACAAGGCACTTGATAAAACTTCTTATCTGAGTAAATTTGAAATGACAAGAGAATAGGTGGCCGCCTTCTGATAAAGACTACAGTACTATGCATATAAAAAAAAATACCTATAATTCTCCAATGAATTCTTGTACAGATCTCGTACATGTTGAAGCGCTTCATCTTTAGTATATTTAGGTTTGAAATTCTTTGGACGTCTCCACTTTGATACAGGATTGCATGTCACAACAACAACAGAATCCGTGTATGGGATATACAGGTACTTTACGTGCTTATTTTCAGAGAGTAGTTTCCTGCAATGGGAAGCAAATACAAGTTTATTTCTAGTGAATGATAACACCATAGTCACTTTTACTTCGATAATATGTCATAGGCATAACAGAGTAAGCAAAGAATATTTTCTAAACTTTACAACTACAGCCAAAGCGAGCACTACCATAAGAAAGGGGTTGAAACTTGAAACCAATCATATACATCACTGCAGTTCATTGGTCAAGGTTTGTGTCTGCGTGCTCATATCTGTCCTTCCCATACCTAGCTTTGGTAATGTGAAAAAACTTATTGTTTTTAGCAACACCCCTTAGAGGCGTTGTTGGATGCTCTTACCAGTTTAAATGTCCACACACCTAGAAAAACAGCTAACAGTTTCACTATAAGGACCCCTACAATTCTACAACTTATTATATTGTAACAAATCAATGCATGCGTTTTAAGATGATGGATAGGTAGATCTATTTATAAACAGTAAAGTAGCTTCAGGTTGAGAAGCAACTTCATAGGAAATGGCAACAGCACTAACATGAATTAAAGAAGATACATTCACATGGACACCTTGGTAAACAACACTAAAGTAGTAAATAGATACTATATTCTTATCAGAATTGGCCATTAGACTTAAGAGAGAGAGGAAATGGGAAGAAAGAAGATTTTAAATGATTATAAAGATAATGATAAAGAATTTTTCTTTAGTGCAGTTGCAATAATAAATAAAATCTCAGAGAAATTACTTGTGATTTTTCTTTATCTCATCCATATTAGAGATGTAGGTGTGCTCCACAAGCTCCTGCCTATCAACACACTGAAGGGTGACTTCAACTACTACTCCGAGTCCTCCAAGACCAACACGAGCAAGATAAAAGAGCTCCGGGTCTTTCTCTTTTGAGAGCTCTATAATTCCCTTGGCAGGAGTGACCAATTTCATGGCAATAACTTGCTCATCAATAGGTGGCAATTTTGCACCAGTACCATGTGCACCAACCTATAACCACTTAGGTGTTAGAAAGTAGAAACAAAGCTAGTTAGGAGGGGAATGCTTACACTATATTATACCGTGTTTAAATTTTTATATTCTACAAATGACACTAATGAGATGAAGCAAACCTAGAGCACCCCAATTCCCACCCCCCCAAAAAAAAAAATATCACTATGATTTCCCCCACCCCTTGTATTCCAGAAATTTTCTATTTCTGTAAACCTGAAAATAGACCAATTCCTTGCCTTGTGTTTCACAATGACAGAATACATGAGAGCTGTACCGAGCAAGAACAAGACACCAGCAAGATAAAGAGGATACAGTGATACACACATTTCACATCATGAGACAGAAACATTGTCCAATAATTCACAGCCTCCTTGCAGCCAAACACATCATAGTTTCCATCTTGGTTTGTCTCTCTCTCTCTCTTTTTTTTTTTTTTTTTTTTTTTTGAAAGGAAGAAATAGGATTTCATTAATAAGAGATAGTCAATCGGCACTTACAAACAATTACTAAGAAATCTAAAATTCTAACTCAATTATATAACACCTTAGAACTAATTATACCGCAGATTCGGTCAACAATCACCTTAATAAAAAAGTTCCATCTTGGTTCTCCCTTCTTATCGTCTCCTTTCTTCAAGGAATGCATATTCACTCAATGTTTTTTTTTTTTTCAAACTCCCTTCATACAAATACACTATTAGTTAGTTCCTACTAAATATGCTCCTTATTATGTGTCAAAAGACATACACCACAACTAGGGTTTAATTTACAGCATATAAGCTATAAAGGCGAGTGTAGATTGGTATGACAGAGGTCTAATAAGTACACTGATCTTTAAGCATCCTGTACATAAAATTTGAAGATATATGCAGGCATTTACTTTCAACGCCAAAACTGAAGGTAGCTTAATCACCATAGAATCATACAGTCATAAAAACGGTTGAACTCGAGAACTAAGCCTGGTTTTGCCACATTCTATTACTGATCAGCTAGATATTCTCCTTCTCCAAAACACAAATGTTAACAATGCTAAATTCACAAAATTTGCCAATGTAGTACCAATTAGAACCAAACACTTTAAGCTTTCTTGCACATAATCCAATATTATATTCCCAGGCTCCACTCATAGCTACAACTTCTTTCCGCTATACACCTTAAGCTATAATAAAATCCAGTAAAGTTCAAACTTGCTCCTAGAATTCCCCTAGAGATTTGTATCACAGTTTTCCTGCTAAACCTTCTGCTAAGTCATAGTTTCATCACCTTAGAGCATATGTCTCACACCTAATTCCTAAATGGTTTATTATTAGGAAAACGGAATAGATAAGAGTCTCCATTAATCACACAAGCACATTTCAAAATAAGTTCAATACATCACCCAATATCTATGATCAAAACCCGTCTACATCATTGCCCTTCAAGAAGTATAGTCTCTAGTCTCTCTACACACTAAACCCAAAAGTAGAAACAAACAAAAATCGAAATCAAGCAAACCCAAACACTCAAACATAACAACAATACAACAAAATCAAATGACATTCAAAAAATTAATCAATCAATCAACCAAAAGTAAGAAGAAAAACCTGAAGAATGCCACCAATCTGCTGCTCCCTAATAGAAGCAAAATTCTGCAAAGTAAGCCCAAAATCCTTAATCTGATCAACAAGCTGCTGAACTCTAATCCCAGCTTCAACTCTAACAGTCTTCTTCTCTTTATCAACTTCAATCACCTTATCCATCAACCCCAAATTGACCATCCCAGCCCGAGAAAGCCCAACCCCATTTGGGGAAAGACCCGACCCAACAGGCCGAATCTTCTGGGACTTTTGATGGGCTTCATTAACAAGCTTTTCAAGGTCCGAAATCGATTCGGGTTGAAGGAAATTCCGGGTATGAACTTCATGGGTACCACTCCAATTAGAGACGGTATGAAGATCATCAGGAAGAGGGGCGTATTTGAAGAGTTGGGCTTTTTTGTGCTTGGTATTTTCAGGGAGAGGGAAGGAGTAGTAAGTTCCGACGCCGCAGCCGAGGAGGAGGAGTGCGTAGCCGATGTATTTGCGGGTTTCGGCGGCGGAAGAAGAGGAGGTTGGGTCGGAGGAGAGAGAAGAGAAATGGCGGGAGGTTAAGGAGGAGAGAGAATTGGTGTTGTGCCGGTGAAGGTGGTGGTGGTGGTGGTGGTGGAGGAGGTTGGAGATTGATCGCCGGAGATTGGTTGCTCGGTGCATATTGAGGGTGACGGAGAGACAAGTAGACCACTACAATTGAGTGTTGACACAAATGGTGAAGGTTAAAAATGTAGTTTTGGAGGAGTTTGGCAAATTTGATTTTTGTTTTTAGGAGTACGGACCCGGACCCCATTAGACCTTAATGCTTGTGGTTTTCTTAGTTCGGTATTTACGGGCGGAATACGGAGGATAAGACCTTTGGTTGTGGTAATATGGGTATAAAGTGAATAGCTAGCCAATTATAACAAACCAGACTTAGTTTTGTTGACCGTTAAAATGTAAATAGCTAAATGGAAAAGTGGTGTAGTATTAATTTTAAGGTTTAATTAGAAAATAACACCTGCTAAAGACCCCGATTTTGTTTTTAACACCTGTTAAAAAAAAAGTTTAATTATAACACCTCCAAAAATCCCAAAATTTTGGTTTCACCACCCACTAACAGATTTTTGGATGGAAACCGTTAGTGGGGCCACCATGTACACGTGTCAGTTGTTAATTAGTTTAAAAAAAAATTAAAAAAAAAAAAAAAAAACCTAACCCCCTAATCGAGCCAGCCACCGCACCGGCACCACCTGCGGCCAGTCGCCTCTTCCCTTCCCCTTCCCTATTTCCTACCCTGATTCCCAATTTCCGGCGCCAATCACCAATTTCCGACACCTCCCTTGCTTCCCCCACCCCAACCTAGCCCAGAAACCTTAGTCATCGGGAGCTTGGGACCGTTTTCGAAGGTGGGAAGGGAAGAGGTCGGTTTCTGGGTTGAGGGAAAGGAAGGGGAGCCGGTTTCAGTGGTGTGGGAAGGGAGGGGGCGCCGGTTTCGGCGGTGCGGGAAGGGAGGAGGTCCATTTAAGGGGGTTGCGTTGGGGAGGGGAACCGTACTTTGGCAGCTTTGTGAAGGATGATAGCGGTTTTCGAGGTGGGTTAAGGGTGGGGGAGCCGATTTCCGGTGTTAGAGGTGGTTCGGCGGCGAAAATCGATGGCTGGTGGTCGGTGGTTGGTGGTTGGTTGGTTATGGGGTAGGCAGGGGAGAAGGCCACCGTTTGTGGTTGGCCGCAGGTGGTGCCGGTGCGGTGGCTGGCTGAGTTAGGGGGTTAGGTTTTTTTTTTTTTTTAAATATTTTTTTAAACTAATTAACAACTGACACGTGTACATGGTGGCCCCACTAACGGTTTCCATCCAAAAATCTGTTAGTGGGTGGTGAAACCAAAATTTTGGGATTTTTGGAGGTGTTATAATTAAACTTTTTTTTAACAGGTGTTAAAAACAAAATCGGGGTCTTTAGCAGGTGTTATTTTCTAATTTGGCCTAATTTTAATAATTTCTAATTGGTATTAATAATATTATCTTTTGACGAGTTATTGATTATAAAATTCCTAAATCAATATGTATTGGACTATTGGGTCTATAATTGCCCCCGTTTCTCATAACTTAAAGTTCGTTCTTTTATTCAAAAAAAAAAGTACAAAGCTCTATGTGCATTCTAAAAGCTTGAAAGGACAATGTAAAGATGAAAATAAATCATGCATATGTATTACACCCAAATCAAAATTTTGTTGACTTTTGTTGATTTTAACCTATTAACGAAAGTTTGACCAAAGTTTGACATAATCAAGGGTGGTCTCATCTCATCATAGACTGGCAAGTACAATACATGGCCCAACTAACGGCTCATAAAGTCATAATCTAGAAAGAGCGCGGCTTGATTTCCGTTAGAGTTATTTTAAAAAGAAAGTTTTGACGTCAAGAGGTGGAAAATGTCTAATTGTTGAAGGAAGACCTAGATCAAATTTCTAAGGGATTTTTGCTTGTATAGACCATGAATCACAAAAGAAAAGACATCAACGAATCAACCAACAAAAGCATTTAATTTTCTTTACGATTTCTTAGTTTTTGGCTTAGTAGCCAAGCGAAGCCAAGCGATAGGTTAGGATTTACTTAGCATGTATTGAGCATTGTTCGATTATTCCAATTGTATGAACATGGAGGTAATCTTCTCCTCTTGTGGCACAATTGTATGTAGCCCTTACTTTATCTTTCAATTAATGGTAATCATTTGCATCCTTTGTTTATGTTAATCTTTTCATTTCTTTGGTAGTTAAATTCTTGTTTAACTTCTTCAAGGATTATATCTTTATTTGTTTGTTGTTGTTATGTTAGCGAGGTTATCAAAATATAATCTATAATAGTAAGGGCATTCCCTTAATATCCAAGAATAGAAAAAAGGGTATTTAATTTGTTGGTAATGAATAATATTTACCTCAACAATGTGTTTATAAAATATAACAGAGGGTTTATTTGAAAGCAATGCAATCTAGGTTTGACATGTCACTATGAATAGATAGTTGATTCAAGGTGCCAATTCGTGTGCTCGAGTCGAGTTCAATGAAGTCAGATCGAATCAAGTTAAATCTATTTTAAAATTAGATTTATGCTAAATTTATTGTGTCCAAACATGTTGATATATCTTTATTTAACTTTTTTCAAGTCGTTTTCAAATCAAGTTAGTCGGGTAGGTTTTTAACACCTCTATAGTTGATTAACTTCTGCGTAATTATGTCAATGTTAATCGTACTTGTTTCTGCTAACAATCTTAAAATTAAATGGGTTCACTTATGAAAAATGACATTTTATTTTTCACAAAAGAATGTGTATGACAATATTTAGTATATGTATATTAACTTATTACTCTTATATATTGCACGAGGAGAGTATCTTAATGTTCCATTTTTAAACTGTATTTTTTTTTCCTATTCAAACTCCTCTAGCTTTCCTCTAAAAAATAAAAATGAAACCCCAATGATCTCCTTGGAGTTTAGGCAGCACAAACCCTATCTTTAGTAAGATCATTAATTTAGTTTTAATTACCTTTATTTCGGTGCCTAACTTTAGAACTCAATTGACACCCTAAGGCCCCGTTCTTTAGAGCTATGCTCTGCTCTGCTTCAATCTGCCTTACTCTGCTTAAAAATTAACACTTAATATTGAATTATTATAGTAATAATTAATATTTAATAATAATAATAAATAATAAATAATAAATATTTAATAATAATAATTAATATTGAATTATTATTATGATAATAATTAATAATAATAATAATATTTAAAATTAATATTTAATAATAACAACAATAAAAAATTAATATTTAATAATAATATTATTATTATAAATTAATAATTAATAATAATAATATTTAAAATTAATATTTCATAATAACAACAATAAAAAATTAATATTTAATAATAATATTATTATTATAAATTAATAATTAATAATAATAAATAAATAATATTTAATAATAATAATAATATTACTAAAAATTTATATTTAATAATAATAATAAATAAGTAATATTTAATAATTAAAATAATAATTAATATTGAATAATAATAATAAATAATTAATATTAATAATTATAATAATAATAATAATTAATATTTATTAATAATAAAAATAGTAAAAATAATAATGATAATAATATTTTATCAAAAATAATTAATGACAATAATAGTAATAATATTACTTATTATTATTATTATTAATATCAATAATAATAATAATAATAATAATTGATTTTTAATAATAATAATAATAATAATAATAAAATAATACTTACTAAATATTATTATAATAATAATATTTAATAATGCGATAATATTAATAGTTGTTGTAGTAGTAGTAGTAGTAATAATAATAATAATAATAATAATAATAAAATAATAATAATAATAATAATAATAATAAAATCTGCTCTGCTCGGTTCTGCTTCAATGTGCTCTGCTTTGCCCGAAAGCTCAAAAGAACAGGGTCTAACTGAATAATGAGCTAATGTGAATCAATTAATTATATCTAAATAATGATTTGTGAGTTTTTTTTTTTTTTAATTTCAACTACTCCTTATTATGTAAAAAGAAAGGGGCTTCGTTTTCCAATAGCATCAAGCCATCAATGGAGGAACAAAATTTTATTTCTTTAAGACATGAAATTTACTTGGATAATTGACGATTAAGGGACCAAGGCTAATCTTAGCACCAAGGATAATTGATGAATCATGTTTAGTTACCTTTTTTGGTACTTAAAGGTGGAATGTTGCTCTTGTTTATAAATTATAACTAGTGTATGAGGGAGTGGTTTAGTAGATTCTATGGTCAACTGATGTGTTGAATAATGAAGGATTAAATTTGTTTATTAGTTCTCAAATTAGATTAGATGTGGATTTTGAAATTATTGCTCTAAAAAGACCCCTATAATTTAAGAGCAGTATTTCAAAAGGAAATTTTGGTGGAACAACTATAATCTCCCGTGATAAATTAATAGTTTTGTAATTCAGAGTTCTCTCGACCCTTCTCTCTCTAACCCCATCCTTATCTTTCACCGCCCCTCCTTCTTTCTTCAGCCCTGCTCGCCGGCGACTGGCGTTTCGCCTAGCCGTCGCCGGCGAGCCCAGTCATCCCGTTAATACCCCTTTTTGCTATTTTATTTTTAGTTTTTTTGGTCTGTTTGGCGAAGAATACAGGGAGGCAGGGAGCTCCAATCCTCTTCGGTAATTCGTGGGTTTTGGTATATCATCAAGGGTTTCGGCATATCGTCAAGTGTTTTGCGACTAGTTTCAAGGACTAAAGAACCAACGGGCTACCCTTAACGCCGCCGTTGAAAGGATTAATCTAATTTCCCGACGGTAAAAGGTGAAGTTAAGGCTAGGGTTTCCTCGCGTATCTAAAGTTAGATTTAGTGAGGGGTTCTTTTTCTGTTGCCGCTGACGATTGTCCGTGGTGTTGAGTTGGTTGTTGCCGGTGAGGTCTTTCCCTTTCTTGTTGTTCCTTCCTATGTTCTTTCGTTTCTTTGTGTTCTTGTTTTATTTTAATTGTTGTTTTGTTTTGTTTGGTTTTATTATGTTGTTTTTGTGTAAGCTTCTGGTTTGGTTGGTTAAGTTGTTGTCTTTAAATAAAGTTTTTCAAGTTATAGAGGGTTATGAAGTGTGGTCGTTGTTCTCGGCGCCTTGTTGGTTGTTTTTAGGGGTTGTAAGGTTTATCAATCCCTTGTTAGTTTGGTTGGCGGTCCTTTTAGTTGCTTGTTCGGGGTGGGATTGTGTTATGGGAGGTTGTCATGTTGCATGTGTGGCTTCCCCCTTTGTCAGTTTGGGTGATGTCCTCTGTGTTTGTGCTGTTATCCAAAGGCTAGCGATATTTATGCAAGCAAAAAGTATTCCTTGCATTTGGAGTTTGCAGGGGGTTGTACATTAGCCCTGTTGCTTATTGGTTGCGGGATGATATAGGTTTTCATTCAACGACTATCATTCCAGTGTCGGTGTTGGTGTTGATGATGACAAAGACAGTCATCATTAAAAATTTCAATCTTGAAGGAGGCTCCCCATCTTTAATGTTTGGGGTAAGCAAAGTCCTCCATCTTCTTGCATTCTATATAGGTAGAATTGCAGGAAAGAAACCTACATTTTGGTGTAAGGTTTCTCTTGGTAGAGTCGTGAAAAAATTCGACTCTCATGGTTTGGCTCCCGGACTCTTAGGAGGTGAATCCTTAGGAGTGGAGTCGGGTGATGGGTCCTTTTTTCAGCAACAGGGGGCTTTTGACTTTCGAGTGTATTGTCTCTACACTTCTTCCGCCGGGATTTTTCATAGGGATTATGCTAAGTTTCGGTTCCCTTCTTTAGTGTTCGCTTGCATTATCTGTCCTTCTCCAAGGTTTTGGTTTGTTTGGCAACTTTTGGTCCAACAAAAGGTTTTGGTAAGAACCTTTTGGTTATCCGGGCTCCGAGATGTTTGGTATGATGCACATGGGTGTATTCATTCATTTCTCTTTCCCTCTAATGGTTTAGTTAAGTGGGTTTTGTTGTTTTTAATTTCTTGTTTTAGATCTCTTATTAGGTTGTAATTTGCCTTTATTTATGAAGTTCTCATTGTAAAAAAAATAAAAATAATACATAAATAAATCTCCCTTCAGTGAGACAAATAGGTATTAAATTAAGTCCTAAGTGATCATCTTTGCACATTTTAACCTTGACAATGACTTCTTACTAGACCTTTCACCTTTAGTCCTTGTGTGAAGTTCTTTGGTAACCCTTACTAAGTTTAGAAGTTTAAACTCTACATATATTAAGTATTAGTAAAAAAGATTAAGTAAAAATAAAATAAGTATTTTTTTTTTAAATTAATTTTATTCAATACTAACATCTTTTTATCCTATAAAGTTATTTTACAAAGTCTTATACGAGGTTGGCCAGCCACTTTAGAGGTTGTACTTTGCTAGTGTACGTAATGGGGGTTACTTGGTCAGTATTAAAGGGGTTACTTCGTCCTTGTTATAGAGTTACTCAATTAGTGTTATAGGGGTTACTTTGCTAGTGTAATTGGGGTTACTTGGTCAATAGTAAAGGATGGGTTACTTTGCTAGTGTAATGGGGGTTACTTGATCAGTATTAAAGGGATTAATTTATCATTGTTATAGAGTTACTCAGTCAGTGTTATTGGGGTTACTTGGTCGGTATTATAAGGGTTACTTAATCAATGTTATAGGGTCACTTTAAGTGGCTACACATTGTGATCGACCGCACACAAGACGGGCTGAAATTATTTATTCTTAAAAAATATCTTAATTTCACTTATTTGGTATTATATGTGGCATGATTATATTTAAATTGCATGATACTTGTTGAAAAGCTAGAATAACAATTGTCACTGTATCATGGTGGGATTAATATCTTAATTTCACTTATTTGGTATTATATGTGGCATGTTTATATTTAAATTGCATGATACTTGTTGAAAAGCTAGTATAACAATTGTCACTATCTCGTGGTGGGATTGTAAATATATATTGTATCAATATTTAAGAGAAACAAATGATTGAAATAATATATTATATTCATCTAATTGATTTTTTTACTTTTCGTTAGAATTTTAAGGGAGGTGACCAGGCCCGTTTTCGAGATTTTGGTGGCCTAGGGCGAATCTATACATTGGGCCCTAATTAACTCGTAATACTTTTAAAATTAAATATTAAGGGTATACACTATATATATATATATATACACACACAAAGATAATTAAGCAGCCTCAATTTTGATTTTTAATCCACATGTCACATACTCA
The DNA here is from genome assembly GCF_001683475.1 of Chenopodium quinoa. Lineage (NCBI taxonomy): Eukaryota > Viridiplantae > Streptophyta > Magnoliopsida > Caryophyllales > Amaranthaceae > Chenopodium > Chenopodium quinoa. The sequence goes on along the minus strand of NW_018745174.1, from coordinate 1,766,396 downwards.
CATCTGAAATTAAAAAATACGGAAGAAGATCATTGAGTGTATCTCGAATTAATGTCTACAAAATTTTTAGAAAAAACTGGATTTCCTATTATTAATAATAAGTTGTTATTGAAAAAAAAAAATTAATAAAATAAGTAGAATCACATGATTACTGTAGATACCATTGCTATTATTCTATCTTTAAAAAAATTCTAATTCTCTGCTAGCTTGGGACAATAGTCAAACAAACTTGGTTCGTCTTATTCTAAATTAATTCAACAGATTTACATACTTTAATTTATCGAAATTGTAATTCAACTTATAAACAATGCAAAAATATAATATAATTACAATTAAAAAAAGGAAATCAGATATAAAAATTTATAACTTAAAAATTCAAGGGAAAACAAAAACAAAAACCTTTTGATCAGAGATGTTCAACAATGGAGTAATGAATTCATCATTAATTAAATAAGGATTTGATTTTAAAAGAAATTGAATATGAGTTGGATTTAGAAAGAGTAAGTAGAAATTTGAGGACAGAATTAATTTCAGTAGGCATTGGAAACTAAAAATACATTGCGAAAATTTAGGGTTGAAGAACTTGGGGAAAAGAAGAAATGCTTTAAATACACTGTATTTTTTTTTTTTTTAGGCTCCTAATTTTTATCAGTATAACCATTTTTGGGCTTTCTTACTTTGGGCCCTGGGCGGTTGCCCCACCTGCCCCGCCCCAGCGACGGCCCTGGAGGTGACAAGCTATTAGTAGATTAACTAACTGAATTAATCTATATTGTCTCTAAAATCACGAGTTTTATATATAATATAGCCTAACTCAAGACTTAATTAGTATTCATCACACTTAAATATTTTGTCAATCCTTAATCAAATATTATTTTATATGATTTAATGTCTCTAAAGTCTAATCCTAATACAATTACTCAACAGAACAAATTTGGTGCATATCATAAATAAAATTAAAACCCTTAATTAAAATAGAATGCAAACCATAATCTTATTCTAATCAAATCTAATAAAACTACTAACTAGCTTGGTGTTCATACTCTTTTAACTGACACATCTCCATCAAATGTAGTCTCTCTTTCCAATCTATGGCTAGCTTCTAAGAAAGTAGCAGGTTTGTACCACTTAGCAAATAACACATATATCACAACATCAATCGCCGTAAGTGTCATAATAAGAAAATAAAACCTATCCACATGTCCGTGATTCAAATTGGAAGGTATCCATCCTGGACTGTCACCTCTCGCTGTGATTAGCATTACCATATGAACTAATAGGCTACTAACATAATTTCCAAAAGACATGGATGCCATGCAAAGCGAGCTGCCAAAAGATTTTATCCCATCAGGAGCTTGTCCATTGAAGAACTCAAGTTGCCCAACATACATAAAAACTTCTGAGGCACCCACAAGAACATATTGTGGGATTTGCCATAACACGCTCAAAGTGCTTTTTTCCTCATGATTTACAACTCTTTTAAGACGTTCAATTTCTGTAATTCCAGCAGCTACCATAGCTAGCATACCAATGATAAGTCCTACTCCCATTCTTTGGAGCTCAGTTAATCCCTTAGGATTTCCACTTAATTTTCCAAATATAGGGACGAGGATATGACGATATATGCCCGTACAAATGAGGACACTACAAATGTCGAATACAGACATGCTTGCTGCTGGGAGGTGGAAATTGCCTATTTTTGTGTCCATGGCATCGCCTTGTTCAACAAAGAGTGAAGCCATTTGAGTGAATATGACCGAGTATATGATGGTGCAAAGCCAAAGAGGGAGGAGTTTGAGGACACATTTGGCTTCCTCAACTTGTGTGACCGTGCAAATATGCCATGCATTTTTTGGTTCCGATGTATCTTCACGAGTTATTATTGCCGCCTTATCTAAAAACCTGCCATTAGTGTATATAATTAATCTTTAATGAAATACCAAAGATAAAGAAAAGTATTTTACTTCGTATGTTATAAACACTAATAACATTACTAAAACACTAATAAGATACATTTTTTTTTAAACCAACACTAATAAGATACATTAGTATATTATTGAAAATTTCCAAGTATTTTTGTTTTATTACCCTGCTTTTTCTTTTTTTTATTAATAATCATAAACAATCCTTTATTTTTATTATTCTTTCTTTTTTTCTTTTCATAAATGGGTAGTTAATTATTACTAGCTTTTTTTAACAGGAAACACTTGTTAATTGTTATTGTACCATTAATTTAATAAGAATTTTATGCTAAAATTGACCCCTAAGTATGAAGTCCAATCTAATAGCCTCTTGAATTATTTTTTTTCCCCTACAAACATATTTATCCAAATTCTACAAAAGTAAGAGAGCTTGTATGTTTACCCAAAATATTCCGAGTGAACAATCTTCCTCGTTCCTTTGATAGCAGACTCGGAACCTCCAACTTCATAGAGCTCATTTGGATTAGAAACTTTGATATTACACTTCCTATAGGCAGCAACAAACACTTGAGCAACGCGCGGCAAAGGGTTGCCGCACGCTTTAATGAACCGGTAGCCGGGTGTTCCAACCACAAAGAGAATAACTCCCAAAAGAGCAGCAGCAAATGATACCCAAAATCCAAGAGTCCAATACCCATTATCCTCATAATACACCAAAACAGTATTGGAAAACAAAGAGCCACAATTTAGTGCAAAATAGAAGTAGCAAAAGAATGCTGCTTTAGAAGATTCTCCTTTTGGGTCAGAGTCATCAAATTGGTCTGCCCCAAATGTTGCACATGTTGGTTGATGTCCTCCGTACCCCAATGCAACCATATAAATTGATATGTAGAATATTATTTCACCAATTACTGATGTTTCTTGACACACCAATTTACCATCACCACAACCTTTTGGATCCAACAAGAATAGCCATGATGTCAATGAAAGTATCACCAACCCCTAACAAGGAAAAAAAAAAAAACATGATTTGCATGTCATTAGATTATGAAACGAATTAAGACTTTAATTTACATTTTTTTTTCGTGTAAAGAGAGCTGCAAAAGCAATGATGTAGACAGGATTTGATCTCAAGTCTTGGGTACCACCTTTAAGACTTTAACTAACTAAGCAAGCTGACATCTACACTAATACACTACATTTAATTTACTACATGCACCTGTATATATTAATGTATATACGCTAATCAAGATGATTGGTATTAGGTGAATTACAAAATAGATTAAGAAAAGTTTAGTAGCATACCAAGAGAAGAATGAGTTGGAAAACAGTGCAAGTGAGGAAACGACCCCAATAAGAGTCACTAAGAAAGGCTCCAACAAGTGAGAATAAGTAAACAGTGCCAGTCCACACACTAACATTATTAGCAGCAACAGCATTCTCTTGTCGTAGTACTCTTGTTAAGAACAATACCAAGTTCACACCAACCCCAAAGAATGCTAGTGTTGCTAATGCTTGGTTTGCTGCATACAAAAAGAAAAAAATAATATAAATTACACGAGTATGGAGTATCGATATATGTTTGTATAAATGTAGATCATACGAAGATATATATACTTCCTCTGTTCCCTATAATCAGTGAAGATATACAAAGCGAGAAAATAAATAAATACCTAAAACTAGAATTGCTGATTTCCATCCTCCTCTTTTCTTCTTGAAGGAAGGTGCAACTACATTTGGTGGACTAATAGGAGTAGCATTTTCCCTTGAATTGTTGTCATCATCATCATTGTTGTTAATACAACTTTTAAATCCATTGTCTGCCTCTTCACGTTGTTGAATTACGTCTTCACTTCTCTGTTTACAAATTTTCATAGAAAAAAATTGTTCTATAAATGACTAAAATGATAAATGAGAAAATCATTGATGAGCTGCCACGTGACATGCATAAAACATTCCAATATATCCCTATGTTGAAAATATAAATAACTACTCCGTAATTCCTTATTATATAAGCTCTTCGGACTATTCTATAGTCCAAAATTAGCAGTATATATTATAAATTTATAAATGGTATGACAACTTTTAGTTAACTTTTCCAATTTACTCTTAATATTCTAGCGAATCTTGTATAGGTAAGGTATACGATTTTGTTTCGGTACGACAAAATGAAACTACATACTAACCTTTTCAGCCATTTCATGGATGTGGCTGGGGGAACTTGTTCCTGCCATTCGGAATTAATCCTGTGAAGAAAAATTAACGACAAATAAATTAAGTCCTTAACTATGTTTCACAACTTATATGCACGCATTAAGGAAAATAAATCTATTATTAGAAAGAAAAAGTATATGCGTTCTAAATCCTAAAATGTGACCGAAAGTTTATGATAAAACTAGCTAGTTAATTACTTGGTATAAATCTAGATTTTCTATCATAGGTATAAACTAGATCCTAAAATAAATCTAGAACTTATATTTGGTGTAAATCTAGAACTTATATTTGGTGTAAATCTAGATTTGTTCATTCATATAAATGATCTTACTTTAACATCCTACATTTTATTTATTTGACAAAACATATCGAGCAACTAAACTATAGGTGGCATAAAACTAACCATAAAAAACCAAATTTTAACCAAAGGAAGTACCTATTTTTTGTTAGCGCAAAGGAAACTCGAGTATTCTCGTAATGAAGAAGAATCACTCTGGTGATGGAGATGATAATAACTCGAATTGACAACAAACTTGTTTGAATTTAATCACCCCTGCTAATATCCTCAATGCAATCACTCCACCTGCTTCGATTCCACTATGTACAGACCCAATAAATCCTATTGTCATTTATGGTTACACCTTTTATTTTTATATCAAGAAAGAAATATCCTTATAAAAATTTCTCTTACTAATTAAATATCCTAAGATTTGTTGGAAAACTTTTAACAAAAAATAGGTTTTTGTTTTGTTTGATATAATTTGTGTAAATTATGAATGAAGTTTGTTATACTTATAGAGCTAGTTTCCTTTGTATAACAAACTCTCGTAACATACTCCCAAATTTTTTCTGACTAATTTTTAGCTAAAAGAAAAGATCAAATGTTATGTAGGTGATTAATTATTTTTGGTTGGATTAAAAAAAGTACACTAGTTTCATTTATTCTGTACTTATACCTAACTTGCAAGTTTAAGTTTTGGATAAACTAGAACCATATGAATTATCTAGATTTAAAAAAAAAAAAAAATCTTATCAAATAAAAAGTTGTTATAGATTCAGTCAATCCCTCATATTAGCATGTTTAAAAAAAAAAGTTGTTATAGATTCACTCAATTTTTTTAATTATTTTTTTTTTTTTTGGAAGGAAATTCTTTATATCTTATAATAATATTTCAAAATTGCATATAATACAATCCGAAAGTAGTACTTCTTTTTAGTTCATTTTTGAAAAATTTAGTCAAACAAAATTAAATTGGTAGAAAAACAAACAAAATGTCATATCAAATGAAACCAATTATGTATTTTCTTCTAGATCTTAAGTACTTTCGGTCACATTAATCGTTCCACAATAAAGCTTAATAGGCTGTCTTTCTATAAGCCTGCATAACATAGAGACCAACAGCCATGATTATTGTCACTTGTCATGATTTCTTATAGAAACAAGTAACCATAATGTGAAGTACAAAATCACGGTAACATTTGACGAGGAAAGAAACTGATTGTCTACTATAAATGAGTCGTAAATTACAATAGTGCCAAAGGCAAAGAATGAAGAACCAAAACCACGTACTAAATATGAATACAAAATACACTTTATACTTTGCTGGAGATGATGCCTTAAGCTCTTTTACATGGGGCATTATAATACATTACACTGTATCTTATAGAGCTACATGTTCTCTAACTTTTATGACTGGTTCTTTTTTATCAAGTCTTTGGCACAACATATTGACTCTCAATACATGCGCTGCTCCCTAGATGCCCACCTTTCTTCATAATCATACCGCCCAAGAGATAAGGACATGGAAGGAAGCTCAGTCAATTTCAAAGGGTCCGGTTCGATCCCATAATCAGTTAGAGGTCTATTTTCAAGTACATCATCATGACCTTTCACAAATTCTGGGATCTCAACCTCGCCTTTTTTTACGTCATCCCAGAGGTACTGCAAGCGGCTGACATACTTGATTTTCCAATACAAGCTGAAAAACAATTCAAGTTAAGTTTTTATTGAAGCAAAGTGATACAAATAGCAAGCTGATGCAATTTAAAAGATTGATCAACATTACACAAAACATGCTATAAAAACTACTCATATAATCTCAAATAGAAAAATGTATTTAAATCAATAAGAAGTAGAATAAACAAGTAAATACGTAGTATTATACTTCGGTATATAAGATGGATGCAAGAAGCAATGCTGAGCTGAACATTTTCTTGACAAGGTATCAAGTTTAACTGTCTAAATACTTGTGCAATTCAAGGCATTCATTTGTCACTGCTCCAACAAAATATGCTATCAGCTCCATTTCACGAAATCTATAGGCTAATAGGCCAAGTCCAGTCCAGGGCACACAACTTGCAGCAATAGTACAACCCAAAACATTCCAAAAGTTGCACAAAAAATACAGAGTAGCTCTAGTATAACTTCACTACTATTCCCATTTAGATAACTTGTTACTCTCTTGTTCAATTTGGCCATCAATATCACATGAATGCAGTCAAAGACCCTAGATAATATACACTTACAACTTTACAAGCCAGAACCAACAAGCAGTAAGCAATTCAAACTACATAGAAAATATTCCATTAAATAAAAATCAAGGTCTGTAAAAAATCACAATTCAACCAGTTGACACTTGCCCCCATGCTCACAGGTGAATCGACAATATATTTCAAAGAAAACATTTAAGCCTCAATGCATATGCATTTATGCAGTGACACAAATGCAGTACATGAGCTAGTAAGCATTCTGGTAAAGTAAGCAAAGCATTAAACAGAATACTCACTTTCCGCTCAAGAACAACCGTCCAAGTGTTGCAAATGCAAGCCTTGACCGAAGACCAGGGTGAAGAAAATAAACAACTTGAAGTCTATCTTTAATTTCAGCTGGGAGGTCCTCATAAATCCATCGCAAGATGGTCATTCCTGGGGAATTATCCTCCTTTTGTACTGTAGTATGCATATAAACAATTCCAAATGGCCCCTCAGGTAATTCTGTGTAGATTTTGTAGAATACATACTTCTTCAATCGTTCCGAATCGATAACTGGAGCTGAAAAAACCATTGCACACACGAGCTAGTATCAGAATACTCGAAAATAAACCAGTGGAAGAAATTCTCCACATTGTGATTGGTAATCTATCAACACTCAGTGCAAGCAATACTAGGAGAAAAATAACAACCTTTCCTTAAACTTAGTTGTATTAGTTGAATTTTCATATAATAACTGCAAAACCAATTTTACTGCAAAAGATTTTACATATTCATGATATATAAAGCACTTCAACACCATGAAAAAATCAAATATATAAGCACAAGTAAACCAATTGGCATATCATGCTCTCGGGAGTATGATCTAAATATCGGCCAATCGTCTATCATATACCTTGAAGAACATCATTATAAGGAAACTTTAACAATCATAGACCCTAGAAATCAAGAATCATAAATTCATAATCATACAACAATCAGGAACTTTACCAAATGCAATAAAAAATCCTGCAATCAACAATAAAATGGATTTATAATAAACCCTCTAGAAGTTCATCTCAATCAATTCATAAACCCCAGAAATCAAAATTCATAATAAAAAAATATCATAAACAATACTAGATGCAATGAAAAATTATGCGATCAACAATAAATAATCCCCTGAAATTGAAAACCCCTAAAAAGTTCATCCTAATTCATCAACCCTAGAAATCAAAAATCATAAATTGAAAAAAGGATTACCAGGAAAGTATTTTCCGACGATGCGAAAGATACGATTGCCAGATTTATCGGAGCCTTGAAGACGGAAGAAATCACGAGCTTCGAAGCCGGAGAAGTCTTCATCAGCGAAGTAAGAAGGACAATCATGCCAAGTTTCAGTGGGATTTTCAGAGGAATCTAAGAAAGGTCGAGCATCAACTCCTAAGTCTGAAGCTAATACAAATACTGAGAAGTCGTCTTCTTCATTTGCTGTTGAATTCTCCATTGATGAAGGATATGAAGCTTTCTTTCTCTCTCCTCCTATTCTGTGTATAAAAAAGAGAAGGGTGGCTGATTAGTCTAAAAGCTCAAACTGTCTTGTCAAGTTTGTGATTACGGGCAACTCGTGCGTAACACACAAATTATGGTGATTAGACGACCTCTTTACTTTAACAGATTACATATAAGATACTTGTATTTCCTGTGTGGCGGATTTCAGGGCTATTTTCGATTCTTTTTCAAGCTTTTAATAAAAAAACTAGTGTGTGTCTCGGGCGATGCCCCGCCCAAATTGCTAGTTTGTACTTCTTTAACTTGATAATTATGTTCAAGTGTTGTATAGCTAGTGTGTGATTTGGGCGTTGTCCCGGACGTTACGGTTTTTTTTTACTACATATGTATTTATTTTTTAATCTTGTGAAAAATAAATAAATTAAATAAACTCTAATTTAAAAGGAATATATAATGTTAAATATGCGAAATTTAAAACACAAATAAAAGTTGGTAGAGATGGTAAGTGTGTAGCACTTATTTGTGTGAGGTTGAGGGTTCGATTCATAATAAAACCATATTTTATTAATTTTGTTAAATGAAGTCGCAAGCTTACGTGTTGCTGACGTGGCATTATGACATGTTGATCCAAAAAAATAATTATTTCAATAATAATTATATATAAAAAAAATAAAAAATAAAATAAAAAAGCAAAGCATGTTCTTCATCTTCATGAAGGCTTGCAGAGCCCTGAAATTATATATATATATATATATATATATATAAAAAGTTATGAACTGTAATCTTATATCTTATATATTTTTATCTTAAGATTTCTAATTGTGTTTGAGTGATGTACCTGAGTAGAGGTTTCCGTTGTGACTTGTGATGAAGCTAATGATTGATTTCCTCTTGTGTTAATTTGCTAAGAAATATTATGAATAAAAGGGAGTTAGTTTAATATTATATAAATGTAGTACTCGATCTAATTGTATAAATGTACATACCACTGCCTGTCTTTGATAGCCATTAGGACAAGTATAGACCCCGAATCCTCGGTTGTGCATGGGTATCGATGTCTGAGATTGTTGAGTGGCAACTTCAGGTTGATTTTGCTGGGTAGGAAGCATGGGGCAGGTAGTCTTTTTATGGCCTACTTGTTTACAATTGCTGCACTTATGTTGCATCCCCTTCTTTGACATCTTGATCCCCCCTGTGAGCTCGCCAGCAGAAGCCTTCCTCTTATAAGTTCTCCTGTGCTTGACAATTTTTACAGGAGGGGCAAATATTTGTAGGTTATGGGAGCATTCTGGCCATTCGTTAGGGCCATTTAACGGCTCTAATGGAAATTGATATGCTTGTAAGTACTTATCCTTGGTGAGCCACTCATGAACATAGTGTTCGGGGTGTTCCATAGCCTTCCATATTGCTGTCACTGCATGTCTACATGGATAACCCCTCAATTGCCACACATTGCAGCTACATGTCCTATCTAGTAGGCTCACAACATACCTGACTTGTGTTCCCCCTTCCCTTACACCATACTTGAAGTTCCCATCCAAATACTTCAAAACCACTTTGTCATTATAAACATTGACATTATAAGTACAAAATAAATTGATATATACAGCAGCAAACATTAGCATATTAGCCCATTATAGATCATGACCATCCCACTTGCATCCATTTCCATCCCCAAACATTATCACTCAATGATTCTGCTTATTTTTTTTTCGGAAAGATACCCAATGTTTCTAATAACAATGATAAAAAATTTAAAGCCCCAAAACAAGCAAAAGATACTATCACCAAATCGTATATAACAAGAATTAAAAAACAAAAACCATAATTCATCCCCATTTAAGACATAATCAAACTTTCAAAGAGTACTAATGCATGAATTTCACTAAGTACATAAACCCTACCAATTATGCTGGCAAACGAACAACCTAAAAATATACCTCAATTATGTAAATCCAAACAAATAAAACAATTAATTAGAAGAAATACGTACTTTTGATGCTCTTTGCCGCAATTTCGTTGCAAAATTTCCAAATTTGGCTTTCATCCAAACCATTAAGGACAAAAGGAGAGCAATGAAAGTGACGATGCTCTGCTTTTGTTCCCAAAAAGAGGCAGGGACTCAATTCTTTGCAAAGTAAAATATTATAAAAAAAATAAAAATATACTTTTTTATTATTGGTTAACTAAAGGGACTCAATTATTTAACCAAAGGGACTCAATTCTTTCCCTTAATTAATTAAAACTCACCGATAACCCAAGCCCTTTCTAGCCCACTTCTCTTTTCCTCTATAAAATAAATTGAGTCCCCTTTCCCCATATTTTGCAACAATTGAGTCCCCTGTTTTATACTTAACTCAAATAAATTTAGTTCTAATCAAGTGAAAAGAACGCACTTTGTTTTTAAAAAAAAAAAAAATTGAAAAGAATGCACTTTGTTTTCAAAAAAAAAAAAAATGAAAAGAACGCACTTAAAGTAATCATTTTTATTCTACTTACAAGTCCAAAGAAATAATACTTTGTCAACAATTAGCCCAATAATTTCATTATTTTTTCCACCATAACTTTAAATCCTTCAATTTTGTTCCAGCAACTGATACCAACAGTTGCTTTCTTGAAAGCTTTGGTTGCAACTTACTTTTATCTACACAAGCTATAATGTGTTATTGGTAACCATTAGAAAACTTAGTGGCTAAAAAGTAGTTCACGTACATTTGATTGAGATGGCAATGATGCATATACGATCTCTATCCATAAGAGAAAGTTGAGAAATTGTGATAAATAAAGCCTAAATAACTTCTGTCAAAGAAAGTATAGCCCTTTGTAACCCAGAATATTCAACCCAGCTATGTGAAAACTAGGAAAAAGATCGATGTTTGATGTTTCTTTGGCACATAAAATTTGTTTGATTTTACGAGGTTTGCATCAATTACATATTTACATGTAACTATAGGCATAAACAAAGGTTATGATAGGAAGAAATGGATTCAATATTAACACTCACCTTGCATCTCAATTTATACATTATACACCTTGAGGGTAAGACCTCACTACATCAGTAAATTCTGAATTCTGAATTCTAAATTAGCAGTCTCCTATAGACAATACAGAGCAATCTATAATACCACTTAGCAAAGTTTCAACAATTTCGAGGAACAGAATAACAAACTTGCAGATTTGGCACTGCAGCTACACGATAAAAGGAGAACTTGAAACTGAGATCATGATGATCAAAATATTATCACGAGCTCAACACGTCGATATAAGCTTCTAGGCAAAAGGACCAAAATTTTCTGGGAAACCCGAAAGGCGTAGCTGGCTAGCTGCATTGAGGGGCGCTTACTCATATGCATCAGCAAAAGATATCAACTTTCTTTTTGAAAAAAAAAAAGGATGAAGAAGGTAACAAGTTCTGGTTCTGCAATAAGTAATGAGAAAAAAGCTATCTGGAGGCCGGAAAGAGCATAATAAACTCTATCCTTTTGCACAAACAGTCTTTTCTTAGTGAAAAGGAAGTTTAGAATCAAACTTTCTCATCAGGTCAAATCCAATATGAACAACATAACAAACAAATAACTAGAAAACTTCACAAAAGGCATACATGTATCAAGAAGGCTATACATCCAGAAGAGTGCATTGAAAGTAATTCACAATTCATATTATACATCAACAAGCAACCTGTAGGTGTATAATCATAGAAGACTTAACAATGCCTGTTACATATTAATCCCTATCTTTAACTAAGTTGTTGACCATATTTATTAAAGGAAGAGTGCCTTTTGTCATTATTTCTAGCCTAGATGAGTTAGAGGCATGAGCAAAAAGAGACAACCCGAAAACAAAAAGCTCTGGAAGATATAGCCGAGAAGACAAGAATCCATGCCAATGACGTGGTTCAAGATCGAAAAATGCATCAAAAAATTTTCTTGTGCCTGGCAAATCAAGTTTGAGCAGAATATCCATGCCAAAGCAAAAGAACTCCCTTTGCCGCCTCCTCTCTATTGGCCATAAGTCTTTCCACACTCCTGCAGACAGCTCACTTCCAGCATGATTGCTTCCTGAACCAAGATACTGAACAATTGCATTGGCCACGATTGGAGCGGCTGCCAAAGTCCTTGCTACCATATACCCAGTCGAAGGATGCACCATACCAGCAGTTCCACCAATTCCCACAACTCTTTGAGGGATTACAGGAAGAGGGCCACCCATAGGGATCACACAACGTTCATCCTCCTCAATGCGTGTCACTCTTATGCCAAGGTGCCTTAATCGAGCTTCCATTCTTTGTTGAATGTCTTCCATAGGAAGTCCAGGCCGAGCAACAAGTGAGGTTTCCTCCAAGAATATCCTGTTTGAAGAAAAAGGCATGGCATACAGGAAGGTTGGAATCTTGCTATTTCTTTCTTTTAATTCCTTATTACCATCCAAGTGCGAGTCTCTCCAATCCATGAATAACATCTTATCCAAATCAAAAGGGTGCCCTTCAACTTCAGCCACAATGCCATAAGCAACTTGGTAACCAGGGTTGTATGGTTTATCATACTCAACAAGACATCGAGCAAACCCTGTTGCATCCAAAACCACAGAAGCTTGAATTTTGACACCATCATTGCATATAATTAGAGATTTAGATTCTTCATGTATGACTTTTGTAACTTTTGCTTGATGGAATTTCACCCCATTTGTTATACATTTCTGCATCATTTTCGACTTCAATAGCTTTCTATTTACCCTTCCATACGGCCTATCAAGATTCTTCTTCAAACCCTCATCAATGTAAACAACAGCGCCCGACCAAGTAGTATCAAGGCAATCAAGCAAATCCATGGCTTCAAACTCATCCACCCAAACACCATAGTTATTAGGCCATATCAACCTAGGGGATGGATCAATCGAGCACACCGAGAGACCCGCCTCGGAAACTTGCTGAGCAACAGCAAGCCCAGCAGGGCCACCTCCTACAACTACAAGGTCTACCACCATGCCCTTTGATGTATCATACAAGGGTAACTCAAATTCAAGGTTTTCCTTCTTAGTCTCAGGGACAAGCTCCAAAAGGGCACTACTACCTGCTCTAACAAACCCAGTTTTGCACCAATTTTTATGGGGTTTTCTATTAAAATGCTGATTTCCTTTTGAAACAGTCAAATTAGACCATTTTTCAGAAAACCCATAAATTACTGGGTTCCAAAGTTCAAGCTTGGTATGAATCTTAAGGAAAGAACCCATTTATTCTCCAATAAAATTGAAATTAATTCCCAATTGGGTATCTCCAAATCTCACAAAGTTGCTTTAAAATTCTCCAAAAATTGCATAAAAGAAAATTCAACAATTACCAATCATATATAAACAGATCCCTATTACATGCAAACAGATAATTGAAGCAAAAATAGGAATAAAAGTGCAATTATGAAGAATAATTACCAGCTAATGAAGATTAGAGCATTAAATTATCCTTTTTATAAGTGGAATTTGGGCGGTTGAGGAATTGCGCAGTTTTCCACCATGAGAAGGCAATGAAGGAGTAGTGTGAGGAAGTGGGTGACTCTGTACATTGTGTGGCAGAACAAGTGGATTTTATGATGTCTCCAAATTTATTTTGTTATTGAAAACTTAAAAATGTACAAGGGCGGATGGCCTCAGGACCAATCAAAATAGGGATTTGTTAAACATCGCCCACAAATTACTACATAAAGCCCATAAAATTCACTTGGTTTGTCAAAATTGCCCTTGACCTTAAAAAAAAAACACTCACACTCTCATCACTCACACTCTCATTGCTCATCTTCTTTCAACCTCTCTAAAAAAAAAAAATTTCAAATAACGGCAATGTCGAGGCGGCAAGGCAAAGGAATTGGCGGCGGCGGCGGAGGGAAGGATGTCCCAAGGAGGAAAGGTACATTTTGTTTAAAAAAAAAAGGGAAAAACCGTCGTGACCGCGGTGGGGCGCCCTGGCTGGACGCCCAGCCAGCGGTGGTGGCGCCAGCTGCAGACGCCGCCACCAGTTGGCTGGCGTCTGGGCTGGACGACATAGCCACGGTTGTGGCGTTTATTCAAGGCGCCGCAGCCGTGGCTGTGGCGTCCAGCCCAGGCGCCAGCCAACTGGTGGCGGCGTCTGCAGCTGGCGCCACCACCGCTGGCTGGGCGTCCAGCCAGGGCGCCCCCCCCCCTATTTTTTTTTTTTTTTAAAAAAATTGTTTTTAATTTTTTTTTTTTTTGTGTAATATAATTTTGAATTGTTTTTATATTTTGTTGTTTATTTTTATAATTTTTTTCAATTTCGTTGTATTTTTTCTACGTTTATATTTTGTTTACAATTATTTGTATGTTTTTAGTTTATTTGATTTGCGATGATGATTATTTATCGTATAAATTTTTGTATGTTTATATATTTTAAAATTTTGTGTAGAATTCACTGGGTCGTCATGGTGCGGGGAAAAATATAGAGCTTCTTAGTAGAAGTTATTCAGTGGAGAGGTCGGGGCATAGACACGTCAGATCCCGTGGTATTTCGGCCTCAGTTCGTAGAGAACGGATCCACCGTCGGGATGAGGATGACGATGACGATGACGATGATGATGCTGAGGAGGGTGACCAGGAGGAGGAGCAGGAGGAGGGCGCAGATGAGGATGAGGATGTGGACGATGGCAGTGGACCGTATGATGATTACGGTCCATTCAGTCAGAGGGTTGATGACATGTACGAGACGCATATGGTGGAGGTGCGTAAGGGTAGGGGTGGTAGGTTTGTTAGTAGATTTGGCACATCATCTGCGTCCACTGTATCTGGGGCAAGCAGGAAACGGTCGAGGGCCGGTAATGATTCTTGGGTTGTTAGGAGTGAGGTGCCCGGTGGGCCTGTTGACGGGAGTGTGATTCCTAGCTTTCTAGGACACATAGCTGCTCGTATTTGGGAACACCCTAGCCACAATGCACGATAAGATTGACAGTACGCTGATCACGGCTTTCATTGAGCGATGGCAGCCGGATACAAACTCTTTCCACCTTCCGTTCGGTGAGATGACGATCATGTTACATGACGTCGAGGCCATTGGGAGTCGTCGTCGAGGAGGGATTACTGATGGTTATTGTATTTTATTTATAGAGCATTATGTTGGACATTATGTTGTAAAATTGTAACATTTTAGATTGTTCTTTTAGCTTCCAACTTAAACATATTATCAGTGCTGTTTTTAAATTTTGATATAACCGTTCGTGGATCCGCGCAACTTACCCATGCAACATATAGAATGCAGTAAGCAATACAATATAAAATATTAATGTTCTCATTAAAAGAGCAACGTACAAATAAGATTACAAATAAAGAATGTAAACATGAAAAACTAAAATGCAGCTAGGGTGTTCCATTCGTGGATCCGGTCATTATATAGCGCATCCCAACCCTCTACGCTCGCTGTGCGAATGTTGTACCACCGAGGTATAATCGGTGGCACTGGAAAATCGGTTGACATGTCTAGTCGGATGAAATGTCTGTATGACGACCCAAGAAACGCAATAGCTAGCTCTCTGACCGGTGTGGTGACAGTCTCACGCGACCGCCAAGGGAGAACCGTGGTACAAGGATAATAAGCTTGACTATGCACTCCCAGGCCGAAATGCATGACTGCGCATTTGTAAATGTTTGCAACAGCAAACAGATCTAGGGGCGCGTCAAAATAATGATTTTCGCCGCAAGGTCCACCTCCCCACCGGATACGCCGCAGAGCGCCATCCAAGTCATCCTGGTACACATGACGATAAACATTTCGGTTAGAGGCAATTTCGCTGTACATCAACTCACGCACCAAACCGTAGTTGTCTTCGCCCATTTGAAAAACATCATGTCCAAATATCCCACTGTAATCATTTCCGTCTCCACCATATTCCTGCATCAATTATATATTACAATAAATACATTTAACGGATAATACATTTAATTTCTATATTTACAGAGATTTAACACAAAAAAAAGCATAATTATATATAATCAAACTTAATTTTTATAAAAACCCAATTCGAATTTTCAAACTAAATTTAAAAATATACCATTTCGAATTTTCAAATTTAATTTTAAAAAAACCTATTTCGAATTTTCAAATTTAATTTAAAAAAAACCCATTTCGAATTTTTTTAAAAAATCATTTTCGATTTTTTTTTTTTACAAAAAATTAAATAAAAAACAACAACAAAATCAAAAAAGAAAAAAAAAATAATTATTAAAGGTGGCGTCTGCCAGGGCTGCCACAGCCACTGGACTGGCGCCTGGCAGGGCCGCCTCACCCAGTGGAGTGGCGTCTGCCCAGGACGCCAGTCTGGTGGTCTGGGCGTCTGGGCTGGACGCCACTCTGGTGGTTCTGGCGTCTGGCTTGGACGTCCAGGCTACGGTTTGGGCGTCCACCCTAGGCGCCGGAGCCACTCCGACGGTAAACCGTGAATTTTAACGGTGACTTACCTCGTTTTCCGTCGACGACGACGTACCTCCGGCGTCCCCCGCATCTCCGGCCTGCCCTCCGGTCTCCCCCGGCGAGCCAGTACGGCTCCACATTTTTTACACCGAGATTATTTCAATTTTAGAAAAAGGGCATAATGGTCAAACCATATCATATTTGTGGGCTTTATATGGTAATTTGCGGGCGATGTTTAGCGTTTCACTAAAAATAATACCCCTTTGTCCTTATTTGATTGCCTCATTGTCAAAATATGGGTCAAATTTTGATAACTTTGACTTTCTACCAAAGAAAATATAATCATGTTGAATCTTGTTTGGTTCGTCTCATTATAAATTAAAATAATACGGAAATTTCACCAAATGCCCATGAGTTATTTTTTTATTCACCAAATACCCATTAAAATATTTAAATCACCAAATACTCCTGCGTTTAAGAAAATGTCACCAAATGCCCTTAATGACTAATATGCGACGTGGCAGTCTCTAATTGGTTGTTGGAATATTAGTTAATTAATTATTTTAAAAATAAAAAAAATTTAAAAAATAAATAAAAAAATTTAAAAAAAAAACCCCACCACCAGCCACCACTGCCACCACGCTAGATCCCACCCCCCCCCTGCGCCGGTGGTCCTAAATCGCCGGCGAGGCCAACCCCCCACCTCTCCGACACCCCTTCCCCTACCCCCAGCCCCTTCTCCCTCCTTTTCCCCTCCCCTTAAACCCCTCCCCAACCTCAAAAATCCCCCCTCCTTCGCGGCCAGCGTCCAAACCCCCTCCCCGGCGCCGGCGAACCTCTTTCGCCCCACCCCCCGCCATCCCCACCCCCTTTCCCCTCTAAACCAACACCCAAAAAAACCCGAAAAACCCCTTGATCGAAAAAACCCCAATTCGAAATCTAGGGTTTCGATTTGGGGGTTTTTGGTTTTTTTGGGTGGTGGTTTAGGGGGAAAGGGGGTGGGGATAGCGGGGATAGGGCGACGCCGGGGAGGGGGTTTGGACGTCGGACGTGAAGAAGGGGGGTTTTTCGAGGTTGGGGAGGAGTTTAGGGGGGGAAACGAAGGGAGAAGGGGGCTGGGGGTAGGGGAGGGGGTGTCGGAGGGTGGGGGGCTGGCCTCGCCGGCGATTATGGACCATCGGCGCAGGGGGAGGGGTGGGATCTGGCGTGGTGGCTGGTGGTGGGCCGCTGGCAGGGGGATGATAGGGGAGGGGGTGGCTGGGGGTGGGTTTAATTTTTTTTTTATTATTAATTAAGTAATTAATTCATTAACTAATTAAAAGGGAACCAATTGCAGCATGCCACGTGGCCTAATTCCGTTAGTTATTAAGGGCGTTTGGTGACATTTTTTTGAAACTCAAGTGTATACGGTGAATTTGAAAATTTGCATGGGTATATGGTGAATAAAAATATAACTCAGGGGCATTTGGTGAAATTTCCGAAAATAATATCTACTTTTGATAATTTTAGTGCATATAGAAATTAAAATATAAATGATATAATACGAGAAACCGCGTAAACTCAAATAGGGAAAAAATAAAGTGACAGAGTAACGTGTGGTTGTAGGCTTCGTTTGAAGCACACCTACATAAGCATGTTGTAAATATGCTTGACACTTATAGGAAGTGGGAATTGACATATATAATTAGAGACAACGATTAGGGACAAAGAAAATAGGGATCCGCCAACAAGTTTTTATTGAACTTGTAAACCGTTCACGTATCATTTAAGGCAACCACGAATAAGGGATAACTATAGGCAACAATGATTGAACCGTGAAGGTTACACCCCATTGATAATCCATGAGATTACTAACTCCATATGGTTCGGAATCCCGAAATAAGGATCGGAGATGATGGTACGAAGTGGGTCATTAACTCCATATGTATTCGATTCTTATAGTGAAAAATATTCCTGCGATCTCAAAGTCACACAAACAATGATTCAATTTGCTCCAAACTATAATTAAAATTGGTTGTATATTAATGCAACATATAATTATAAAATATCGTGATCACTTGATTAAACAACAAGATTAGAGAACCTAACCCGGTTTTCTAAATTATTTTATTAGGCGTGATTTTCAATTACATATTCCCTTTAACATTCAATATGTGATCAACAATAAACAATAGGTACAATATTAATATTAGAAGCAATTTAACAATAATGTCGTAAGTCAAATCAAATCATAAAAATAACCATAATCATGATACTAGCAATAAGAGTAATTAAGTGATTAATGACTCATTTTCCGCGTTTTTTTTAATAAACTGTTAGGAAATTCAATAAAGATATAAATCAAATTGAAACGATTAAATTAAATAAAATAAAAAAGAATTGATTTGGTCTAAACCCTTAGTTAATTCTACCTTTCACGCCTTGGTTTAAGTATAGAACTTCGGGTCAAATATGGACTCCTTGGAGTGCTTAAGGGATATGTTGTGGAAGAATAGGGAGGCTAGTATTTAGGCTGAAGAGAGAAGAGAATGATTGTTGGTGTAGGAAGAAAGAGAATGATTTTTGGTGCCCCGAAACTGGAAGAAATCAGGTTCGTATTTATAGAGAAAAAAAAATAGGGTGAAGCACGTAACCCTAGAAGTGAAAAGGTGTCGCGAAAAAACCCTAATTGAACGCCGCGTGATGGCGTGTTTGCGTGACACAGTGTTCTAATCCATCTAGCAATAAAGCAATTTTTTATTTCTCAAGCCTGTTTGAAAGCACATCACCATCACGCGATGTGCATATCGTGGCGTGATATTTCCCTGTTTTCACACGTTTTTAAAACTATGATAACTTTTGATCCATAACTCGGAATAAGTCATATAATATACCGTTGGAAAGTCTATCAAGTCTAATTTCCATCCCAATTTAGAATCAGGTCAAAATATTTTGTAGATTTTAAGATATGGCCATTTTAGTGAAAGGGTGTCGGTTTTGGGCCGAGTTTAGTGTTTTGCTTATATCTTCTTCGTATTAAATCAGAATTGGGCTTATGATATATTTTTAGAAAGCCTATTGAAAGGCCTATCCAACGAATATTTTGATCAAAATTTTAAGGCCATAAAATCAAATTAGCTCGGTTTGTGTGTTGTGGACACGAAAAGAGGAAAATAAGTTATAGTTTGGGAAAATGGGCTAAGAATTGAGTTGATTTGAAATGTATTGAGATTGAATATGGATTTAAGCACTTCAAAGATTAAATACTCAACACGACTAATAATGGTGGTGAAAGGTTGTTCATCATCGGGTTTGGTTTTGGGAGACATTTTTAGATTGAGACAGAGAATGATTTAAGACGTTATGTGATCCTAAATCACTCTGCATACGTCGATAGTTCCGCAGATAATAGAATGAAGAGTACAGAATGCGTATCTGACACCAGTGTTTCGGTGGCAAATAAGTTTATAATATGATGTTCGTTATTCATTTTTCATTTTAACTTGAATTTGAATTTGGTTAATGATGATGAAAGGAAGTATTTTGAGGAGGAAAGTAATTCTCTCGTCTTTATTATTGTACAAAATCGCAAAACAGGTTATTCTGGTCAGTCTCAAATCCACAAGGATCAAGAATTCCAGTCCCAATCCATTGTGGTTCCAATCCGATTATAGATTGGTGCACAATGCAACATTATAGAACAATCATCAAATGTAGCATTTGGTTCTGCTGTACTCTGTAGAACTTTTTTCACCAACTCATATTATTAGATTCACATTTCAAAACACAATATAATTTGCTTCTCCTTGCAACTTTCTAAGAGATTATATGAACTTCCAGAATGTAGACTTCTACTAAAGAGACAGTAAGAAAATTTCTATAACATTGTTGGAGTCCCTAGATACACTAGCTGCATCTCTAAAGAATATTATAGATGTTTCATGATGAAGTTAACTCTGTGAAAGTTCGTGACCACGTTTTGCAGCTGCCACCACAGCATTAATCAAGGTGCCACGAAATCCACCTTTCTCTAACTCATGAATACCAGCAATTGTAGTGCCTCCAGGTGATGCAACATCGTCTTTGAGCTGAGCAGGATGTTTCCCACTGTTAACAGCCATGGATGCTGCTCCGAGAACCTGCAAGATAACCACCAAACCTGGTCACATATATAACAGAAATTATAAGAAAATGCAAGAGTGAAAAATAAAGAATCTTGCTATTCCTGGTGATCCTCCCCATTCCTTTTCCTACCCCAAAGGTATCTTATGGGATTTTGTTCAGTGATTATTTTGTCAGCTAGCCTGAGGTTCCATCAGTTGTCAATCACTGCTGATTTCTCTGTTTTGATATTTTTGAAGCCTATTTGATGCCAAAGCACAAACTTATCCCAGTATAGGAAAATCACAGATGTGTAGATGGGCTTTATGGGAATCCCTTGATGAGTAGACTTTCAATTACACCTTTTTTTTTTTTTTTTTGACTTTCAATTACACCTGAGGTGCCAATCAGTCTCGCTTTTGTGCTTGTAGCACCTTCTACCTGCATCTAAAAAATGATGCACAGCATTTCCATCCATCGTAATAAGGTTTATGGTAGATATCATCCATATGTAACAATATTACTCAGTTCACTACAATGAGAGTGGATATTAAAAGGTGCAGCTTGCAATCTAAGGGAAAATGGACAGTCCAGTGTTCACATATAACTATCCAAAGTGGAACAAAGCAATGAATGGAGATACCTTACTACTATGAAAAGAGCACAAGAGAACAGTAACTAAACCAGAAACATACAATTTGGGGTTATGATACTTACTTTTTAGAAAGAAATATAAAGGAACAGTGCAGTGACTAAAACAAAAACATTACTCGTAGTTTTCTGGTACATATAGAATTGAAAACTACACAAGATTCAGTAAAATCACATGCTAATGCAGACACTGTTAATGAAACATTGACACCAATAACAAGGTCAAGATATTGCAGAAAAAAGGAATGAAACTTACAGTTTGAGCAGCTAAACCCTTGGCAAGTTCTCGTGGCAGACCTGCAGCAACTCCTCCATCAGCCAAGGCTTCAATAGCCAAGAATATATATGCTGGCCCACTTCCACTACACATATCAGGAACAATTAAGTTCAATTAGTAGAGATTTGATCTGATGCACCTTTATCTATTACAGATATAAAAACATTAACTCAAGCCGTCATGATATTAATGGGATGCATTGGTATTGGTAAGTCACAAGGATCAATTACTTCTTACATACCTGAGGCCAGTAATTGCGTCAAACAACTTTTCATTGGCTCTCCAAGCCTTGCCAATTGCTCCAAATAATTTTTCTATAAGCTCGCCATCCTCTTCAGTTGCTGTCCCTCCCAAACTTATCACTACAAAATTGTCAGCATATATACAAAAAAAAAAAGATCAGATGCAATCATGCACAATAGTATGGGGCAAGAGAAAACAAACCAAAGATGGTCTCAGGAATCAGACTACTTTTATAAGATTGGACTTTCCAAATTTGCAAACAAAAGCAAAGAGCTCAAACAGGATTTGTTTGAGCTCACCCACAAGCCAGTTACCCCACATTAGAGGAAAGGAGAGACAATGACAATTAAAAAAACACAGCAACTTACTTATGGCTCACTGATTTTAGATGGATATTGGGCAAATAAGTGATTAGCTCTTCTCCTTAGGCCCTTCATATCAGTGGTCCAGACCCACTTTTGATCCAACAGAATCAGATTTACCATTGGAGAAAAAAAAACCATTTAGCTGGGTTCGTTAGGTCAATTTGGTAGGTGGTGAAAGATTCAGATTGCTTGACAGATCAAATCACAATTTTTTTTCCTTGCATTATTAATGAAATATGATTGGACTTAATTTATAATGCCTAGCTGTCTATTTAGGGGTTCAACCCACACCCAAAAAAAAAAAAAACACGAAGATAGGAAAATACACATCCCTGAACTATCCTTTATATGAAAAGATTGTCACAACAGCAATTGAGAAGTGCTCAGTAGATCAACCATCAAGGATCAATTGGTTCAGTCTCAAGACTACAGAGCTGAGGTGTGGATCCCATTTACTGTTTCCAGGACACTTAAGGAGGTTCATCAGCCCATCAACTTTTTACTTAAAAGAAAGCAACTATTGTACCTTGGAAGTTTTAGCAAGGAATATTAAGTCAACAAATTAATAATGTTGTTAACACTTTACAATGTGCAGTGCGTAAAAAAAAAAAAAAAAAAAAAAAACACAATGTGCAGGCGCCAATCAGCTACTGAACTTAGATGAGTCACCTTACCCATTTTACTTCGTATCTGTCCTAGATAGTTTACCTTTCCTTGATATTATGAATCCAACATGGCCACAAATAAATTAGATACAAGCAGTCTAATTTACTAATTTAAAGCAGGTCCTCCCCTAATCAGTAGACTAGGTTTTAAAGTAAGTGTCTGTTAAACTTGAATATGATTTGTCACTTAATATCATGCATCATTACTTATAGTACAAAATACAAATGCAATACTACTTGCCATTTAACAATGATGCAATAATCAACAATTTCTTAAGGGTTGTTGGTTCACTAATGTGGAATGGATTGGTATGGATTCTCATACTTGGGTGGTATGGATTATATATCCCATACCAAGTCCAACCTAAAGTTGTTTGGATTAACAATGGAATGGATTCTCATACTTGAGTGGTAGTATGGATTATGAATCCTTAGGGGGGAGGTGGGTATGAGATTCCAATAGAATGGGGTGGAGTTAGAATCCCCGAGGTATGAGATTCCATACTTAAATAGCCCAACCAAACAAATAAAACCATGGAAAGGATTCTAAATCCATTCCAACCCATTCCAACATAGTGAACCAAACAACCCCTTAGTCTGTGAGAATATTAAAAAAAAAAAAAAGAAAAAAAGAAAAAACAAAAAAAAAGGTTCACAATGTACTATTCAGCAATCAGTAAAAAAACAATTGTATGATGTTGATGCATTGAGTAAATGAGCATGAAGGCCACAAGCCCACAGGGCATAAAATCTAATAAAGTCTTACCATCACTCTGGAAATTATTGAAAAAGTAATCACGAGTTTCAAATGTAGCAGAATAATACTATTAAAAGATGGAAACAAACCTGATGCTGCCATTCCCACAGCAGCAGGAGTATTAGGCATTACCCTAATAAAACGGCTCTGTCCAGCCCATTCCTAGCAATGACACAACAGCAAACAGATTAACAAGTGTCAAAGCTCAATGCAATGGTTTAACAGATAACGACCAGAAATAATTAAGAAACAGACTGCATGTTTTCTTCTACTTCCCCACTTCTTGATTATTTAGTTGTACGTTTGAGATTGAAATTGTATAAGATCACTAATAGCAAAATATGCTATGTAAAGAAATCAATTAACAACAGTCAAAAGAAAGGATACTTATCACTTAACCAATAAAGACTAAAGAGCCTAACATATCCATTTTTCCCACTGCCAAATACTCCGAATACCTGTAAATCCTTCAATTTTGTTCCAGCGACCACTGATACTAGCAGCTGCTTCTCTGTAAGCTTTGGTCTCAACTGTAACACCACATCCTTGACTGCACCACGTAACAAAAGATAACGAGGTTAAATTACAAAGTTGTTCTTCAAATAAATGGTATTATGCATAACTCAGCAATGCAATACAAAATCTGCCGATTACATACTACTCCCTCCGTCCCATTTTATAGTAAAACAAAAATATCCTTTTTTTTTTTTTTTTTTCAAAGTCACATTACGCTATCAAATCAAAGTTTCTTCAACCATGTTAGACAAGCCAAATCCCAAATGTATTACTTCCAAATGTTGTCGAATTCGATGAGGACGGAGGAAGTATTAAAATCAAACGAACAATCTACAATCTTCAACAAAAATAAAACTTAAAAATATGATTCATTAGAGAATGTAGTAAGAGTACCAATTTGAGGTTTTACAGAGAAAATAACCACGTCACATTCTTCAACAACCTGTAGATACCACACATTTACTCCTCTCAATAATAATGATCAGAATCGATTCGTATAACTCAAAACACTACGTCAACATACTCCAAAACCAATCGTATTAGAAATTTCCAACAAAATTCATCAATTCTCATCTTGTACAACTCAAATTCGCTAGCATAATCAATCCAAATTAATCAATAAACATAGTATATTATAATAATCAAGCATATAAAATGGAAATATTCTACAAATTCAAGCACAAATGCAATGAAATTCAAAATCAATTCATACAAAAAATACAGAAATTGATAATAATATTTATAAAAATAAAAAATAAAAAAAAAAGCAGTTAATCGTGAATAAAAGGAAGAAACCTGGTGATTGTGATCGACGACGGAAACGCCGAAAGATTGAAAAGCTTCGCGACGTTGGGCGCCAAGGTGGGCAGTAAAAATCCGGGAAGGAGGCAAAACGCCGGAGTTGACGACACCTCTGGCAATGCTTTCCGCCATTTTTCCAGCTCCGATGAAACCTAGCTTGAATGTGTCACTTGGAATTGGTGTTGTCGCCATTGTTGATCCTTTCTACTGTCTCTCGTCTTTGGTTTCTGGTTCTGGTTATAGTAGTAGCTGTAGAGTAGTAGGGTTCAACAACTTCCACTGAATACTGGATTACTCACGCAAAATAACTACGGAGTACTCTTAAATCCTGATTGCAACATACGGATTCTGTTTCGTAGAGAGGTCAATTTTTCTAACAAGGTCGGGTTTGATGAATTTGGGTCAGGGTTTTATTTTAAAGTTTAATCATGCTAAATTTAAATTGGATTATTTGGGTTGGATCAGATTAAATTTATCGGATTAGTTTTTGACATCTTTTAAATACATGTATTTAAAGCGCATTATTAATGGATTCATACTACGGAGTGATACACATTACGGAGGATTAACAAGGCCAACACTTACATTAATCATTACACAATCATATTCATAATCCTAGGGTTACATTCTTAATATTACTATTAAAGGGAACCTCACCCAATAAGGACCCTATTGAGACGGCACCTCTCACTGGTTTAGCCAGCCCAACTCCGCTAGTCATCACTTGAGAGTAGAGGGGGGGGGGGGAGGAAATCTCCAACTCCCTACTTGCAAGCATTTTGTAGTTGGTGGGGCTCGAATTTGTGACATCAAAGTCACAACTCACAAGGTGAGTTCCCCACCAATTCCACCAAACTTTGTTTGGCAATAGTTACAAAATACTATAATTTAGGAAATTTTGACAATTACCACCTTCTATTATGTCCATTTTAGCAATTATCACCTTGTATTTTTTTTTAAAATTACTACCTTCTATTTTCAAATATATCAAAAGTTACCACCTTCTCCACCACATGACGTCATGTGGGCCCCACCCTTTACCTTTCCCTCCCATTTCTTTGATTCTCATTTCTCCTCTCACTTTTTTCCCCCAAAAAAAATCAGAACACTTCAATTTACTCCTCTAAATCCAAATTGACGAATAATTATTGGTGGTTGCTGCAACATGACAATGATTCCCAAAAGAAAGGTATGTTGTTCATCTTAATTTCTTAATTTAGGGGTTTTCAATGCATTTTAGGGTTAATGATTGTAATTTTGCGAATCAAATTAACAACAAATTAGGGTTGAAATTAGGGTTTTGCGAATCAAATTAGGGGTGAGGGTGTTCAATTGCTGAACTAATTGAGATATCCTAGCTTGGTCCCCCCTTCAACAATGACGTTTCCAACCCAATTGTAATATGATACTGCGCCTGGAACAAGGTACAATTTTGGGCAATTTAGCAACTATTTTGACCAAGAATTATGAGGGAGAGAGAGGATGTGACAATATATAGGGAGTAAATTTTCAGAAAGTATTAGGTAGGTGAGGAAGAATTGATTGCCATTAATAGTGAAGGAAAGAGAAGAGAGACAGGGGATATGAGAATCGAAGTGAGGAAGGGGAAATAGGAGGGAAAGATAAAGGGTGGGGCCCACATACATGACGTCATGTGGTGGAGAAGGTGGTAACTTTTAGGGGTCGTTTGGTTCGCACGGGGGAATCGGAATGGAATGAACAAAGAGAATGACAAGGAATGAAATGAAAATCCCCCAATTTTGGGGTGTTGTTTGTTTTGAATAACAAAGGAATGGAATGAATGAAAGGTCACCCATCCAACCACCTTCACACCACCACACCACCACCTTCACACCTACCAACACCACCGGAAAACCAGCCCAGAACACCGCCGCCCCTCCCCGACCACCGCCAACCCTCCCCCGAGCCTCGCCGCCCTCCCCTCCCCCGTAAAAACCACCCATAGCCCCGATCTCCCTTGACCCAGAAAATCGCCGCCCAACACCACCTCACTCCTTCACACAATAAAAGCTTACACATCAATCCAATTCAATAGCCTAACAATTTCTTGGATTAAATCAATTAATTCACCAATTATACATTTTAATTCCAAGTTGATTTTCCAACTTTTCGTGATATTACGTTAATTGGTCAATCAATTAAATTGATTAGTTTTCCGAAAAATTAAACTAAAAATGCCTCTGAATTCAAACAATAATGGCAGGAAATAAAACTAATAAATTGAATATGAATTTCTAGATGAATTTAGATATTGAGGGTTACCAGTGGAATTGGAGTGAAGGAATCCTTGGAATTTGTTAACGGAGGGGCTGAACTGAACAGGTTCGCCGGAATTTTATCGGGGGAGGGGAGGGCGGCGAGGCTCGGGGGAGGGTCGGCGCTGGTCGGGGGAGGGGCGGCGGTGGTTAGGGCTGGTTTTCCGGTGGTGTTGGTAGGTGTAAAGGTGGTGATGTGGTGGTGTGAAGGTGGGTAGGGAAAGGGAATGGAAAAGTCTAGGGAGGGGTGGGGAATGAAGTTGGAAGGATTTGGGGTAATGGAGAGGGTAAAGGGAATGATTAAAAGTGCTTAACAAACAACAACAAAGAGAATCGGGGCAGTTGATTCCCTTTCCCTTTCTTGAATACCCCCAACCAAACGACCCCTTAATGTTTTTAAAAATAAAAGGTGGTAACTTTCGAAAAAAATAAAATACAAGGTGATAATTGTTAAAATGGACATAATAGAATGTGGTAATTATCAAAATTTCCTATAATTTACAACAAACTTCAAATAAAAATAACTACGGGTACAATTAGATTAACCATTGGTAAGATGACAATTATTGTTCACATGACTACATGAGATTCTCTTTGTCAAAAGAAAAAAAAAAGACTACATGAGATTTTAAGAATACTAAGAAGAAGAGCATCACGTAAGTCCAAAAACTAGCATCTTATCTCGTGAGTATTTTTTTTTTTCGTGTCTATTTTTGCTAACATGTACAAGACTAAACTTGATTAAAAAAAAACATCATGGATGACGTTTGACGGCCAAGTTTAGAAAGAAAGAGTTGGAAACGCTTTTTCTTCCACTATCTTAATAATATCTCAATCCTATTAATTTCCATCATATAAAACTAATCAAAAGCATTAAAATAAGAGAGCATAAAACAAAAGTATGGCGGATTTGTTTATAAAGCAGGCTGAACAATATGCAAATGCGAGGCCAACATATTCAACGGATCTCTTTGAGTTCATTGCCTCCAAAACTCCATCTCATTATCTTGTTTGGGATGTTGGCACTGGCAGCGGTCAAGCCATTCCCCCTGTTAGTTCTTTTCCTCTTTTATTACATGCTTCAATTTTAAATCATTTGTTAATTTAATTTATTGGACCAATTTATTCATTCAAATTAACATTCAATAGTTTTTTTTATTATAAATATCTGGATTCATTGATTAAAATTGATTTTTATAAAGTCAATACAAATTACAATTCGGGGTGAAGAGAATCGAGATATGACTTATCGACTTGTTGTACACATACTTTGTGGAAGAACCTAATCGATTTGTGTGGTAATTTGTATGGCATGTTGAGTTGTTGATTACTAAAGATAGTTTGTAAATATTCAAATCATGGGAAATTGTACTTAATTCATAATTTAATCTTTTCTAGTGTGTTACCTCATTCAGATCATTTTCTAAGAAATTCCGATTATTTCCTATGTTTCGAGGTAACTTTTATTCCGAAGAAAATTAATGCTTAATGATCTATACACTTTTTTTTTTTCCAGCTAGCAAAGATCTACAAGAATGTGATAGGCACAGACACAAGCCAAAAACAGCTAGAGTTTGCACCAAAACTTCCTAATGTCAAGTACCAACATACTTCCCCTACTATGTCTATTGAGGAGCTCCAACAAAAAGTTGCATCTCAATCAACCTTAGACGTAGTCACAATAGCACAAGCAATGCATTGGTTTGACCTCCCCAAATTCTTTGACTTGGTGAAATGGGCCTTAAAAAAGCCCAATGGGGTCATTGCGGCCTGGTGCTACACTGTTCCTGAGATCAACGATGAAGTGGACGCAGTATTTGGGCCATTTTACAAAGATAATTCAGGTCCACATTGGGAGGAGGCCCGAAAGCTCGTGGATAATAAGTATATGGATATTTATTTCCCGTTTGAGCCGGTTAATGGGCTGGATCATACGGGTCCATTTGAGTTCAAGGCTGAGAAGGTTATGACTTTGGAAGATTTTTTGATGTATATTAGGTCTTGGTCTGCCTATAATACTGCTAAGGAGAAAGGTGTTGAATTGTTAACAGATGAAGTCATAGAGAAATTCAAGCATGCTTGGAGTAAAGGCGATGGAGCGAACGAAAAAGTTCTGAAATTTCCAATTTATTTGAGGATTGGTAAAGTCGGGAATCTTGATCACTAAAAAATGATTTGGAAAAAAGATCGGAGGGAGTAATATATTATGATGTATTCTAATAAAAACTAAACTTCACATATAAGAGTTGAGAGCGATGAAGTGAGCTCAACAAGTGGATATGTATTCACCGTGTCTTGGAAGTCTTCAAAATAGACTTGTACCTACGAGTTTTTTAATAAGTAATGAAGCGTCAATTTTTCTTTAGTTGGCTTAGGTTTGATTACTTTTTCCGCATCACAAATCTATAGAAATAGAAGTGAACATAACTATAGTGTTAGTACATAAGTATAAACAATCTTAGTGGTGTTAGTTGCAACTACCACACTTACAAATAGATCATCAGATATTCAGATTGATCACCATGTTTCTGTCAGTGATTAGGTGCATAGATCATTCAACAGAAAGCTTGACAAAAGAGATAAACTTAAATAAACTCATAAGTAATACTGTATTAAAAACTAATTAATTCTAAGAATATGTAATGTGCAATATAAGTATATAACCTTATAATAAGGTTAATTATTAAAAATGTCTATGCCTAATAACCTAAGACATAATTATATTTAAGCTTGAAAGTGTCTTCAAATCTTCATAATCAAATCAAATTCCTTAAAGATTGAACATGACTTTGATTGCATTACCACCACGAGCACTGGTCTCAAATGCTTCCACCACCTCCTCTTCGGTGAATCCAAACCTATGAGTTATTAGAGG
This sequence comes from Chenopodium quinoa, assembly GCF_001683475.1. Lineage (NCBI taxonomy): Eukaryota > Viridiplantae > Streptophyta > Magnoliopsida > Caryophyllales > Amaranthaceae > Chenopodium > Chenopodium quinoa. The sequence continues at coordinate 1,736,369 of NW_018745174.1, read as the reverse complement.
CTTCACATCAATTTTTCCGCTACTCAAAAACTCTAAACATTGTGGCCAAGTGTTCTTGTACCGAAAAACTCCTAACACATCTACCTCCCTGTAATGTTACAAACAAAATCAATTAGTAAACACGGATGACAATATATTTCGTAACTATGTCAATATGATGTTTATTACAATATGTGTGAAAAAAAAAAATCTCCTAAGAATGTTTACCTTGAGGCAGCCGGGGTTAAAGGAACGGTCATGATACAATGACCCATCCCAATTAGGCAAACTTTGCCTCCGTTTCGAGTAGCACCCAAAGCAGTTGATACGGTTTTATCAAAACCGGCACAATCAAGGGTAACATCTACGTCTTTTCCCATAGCTTTCTTAATTTTCTCAACTTCTACGGCCACATCCTATAAAATAATACACATAACACAATTTTTACTAAAATTCAAGTACGTCCAGTATATAATAATACTTGTAATTTAAAGATATTAATCGTCAAAGATATACAATCTTGGAAATTGAAAACTAACAAACCTCCTTGTTAGTAGAAACTTGGACAACATCATAAGCACCAAGACTCTTAGCAACAGAGAGACGATGTTCATCAACATCAGCCACCACAATCCTAGGGGCTCCAAAAGCCTTGGCTGAAAGCAGAGTAACAAGACCAATAGGTCCTGCTCCAATGATCAAAACTGTAGTCTCAGCCCCAACCTTAGTGCGACGACAACCGTAAACACCAACACTTAGAGGCTCACACATTGCTCCTTCTTCCAAACTTACATTATCAGGTAGTTTAAAGCATAAAGTTGCAGGGTGCACAATCTACATGTAACAAAATAATTAAAACACATTAAACCTTATAGTATAATATATAAGGTATGATTATGTAACAATATACAAACTATTTTAGGAAATTGAATTAAAGTTGATAAATTACCTGATTTGCAAGAGAACCATGAATAGGAGGAGTTGCAAAAAACTTCATATCAGGGCAAAGATTGTAGCTTCCTTCCTTGCAGCGATTACACCTCCAACAGCCGATCCCCGGCTCGAGTGCTACCCGATCACCGGGAGCTAGGTCAGTCACCTCGCTACCGACTTCTTCAATGATACCAGCACATTCATGGCCGATTACCATCGGTTCTTTGACTTGGTAATCTCCACAACTCATTGTCTAATATACCACAACAATACATAACATGTTTAATTTTAAGTTTACATACGTACAAAAACAATTATTAACGTGACAACTAAATTGAGACAGATCGAGATTATTGTAAAATAACGTACCTTCAAGTAGTGAACATCACTACCACAAATTCCAACTGCCTTCATCCGAACCCTTACATCATTAGGCCCTAAACAAGATTACACAACTTTTATTAGTATCTAATCTATAGAGACGAACCCATCAAAAGTTTTCAAAAAATATACGAAAACTCGAAAATTTACCAAGATTAGGAAGTTTGAAAGGTTGAATCTTGAGATTATTAACTCCAAGAAGCCATGCTGCCATGTTTTCAGAAGAACCAGAAACATCATTAGCGTTTCCACCTTTTCCCATTGTTAATTTTTTTTTTCTAGCTTATGAAAAAACTCGAGAATATTGTGATGGTTGAGAAGGGGAGATGTACGTTGTTTATATATAGAAGATCGGTATGTATAATTCTTTAAAAAAAAATGGATAAATTAGATGTCTAGGATATTATTCTATCTAGAAATTTACCCTTAAGAGAATATTTGACCGGTGGATAAATTGGTTTAAAATTCATCTTTTTCCAAAAACTAAAAGTTACCTTAGTAGATGATACTTCGTATACAACGATGGATATCTACTTATACTTTGCTATTGCCATAATTATATCATATCACAAATCACTAATATAAATACTCAAACTTTTTAAAAAATCGGGTGTGCAATAATTATTGTACATCCATTATAAAGATAACCTAAAGTGATTAAAAGTTATCCCTGAAATGAATAAAAATTATCCCAATATACGCTTTATTAGTAAAGAATTACATTTTAAATGACTGAAAATCAATTATTAGTGATTGAATGTAATTAAATTGCCTTTATAAAACTTTTCTTGTTGTTGATTTATATAAAAAATTGATCAATTATGCCACGCTAATGTCATAGAGACTTATTATCGATAAACTTCTAATATTTCGTATATACAAAATTAATCTTAATTTTTAATAAACATACCATAAGGGCCTGTTTCGATTGACTGAACTCAGCTGAACTGAATTGAACTGAACTGAATTGAATTGAGCTTAACTGAACTGAACTGAACTTATTAATTAGTGATTTTTAACTACGGATTAGTGATATTTGATTATTTATTGATTATTTATTACTATATATATGTGTATATACAAATGTACATATTATTATTATTAATTATTGATGATTATTATTATTATTATTATTTATTGATTATTATTATGATTATTATTATTATTATTATTATTATTATTATTATTATTATTATTGTTATTGTTATTGTTATTGTTATTTTATTATTATTATTATTATTATTATTATTATTATTATTATTATTTATTGATGATTATTATTATTTATTGATTATTATTATTATTATTATTTATTACTTATTGATTATTATTATTATTATTGTTAATATTATTATTATTATTATTGTTGTTGTTGTTGTTGTTGTTGTCGTTGTCGTTGTCGTTGTCGTTGTCGTTGTTGTTGTCGTTGTAATAAGAGCTTAAAAGAATGAAATTTGGCTTTATATCATTAGCAATATCATTAGATGTAAATTAAGAGCTGAATTGAACTGAACTGAGCTGAACTGAACTGAACTGAATTTCAACGGAAGAGAACAGGCCCTAACTCGGTTTTATTTCCATACTAAAATTCATTTTAAAAAGTTCTTTAAAATAAGAACAATTTATAATATTTTTTTAATGTATTTAAAAAATTATAGAGAATCATTAAAAATAATTTTTAAATAGTAAAAATAATTTTAGTATGGTAGAATACTTTAGTTCAGTTAAAATATTTTAATTTCATTAAAAATAATTTCGAGTTAATAATAACATGAACAACTATCAACAAACAAAAACTACAAAAATACACTATTATATAAAAAGTGATACGATATCATATGTCTAAATATTTTGAATTAAGAGATCATATGACAGTGTTTAACATTCATGCCAAAAAAGTGGACAATGTTTAACATTGAAGCCAAAAAAGTTCCTCCTAAAGTTTTATCAACAATATAATCCGAATATCGCCCAGACACAAAACAAATTTTATTTAATTTTTTTTTTTCAAAATATTAGTTATCATAATTTTTAGTTATAATTTTTTTTAAAATAATTTTTAGTTGTAATTTGTACATACTTAAAATCTATTATTTCTCAAAAATAAAACCCTAGTCTATGATGCCAAAAAAAAACATATCCTTTTATTTGTAAGTGTTTTAAAAAAATAAAAATAAAAATAAAAAAATAAAAATCAATTTTAACTCTTCTAAAATTTTATATTGTGACAAATATAATATGTATGTATAAATACCTAATCTATTTTTGCATAATACGAGTAATTAGGAATTCTTACGAATTCTTATCTGAAATGTAAAAGGATATAGGGCCAATTAGCCAAATTGGTATAAAAGGTAGCACCCTTGTGACATATTAGTATAAAAGTTATCGCCGGTGACAGATTGGTATAAAAGTTAGCAAATTGTGACAGATAAGTATAAAAATTAGTCACCGGTGACATATTGGTATAAAAGTAACCATGTGATGACATATTGGTATAAAAGTGATGATATTTAACCCTCTTTCTTGTTAGAAGAATAAGCGTATATTGTACAAATGATTATTCTTATTCTTGCTTGTAGCTTAAATCTATTGTCTTTCTTTACTTTTTTATTTTTATTTTTTTTTATTTTATTTTTTTGGCTTCAAATATTTAATTAAAATTTTTTTGGACACTATTAAAAGGCCCTTACAAAGTTAAAGAATAAAAAAAAGGGGGGAAATAGGAAAATATAGAGAAATATTCTTAATTATGCAGAAAAATTAATCAAGAAAAATTACAAGATCAAACTCTTTGATTAAATATTTTCAAGATTATATCAAGCTTTTTTTTTTCCCAATATTCAATTTGTATAAATATATTTGCTTTCGACTTCTTAAATATTACAACTTATTACATGTCAATTTTAATTTTTGAGACATTAAATTATATAAATTTCTAATTCCATTCATTTGAGATTTTTTTTTGAACTCACATTTTTTTTTGTTACTATTTGCCAATTATCTTAGGTGAACGAGCATGGAGGAGAGAATTATTTAGCATAAAATGAGAATTAACAAAAAATAAAAATAAAATTAAAATAAATAAAATTATTCGGCAAGAAAAGAAGGGTGAAATGTTACAACTTATTAATTTTTATACCAATTTATCGCAGTTTGTTAACTTTTATAATAATATGTCGCCGGTGACTAACTTTTATACCGATATGTCGCTGGTGATAACTTTTATACCAATATGTCACACGGTGCTAACTTTTATACCAATTTGGCTAATTGGCCAAGGATATAGGTGGTGATTTTATCGCATTCTAATTAATACAACCTTATCTAAATATACTAAGACAATTTAAAATTCAATATTTCATAAAAACTTGTTAGGCTTATTTTTACTATTTTATCTAAAGTTATATGAACTTATCCAGATTCATTTCACCTTCTAAGTTGAGATCCTATATAGTTAATTGATTGTGGCATAAGCCATTGAATTGTTTTTATAAAGAAAGAATTAACCTTATACTATTATTGGATCGTGAGAAAAATAATTTCTCTTTATTAGATAATTGATGGAATGATGGGAGGTGTTTAACGATTCACTGAATGGATCCATCAAATTTTATTAAAAACTTTAATACTACATCTGTTTCATACAAAGTATGTGTAGTATTTATTTGCAATGATTTGAAATTTTTACGAACATAATACAATACTTAAAAAAAAATAAAAAAATGGATGTCATCTTGAACTGGGCCAGACAATGCCAAATAAGGCCCATATCATTAGGGAGTAGTGAAATTTTCGTGTCACGCAAAAATTTGCACCAAATTTACACTTTGGAGTTTGGATGGTTTAAAACTTTAAATCCCAAATTTTAATTAGGTCTACATAGGTTGAAAGGCCCAAATTTATCTCTCTATCTCTTTTTAAAAGTTTAACCAAATGCTTATAAATAGTGTTACTTTCTCAGTATTTTTTTAAGTATTATACTTATCAAATCCGGCCGTGTTGTAATAAATATTACACTTCCTTTTTTTTTTGGCAAAAAACTACATTAAAATATTATTATCTCCGTTTCTTTTTAGTTGACAAATATTCTTTTTTAGGAAATTTTTTTTAGTTGACACGTTTCCTTTTGAGGTAAAATTTTTACCTTACATTTACAAGCTACCTCACTTGTTTTTTCATTCTCTCACTCTCTCTCCTCTCATTAATATATGTGACTAAATCAAATGCGTCAACTAAATAGAAACGGAGGAAGTATATCTCTCCCCTCTCATGGTCCCCACCAAACCCACCACTATTTTTTTTAATTATTATATCCTTCCTCTCACATTCATTATTTTTCAATAAACTATTAACCCCACTCTCTTTCTTTTACAATTTTTCAATACTCAAACTACTCCACTTACCTCTTATTTTATTTAAGTCAATTAAATTGCCTAAAACTATGTGCCGATCAAACCGTAACACTTAAAAAACACACGGCGAAAGTATGTCAATTATTTTATATCCCTTAAAATGTTTATTAATTTATATACCCCCATATATGTATGCAAACTATAGGTGTGTATTTTTTTTTTCATTTTTTACCATGTGTAGTGTAGTTTTTTTTTACTTGCTTCAAATCTACTAAGGGCCTGTTCTCATTGACTGAACTCAGCCAAACTGAACTGAACTGAAATGAATATTTTATAAGAGAAGGAAATTAGGAGCTGAACTAAACTGAACTGTACTGAGCTGAACTGAGCTGAACTGAACTGAACTGAAGTGAAGTGAATTTCAACGTAAGAGAACAAGCCCTAAGTATCTACAAGAATGTTGTGACCAGTCCTAACATTATTTATGTATAAAGAGCTTAAGTCTATGAAAAAATTGATTTGAAATTTCTTATAATTAAAAAATGCAATCAATCGCCACATAAATAAAATTGACAAAATTAGTTGGATAAATGTGGTGTTAAATTTTTAAGACAATATAAAATGGGTCTGGGAAACCCGAAACAAGGAAGAGGAGAGTTTGGTCAACAAACAAGGTTTATGAGCTTCCATACTAAAACTAATTTGCAATTGTAGGAGTAACTCTTCAACCTTATAAAGTGAAAGCATATTTCCTCTTTCTCCAATATAAGACACTCACAAATGGGGTACAATATATGGGTTTCAACATGCGGGGAAAATAGTTTTGTTATATGTGATATTTAGGCAAAAATAGTTTGTTATACACTATTTTTAGGCTAATTATTTAGCTTATAAATATGTGATGGTGTTTAATGAAAAATAGAGATGAATGATTGATTTGAAATCTATAAAGTTCTACTCCATTTGTTCCTAAATAATTGACACAATCAAAGTGGCACATATGTCAATGCACAAGTTTGACTTTAGATTTATAAAATTATATGTTAGTAAATAATATGTAATATATGGTAGTAAAATGTTGATATCATAAAACTTTATTTTAATATTTTTTTAACAATATATTTCATTATTAAGACCTTGTTTAGAATATGGCTGTTGGCTGGTTCACTTGACTTGTTTGACCAGCTAGAATGTTTGGCAAAAATGGCTTTTAAAATTATTTTTTATAAAAGTATTTGTAAATTTAGTCAGTGGCTGTTGGCTATTTATTTGATAATTTGTGGGCCAACAAAGAAAGTTATTCAAAGCAACTTTTTCATTTTTGTTTAAAAGCCTGTTTTTTCGCTGAATGAAAAGTCATTTGTCAAAAACTTTTTTTGGCGGTTTGTTCACGTAATATAAAAAACCAAAAGTCAAAGGCTAACAAAAAAACTTTTTTTTTGGCGGTTTAATCACGTAAAAAAAATCAAAAGTCAAAAAGCTATCAAAAAAAGTCATTTACCAAACATGATTTAAATTAATAAAATTTATTTTTTATACACTAAAAAAAAAAATGATGGTCAAAGTTAATTGATAAAATTTGTATTTTATACGTTACTAAAAAGAAAAAACGAAACACTGTTACTACACCCAAAATTCCAAAAACTACAATTTACAACTTTAAACACAAAAATTGAAGGGGAGCCACAAAATTTGGTAAAAGTAGGCGGCGGCTCATCACGGGCATCAGGCATGATGACAAATATCATAATATATAATGAGCACTTCGTACTTTAATTTACTATCAAACAACGTTAAACCAAAATTGAATAAAATTAGAAGATAGAGAAAGAGAAGAAAGAATAGAAGAAATAAATGGCAGGGAGTGGAGAATTGGCAAAGCCAACCTACAATGCAAAGCTATATTCAGGTGGTAGACCTTCTTACCCACCTCAACTCTTTCATTTCATCGCATCCCACACTCCTTCCCATCTTCTTGCTTGGGATGTCGGTACTGGCACTGGCCAGGCCATTTCTTCCGTACGTTCTTTCCCTTTCCTTTCTCGTATTTTATTTTATAGACGGGATTTGATCTTATGTCTTGGTATTTTTGTTATTAACTAGCAAAGTTATTGGGATCCACACTTTTGATCATTTATTTATTGTTTATTGTGGATTGGCTTTGGGACTACTTTTAACCAAGCTTATATTTATTCTCTTGATTTTGTGATTATTTTCTGTAATTAATGTGATTGTAGAGTAATTTGGGACATTAATTTCTCTAGACGAGTTTTGATCTTATATCTTTGGGTATTAAGTGAGATCCATACTTTTAATCAGATTGATTTTGGGATTAGTTTCTAACAAGTTTAGATTTGTTCAATCGATCTTGTCGTTAATTTCTGTAATTAATTTGTGATATTGAATTGCCCCCAAGAATTTCTAAATTAGACTCCAACGATCACCACATTTTACTAACCAATTTTTGTAATTTCTCTTCAAAAGTTATGTTTCAAAGTACAAACCAAGAATTGTATCATTATATCATATTAAACATGTTTTCTCAAGTTTAACAAAATAAAAGTTCTATAACATATTTTTTACATTTGTTGATTTACAGCTAGCTGAACTCTATAAGAATGTGGTGGGAACAGATATTAGCGCGACACAGCTAGAGTGTGCGCCAAAACTGCTTAATGTCAAGTACATTCAGACGCCTCAGGTTCTATCCGTAACTGATGTTGAGCAAATGATAGCACCCGAATCCAGCATTGACTTGATAACCGTAGCCCAAGCAATGCACTGGTTCGATCTCACCAAGTTCTATGAGGTGGTGAGATGGGCTCTAAAGAAGCCTAATGGGATCATTGCAGCCTGGTGCTACACTACACCTTTGGTGAATGAGGAGGTGGATGCAGTCTTCTGGCCGTTCTACAAGGGATTTTCCGGTCCTGGATGGGAGGAGACGACAAGGGCTGTGGATGACAAGTACCGGAGCATTCATTTCCCATTCGAGCCTGTTGATGGGTTGGCAGATACTGGTCCGTTTGAGTTCAAGAACGAGAAGGTGATGAGCTTGGAGGACTATTTTGCATACATAAGGTCATGGTCGGCTTACAATGCTGCTAAGGAGAAAGGGGTAGAGATGCTGCCGGATGAGCAGGTGGAGCGATTTAAGCATGCTTGGATGAATGATGGGAAGAACGAGAAGGTTGTGAAGTTTCCTGTTTATTTGAGGATGGGAAAAGTTGGGGATTCGAAATGAAATTGGTGATGCAACTGATGATGCCTTCAACTTCATTATATGCATATAACCACCAATAAAGAGTTTCTGCTTACGCCTTTCCTGTATTAGACAGAGTAGATTATATGAATATTAGTATCAAATATCAATGATTATAATGTTTAAGGTAGAATGTTGAAGTTGACGTTTTGACAGTTCTCAGAATAAAAGATCAGATACTGGTGTTTTTCTTTGTCAATTTATTGGATCTTGATGATAAGCTCTGCATAATGGTAGATACTAGATCATACATTTCTTGCACATTCGTGTTGCTCATTCGTTGGCTCATATTCATCCTGGGGAGAATTGGTGTAAGAATATGAGATGGTTTCCGTCATATGTTGATGCTAGTCTTGATTCCTATTCATTGATCTAGCTTCTGTTTATGGATTAACAGAGTAAAAGACATTACTACAATAGTCTAGGTGGTTCAACTTGAAATAGAATATGATTGAATGATCCTTGTTAAAAGGTACTGCAATGGTATAACACATATCAGATATCACTATATCATGCCTGTGTATCAATTTATGTATTGAAATGGTCCGGTAGATATTTTCTGATACCATAACAGCATGATTATCAGAGTTCTGAGTTCAATAAGATAGATTGAACCAATTGTGTTAACCGCCTATAATTCAATGAGCTAGTCAAATCAATTAATACTACCAACTAATTACCAAATTAGGCCAAAATAAGAAAGACTTAACATTAGTAATTAGTTCCTCAAAAAAAAAAAAAAAAAAACACATTAGTAATTAGTTGTTATGTCACATTTTTGTATGCTACTTTGAAAGTTAGACTTAAAAACTTGTGTTATTATTACTAATTGCTAAACGAGTAATACTTTTTAAGTTTTATAGACCTAATACTTATTTTGTTTCTATTTACTTGACTAACATTCTTATAATGAAAATGTCATATTTTGACCCATACTATTGTTGACACCGAAATTTTGTTAATTATTAGGTGTCAGATAAGCCGACAAGGCCCTGAACTATAAACAAGAGATCTACGAGAGTTGTAACCCCACAAATTATTAATGGAATAATTGTTCCCGTATATTTTTCTACCTCTTTAATTATATATTGCAGGTTTGAATTTTTATAGTTTACAAATTGGCACGCTCGGTGGGACAATTTTCGCTCTTCATCTCCACTCTCCAAGTTTCAAAATCCGTGGGATTTAATGGGGGCACGCCAAATTTGCTTTCAAATTCTACAAGAAAGTTTCGAGACTAAGTTGCATCCGATGTCAAATCTCCACAACAGGTCTCGAGGGGGCATTTGTTGACACCGAAATTTTGTTAATTATTAGGTGTCAAATATATGTAAATAAGGAGATAATTTCGAAAAATATAAAATATTTTATCTTCAAGATCTCGTAGAATATTAAGATAGCTATCTTGTTTGCTACTCTACGACTCTCTATATAAAGAGATCATTGTTTCTAGGCTTAAGGAGGCTCAGATGGAACAAGTCACAAAGACCCCATCTCCTCTTTACTACCAAACATTGTAGGTTCATAGTATGGAATAAGCCGACAAGGCCCTATACTATAAACAAGAGATCTACGAAAGTTGTAACCTCACAAATTATTAATGAAATAATTGTTCTCGTATATTTTTCTACCTCTTTAATTATATATTGCAGGTTTGAATTTTTATGGTTTACAACTATATTTGGTAAGCTTAGAAAATTCTCTAAATTACCCTTATAAAATGCATATGGGGGACAACTTTTAAGGGTAATAAGGTAAGCCATGTACAACAAGGGCCACAAAACTACAATTTCCTTCTCTTCTCCTAAAATATCGTGCCCAAAGCTATGAGTCAAATGAAGTAAATAGAAATGGAGGAAGTATAAAAAATAAAAAATGAAATGAGTAACTAATGAGAAACAAATTAGTGCGTGAATGGAAACCTACTAGTTGAGTAATAACATAATAAGGTCGTGTCAAATCAGTGTGCTTAAAGTTTTAAATAGATGAGCTTCAAATTTAAGCCTTTTCATATTTCTAACAATTCTGTTAGATTAATCCCAAATTGAATTAGTTTTAGACTATTTTCACAAGATCCATTCAATAGAAACCTCTAATTAGAATAAGGTCATGAGCCTATAAAGTATAAACTACAGTATAATGGCAAAAGTCAATTACTTATTAATACAAAAACAAATGAGTCAATAACTTAATCGCGTCTTTTATTTCCACTATACCATCTTTAAAGCGAGCAAATACCCCAAAAGCGTATACGTCATACTAAATTAAAATCAAAACGAAATTAAAAAACCAATATAAAAGCCTTGCCATTTTGTTATTTTGTCATTTCAACGTATTAATTCACTCCTTTACAATTTTTCCCCTTTCTCTCTCATCAAAACGCAACAAATTTCAAATTTTAGGGCAAAAAAATGGATGCGAAAATCGGAAAATTCTTTGAATCCGTCGGAAATTTCTTCGGTGGCGGCGATCAAATTCCTTGGTGTGATCCTGATACTATTTCTGTAAGCTTTCTTTTCTTTCATTTGTGGTTTGATTACTTTAGGGTTCTGTTTGTTTCAATTTTTTTTGTTTGATTTTGATTTATGTAATTCTGTTTTGCAATTTTTCCATTTTTGTTGCTTTATTTAATGATTCGACACAATTTTGATTATTATTTGGAAGAATTCGCTTTTTTCGTTGTTGTTTTTATGTGATATGGTTGATTTTTGGAAATTGCAATTGTTCATCTGAATGTTGAGATTTGATGAGCTTGTATTTGCCATGATTGATTTTTTCAATATCTTTCATATAGTGATTACAGCTTATCAATATCAGAAGGATTTCTTAATATATGTCTGGAATTAAGATGAAATTTCTGTGACAGGAAGTGGAAAATCTTGAAAATGTTCGCTACCACGCCTTGATTTTGGGATTGTTAGGATATCCTGTATTTGTTTTTAGTAATTTTAAGCTATTGTTTGTTGTATGAAATTATTGTTAGCATTTCTGTCCAATTCCATTTTGATTAGTCAATGACTGTTTGCGGTTATTGTTGTGTGATTTCGGATTGGGAAGAAACATCTGCCTGCTTCAGTGATAATGTGGAAAACTATGATGAAATTGGATCGATGTTTGGTTTGTCCAGTTATGCTCGTGCTCCAATGATTTGGTTGAGATTGGAGGTTTTGTTCAGCTGTATGTGATTATGTGATTATGTCTATATTGATGGAGCGTTGTGATATGTAATCTTGAGTAGGATTATTGAATCTTTAGCATTACAATGAAGCAATACATGGTTATGTTATTTTGTGGGTGTTCTGTTTCTTTAAACCTTATTTGTCTTTTCCTTTCCTTTTGTGCGTCTTTTTTGTCTGATTCTCATCCTCTTTTTTTCCCATTTCATGTGTCTTGATCCTATTTCTCATATATATAATGCATATCATTTTTCTTAGAACTGATCCCTCCTTCCCCAAACAGCAGAGGGAGAGTTGGATATGATAGCTGATAATTATTTGTATGACTTCAGGGACTTGAGCGAGAGGTTGCTGAAGCTGCTAATTCCAGTGATGAACAGAGAAGTGAATGTCTGATGAGGCTATCATGGGCTCTTGTCCATTCTAGGCGTGCTGAGGATGTGCAGCGAGGGATAGCTATGGTTGAAGGTAAATGTGATCACCTTTTCAACTGTGCATGGTTCTTCTTATGTCATGCTTTTAATGTTTGATAATTCTTATATTTAAAATCTTTTCATTGGTAATTTTGTAGCAGTTCTTAGGCTAGCTTTCTCACAGTATGCCTAAAGTTGCATTGCTTTTATCTATGCTCTACCTTACCCACCCTAATTTACTGGAACCGCCATTACCTTTGGACAATCTTTTAAATAAAACGGATGTCAGTAAATTATTGAACATCCGTTATAAAGTGACAATAAAATGTGCAAAAGTTACATTAAAACGCACAAAAGTTACCCTGACATATATAAAAGTTATTTATGCTTCATTGATAAATTTGACAAAAGTGACACTAAATTTGACAAAAGTGACACTAAATCTGACAAAAGTGTACCTGATGTACAGTAAATTACTGAAAACCGGGTGTATACAAAAGTTTTCCTTACTTTTGTAATATGCTCTTGCATCTAGACTGTACTCTGAACTATAGGCTATTTCATGTATCAGTTTATCAAACGTTAACGTATCTCTCAGATTTATTTTTTGTACATTGGTTGTTTTCATACATCTTTCTCTTTTGTGAATAAATTAGCAAACCCCTCTGAACATATAACTTTATGAGACTTATTTTCTGGTCTGTAAGTACTGTAACTAGTGTCACAAGTTAGGGTCTAACATTATATTTGGATAGAGAGAAAAGGAGGGAAGGGAAGAGGGAAGGATGCATCATCCTTTTGTTTGATACCTAATTCAAGGAGGGAAGGGTGGAGAATTGGAAGGATCCATTTTCCTTCTCTTTTAATAAACTAAATTCCTCCATTGTTGAGAGATTTGGAAGGAAAATGGATGTTCTCCTTCCCCCCTCCCCTCACTCACCTCCCTTTCCCTTCCCCTCCGTTTCCCTTCACTATTGTTATCCAAACATACACAGTGTAAAGATGGACTGAAACGAAAATTTCATTTCTTAGTATTAAAGCTCCTTCCCCCATTCTCCCAAATTGAACTGCTACGTAGAAATGAAAATTGTGTCCTGGCTTTTTGGCAGCATCACTTGCTAATACAAGCAGCGGTCCACTTGAAAGGAGAGAGAAGATTTATCTGCTTGGTGTGGGATACTACAGAAGTGGTGATTTCGCAAGAAGCAGGCAACTTGTGGAACAGTGTCTTGAGGTAACCTTTCTGGTTCTTAACTGTAGAGTGGTTTCATAGAATGGAAGTCTGGTTGTTGTGGCTGTTCTCAAGGCCATAATTCCTGAGCATCTGTAGTTACTGCAGAAGTTACAAATTTCCCCTCCTGGGAAAGGTCTTTTGATTGATGTGTAGGATGACAGAATAATTTCAGACAACAATGATCTTATTTCATTTGTGATTTAATTGCATGCCAAATCCACTAATCTGGCTGACATTGTCTGTTTTTGCTCAATGGTGATGTTTCCTGTTAAAAATTGCTTAATTATTATGTATTATTGGGAAAACACTTTAAAAATGATTTATGATTATTTATAATGATTTAAAAAAAAGGCCCTAGATTTGTATATAAATTAATAAAAATGGATTCTATCTGCTTGCACCTGTGTCCTATTAATGGCATAAATTGATATTATGATTTTGCAGATTGCACCTGACTGGAGGCAAGCATTAACCTTGAAGAAAAATGTGGAAGATCGAATTGCCAGAGGTAAGAAATGCGAATTTTAGTTCTCTAATCAATTTCAGAAGAGTTTTCAACTTTTCTAAAGTCATAACTCACATGATGCTATTTTCTGTCTATCGCTATCAAATACAGACGGTGTTATTGGGATTGGCATAACAGCTACTGCAGTGGGACTTCTTGTTGGAGGAATTGCTGCAGCTGTGGCCCGTAAGAAGTGAGGAAGTTAAATTTTGTTCAAGTCAAGTGACAACTGCAACTATCATATCTTGAGTCTTTCCTGTGTAGACGCGATGCCTATATATACTTTGTGCATGGATGAACTTGATAAATAATCTTTTCAACGTAATTAGGAGTTTTTTGTTCTTCATACATAACCAGACTTGATGTATCGCCATCAGGCAGTTTTGATTTTACTTTGCAATCAAATGCTGCGTGGATTTACTTTTCTCATCAGTTGATGTTTTTATTGAATGTATCAACTTTTTCTAGACTTGGCTGCCCAGGAAGCCGAAGGCTATTTGTTATTATCCAAAGTTGACCGTTGGAAAGTTAATCCAACAATCTCTCAGGTATATGAGGGTAATGTTGGTGTTTATTCAAATGTCTTTAGATACCATATTACAACAATGAGGTACTCAGACCACAAACGAGGAGTACAAACTGTACAATGTAGCCCTTTTTTATCAAATAAAAAGTAATTTTTAGGCTATTTTTTTTATAATTAATAATGCCGTTAAGTTATTAAAATCTCTAATGACCCGCTATTATTGGTACCTTTTTTTTTTTCATGATAAGGGAATATTAATTTAATGAAAAAACTTTTAAATAAACAAATTTACTCTGAATTGCCTTAAAAACTGTCATTTAAAAAATTCAGGAACTAGAAATACTTCAACAATATACTCCTTATGTTTATCAAAGTTAAAATGAATCTACAGTACATAGAAATATTGCTGCAAGGTAGTATAATTAACTCGCACGAAAAGAAATTAAACTTGATTGGAGATGCCTTGAACAATCTGCTTGAATAACCCCTTGGCCATAACTCTGTACGCGTGCTGAGTCATATGGACTCCATCCCAACTCACTAGCTTAGATGGATCGTGGCAAACAGGAACTCCATTGTTGCCACACATTCGAGTCATGTTAAAATTGTACTTATTATCACCAATGCCACAGCATGTCTTTTGCACTTCACCCTTCGCAAAACCTGTATAATTAATTATTACGTATCAGTACCATATTAAAACAAACGGATAAAATATTGATTTCAAAATCATACATTATAAATTGGCAATAAACTAACCATTTGAAGCAACATTTTGAAGGAGTCCCTTCAATGCATTGAAATAATCAGCATAGACAATTGCAACAATTGGATACTGTGTTTGAAGGTCCTTGATAGCTTCTTGTAATCGAACATTTTGGTACGTTGCGAATCCATTCAAACCCTTTAGACATTGTAGCTCATCGTACATATTCGGGTCATTTGTCTCGAAAGCACTTAGATAAATAGGCATGCAACCGATTGCAAAGTTACCAGGAATTACAACTTTAGTACCACCTAAATTAATCACTTCCTGCATTCATATAAAATCGTTAATTATGTTATATTGTGAATAATTATAACCGATTGACATTATAAGTTAGAAAAGATACCAACCTTTACGCCACTAATAATGGCTTGAATTACTTCATCTACCATTTGTTGCACTTCTTCCATTGATTTTCGTCCAAAAAACGCATAGTTAAAGTCATTATATTGCCACCGGTTTCAATGATAAATAATGCATTTGCGAGTTTGGCCTTACAATCTGCATACATTTGATTGAAAAAATTAGTAACTATTGCCTCGATCATCATTAATATCTTTAATTATTTAATACAAATTAGTTATCTCAAACTTTTTAAAAAGTAGGGATATCGTTAAAAAATAATATTTAGGATGGGACGAGAAGTTTAATTACCTTTAGGATTAGGGCAGAGTGAATGAAGGTGAGACTTAAACCAAGCCATTTGAACAGATTATGAACTGTTGGTAACCGGCGATGTAATGTTTTTAGCAGCTAAGGTTGAAGTGTCGAGATCCGTCGATCCCGCAACAACAAAGTTCACACTGTTGTAACGGATGTGAGAAAGAACAAATTAATGAATGCAAAACAAATAAATAGCACACACAGATTTACGTGGTTCACCAACAATGTGTTGGCTACGTCCACAGGCAGGCGAGAAAAAAGCTTTATTGATCTTGAGGAAATTCCAGATTACAGATTGATAATGTCAATTATCAATAATAGACTAAGCTATGAATAAACCCTAACTAGGAATATATATAGCTTCCCCAAATAAGATAGATAAGTGCATGAAAACGGCCCATGAAACCCTAATAAATCGTGTGGGTTCCATCGTGCACAAACGGAGAGCTCTCGCTCACCATCGGGCGAGCTATCGCTCGGACCCCAATCGAGCTATCGCTCATGGTCGAGCTAGCTATTGCTAGGCCCCTATCTCACCTTCGACCTTCGCGAGCTACCGAGCGAGCTATCGCTCGGCCTAGTCGAACCAATATGTCTTCGTGAGCTATAGCTCACTCGCATAGGAGCTCTAGCTCCAATTTTGTCGCAACTCCATATGCTTCCGAAACTACCGAGCTACCTCTCAAGCTATAGCTCGCTGCTCCTAAACCCAAATTCAAGGCATATTTCAACAATCTCCACCTTGACTTGAATCCTCTCACAAAACCAGATAACCAGACGCATTGATCACAATGCCCAGACTCTCCCCGCAACCAGACTTGTCCCGATAGACAACCAGACTAGATTAGTCCCGTAGGACTCCAGATTAGCCCCGTAGAGCTCCAGATTAGCCCCTAAGGGCTACTAACAGCTTCGAATAATTTGTAAGTCCAAGCAACCTTGGGGCTTACTCTGCGGAACTAGATTCGAACAAACGGCTTGACAATGCTTCTTCCTAGCACGAGCAACACCTCCCTTGGGCGGCTCAGATATATCCACTTCTCCAACAGATAGTGCAAAAGCCACCTTGTCTTCTCGACCTTTCCTTTGGGGAGAGTTCCCAAAGATTACTTGCCGACCAAGAG
The DNA here is from genome assembly GCF_001683475.1 of Chenopodium quinoa. Classification (NCBI taxonomy): domain Eukaryota; kingdom Viridiplantae; phylum Streptophyta; class Magnoliopsida; order Caryophyllales; family Amaranthaceae; genus Chenopodium; species Chenopodium quinoa. The sequence continues at coordinate 1,719,052 of NW_018745174.1, read as the reverse complement.
CCAAACTAGACTGAACCGATTTCAACGGCGAAGACTGTGATGCTTCAGATTCAGACTCAGACTCAGATTGTGAGTGTTGACTGATCTTTCCCGGACGTGGACCACCACCCCCACCTAGAGTGACTCTATGCTCCACCTATTTCTCAACACTAACAGATGATGTGACAACACCAGACTCAAAAACAGATAACGTAGACCCTTGCAAAACATACAATGTCTCCCGTTTAACACCTTCAGAACTACCTTTGAACCCTTGTAGACATACAATCCTTCATCTTCACCTTTGAAACTGAACCCTTTTCTGTCTAGAAGACTAAGTGAAATCAAATTCCTCGTGATCTGTGGAACATGCCTAACATTTTTCAACATACATAATTTACCATCATGTGTTCGAATTCTGATGGACCCTATACCAACTATTTTGCAGACTTTGTTGTTGGCCATAGTAACACCTCCATCAACCTGTTCGTAGTTCGTAAACCACTCCCTACGTGAACACATATGATAAGTCGCCCCCGAATCTAGAACCCACACATCAGATTGATGCGCACGCTCATAAGCAATCAGGACATAATCCTCTTCTGAACAGGTGTCTCCATCTGCAATATCTGCAGACTCTGAATTTTCCTGTTGTCTCATCTTCTTGGGACATTCAGATTTCCATTGCCCCTTCTCCTTACAATAATTACAGATATCATTAGGTTTAGGACCCCTAGAATACAACTTCCTCGATTTTCTCCCCGAATTCCCCTGTCCATTACCTTCACTGGCTACTAATCCGGCAGCCTGATCATTTGTACCCGTACCAGACGCCTTATGGCGCAACTCTCTAGTATGGAGAGCAGATCTAACCTCCTATAAAGACACTGTCTCTTTACCAATAATACAAGGCTGCACAAAATTCTCATATGACACTGGTAAAGACACTAACAAAATTAAGGCAGCATCCTCATCCTCAACCTTAACATCAATATTACGCAATTCTAACAAAATCGTATTCAATTGATCTAAGTGTTCTCTAAGGGATGTACCTTCAAACATTCGCAGACCGAACAGACGTTGCTTCAATAGCAACTTGTTGGTTAAAGACTTTGTCATGTATAGACTCTCCAGTTTCAACCATAGACCCGATGCGGTTTCCTCCTCCGCAACCTCAGTGATAACATCGTCTGCCAGACACAACATGATTGTTGAATGTGCCTTCTCCTCCAGAATGGCCATCTCAGCGGTATCCGGACCCGGTGACTTCTTTGTCGATGGTGTCTCAGCGTCATCTAGACTCGATGACTTCTTTGCCAACGGCGCCCATAGCCCTTGCTGCTTCAACAAAGCCCGCATCTTGATCTGCCACAGACTAAAACTATTCCTCCCCGTGAATTTATCAATTGTAACATTCATCCCATACATCTCTCCCACTCAAATCGAACCTAAGCTCTTGATACCAATTGTTGTAACGGATGTGAGAAAGAACAAATTAATGAATGCAAAACAAATAAATAGCACACACAGATTTACGTGGTTCACCAACAATGTGTTGGCTACGTCCACAGGCAGGCGAGAGAAAAGCTTTATTGATCTTGAGGAAATTCCAGATTACAGATTGATAATGTCAATTATCAATAATAGACTAAGCTATGAATAAACCCTAACTAGGAATATATATAGCTTCCCCAAATAAGATAGATAAGTGCATGAAAACGGCCCATGAAACCCTAATAAATCATGTGGGTTCCACCATGCACAAACGGAGAGCTCTCGCTCACCATCGGGCGAGCTATCGCTCGGACCTCAGTCGAGCTATCGCTCATGGCCGAGCTAGCTATCGCTAGGCCCCTATCTCACCTTCGACCTTCGCGAGCTACCGAGCGAGCTATCGCTCGGCCTAGTCGAACCAATATGTCTTCGTGAGCTATAGCTCACTCGCATAGGAGCTCTAGCTCCAATTTTGTCGCAACTCCATATGCTTCCGAAACTACCGAGCTACCTCTCGAGCTATAGCTCGCTGCTCCTAAACTCAAATTCAAGGCATATTTCAACACACACCATGAGTGAAGTTACCGGCTTCATTAAGATATGCATCAAGCAAGGGCAAATTCAAGTATCTTGCTGCAATTTATACAATAAACAAAATTTATTAGTGATACATATATTTATAAATTGGTTTTAGTGATTTATAGATAATAGATTCTTTGTAATATTTTGTCACTCGAATCAATTCGATTTTATTATACAGGACAATTGCATTTGTATACGTGTTAAATGAACGCATAATTTTAACCATTTATAAATTTATTAATATTTGATTTGTTTGTATATTTTCTTTAAAATATGTTGTCAATTAATATGAATAATGCAAAAATTAAATTGGTGCAATTATATTAGAACCAAAAAAAAAACACTAAATGTTAAAAATAATAAATAAACATAAAAGGTGATTAGTGACTCTATTAACAATGGAAGGTGACATACCAAAAAAATCGATCATGAGAAGACCATTGGAGCAACGACCAGTAGGCTTATGAAAGTAAGTTTGTCTATAAGGAAGTCTTGCAAAGGTTGTGTGTTCTCCGATGGGGGATTCACGTATCAAGTTACCGGTGTCCGATATCGAATCACCAAATTGATAGATCGCATCTACTTTCGGTATTTGTTGAGAGAGTGCACGAAGAGGAAAGGTAGAGCAAAGAGCAACAACAATAAAGAATACTAGTTTCATGCTAGCCATAATTTTCTTGCTACTACACACTTTTTTTTTGGGTTGGGTTGTGAATAAAAAAGTGAGGGGAAGAGTATGTATTTATAGGATCTAAGGTTAGAAAAATCGATGTCTTAGTCGGTTATTTAATTCGGTTAAGGGTAAGTCTTAGAAGATTAGGTTTTACTAACTTGGAACAGAAGAAAAGAAATTAAAGTTATTGCTATTGTATTAGGATTAAAGTTTCCTAAATTAACGAGTTGTGCTAAATTCTAAAATTATAAGTAATTAAATTTCATTAAAAAAATATTTGACTTATTATAGATCTTCTCTTAGGATTTCTAATCATGTATTGAAATCATGGTAATCATATTACCTTTTTTAAAAAAAAACAATTTCAAATCATATCCTAATGTACTTAGATAATCATTACAATTTAAAAGTCAAAATAATAGGGCCTTAGATAAACATTTTACAATTTATTAAAAGCCTTTTTTTTTTTGAAACAATTTAAAAACATCCTTAATTAATTAAAATGTACATTAAACAATAAAATTAACACAATTAAATTTACTATGCGAACGATTTTCATAAAATTGTTGAATTGTAAATTAATTCCCTATTTACGTAGGTTTAAAAAACTTATTCCTACAATATTGTCCACGTAGGATTGGAAAAAGTTTTGTTTTGGGTTTTTTTTTTTTTTTTTTTTTTTAACAAAGAATCGCTATCGGTGATAGCGGTTCTATACTTGTTATAAAACCGCTAACAAACCGCTAACGTCGTTAGCGGTTCTTATATTAAGTTTTAACTTGTGAAGTTTTCTTATATACAAGAACCTAATACAAGAACCGCTAACGACATTAGCGGTTTTATAAGTATAGAACCGCTATCACCGTTAGCAGTTATTTGCAAAAAAAAATAAAAAAAAAATAAAAAAAAAAAAATATACCAAACCTACGTGGACAATATTGTGGGAATTAGTTTTTAAACCGACGCAAAAAGGCCCTATTATTTTGACTTTTAAATTGTAATGATTATCTACTCTCTTCGTATTTTCATAAGTGAAATGTTTAATTTATGTTTTGCACTTATGTTTATACAAAACTTTGACTAATGATATCCTTAAATTTTATTAATTAAAATTATAACAATTAAAATACTAATAAACTACGAGTATTTATTAAATAATTTATTATGCATAAATCACAAACATTAGTCAAAGTAGTTGGATTAGGTGAACGGTGTAAAAGTCAAAACGTTTTAATTTTTTTTTAAAAAAAATACACAGGGAGTATCATACATTCATAACCAATAGCCAATGTACAAAAAAGTTATTTTAAAATAATTTACAAATTGCTTGAAATTGTAAATTACAAACCACGACAAATTATGTGTGAATCAAATCACTTTTAGCTTCTCATACGCATTTTTAAGACTGTAAATATCAATTACCTTAAAATTAGACATTGATTAATGGCATTAATATGCTATCATAAATTATACACAAGAATGATAGATATTCTTGGATTAGAGATTATAACGAGGGAATGGATTTCATATTTGATGAACAAGTCATTGACTATTCTGTTTTACTGTGTTTCATAAATCTGGAACAAGCATCTCGTTTATTCCGCGGAAGACAAAGCATGGCTAAAATTATGCTTAAAAAAAAAAAAAGAATTCCAGGATCTAGTATTCATTATTTGGAGTCTCTTGTTGATTGTGACAAAATACAATTTTCCCATCCTAGGACACCAACATGGAGTACATGACTTCAATTCGGAGTAATAAGGGTAATTGAATTTGGATAAACAAAAACCAAAAAAATACAGTAAGTGGTGTGGGCCACGTTGGTTTATAAGAGTCATTTTTTATGATCTAAGCGCTGTTCACCTTATTTTCACTTATTTTAGGTTTAATAAGTTAAGATAAGTTCAGTTAAATTCAGATAAGGGTTAATAAGTTCAGATAAGGGTTAATAAGTTCAGATAAGTTCAGGGTTAATAAGTTCTAAATTAACGTTCTCCTCACCTTATTTCCACTTATTATATTTATATAGAGTTATTACTAATCAAGATTGCTTTTCACTTTTTTTTTTTGTAAAATTTTATGTGTTTTATTATCATGATTTCATATAAGAATAAAGTAACATTTGCATAAAAAAATAAAATTAAAGTAACGTTATACTCATAAGTTATGGTAAGACTAGATAAATTTTGCTTATATAAAACTTAAGCAAATCAACAAGTTTATTATTTTTGTGAAAAAAACAAAGGAAAATTAATGAGAATGAAAGTCAGATCAACAACAAAACCAAAGGAGAATTTTTACTATTTCTAAACTATAAAATAGCAGTGTTGTTATCAAATAATGTCTTATAAGTGTTAATAAGGTTTAATAAGGTCAAATAAGTGAAAATAAGTGTTAATAAGGTGTAATAAGTTCAGATAAGGGTTGATAAGTTCAGTTAAGTTCAGATAAGTAAAAATCAGGTGAATAGAACACACCCTAAGTAACCCCATTTGTCCATTAATGTAACCTAAATCAACTATACGAGTAATATAAGTTACACAAACTTTACAAAAAGTCCGGTTTACAGTAAATTATTGAATGGCCAGAGACTTACTACTTTTACTTCTTTTTCCTTCCTCTTTCAAGATCCATCTTCCTCTTCAAGTATATAGCACCTAATAGAAAAACTGATACTTGGCGACATCGACCATCTTCCTCTACTAAAAAAATCACTCCTTTGCACTACTCTGAAATCTTCTCTTTCTCAAATTTTAATGAAAATTTCATAATTCTTTCCACTTTCTCTCTCATCCCAATCGATTCCCAATATACATCAATATATATAACTCAAAATCAATTCAATTGTTTTTCCCTTTAATTCTATATCAATTGTGAGAAATGATAGATACTACAATAACTAGGTTTTGTTTCTTCACTACTTTTCTGGGTTGATTTGGGGTTACGATCTACGAGATGAATTGATAAAGTTCACTATATCAATGATAATGTCAGAGCTCTTGATTAATTCTTTTATTATTTTATTTTTTTGTTGTTATGTGATCTCCATCTTTATTAGTTTGATTTGTTTGAGTGATTGTATTTTTTTTCATGACTATTGTTACTTTTTGTTGATTTTGATACTCTGTTTTTGTCAAAAAGGGTCATTTTTGTGGAAAAAAGGTCACTTTAGTGAAAAAAAGGGGTCACTCTTGTGAAAATAAAGGATCACTTTTGTGAAAAAGGGTCATTTTTGTAAAAATATGGGTCATTTTTGTACAAAAAAGGGTCACTTTTGTACAAAAAAGGGTAACTTTTCATAAAAATGTTCGATGTACAAGAAAATTATTGTAAACCGGGGGCATGCAAAAGTTTTTGTATAAGTTATTTCCCTGACTATTCATCGTTGTAAATTTATAAAAAGTAGATATTAATAAAATTTACATTGATACAATTCAAACTAGATCCCACATGACAATGATTTATCGTTTCTATATATAAATCACAAAAGCTAGTCAATGCTAATTAAAATTTGTTAATTGTGCAAAAGTTAAAGTATGTCAACAAAAAAAAATGGAAGAAGTAACTATTATGAATAGTGTTTGGACAATTATACCCTTTAAAATGTTTGTTTATTTATTTGCTCTTATTAATGTTAATTGTCTCTATATTTTAACTCTTAAGAATATTGTGTGCATATTTATACCTATACCTATCTTTGAATTTTTTTTAAAATAATAATTCTTATGAATAATGTTAAGATGATTATACCCTTTAAATGTTTATTGCCTCTTTTTTTAGCTCTTAAGAATAGTGTGTGGAAATTTATAACCCTTAAAATATTTGCTTACATATTTCCTCGCATTAATGCTACCAACAATTAAAGTTGTGACATAAGGCCAAACCGTAAGAGATCCTCAGACATGACTGTCACACACTTTAGCTGACCTAGTAAAAAAAAAAATAATAATAACCTCATTTGGTCATTCGAGTAACACCTATTATTTTATTTTGACTTATAATATAATACTTACAATTACAAAAATAATTAATTTGCATACTCCCGATACAAATATCTCTATTTTTAAGTTAATTTAATATATTAATGCTTGATCACAAAGTCTTATATATGGCTAGTCACATGGTGTCAACTTTACATAATCACATACAAGACAATTAATTAAGTAATAGGAGGTTACAGTGATAAGCAAATGAGATTACCTTAACGTGCAGTGTATGTAGGTTATTTAAATGAGAACTAGGGTTACTCTCTTAAATAAGTGAAAATTACTCGAATGAACAAATGGAGTTACTTATTTCTAAATTACTTTAATTCACTCGTATAATGAATTTAGGTTACTTTTATGGACAACATGAGGTTACTCTTATGAAAAATTAAGGTTACTCATACATATAAATGAAGATTACTGTTATAAACTAATGTGACCACACCGTGTGTCTAGCCACATACAAGACTTCATACTTGATATATATGATATCTAATCATTGTTTTCCACTATCTTATTTCCTTATTAGCTATATAAAATCACCAATTGCAACCTTCTTTGGGAATAAAGGGAATAATTTTTACATTATCATTTAAAGTTAATTCTTTCCCATTTATTAATTACTTTTAACTTTTATTACTACTAGGGTGGCCAACGCGCGCGATGCGCGAGACATGGCTAGCCAATGCGGAGAAGTTATCAAGGCTTGTCTTTGTACAAAAGATTTTAGCCTGTACATAGTTCACGTAAAATGTCTTATACAATCTTTAAATACCTTGAAACTGGTAAGAATTAATACAATAAACCTTTAGAAAGAGTAATAATCGACTATTAAGTTCAAAAACATATATCCTTAACCTTTTCTATGTATTTTAAAGAGTAAAAAATAACATTTACATGATTTTCTTATAGAGTCTAGATGATTCTGTAGAATAAAATTTTGATACATATTACAAGCTGAAAAACAAAGAGAAACAAATAGAGGAATAATGAAATTTTGCATCAATTTGTTCTTGGGTACCCTATGAGTAGTTAGGACTCTTATGTGTTAAATTTTAGTTTTGAGTTTGGATTTTTCTCAAGTCCAATGCAACGTACATTTATACTTAGTATTGTTGTTAAGTCTAATATGATCATCTAATATAAAGTTTTGGTAGCTTGAACCCAATTCAATGTAGAAATCCAAAATAATAAATAGCTTTTTTTTTTCCTCTCTTTGTATATTGGTCCAGGGGCTTTATTTTTTATTTTTTAATACTCTGTAATTAAACCCAATGTAAGAAGAGCTGAGTAATCCAATGCAGACAAGCTTGAGCTCAGCTTAATTCAACTCAACAATACAAAGAAATACAGTAAATCATTAAGCTGATACTCATTGATGCAGAGCGTATAGATAGAATTATTAGCTAGCATCATATCAGAATCTCACTAGAAAAGTGGTATGTATCTTCTCTTCTAACAAGTAACAATAAACCTTTAAGGTGGGTTAGGATTGATAAGAGAACTATCACACCTCCTTTCCTTCAAATATAGAATATACATCCAGAGCCTAAGCACAAAGGCATTCTACTCCCTTTAAAAAACATGTACCTTGAAAAATTGCATCTTTTAAAGTTGTGGACTCTCATTTTACGCTCTTAATCCCAAAATTATAATTGAAATTTAGATGTCTTTTGAATCTCATAACAACGAATCTAATAGCAATGTTGAAAGAGACCTTTGTAAAATTCTACAATCCCCAAAATCAAAACCAATAATAAAAATCCTAAAAAATCGTATAGGGAAAAAATTAAAGTACCTTTTGATCGGATTTGTGGTAGCACTTAACTGGACAAACCACAAAGTCACTGACAAATATTCATGAAATGATCATATTGAAAGAATAGAAAGAGACATGAGGGGCTTCCATGGGGTAATGCTTGGAAGTTGGTATATTTCCCTCGCTTATAGTGTTTCTGGTTCTCCATTCACTTTAATTATCTACTATATTTTTTTCTTTCAATATCCAATCAAATTTAGGAAAAATAGTTGAATACCCAGACCCTAAAATTTAAAAAAGATAATACCTTAAAATCTAAAATCAATCAAAACCTTATAAAACAATTAAAATTAAAATTGAAACATATCTTTGAAGATTGCCAATGACTTTGTGGTTGTAACTTGAAACCAATAATTCAACCGATTGAATGGGAAGATGAAAAAGTACATAATAACAGAGAGAAGATATACAATATTAAAATAATCTTGTAATATTAAATGGGGGCAAATGCGTAAATACACATTTTTGGGTTTTAATTGTCACAACACTATTCATAAGAGCAAGATTCTACTTTTTATAAAGTAGGGAAGTATGGATTTGTTTGTGATTATTAGGTTATATAGTAAAGTTTCATCATTAATTTTAAATTTTAAATTCTACATTTCTACAACCAACCGATCAATTGAAGAAGAACAAACAAATAACGCAAGTTCGTGGAAGGTGGAGCCACTGGGATTAATCTTTTAAGGGTGTTGTTATTTGTCGCTCTCATTTTACCGGGTAACGCTCCCTTTTTGTCTTGAAATTCCAATTTTACCCCTAATATATAAATACGGTTTTTTCCTTCCCGACCAACATTTCTCACTTTCTTACTTCTCTCTCTAACTCTCTTACTCTCCGACTCTCTTACTCTCTAACTCTCTAAAACACTCTATTTAAAAAAAAAATTCAAAAATTTTTCTTCATTTTTAAAAAAAACAAAAATCATCATAAACACAAAAAAAATGGGTGATTCGAGGCGGATTAGGCTGAGACTCGGAGAGAGGAGCTTCGGCGGCGCTGGTGGCAGCGGCGGCGGCAGCGATGGTGGCGAAGAGGTAAATTTATTTATTTTTTTAATTTCGGATCCCAGGAACTTCCGCCCAAAAATTCCGGAAGTTCCATAGAGGATCCGCCTGGAAATTCCGGATCCTTCATGGAACATCCGGAATTTTTGGGCGGAAGTGACATCCGCCCAGAAATTCCGGATGTTCCATGGAGGATCCGGAAATTCCAGGCGGATCCTCCATGGAACTTCCGGAATTTTTGGGCGGGAGTTCCTTTTTTTTTTTTGCCCGTTAATAAAATTGTTAATTTAAATTATTTTTTTTCGGATTTTGTTTTTTTTTTGTTATTTAGAAGTTTTATGGTGATTATTGTTATTATTATTGTTGTATTATTATTATTGTTGTTGTTATTATTATGGTTAGTATATTTTGTAATGTAATTATTTTTAAAAATATGATAATTTTTATTATTTTGTTGAAATTAGGTTTTTATTATTAATGTTAAGGTAATTGTTGTTGTTGTTAATTTGTTTTTTTTTTTTTTTGAATTTTGTTATTTTTGTTGTTATTTTGAAGTGTTATGGTTAGTATTATTATTATTGTTGTTGTTATTATTGTTGATATTATTATTATTATTATTATTATTATTATTATTATTATTATTATTTTTATTGTTATTATTATTATTATTATTATTATTATTATTATTATTAGTGTTATTATTTTTAAAAATATGATTAGTATTATTATTAAACTAATTTGATATTAGGGTTTTTATGGTTATTGTTGTTGTTTAATTTTTTGTTGTTGTTGTTGTTGTTGTTATAATAATATTATTATTATTGTTATTAGTAGTACTATTATTAATATTTTTAATTATGATTAGTATTATAGTTGTTGATATTAGTGTTATTATTATTGTTATTATGGTTATTGTTGTTGTTGTTAATTTGTATTTGTTGTTGTTGTTGTTAGTTAGTTAGTTATTGTTGTTGTTAAGTTTATTTGTTGTTGTTAATTTGTATTTGTTGTTGTTGTTGTTGTTATTATTATTGTTATTATGGTTATTGTTGTTGTTGTTATAATAGTATTATTATTATTATTATTATTATTGTTATTATTATTATTATTATTACTAAAATCGGATTATTTTTTTATTTTATGTAGATCGAGGGTTCTGGTGCTCGACATGCAATATCACGACGTCTGAATGCGTCTGTTAGGAGACATACATCTCGATCTTCACCGCTTCAGCCCGAGCAGCAGCAATACGGGTCTACTAATGGTTGGTCGAGAGACCAACAATCTGGTAGTAGTCGGCCCTTGTACTCTGCAAGTGGAGCACCCATATCTGACGAGGAAGAAGAATGTTCGACTACTCATGCTGGTGACCGGGATGAAGAACAGGACCCTCAGGATTTCCATGTGGTATATAGGGGTCAGTCTGGGAGATTTGTTGGTAGTGGATCGAGTCAGCCTACTTCCAGCTCTGTAGAGGCATGGTTAGTGCAGGAATCGATGCCGGGTGGGCCTGAGGATGGGTCAGTTATCCCTAGTTTTGGCGGTCACGTGGCACGGTATATCTGGATGGAGTAGGAGCGTAGTGTTTTGCGCTGTTTGAGTAGGACAAAGTTATGTTCTGACTTGTTCACTTGGCGAGGTCGTCAATCTGTGGAGGACCTTGCGGCGATTGATGCTAGTTGGTTGTCTCACTTGCCCGGCCTGATGTTTAAGAGACTTGATTGGTCGTTGATTTCTGCTTTTGTTGAGAGGTGGCAGCCAGATACGATCACCTTTCACATGCCATTTGGGGAGATTATGATCTTGCTGCACGACGTGTACAACATACTTGGGTTACGGGTTGCAGGAAATATGGTGACCACTACTCCTAGCACGGACGTGTTACGGGACGCGTGCTCGGTCACCATGGATATGACTCCAGATGATCTGTTTGAGGTTTGCGGCACAAAGACCATTTGGTAGGGTAGTGGGGTGTTGACTGATAAGATTTTTGAGTCGACATTGGCGGTCGACCGGGATTTTAGTGAGAAGCTTGATGCATAATTGTGGTTAGTGCTTGGAGGTACACTGTTTGTAGACAAGAGTGGTAACCGTACGCATCCTTCCTTCCTCCACGAGCTATGTCACACGGATGTCCCTATTAACGAGTATGCTTGGGGAATAGCTGCACTAGCCTACTTGTATCGGCAACTGGGCACGACATCGAATACGCTCCACGTTCATCCAAAGTCGCCCAAGCCCGTAAATCCATTCGTACAAAGCAGGATGACCAGCGATCTCGTTCGCTATTGTTTCCCGAGCGTCAATCCACTGATTTTGATCGCCAAAGAAGAAGTCGGCGACACAACGAAAGCCACAGTTCCCATCACCGATGACATCCTTCCAAAACGTAATGTACGGCAACATTGGGGCTGGAAGCAAGTTCAAATACCTGCATTGACTAATGTCACTTGGATCTACAACACAAAATTAAAAGATAAATTATTAGTAAAACTACAAGTATTAAGTTTACATATTTTTATATTAAATATAGAATTTTAGTATTACCTGGTTCTGGGTCACCACCACGTTGAGTGTGTTGACGGTTCACATGCTCGAAATAGCTACGATCACGCCTAGTGTTATTTCTCTTCGGTCGACCACGAGTGTTAAGGTTGATATGTGGTTCTTCAAGGTGTGAATGATCTGGATGTAGCTCCTCTTCAATGATTCACGTTACATTTCGACGTACGGCCGGGTCACTTTCCATGACTTCGTCGATTAGGGACTGAAAATGTGCAGCCTCCACTACTAGGAAACAGGCAAATAACGACGGAAAAAATCCGTCTGAAACACCCTGTTTTCCGTCGGAAAACCCGTTTCCGACGGAATTTCCGTCGTAACTGGTTGTCGGAATACCTTTCGTCGTAAATGGGGCCTTTTCCGACGGAATTTCCGTCGGAAACACTGTTCAAACGGAAATTCCGACGGAATTCAGTTCGTCGGAAGCGATTTCCAGGCCCGATAGAGTCCGTCGCAAGTTTCCGACGGACTGTATTCTGCCGGTAAGTTGCGACGGAAATTCCGTCGGAAAATAATTTAAAAAAAAACAAAAAAAAAGCCTCCCACCACCCCCACCACCAGTCCACATCACCAGTAACCACCCCACACCAACAGACCCCACCGCACACTAACCCCTATCCCACCGACACCCACACCAGCCCCCACACCACCGACACCCACACCAGCCCATATCCCTCCTTCAAACACCCCCACCGACACCCACACCAGCCCCTTCCCACCTTCAAACACCACCACCGACACCCACACCAGCCCCCACACCACCGACACCAACACCAGCCCCTATCCCTCCTTCAAACACCACCACCGACACCCACACCAGCCCCTATTCCACCTTCAAACACCACCACCGACACCACCACACTTACACCAGCCCCTTCCCACCTTCAAACCACAACCACCACACCAAAAATGAACCCCAAAAACACAAAAATTGAGACAATAAAATCGAAAATCAACCCAAAAAAACGAAAATTGAGACAATAAAATCGAAAATTACCACACAAACAAGAAAACCTACCTTTATTACCACCGAAGCTTTGAATTTCACTCGAATTTGGTTTATTACGGTCAAATTCGACCATGAAACCTTTAGATCTAAGGATTTCAAGCTCGAATTTGACCATGACAACCATCAATTACACCGTGACAACAATAAATTACCCAGATCTAATCATTTCCAACAATGGTTAATGTTAAGTTGCGGCGAAAAGAAGAGGAGAGAGAAGTAGTACGGGTAAGGAGAACGAAGAGGAGAGAGAAGGAGAACGACAGAGAAGAAGAAGGAGTTGAAAGAGAAGAAGAAAGAAGAGGAGATGAAAGAGATCGAGGGAGATCGGAGAGGATGACAGAGAACGAAGAGAGAAGGAGAGGAGAGAGGAGAGAGGAGAGAGGAGAGAGAAGGGGAAAGGGGGAAAAACAGAGGGAGAAGGGGAAAAAGGCGGAAGTGAAGAATAAGTTTTTAGGGTTTTCAAGGTTTTTATTTTTTTTTCTTTTTTTTTTAAATAATATTCCGTCGGAAATCCGTCGGAAATTTCCGACGGACTTATTATCCGTCGGAAAAGGTCAATTTCGACGGAAAAATCCGTCGGAAAGTATAAAATATCCGACGGAATATAAATTTGTCGGAAATTTCCGACGAATTTCTGACGACATTGTTGAATTCGTCGGAAAAATCCGACGGAATAAAAATCCGTCGGAAAATTTGACTTTTCCAACGGAATAATGTGTCCGTCGGAACAAGTCCGTCGCTATTTGGCTGTTTTCTTGTAGTGCTCCTCAGTCGAATCATTTACCATTTCAGGAATGTTAACACCATCACCAATAACCAGTATCTTCCAGAAAGAACTAATTTGGCTGCTATACAATCCTGTCTGTGCAATTATCGAATCGTGTATCTGGCAAGCACATGAAAGACCATGGGTCACACGCATAGCACATCCGCACCGTTCATGGACCTGGTAACTCAAATCCCGCATCCTTTTCATCTCCTTATCCAGAACTTTCAAGCAATGTTGAGACACTTTTCCATTTATACGTGACAGTGGCAACTGTCTGTACATTTGACCAATTTTAGACCTTGATGCCTCCAACTCATTACAAATTTGTATGATGCGATTACCGATATGACAATGGACTCGGGCCCATACGGTATCCAAAGCACCTGCCAATGATTCTAATTAGTAAATTCAAATACAATTACATTTACGTAACAACGAGAACAACTAATAAAATCATACAACTAACCTGTGGATGATTCAAACCAAGTTTTCACTGCTGAATGTTGGCTCTCAACTCTGCAGTTGGTGGTGTTACCAAAATGAAGAATCTGGTTCGTCCAAAATTTCACAAATTTCTCCTTATGACAAAGCCATGTTCTCTGAACATACTGAATCACTTCCGGATATTTTCCCCACCTCACTTGCATGGCAGTTAGAGCACGATCATACTCCGCCTGTGTTGTTGCATTCACGATTTTGAACCATCTCCCAGCTCTAAAACTGGCACCAACCGTCTTGTTTCCAAACATCTTCGTCACCTTAGCCTCCACATCTCTGTTGATGTGCCATAGATAGAGTAAATGTGACGTCCCTGGAAAGACTTCTCTCAAAGCCGCACAAAGCCCAAGATCACGGTCTGAAATAAATACAGATGGCTCTATATCAAACCCAATCAACTCCCTTAATCTCTGCAACACCCACCGATAGCTAGCCGTGCACTCGTCGCGCATGAAAACATATCCAACTAGAAAATTCTGGTTTGTCGGTGTCACGCCTACAACCTCAAACAAAGGCATGTTATATCGATTGGTCTTGTAAGTAGAATCCATACTATGACATGTGGGTATGTGCGGAGTATGTTGACCATGATCGGGTGCACCATAAATGCATGTTGCAAAACGTTGTGATCATCGTTCGTGACCTAGTGAATGTATTTACTCTCTCTCGCCAGATGAAGAAATTGCTGAACAACTCCTCTTCCTTCGGACATCTCCATCCTGAAGTCATTTCGGCAATTGTAAATGTGTCGGATGTTTGGATGATCATCAGGAAATTGCTCGACAATAGTGGACATGATGTTACGGGGAGCAACCTTGGACTTTGTCATGTCCCGCACAACCTGTTTTGCACCCGAACTCAATCCGCTCACTTTACGGTGACCCTCTGGGTACACAATCATTGGGTGGTTATGTGTCCCGGTGTGATCATTTTTCGCAATGATGATCTTCCAACTTTCGGTGCTCACATAATAATATATCTTGATGTAGAATGGACAACCATTAGCTTTGGTTTTGGTGTCCTTCCGTATCGCGTTCTCCAAATCTCTCGGCTTGCTCCTTCGTGACCGATCACATCGCAAATACCGATACGACCGACCATCTCTGGTTTT
Source organism: Chenopodium quinoa (assembly GCF_001683475.1). Classification (NCBI taxonomy): domain Eukaryota; kingdom Viridiplantae; phylum Streptophyta; class Magnoliopsida; order Caryophyllales; family Amaranthaceae; genus Chenopodium; species Chenopodium quinoa. The sequence continues at coordinate 1,703,563 of NW_018745174.1, read as the reverse complement.
GTTATAAGACGATTTCACCAATATAAATCCCAATTTTATGGAAACACCATCAGCCCATGTAACTGCATCGTCAAATGTAGGAAAAAACGTATCGGTGACAAAATTCCCACTATAATTCACACCGTCACCGCCTTCCTCAGATTCCATATCCTATACAAATTAAACAAAACATGCTTTATGTCAAAATAATAATAATAATAATTATTATTATTATAATAATAATAATAATAATAATAATAATAAAAACAATACTAATAATAATAATAATAATAACAATACTAATAACAATACTAATAACAATACTAATAACAATAACAACAAATACAAAACAATAACAATATTAATGATATTAAAAAATTATAATAACTTTTACAAAACAATTTATAAGACCATAACATTAATTAATTAATAAATAATAATAATAATAATAATAATAATAATAATAATAATAATAATAAAATATTAAAATTATATTTCTACTAATTAATAATAACAATATCAACAACAACAACAATAAAAATAACAGCAACAACAACAATAATAATATCAACTACAACAACAACAACAACAATAACAACTACGATGATAATAATAATAATAATAATAATAATAATAATAATAATAATAATAATAATAATAATAATAATAATATAAATCATAATAATAATAATGAAACAAAAAATAAACATATTACTAATAATCATATTAATACAACAAAATTACATTAATTATCAAATACTAAATCACAACAATAATCACAAGACCACGAAAAAAAATACATCAAAAAAAAAAAAAAACTTAATAAACATAACAAAAATTAAATAAACGTACTTAACATTTAAAAAAAAAAATATGAATAGGGACATCCGCCTAAAATTTCCGGATGTCCCTTGGTACATCCACCTAAAATTTCCGGATGTACCATGGAACATCCGGATTTTTTAGGCGGATCCCATCTTCCGCTTGGAACATCCGGAAATTTTAGGCGGATGTACCTAGGACATCCGAAAATTTTAGGCGGATGTCCTAATTACCGAAAAAAAAACTTACAGAATGATCCGACGCATTCTCCGGCGTACGTATGTTCCACTCGCCGTCCATGACCCAAGACCCGTCGGAAAATTTCACGATTTTTAAAAATAGTACATTTAGGTGGTGGTGGGGACCGATTTGGTTGCAAGGCCGTGGGGACCGATTTTGGGAGGCTCGGGACAGCAATGTCGTGAAGTGAGGGGACCGTTTCATGTATGGTGTCCAAATGGGGAACAAGGTCCTTTTTATAACACAAATTGCATAAAAGGCATAGTGGTTCATTCAAGTCAAAGGGAGCGTTACCTGGTAAATTGGGAGCGACAAATAGCAGTTGAGATTGTTTTGCTTTGAAAATAGCTGATATTGATGTTCACCTACTCCCTAAATTTCTCTTTTTATATATGATTTTCTTCTTTAATCAACTTGCTATGTATATAATGGATATTATTGAATTCAAGGAGAAATTAAATACTTTTATATTGCAATATTTGTACTACAACTTTCTAAAATAATAACGGTTGCAAATCTTGCAATATTAAATAAATGAATAAAATACAAATTTTTAAGGAAAATTTGAAAAATGTCACCATCTATTGTTGTCATTTTGTACAATACCACCTTAAATTATTACTTTTTTTTTTATTGTATTTTACCACCTAGTTTAATCTAAAACACTAAAAACTGCCACCATTTTTGCCCGACTCTCCTATACGATGTCAGAGTGGGTCCCACTACCAATTGTTCTTCTCTTTTCAATTTTTTGATTCTCACCTATGTTCTTCCTTCTCTTCCTCTTTGTCTAATTTTAATATCAACTTGCAAATCAATTAGGCGTTATTTAGGGTTTTTATTCGCTAATTTGTTCTTCAAGCTAAACAATAATGCGAAATCGAAAGTATAATTGGTTAATTAGGGTAATTAAGGAAGAAGAAAGGTGAAATTCAAAGGAAAATTAGTTAGTGGGACCCACCATGACTCCACCTAATATGTATACGTATTCTATGGCCGAACTGCTCTAGATTATTAAAGAAAAGGAAGATAATAATGTCGATTACAATTAAGCAAATTGGTCTTAAATAATTGTTGTTAGTGAAATGATGAGTAAGCTTAATAATACTCAATTGCTAAACATCGCCCGCGAATCTCCACATAAAGCCCACAAAATTAGAGTGAATTGTCACTTTTGCCCTCAAAGTAAAAAACACAATTTCTTCTCTCAATTCTCTACTTCCACTTTCTCTCTCTAAAAAACTTTCCGAGCGATGTCGAGGCGGCCCGGCAAGGAAGTGGCGGCACAGGCGGCGGGTGGACAGCGGTTTTCCGGCGAGAAGGTATTTTTTATTAATTTTGTGTTTAAAAATTAAAAAAAAAAGGTCGGAGGCGGTGGTGGCGCCTAGGCCAGACGCCACCACCACGGCGGCGGCGTCTAGCCCAGACGCCACTACCACGGCGGCGGCGCCTAGGCCAGACGCCGTGACGGTGGCGGTGGCGTCTGGCCCAGGAGTAGTGTGACACACAACCATGGAGAATCTTAAATATGAAATGGCTATACATCGTGCCATGTCGCCGTCTGGAGTCCTCGAGAGAGTTCTTGATGTCGTTCCTCTGAGTATCAATAGCCTTGTTTATTCTCTCGAACAGTGTATCCAGAGCAGAGGTGGAAGAATCAATCCAGTCCTTCAGAGCTCTATGAGCGCTCTCAACTCTACATGTAGTAGTGTTTCCAAAATGAAGAACTTGGTTTGTCCAATATTTGACAAACTTTTCCCTCTGAGGCACCCACTGCTGCATCACATAGTCTACGATTGCCGGGCACCATTGGTATGCATCCTTGAAGTTATCCAAGGCTCGGTCGTACTCTGCCTCCGTGGTAGCTTGCAGGATCTTCCGCCACTTACCATTTACCAATCTCTCTGCTGAATCTAAGTTCTTGTTGAAAAGGTTGTAGGCTTTGACTTTCACGCATTTGTTGATGTGCCATGTGCACAGTAAATGGCTCGACTCCGGAAACAGCTCCGCTATAGGGGCAAAGAGACCTCCCTCACAATCGCTGACGATGGCCGATGGCTGAACACTTGGGCCGATGTAATTTCTCAACTTCTCCAACACCCAACGGTAACTCGCAACCGTCTCATCCTTCATAACTGCATAACCAATCAAAAAGTTCTGGTTCGTTGGAGTCATCCCAACCATCTCAACCAGTGGAAACTTATACTTGTTTGTCTTGTACGTTGAATCGATCAGAATCACAGATGGCCAAGACGAAATCATATCAGCACAATCAGGATGCACAAGGAACAAATGAGTCACCTCCGATGTGTCTTCATCAGATTCAAACCAGTACAGGTAACCACGTGCTTGTGCCTGGTGTAGAAGCTGCTGTATAGGGTTCCTTCCCTCTGACCGTTCAAACCTCAATTTATGTCTGACGTTGTAGATGTGTCTTCGGTTTGGCTGGTCTTCAGGAAATTTCTCCAACACAGATGCTAATATTTTAGCAGGCTTCACTTGAGCATCACTCATTTCTTTTACAATTAGTTTCGCAGCAGGACTTAGGCCACTTAACTGTCGATGACCCACTTCATATGCGATCATCTCATGGTTGTGATACCCCCATTTACCGTAACTCTTCACTTCCCAACCGTCACCCCTTTGCTGTTGTCGAACCTTTACTCTGAACTGACACCCACAACCTTTCCTCTTTGTATCAAACCGAATCGCTTGACTGAAATCTCGTTCCTCCCTTTTGCGATAACGGTCGCATCTCAAAATGCGATCCATTCTACCATCCCGTTGAGATTTATGAGTTGCTACTACTAAACAAAAACCTGATCTAATTGCAACCTGTTTCGCCCAATCAACCGCTTGTTGAGCATCTTCGAACAGACCATCGTGTACAAAAATCCCACTATAATCATTTCCGTCTCCACCATAATCCTGCAACAATAACATATAAATATAATCACATAAGAGTAGATTAAATTAATACATTTGACACAACATTAGCACAAAAGCAAAAACAATAATAAATTATAAACAACAAACAAAGAAATAAACAAAAAGTATTCAAAAAAAAAAAAAAAAACAAAACACAAAAATAAAAAACATAAACAAAACTTTAGATTAAATAAATAAAAATAAACCAAAAAAATAAAAACAAAAAAAAAACATAAAACGAAAAAAATTGTAAAAAAAAAAATAAAAAATAAATAAATTAAAAACAAAAACAAATTAAAACAATTAAAAACAAAACAAAAAAAAAACCAAAAAAAAAAGAAAAAAATTGTAACACAAAAAAAAAAAATAAACAAATTTTAAATTAAATTAAAAAAAAAAAAAAAAAAAAAATAGTGGTGGCGCCTAGCCAGGACGCCGCCACCGTGGCGGTGGCGTCTAGCCAGGACGCCGCCACCGTGGCGGTGGCGCCTGGCCAGGACGCCGCCACCGTGGCGGCGGCGTCTTGGCCAGACGCCACGGCCACGGTGGCGGCGTCCTGGCCAGGCGCCAGAGCCACGGTGGCGGCGTCCTGGCTAGGCGCCACCACTACGGTCACGGCGTCCCGGCAGGACGCCAGCCGCCAATTCGTGGTTTTAGATGGCTTCGTACCTCCTTTTCCGGCGTCAACGGCGTCTCTCCGGTGCATCTACCCGACGTTGAGGGCTCTTCGGTTTCACTCGGCGATCCAGTCCTGCTCCACATTTTTTATGAGTGAAAAATTTTATTTTCGGTAAAAATTAAAACAAGGGCAATAATGTCAACATTTTTAAAAAATGTGGGCTTTATGTAGAAAAACGCGGGCGATGTTTAACAAATCCCTTAATGCTGATGATACTTTAAATAGCAAATTGTTCTTAAATAATTATTGTTAACGAGTAGGCTAAATAATGATGATACTTTAATCATATTAGCAAGTGCTAGTGTTACAGTATTTCAACGAAATGATTGAATTAATTAAGGGGTCATATTGTAGTACGGACTAATAGTATTTTACTTCTATTTATGTTGAACCAAGCATGAATCTTTTTTATCAAACTCAAAACTCATACCATCTTTTCTCATCATTATTTTGCCTAGAAATGGACATTGTAGGCACAACGCTCTCTGTTGCCCAAACTTTGTTTGCAGCCTTGCAATGTTCGGAGGTCAATGAGACCCTCTCACTCTTTGGCTACAAATCTCACCTTGATGATCTTCAACGTACTGTTGAGGTTGTCAAGGCCGTGTTGCTCGATGCGGAATCCAAGCAAGAGCTCTCCCATGAAGCACAAGGTTGGCTTCAAGATCTCAAGGATGCTGGTTTATGAAGCAGATGATCTAGTTGATGAGTTTGTCACACTCGCCGAGCAAAAGCAACTCCTAAAGGAGGATGGTGTTAGTCTTTCCAAAAAGGTGTACCACTTCTTTTCTAATTCCAACCCACGTGGAATTGCATTCAAGATGTCTCGAGGGGTTAAACAGATCAAGAAAAAGTTGGATGCAATTGCTTACGATGATCAATTTCGCTTTAAGCTTGATCACGAGCCTATTAGGAAGAGAAGGCCTGAGACCTGTTCTTATGTGGATGCAACAGATATTATTGGGAGGGAAGATGACTTGAAGAATATCATTGGTATGTTGCTTGATTCTGATGTTCAACGTGATGTGTCGTATCTCACAATCGTGGGAATGGGAGGGTTGGGCAAAACTGCTCTTGCCCAACTTGTGTATGATGATGAAAGGGTCAAAAGTGTGTTTCCGTTAAGGTTGTGGGCTTGTGTCTCTGATCATGATCAGAATCAACTAGACGTGAAAGAAATTGTTGGTAAGATTTTGGGAGAGAAGAATCATGAGGATTCCACCATGGATCTACTACAACTCAAACTTCGAGAAAAACTAGCAGGCAAAAGATTCTTACTCGTGTTAGATGATGTATGGACTGAGAATCGTACACAATGGAATGAGCTAGCAAAGTTCTTGATTGGAGATCAGAGGGGAAGTTGGATTGTGGCAACTACACGTTCGGAGTCAACGGCAAGAATCATAGGAAATGGCACGATGCACAACCTCCAGGGCTTGTCACATGAGAATTCATGGCGCTTATTTGAAAGATCGGCCTTTGGATCGGAGCAATCAAACCCTCATAATGACTTGGTTAAGATTGGGGGCGAGATTGTTCACAAATGTGCTCAAATACCTCTTGCTATAAAAGTGGCAGGAGGTATTTTGTATGGTCAAGACAAGAGTAAGTGGCTATCGTTTCGGGATATTGCCGGATTAGGCAACATTAGAGAGAGCCATAATGATATCATGCCGGTGTTAAAATTTAGCTACCATCATCTTGAATCTCCGTTAAAGTGTTGCTTTAGTTATTGTGCAGTGTTTCCGAAGAATTATATTATAGACAAGCAGATGTTGATACGCCTTTGGATGGCACAGGGGTACATGATCTCATGCACGATCAAGAAGTAGAAATGGAGAAATAGAGTCATTTATGATACATGATCTCATGCACGATGTTGCTCAAAGTGTCATAGGGAAGGAGCTTTGTACAATGAAAGCTGCTAGTGGCAATCTAGATAAAAAGGTCCGTCATCTGTCTCTCGCCAGAAGCTCATTTGCAAAATACTCCTTTGGTAAGACTCATATTCGCTCATATTTTTATGCTAGCCACTGGCGGCATGATGCTGATGTGGACAGAGTCACACTAGAAGCAATCGTTACAAACTGCAGATGCTTAAGGACATTGGACCTAGCTAGGTCTATGATTAAGAGTTTACCAAACTCTATTGGAGGGCTATTACATTTGAGGTACATAGATCTCTCATTTAATGAAAATTTGGAAGTGTTGCCTAAATCAATTGCCAAACTATATAATCTGCTACTAAAACGGTGTAATAAACTAAAAGAGTTACCAAAAGATTTGAGTGGTTTGGTTAAGCTTGAGACGTTGGATATAGATGGTTGCTCTAGTCTATCTTTTATGCCTAAAGGCATAGATAAGCTGAGTTGCCTTCGCACTTTGAATAAGTTTATTGTGGGTGGAGATGGGAGTTGTTCAAGTTGGAAGCAATGGTTTGATAGACTAGAATACCTAACAGCTCTTAACAATTTGACGGGTCATCTTGAAATCGACATTAGGTGGCCTAATAATGCTACAAGTGTTCAAGAGAGCAATATAAGGGGAGGATTATACTTGAGGCACAAGGAACATCTCAATCGCATCAAAGTTGATTTCAAACTCGATGAATGTATTGGAAGAATAAATAACGATGTAGAAAGAAGATTGATGGAAGAGTTGCAGCCTAATTGTAATCTAAAAGAGTTAGTTGTGCGAGGATATCATGGTGTAAGGATGCCTATTTGGGTAACCACTTTACCAAATCTTGTAGAGCTTCGTCTTTTCAATTGTGGGGAATTGAAGTATCTACCATGTTTGGGAAACTTGAGTAATCTAAGAGTCCTAACACTTTCAGAGTTAGACAAATTGGAGCACATTAATATTGAAGACGATATAATCTCACTACTCTTTCCATCCCTTGAACGCTTTGAGCTAAAGAATTTGCAAAAGTTGAAAGGGTGGATGAGAAGGGTAGAGGCAGGAGATCAACTCCTTGTTGATAGCAGTACCAGTGGGATACTTTTTCCTCAATTGAAGTCATTAAGAATAGAACGATGCCCGCTTTTGACATGTACTCCATGGTGTCCTAAATTGGAAAGATTGCATTTAGTCGCATTCAACAATAGACTCCAAATAATGAATACCGAAAGGGGTGAGATCGAGAATGCTTGTAATTCTCCATCATGTTCATTTTGTTGTGATCTTAGAAATTCGAGGAGTATTTCAATTCCCATATTGAAGGAGGTTGACATAGACGATGTGGCGTGGCTAAATTCACTACCCATGGAGGTTTTTAGGTGTCTCGAATTTATGACCATAAAAAAGAGCAAGGTAGAGGCTTTGGAAGTAGTTGAGGAGGTGTTTCGTAGTTGCTCATCTTCATTGCGTTCCTTGTATATTATAGGTTGCTCCAAACTAAGGAGTGTTTCTGGAGGAATTGAACATCTCACTGCTTTGGAGATGTTAGACATCTACTACACCCATAATTTGAGTCTTTTAGAAAACGGAGAAGATGGCAAGCCATGGAAATCCCTCTATCATTCGCTAACCTACATACAACTGATTGATCTCCCACAACTACAAAGGTTGCCAGATTGGATGCAGTTCTTGAAAGCCCTTCGAACCTTGTCTATAGTAAGCTAGAATTGATGCCGTATTGGATGCCGAAACTCACTTCTCTCAGGAACCTTAAGATTTCGTATTGCTCAACACAACTGGAGAGAAGATGCCAATATTCAACTGGAGGAGATTGGCTAAACATTCAACACATCTCTTCAATGGAAATCACCTCCAATGCTCCTTCCTTATTAATCTTACCACTAGATTTATGAGATGCCTTTTTATGTATGTTAATATTTTGTAGAATAATTTCTATTATGCTCTTTTAACATTATATATAGTCTATTATTTATTCAACTCTTTGTGCCCATGTTGAACTTTGTAACATTTTCAAGTAAACTACTGCACCAGAACAACTCTTTGGTATTATTGATTGAAAAGTTATTTTTTTTTATTTTATTTTTTTATTTTTATTAACAATTCGAGTTACCACTTTTTTTTTATTCAAGTCTATTACTCTAATGTTTGTCTTTTGTAACGAAGTAAAACATTTGGATATCATGTAATACCGTAACTACATAAGTTATAGTGGGCAACAATAAATTAGAGTTGAAAGCAAACATAAGTAGTAACATGTCAATTTGATTAAAAGATGTACAGTAGCTATATGGGCCCTATGGCCAATTATGGTTTCATTTTACACCCTTTAATTACTACTATAAGATACTAGTATACTACTATAATCTTTGATGTACAATCCATTGATTGAGAATGTACAGTTATAGCATGATACTAGCTTAATTGTAGCCAATTTGTAGGAACACCTTTCCTCATCCGATCTCCTTCTCAGAGAATTCAAGTTTATATCCTTAATCGATTAACTTTGATTGTTTGTTGATTGGAAAATTCGTAAAGATATATAAACCATACACACATTATCTATACAATTATATTACATGTACAATGTACTCCGCACACATATGTTTAAATATGTACAACAACAACAACAAAGTTTTAGTCCCAAAATGATTTGGGTAGTCGGCTAACATGAGTAGTCATAAAGAATCATATATATATATATATATATATATATATATAAGGCATAACAAAATAATCATATCAAAGAGTATGAACAGGTGAGTAAAGTGAGAAAACGAAAATAGAACATTTAAGACAAATTAATGGAGTTTTAATTACAAGAGAACCAATGATAAAATCCATGAAAGTTTTGAGTGAGTGGTTAAAACGTTGGAGTAAGAAAAACAAAGGTTTGAGAAACTTTAGCAAAAAAAAAATAATACAAATCATAAAACATTTGTGTTCTACAATAATAAAATTAAAAACGAAAATATAAATAGAACATGAATTATTCTATCCATCACTAATATTTAACCACTACAATTGGTATCCACAAGACTTAAGTACCTGCCACTTTCCAAAAAAGTGGGCAAGTGTGAATCGCACAAAATAGATTCGACACCATAGCTACAACCGACTTAGTCTGATATTATATTTTCATCAACAAAAGATTCACAATCTTCTTGGATTGATCGGTCATCATTCCATGGATGGGAGTCACGAGATCCTTTTCTTTTTATGGTCTCCAATTCCATTGCAACTTCCTTCATGGTAGGCCTTTCCTCTCCTTTTATCATATGTTGTATTTCTTCAATCGTGTCCTTGCTTACTATGTTTATATCAAGGATGTCCAACAAGCGGCCTTCTTTCATCTTGAGGAGGAAGTGAATAGCGAGAAATTTCTCAGCTTCGGGCCTAGTGTTAGAAATTACCTTTTCCCTTGTCAATAGCTCCAGCAAGACGAGACCAAAGCTATAAACATCGCTCTTATCAGTTAGCTCACCAGTTTGCATATATTCGGGATCCAAATACCCTCGCGTTCCAAGCACCATTGTAGCAAATTGACTTTGATATGAAGGAATCAATCATGAAGCTCCAAAGTCGGTTACCTTAGCAGTGTAACTTTCATCCAAGAGTATGTTCATCGATTTGATATCTCTATGAATTATTGGTGTTGAGATAGTGGTGTTTATATACGATAGCACATTGGCAACTTCGGATGCTATATTTAAACGCACATGCCAAATCATTACGGACGCTTTGGCTGCATCATTTAAGTGATCATATAACATCCCATTGTTGATGAATTGTACACTAATAGTGGTACTTCGGTCTCAAGACAACAACCTAGTAACTTGACTACATTTCTATTGTTGATTTGTGACAGAACAAGAACTTCATTGATGAATTGTTCTACTTGGTTTGGATCTACCTTGAGAGATTTTTTTATTGCCACAACTTTGTTATTTGGCAAAATTCCCTTGTAAACAACTCCGAAACCTCCTCTTCCAATTATTTTTTTGTCACTATAATTGTTGCAGGCAGCTTCAAGATCTTGCATAGTAAAGATTTTTAACGTATCAACATGTCGTCCGGAGAGTTTTTCATGTAAAAGTAAGCCACCATTTTGTCAAAAAAAAACTTTCTTGCATTTTTCTGATTCGCCTTTTCCCATGTCTATTGTGCAAAATAAATCCAAACATAAGCAAAATTACCATGCCACCACCAACACCTAGGAGATAAAAAATTGTCAGTAATGCAACAAATTTAGCTAGAGTGATTGGAATCTTGAAACAGGGGCCGTGTTGTTATATGCCCCTACTTGCCAAAGGCTAGGACCCAAAACTACCAAAAATCAAAATAATAATATTACGGACTTACGGAGTAATAAATAAACAACACAATTAATTTAGGGTTCGTTTGACATTACTGTGGTTTTCTATTTTTTGTTTTTTAAAATCATATAATATATGTCATATAATGAATAAAAAATTAGTCAAACTTAATAAAATCATGATAATTTTGAAAACTGACAACAAAAAAGTGAAAACACCTTTTTCTTGTTTCCTGTTTTTGTTTTTTTGTTTCAAAACAACTGAAAACAAAAAACAATGCCAAACAAGTCCTTAAGATAGAAATTTTTTACTTACCAGGCCAGCAGTTGTCAAGACCGGCATAAGCCAAGGCTTTATACTCCCTCCGCATTCAATTATCTACAACATTTGCCAAAAATAGATGCTTCCTATTATCTGCAACAAATTATTTTATTTCTATTTTTAGTAAATTTTTTTGTGTTAAAAGACATATTTGCCCTTAGCTTTTATAGTTTTAAAGTTGTTTAACATTTGTTAAGTACACACACACAATTTAATGACTCCCACCAAAAATTAATCCCCTTAAACCTTCTGATTTCTAAACCCTTTCAACTCCCAACCACCTCATTCATTAATCTTCATTGAAGATGTATCGATTTTGCTGCCCTCATTCATCATATCTGGAGAATTCTCCAGAAATTATTCATAACCCTTCCCCCTTATTTCATTTTCGTCACTCTCTCTCCTGTTTTCTCTCGTCTCTCTCTTCTGTGAAACCCTAATTCCATTTTTATTTCTTCTCTCTCTGTAACTATGGACAGAAACGGCGCTGAGTCCCCTAAAAACACCACCCCATAACGTAGATCTGAGGGTTCTACGGTGTATAAGTTACAGCGAGGCACTGGTATTGCGAAGCCTGTTCGCCGTTGCATAGCTTTTTTCCGCCGTTACACTCGAGGGAAGATCGGAGCGAAATTGAGCGAGTACACTTCCAGTGATGAGGACGAGGAGAAGAGGGGTGCTAACCAGGGTGGAGGAGTTCTAGATATGGCCGGAAAACAAGGTACTGATCTAGAAATGGGTCCCGTTGTTACTGCGGAGGGTGTTGGTGGGCCTTCAAACGCTCTTGCTGTGGTGTCGGAGTCCTCTGGTGACTCTGAGGTGGTAGAGGTTGTAGTTCCTCAACCCCCTATTGAGGTGGTGGTGATTCCAGACTCACCAGTGCCTGGGGGGAGGGTTTTTCCTGAGTCCCTCAGGTCTCCTGCCTCTTCCAGCAGCTCGAATGGGAGGAAAAGAATAAGATCTTTCTTCACTCCGGATTACAACGACTGGGACCCTTTCTATATGGCTTACCTTAGGGACAAGTACCCTAATGACTTCCCCCCCCCCAACAACTGATCTACGCAGCGTAACTATTCCTTAACCCTTATTTAATTTTTTTGATTTTTTAAAAGTTGTTGGTTGATGTTGAAATAGAAGTAACTACTTATGCTGCCTTCTTATGTTGAGGTTTATGGTTGATGTTGAACTGGGTTTACTGTCCTTGTTTGTTTCCCTTGTTTACACTACTTGTTGGTGATTCATATGCTGCATGTATACTAAATGCTTGTTCCTTGTGTATGCCTGTTGTGATGTTGGTGATTACTATGCTGGCTGTTTACCAATGATGATTATTTCTGCTGGTGTATGCCTAATTCAAGTTTGATGATTGTGTGAGTCCCATGTATGCTGATGTATGCCTAATTTTGGCTTTATGATTGTGTGAGTCCCACTTTTTGTTGGTGTATGCCTATTGCTGTCTCCATGATTGGCCTAGGGAATGTTGATGTATGATGATGCATGTGTTGGTTCCTAACAAGTCCCCATATGTATTTGCCTAAGAGTTCTTGCTAGTCTATGCCTAATAAGGATTTGAGATTGAGTCCCACTGGATGTGAGATTGATGAAGGGACTCAGTTTGAGTGGGATGTGAGATTGAGTCCCTCATTCAGTGTTGTGTGATTGAGTCCCTCTGTATGTGTGTGTGATAATTCCAAATGATGAAGGGACTCAGTTTGAGTGGGATGTGTAGAGTGCTTTAGCTCCAACTACTGTCTAGTACAGCTGTTGTTGAGGTAACATCCTACAACTTCTCAATGGAAAAAAACTACACAATCTGATGGAATATAAGTGCAACTTTGTTTACCATTAGTTCCTTGTTATGAATACAAAAGATGTTAAGCCACAAAGTTCCCTGTAGCCTAATCATTCATTACATGACTGCCTTATAATAAAGACAAGTTATCTACCAAAAGACACATAACCAAACCATAATAAGCAACAATAAAAAACAAAAGCTTACTGTTACAAAAACAATGGTTTTGGTTCTTGTTTGGTTATGTGTGGAAGCCATGCCTCCCTTGAATGATTGTCCCTATCTTCTGCCCCTAGTCTGCATCCACCTCATTTTGAGTCTGATCTGGGAAATCCTGGTTGCCTGGAATGAAAAGTGTGTTTAGGTATGCAACTGCTTGTTGAATGAGTCCCCTGTCACATTCCAAAATGGTAGGAAGTAGGCCTAATGCTTCTAATCTCTGTTTGCCCATATGTGGTGGGTTGAAATTGTTACCCCCTTCCTTTTCCAGAATCTTCATCATCACCCCTTGAAGAGTTATCCATGTGTACTTGTTAAGTATTGGATCAAACCACTCATAAGCCTCATACACTTTGTCAATGAGTTCATCTAATGTTGTGGGAAAGGACTGATATTGCAGAGATTGTATGACCTTGAAAAGACCCAAATCCAAAACATTTAGGTCTGGTGATTGTGCTGGTTGAAACACCATTTGAATGTTGAACCCATCAGAAGTGCAGGCTGCAATGAATTCCTCATCCATTGGAATTTGGTGTGGCCTAGCATTATCCCACTAGATGAATATGTCCTTAGGAAGACTAGGATGCCATTGTCTCTTGATTGCTGGAATTATGTTTTGGAGAAGCATTTTTCTGATTTCTTCTTTGTTCACACTTTCCACAGCCTTAGTTTCCATGACACCTGCATCCCTATTTTTACTCTTCTTTTTTGCTCTCTGTTGGTAAGTGAATGGAAATATGCCAAACTTGCCATCATGCAACATTTGCCCATTACAGTCATACAAGGGTTTACCTATGACCCCCATGAACATGGCTTTAACTTTGTATCTCTTTGACTGTTGGCATCTATAGGGATTTTCTTCCTTTGGTAGCAAATAAAACCTCCTTGTCTCAAGGTTCATATAGAACCATTTCTCATCTATGTGTATGTGTTGTTGCATGTCCATGAAAGTTGGGTTACCAACTGCTGGAATAGGGTGAATATGCTCTAGTGCCCACTTCAGCCTTGCCACTTTATGGTTAGATGTCAGTGCTGGATGATTTGCTGTTGTGTGTGTTCTTAACCTTCCCTTTTTCTTCAGCTTATGAAGAAAGGAGTGTGAAATTTTAAGGGCTGATGCATAACTCCTTTCTGTTGTCCTTTTATACAGTGGCACAGACTGCAAGAACTCATCAGTGATCTCCTTTGGTTTTGGACCAGTTTTACCAAGTTTTTTGCTTCTAACATCAATAACATTTCCTTCTGCTATACTTTGCTTTACGAATTTCCATACCCTAAGTGTTGTACTTATGTGAACCCCATACCTTCTCCCCATGTCTGACAGAAATCCCCTTTTAAGTTCCCCTGCATGCATGTTCAGTAGAATGTCATCAACCATTTTTCTTTTTGTTTGGACTGTTAATTGCTTTCTACTTGTTGCTTGCTGTTGTGGTACTTCATCCTCTTCACTGTTGTTGTCCTGTTCTTCTTCACTGCTGTCAGCATCAGCATCATAGTCCATGAACTCTTCATCACTTATGTACTGAAATGGTCCCTCATTTAGGATTTGTTCAATATCAAGAAATTCCTGATCAAAATGTTGTTCCATTTGGTTGGATACCCTTTTTTTTTTGGTTTTCCTGCAGATTTGAAGGAAGGTGATGATGTTTTTTGTGGTTGCTCGAACTTTTTGGTGAAGTGCTGCTGGAAGTGGAACCATTATGCTGCCCTTTAGTTAAGGACTAATGTTAGAGTAGGCAGTAAATATTTTGTACTAATTAAACTTGTATCTAATGGGTTTTTTTTTTGTGAACAAACTTAATTTCTGATGTTGGAAGCCATGGTGGCTTAATGATTTGTAATGAATGAACTGTAATGGTTGCTGCCTTTTTATATGCAGCAGATTTAGGGAACAAATGGTCTTGTTTGAAATTTGAATGGTTTTCAAATTTGGACCAAAATTTTAAAATTTTGAACTTTGGGAGGAAATGTGAAAATTTTCACACCAAAAAAATAGAGGGAACACTACTTTCCCTCTTCCCTTCGCTGACAGATTCCCACCCAAAAAAAAAAGGCCCACCTTCTCTCTCCTATTTCCCACCCAATTGAATACAATAACAATATTTAGTCACATGCATGACTTTCTCTCTCCAATTTCCCTCCTTTTTCCCACCTTAATTAAACACCCTAACATCTCATTAAAATCCTTTAAAAGTTTTGCCTAGGAGTCCGTAAAAGTCCCCTTTGTTGCAGATAATTGAGACCGGAGGGAGTATTAGAAATGCAACCATGGGTTTTGTATTGGTTCCATACCCGTGGTAACCCTTTGGACAAACGCAATAATAACTTCCAATTGTATTGATACAATACTCTACTTTCTCACAATCATTCTCTCCCTTGCACTCGTCAATGTCTAAAAAAAAAAACCATCAATCGCAAAATCTTAAGTAACATTGTAGTTGTTAAGTAAAGCAAGTACTGTCTCTGTTTCTTATTATTTGCAACAAAGGATATTATTTGTGAATATAAAATATTCTTTTGTTACAAATAATATGAAACAAAAGTAGTAATTAAAAAATAAATGGCAAACAATAAGTTAATTTTATACCTACCCGTGCATCCATGAGGAAGGTAAGGGTTGCCTGAATAACCATCAATGCAGTTGCAACGATACCCATTTTCATGTACAGGATCATAACAAACTGTGTTTTCTTTACACAAGCAACTCCCATCTTTTTTCGCCGCTGAACAGTTGTTTTGTCCAATAGTCCAACTAAATACTACGGGAAGCTGCAAGTTTCTGTAGTACTCCATAGGTTGACTTAAATTTCGACGATTAAATGTAAAAGCATCTTTAGCCACCGGAAATGCAACACTGCATGGGTTAAAAGTATATACAGAACTATGGTTGTTATAGCTTTCCAATTCCACAACAAACTTGTTTACTCCACCGGGTATGGAGGCTTGACAGCACCCGACGCCAGAACATTCATCATCGATCACATCTTCTAGCTCCACGCATTTAGTCATACATCCCGTTTCATATTTCTTACCACCTCGATCTCCTTTAAACCTGGAAGAGGTGTCACACCCTATAGCAAATAACATGTTTTTGGTGCTAGACATCGTAAATGTTGTGAGGTTGAACTCGATCATCAGATTCGTCACGCTTTCAAAACTCCATACAATATCCGAAGTGTGACTTTGATCCATATTTCATTTTCTTCTAAATGTTGGGTAATAATGTAGTTAAAATAGGAACTGCACCATTTAATCAAGGAAAAATTGATAAGAATAATCTCAACTATGCCTCATTCGCTCAAAATAATCCCAACTTTGGATTATTTTTTAATAATCAGAACTTTGATATGAATTTGCTCCTAATGGTCCCAAGTGACCGGTAACCTACTGGGTAGGTAATTTTTTTTTTCCAAATTGTAATTTACATGTGTCACTACATGAATGGTCAGAAATAATATTTAATTTTAATTTTATTTAAAAACAAGATTATTCATCACTAACTAACACTTAATTATTATGGGATGTATAATGTAAATATTAAGGTTATATCCTTTTAATCTATATTTGTGTTAAAAAAACTAACACTTAATTATTGTTAAAAAAAATTAACATTTTCTTAAAAAAAAAAAAAAGAATGTCATCCATCACGCCACCAATAATCACCATCACCAAAGACCCAGCCCCCTCCTGGCCCTCCACTACCCTACCTTCCTTGAGCCATCAACACCAACCTAACCACCTCCAATCCACCACTTAACCTCCCAAGCTTAACCCCCACCTTTACCAGTGTACCACATCCACCGTAACCAAAACCCGATCGATTTTCAGCGCCCAAACCACATTCCACCGTCGCAAAAGCGAATAACAAGAGCCATAACATCATCAGCGATAGTGGGTCGTTGATAAAAAGGTAAGAAAGTGAGGGAGTAGAGAAGAAACACGACGGCTAAGTAGAGGAGGGTTGGTGGTTCAGAGGGAGGGGGACGGTGCGGTGCTGACGAGGTGTTACGCGCGTGGCCGGAGTTGGGGGCAAGGTGTTGTTTTAAAGAATACTACAAGAAGGGGGGGTTGAATTGTAGTATGAGAGATTAGCCAAACTTTTTGCGGAATTAAAATTAAGTTAGCTAAAGGAACTGAAAGATTAACTAAAGGAACTAAAGAATGCAAGAGATATTTTACGTAGAAAACTCCTTGGCCCTAACAAGGAGAAAAACCACGACCACTTGGGATTTTGGGAAAAGAATCTTCACTATAATAGGGCAAATGAACCTATTACAAGCTAACGACTCAAACTCAAGTTCCTCTACGAACTTAAGACCCTGAGGAACTAGTCACCCAACTAGTTACTCTTCTCTTCTCTTTCTCTCTTCTCATTTCTCTGTTCTGTCTTCTCTTTCTCTTCTTTTTCTTTTCTCTTTCTCACTTCTCTTTCCCATACACAAATGTTCACTCGAACTTCCCCATTCCCAAATTACAACTCGAAAGAAAAACAAACTCTAGTATAATAACATAAAGAACACTCTAATAAACTTGTGTGGAATTTGACTCTTAACTCGGTTTGAAGCTTGAAAACTTATGTGAGCAAGAGTGAGTTTTTCCATTAGATTTCAAAGACTATTTATAGAGCAATAAACGTATTGGAAAAACCTCTTTGTGCAGCAAATTCATCACGCCACTACTCATACCCACTAAGACGATCATGTCCCTTGAATTAAGGAGCCATGAACTCCTTAATGTGCAAAACCATGAATGAAGAGGATCATGAGAGAGTAGGCCGCAAGTTTTGGAAAACATGAGAGATTTTATTTTGTAAAAGATATTTTCCGAAAATCAGAAAAAGAAATAAAATAAAATCTTTTCAATTCGAGAAAAAGATAAACGTTTAAAATGATAACAGTTTTCCTAAAAACTAGCATGCACATATTTCATCTTTTAGACCAATTCCACACAGATTTTTCGAGTGCCATTTAATATCTTATACTTACATAAATCCTAAAAATATATTTAGTCTTCATGTTCTCTGATGAAGCTTCTACTCTGAGGCTTCTGTTCCTTGGAAGGAACTTCTCTTCGCTGATGAGGCTTCTTCTCTGAAGCTTCTGTTCCTTGAGGGAACCTTCTCTTCTTCAGTCTTCATTTTTGAAGCGCCAGTTCCTGTGAGGGAACTCTTCTTTATGGCTAGCTCTGCTTCTGGCCTTCTTGTTCCTCATGGTATTTTTACAAGACACTTCATTCTCCTAGCCTTTGTAACTGAGTACACACTTAAACAATCAAACACTTATTAGTTTGTAAGTAAGTGAGGTTGTGTCATCATCAAAATCATTAAGTCCAACACAAGGGTTGGGCACTCGAGCTGGGCAGCGAAGAAGGTGGTTGGGGCTGGTGGCTTGGTGGGATGGTTTTCTTAATTTTTTTAATTAATAGTTTTTTTAATGGTTTTTTAAAAAGAAATTATTTTTATTTTTTTGACTAATAAGGAACCGACACGTGTCATATAACTTGTTATAACAAGTTAAATGACCGGTTGGGACCATTAGGAGCAAATTCATATCAAAATTTGGATTATTAAAGAATAATTCGAAATTAAGATTATTTTGAGCGAATTAGGCAAAGTTGGGATTATTCTTGTTAATTTTTCCTTTAATCAATTATTGTACTAGGGAAGAAAAAGAAAGTGGTTTATATTTTGGGAAGGAGAAGACATAAAGTATTAAAGTAACATTAATTAGTTTTTGGAAAGGTGAGAAAGTTAGTGTATCTTTAATATTTATGGAAGAGAAATTACTTTCACTATAAGGTCTGCAATATTTTTGGAAAAGAGATTACTTTCACAGTTTCACAAAATAAATTCTTAGATATTTTTGGACAGTCAGTGTATTACGACTTAGGAGTATTATTTTATTACCTCCGTAAATAAAATTTTATTTATTAAATGGAAAAAATTGTTATTAAATCAAGAAAAATGTCCAATCACATGACATTTTCATAATTATAGCAATAGCTATTGAGCCCATATTTATTTAAAGGTTGTTGATTTATTTACAAATTTATATGAAGATGATAAACTTGTATGTTTTCTTTCTTACCAGACCCTTAGGATGATAAAGTTTCTCCATTGATTTTTCATTCAAGTAAAATGGAGTTGTCATGAGCTAATTGTTGTAAAATGTAGTCTTTTGAATGATATAATTCCTAAGAGTGACTTCTTAAAAAAAATCATAAAAAAACCAACCTACGCATAATTAACAACATTTATAATCAATATTGGAAAATATGTGTAACCTATACTAAAGTAAAGGTTTTAGGACGAAATTTTCTTCCTAAATCGTTACAAATATAAGATATAATCAATATCTGAAAAAATGTGTGTCATGTAACAACTTTACGAAGAACAATACTTGAATAATCAAATACTTGTAGATGTATACCAAAGTTAAATGCATCGACAATACATAATATAGCTATCGGATAGATCTAGTAGCAATTAATACACGCTAAGTTGCCAATGTGCTATCGTATACAAATGTCAATACATTAGTTAGACCTTGAATATATACAGAGTATGATTAAATATTAGTTAAACATAAAAAAAATGATATTATTTGTATGAAACATTATATTAAGATCTCTTTAACAATATATTTCATAATGATTTTTTTTTACTCGTAATACATTGCCAAAAAGACGATGGTAAAAACTAGTATATAAATAGTAAAAAAAGTCAAATGTATCAGTTAAATGATTAATTCATTTTCTTCAAAAAAAAAAAAAAAAACATACGTATGATCTTTACAAGATTTGAACATGCAACCTCAAACTCTTATATTAAATGTTTCACCAATAAGCTATGACATATTTTATGTATTTTTTGTCAAACAATATTTATATAACTAGTGTTGAAAAGACTTTTCATATCGATTTTTAGGATTTAGTGGCGATTGTAAATGATACGATTTCTCAAAATTATATAAATGTGTAAAAATATTGTGGATATGTATTATTATGTTTTCCGTATCAATTTTATGTGGGAAAACCATAGCGATTGTAAATATGATACGACATCCTTAATTAATTCACAAACATACTTGCATATTGTAGCGAATGTACAATCGCTACGAAATAATCGCTACGAAAAGAGATTTTTCTTGTAGTGAGGGAGTATATAAAATGATATTATTTGCTTGCAACTCTATTTTATTATTGCTAACTTTAACTAACAGAGTTGTGGCATAACTTGATTTAAAAATCTGTTTCTTCACTACAAAAACAAAATTAGCCTCAAATAAAAATATGGTAAACCGAATTATTGTCAAATTTAACTCTACACTATGGGCGTGTTCGGCGCTAGCTTTTGAGTAGCTTTTAGGTAGCTTTTAATGGTTGACAAGTCAAATCACTACTCAACAAAAAATGTGAGTGTTTGGCAAAGTAATGATTCAAGTAGCTTTTAGTGGTGGAGGTTGCTTTTATTAAAAGATAGGATTATTAGCTTTTGAAGTTAGAGGTAGCTTTTGAAGTAGCTTTTGAAAATTTAATGTATAGTTTTAAAAATAAAATATTGATTCTTAAATGTAACAGCTAGTCAACCACTACTTTACCGAACAATCATACCTAAATTATCTTTTTTCACAGCTAACAGCTATCTCCACAGCTCACAGCTATCTCCACAGCTACAGCTACCTTCACAGCTATATTTTGCCGAACATGCCCTATAACTACCAAAGAGTTGTTTCTCGTAACTCACATATAGTTGTTGCCAAGTTTAGCATAGGCGCAAAGAATTCTATAAATAGACTATAATGTTAAAGAGCATAATAGATAATTGGATACTTGTATTATTCTACTCTACAATATAACTTAAAAAGTGTTAGAGATATGAGATATCAGAAAATATATGTATGACATATATTTTCCGATATCTCGTATCTCTAAATATATTATTCTCTGAATGATATCTACGGAAAATATGTCATACATATATTTTCCGATATCTCATATCTCTAACAAAAAGGCATCTCATAAAAATATATGTATTATTAGTCTAGATAATATAGCATTAAAAAGGAAGGACCATTGGAGCCAGGTGATCTCCTTAGAGCAAATTTGTTGAATATTAAGCCAGTCTTCTCCGGTTGGATTTTGGCATCTTCTCTCTAGTTGTGTGGAGCAATATGAAAGGGACTTGTTATTCATCGCCCGCAAATCTCTACATAAAGCCCACATTTTATAATTTTTTGACAAATTTGCCCTTTTTATAATTTTAACCGAAGATAAATTTTTCGCACTAAAAAAATGTGGAGCAGCACCGGATCGCCGAGGATCACCGGAGAATCGTCGTCGTCATCGGAAAACGAGATTCGTAACGCATTGTAAGGACGAAATGGTGGCTGGCGCCTAGCCAAAAGGCCATGCCGTGGTTGTGGCGCCTAGCCAGGACGCCGCCACCGTAATAACGGCGCCTGGTGGAGAAGCCTCGACCATGGTAGTGGCGCGTGGCCAGGACGCCGGAGCCACGGCCAGGGCGCCTGGCCAGGACGCCGCCACCATGGCGGCGGCGTCCTGACCAGGCGCCCCGGCCGTGGCTCCGGCGTCCTGACCAGGCGCCCAGGCCGTGGCTCCGGCGTCCTGGCCAGGCGCCACTAGGGGAATATATTTTTTTTTTTTTTATTTTTTAATTTAATCCCTTTTTTTTTTTTTTTTTTTTTGTTTTTGTTTTTTTTTAATTTGTTTGTTTGTTTTTATTTTTGTTTGTTTTTCTTTTTCTTTTTATTTTTTTTTTAATTTAATCCCCCTTTTTTTTTTTTTTTTGGTTTTTTTGTTTTGTTTTTGTTTTTTTTTATTTGTTTGTTTGTTTTTATTTTTGTTTGTTTGTTTTGTTTTTGTTTTTTTTATTTGTTTGTTTGTTTTTTTTTTGTTTGTTTGTTTTGTTTTTGTTTTTTTTTTATTTGTTTGTTTGTTTTTTTTTGTTTGGTTTTGTTTTGTTTTGTTTTTGTTTTTTTTTTTTTGATTTGTTTTGTTTTTTTTGTTTATTTGTTTTGATTTGTTTTTGATTTTTTTTGCTTGTGGTGTTTTATTTTGTTTTGTTTTTTTTTTTGGAATTTTTTTGTTTTTGTTTGCTTGTGTTGTTTTATTTCCTTTTAATTTTTTTTGGAGGGAATTAATTTTTTTTTTAATTAAGTTTTTTTAATGCATCTTTTATTTTGTGTTTGTTTTTGTTTTATTTTGTTTTATTTTGTTTTGTATTTGTTTATTTTTTTTTATTATGGTTTTTTTTGTTTGTTTATTTATGTTTGATAAATTTGAAATGAAATGTGTGTTATTATTTTGTTTTTTAAATGTATTATGCGTTAAATATAAAAATGATTATTAGAAATTTAAAATTTAGAAATTGCGTTTGTGATAATTTTGTGTTAAGTGTATTAATTTAATCTTAATGTAATTATATTTATACGTTATATGTTATTGTTACAGGATTATGGTGGAGACGGAAATGATTACAGTGGGATTTTTGTACATGATGGCCTGTTCGAAGATGCTCAACAAGCGATTGATTGGGCAAAACAGGTTGCAATTAGATCAGGCTTTTGTTTAGTAGTAGCAACTCATAAATCTCAACGGGATGGTAGAATGGATCGCATTTTGAGATGCGACCGTTATCGCAAAAGAGAAGAACGAGATTTCAGTAAAGCGATTCGGTTTGACTCAAAGCAGAAAGGTTGTGGGTGTCAGTTCCGAGTTAAGGTTCGACAACATCAAAGGCGTGACGGTTGGGAAGTGAAGGGTTACGGCAAATGGGGATATCACAACCATGAGCTGATAGCATACAAAGTGGGGCATCGGCAGTTAAGCGGCCTAAGTCCAGCTGCGAAACTAGTTGTAAAAGAAATGAGTGATGCTCAAGTGAAGCCCGCTAAAATATTAGCGTCTGTGTTAGAGAAATTCCCCGAAGACCAGCCAAACCGAAGACACATCTACAACGTCAGACAGAAATTGAGGTTTGAACGGTCAGAGGGAAGGAACCCTATACAGCAGCTTCTGCACCAGGCACAAGCACGTGGTTACCTTTACTGGTTTGAATCTGACGAAGACACATCGGAGGTAACTCATTTGTTCCTTGTCCATCCTGATTGTGCTGATATGATTTCGTCTTGGCCATCTGTGATTTTGATCGATTCAACGTACAAGACAAACAAGTACAAGTTCCCACTGGTTGAGATGGTTGGGATGGCTCCAACGAACCAGAACTTTCTGATTGGTTATGCAGTCATGAAGGATGAGACGGCTGCGAGTTACCGTTGGGTGTTGGAAAAGTTGAGAAACTACATTGGCCTAAATGTACAGCCATCAGCCATCGTAAGTGATTGTGAGGGAGGTCTTTTTGCCCCTATAGCGGAGCTGTTTCCGGAGTCGAGCCATTTACTGTGCACATGGCACATCAACAACTGCGTGAAAGTCAAAGCCTACAATCTTTTCAACAAGAATTTAGTAACAGCAGAGACATTGGTAAATGGTAAGTGGCGGAAGATCATGCAAGCTACCACAGAGGCAGAGTACGATCGAGCCTTGGAAAACTTCAAGGATGCGTACAAGTGGTGCCCGCCAATCGTAGACTATGTGATGCACCAGTGGGTACCTCAGAGGGAAAAGTTTGTCAAATATTGGACGAACCAAGTTCTTCATTTTGGGAACACTACGACATGCAGAGTCGAGAGCGCTCATAGAGCTTTGAAGGACTGGATTGATTCTTCCACGGCTGCTCTGGATACACTGTTCGAGAGAATAAACAAGGCTATTGATACTCAGAGGAACGACATCAAGAACTATCTCGAGGACTCCAGACGACGACATGGCATGTTGTATGGCCATTTCATATTTAAGATTCTCCACGGTCGTGTGTCACACCACTGTTTGGGGTTGATTCTGAGCGAGTATACCAGGATGAGGGAGTTGGGCGATGAAGTGGCTATTCGGTGCGGATGTGCTATATCAGTGACTCATGGATTACCTTGTGCATGCACCATTCACCGCGTAATTACGCAAGACAGGGCGTCGTTACATGTCGATCAGGTTCATCCATTCTGGCGGACGCTCGTTATCGGAGAGCATGCTGTTCCGCATACGGTTCACCGTGAACAGGAGGAGTTGGAGCAGTTTCAGTTGATGTTTGACCAAGTGTCCTCCAGTCACCCTTCGATCATTCGTAGTGCTACACACATACTTCATGACATGTTCAATACATCGTGTTTGGATACCGAGGAACCGGAAGGGGTCGAGCGACCTAGGGGTCGACAACCACGGCGGAACAAGAGTGCGTTTGAGTACATTCGCGGTCGTGGCCGTGGCCGTGGCCGTGGTCGTACATCCTCATCAAGTGGCAGCCAATCATCGTCGTCGGTGAATATGCCCGGCACCGGTAAGACATTCGACTTCAATTTCTTTTGTTGACTGTTTGATTAGTTTACTGTTGACTTGTTTATTGTGTTTATTGATGTGTGTAACAGGGAGAATGGACATTGAACATTTTCCATATAAGGACAGGATCCCTAATATCATGATGCCATTCTTGGACGGGTGGAATGATGTCATTGCAGATGGTAACTGCGGATTTCGGGTTGTGGCGGATGTGTTTCAAATGGGTGAAGACAACTACGGTTTAGTGCGGCAGTTGATGTACAGTGAAATCGCATCAAACCGAGATGTGTATGGCCATGTGTACGGCGAGGACTTGGATAGGTCTCTGCAGCGTATCCGGTGGGGAGGGGGACCTTGCGATCAAAATCATTGGTTCGATGCGCCACTTGATCTCTTTGCCGTTGCAAACATCTACAAGTGTGCAGTCATGCATTTCGGCCTTGGTTTACATAGTCGAGCCTATTATCCATGTACAACGGTTCTGCCCTGGTGTTCGCGCGAGACCGTCACCAGACCGGTAAGGGACGTTGCTATTGGATTTCTTGGGCCGTCATACAGACATTTTATCCGATTAGACATGTCACCCGATTTTCCGGTCCCACATATCATACCGAAGTGGTATGAAATTCGTAGAGCAAGCGTGGAGGGTTGGGATGCTTTGTACCATGCTCGCGTGCAACAGTGGAACAATTTAATTGCCTGTAGTTTTTGTTGATGTACACCTACCTTTTACTATGAGGCCTTGTATTGTCAATACTATGTCATTTCTATGTGTTCATTTTTAAAAGATAATGTTTCATTTTAAAAACTAACAACAATAATTTCACAATATTACAAACTAAAAAGATAATATTGAATTTTAAAAACTAAGAACAATAATTTCAAATATTACAAACTAAAAAGATAATGTCTAATTTCAAATATCAGTAATCCCTCTGTGACGCCCACTGCCACTGCTCAAGGGTCCGTTCCAGATCGTCAATAACAGCTCTGCCTGATGCACTCGTCATGCAGTCCCTTTCCTCAAAAAGTCGGTGTCCCAACTGCATAATCTTGCCCATCCACTACACAAAACAAAAAACATGAAACGACGTATTATACATATATATATTAAAATAAGAGAACAACAAATAAAAGATGAGACGTACCGCATAAGAGGCAGTGGCAGGTGGCACATCGTCATCATCTGCGTCGTCGATGTCTTTGATCAACCTCGGGTGCGAGTGCCGGATGTACCATTCCATGTAGTGCTGGTCACACATGGCAGTCACCCCACTTGGCGGCCGCTGCAGCTCCGCCGTCCATAGGCGGGCAACCATCGGAAACTGCTCCCACATGGATATCATGTTTGCCGGCCATTGGACGACGTACTCCTTCGACGACGCAGATCGTACCGCCTTACTGGGCCATGCCAGTGGAGGTGGGACAACTTGGACAAATCCAAGCTGGCGAAGACAGCGCTGCGGCATGTACGCCTCTACGATCTCGCGATACTGAATCAGTCCGGTGTAGAGGGTCCTGGGTACCCTATTACTAGGGTTCTGGCCGAAAGGCATCCAGTTCACCTGCACATTATTTAAAATCAGTAACAGTCATAAAATAAAGCATCAGATTGTAAAAGTAGAAATAATTTAATCACTATACCTCTAAGGGGGACATCCTGTCAAGCGATAACCGTATGGAGCGCAGGCGGTCAACGGACTTCTTCTCGACACGCGGACTCCACGCACAGGCACGTGGCTGGCCATCACCAATGGGAACCGGGTCGCGGTGTGGTCGAAACGCAGGAAAATACTCGTATATCCAGGTCTGTAACAACGTCAGACATCCAGTGATACCTGCTGCATCAGCCCGGCTCGAGAATCCTAACTGGCGATACAGATACGCTAGCGTAGCCGACCCCCAAGAAAACTGGCCTACTCTGTCGGGCTCACACGCGTCAACTATGTCGCGTGGCCTGAGCTTGTTCCCGCTCTTATCCGGAAACAAGGTACACCTGAGAAGAAGAAAAACATATGCAGCCAGCTGTGTGTCCTGCGTCCTACGTGCCGTAGGGTGCAAACATCGCTGCAAGACGGCTGCGATCTTAACGCCGCCGTGATCCCACACACCAAGTGCCGATGTGTACAGCGCAGCCCTATCCACCGCCAACAGCTCCGCTAGTAAATCTGCCTGATCCGCATCAGTGACAACAGATGCTCGGTTTCCCTCCACGGGAATCCCAAGGATGGCCTCGACGTCATGCAACATGATCGTCATCTCACCGAACGGAAGGTGGAACGAGTTCGTATCCGGCTGCCATCGCTCAACGAAAGCCGTGATCAGCGTCCAGTCAATCCTGTCGTGCATGGTGGCAGGAAGGTGACTCACTCTAGTGCCCCTCAATCGCCCGACCATCTCGCTCTCCTCCGGCCAAGCATCAGCCCAGCTACACAAAAACCTACAAGTCTTTTCCCGGGTTTGGCATTTCAAAATGCCTGTATCCAAAGCCCTCTCCTGGTCCTCCCAAATACGGGTAGCGATGTGTCCTAAAAAGCTAGGAATCACACTCCCGTCTATAGGTCCCCCGACCACCTCACCCCTCACCATCCAAGAATCATTAACGGCCCTCGACCGTTTTCTGCTACCCGCAGACACAGTGGACGCAGATGATGTGCCAGATCTACTAACAAACCTACCATCTCGACCCTTACGCACATCTACCCTATGCGTCTCATACGTATCATCAAGCCTTTGACTGAATGGACCGTAATCATCATATGGTCCACTCTGATCGTCGACATCCTCATCTGCATCATCCTCGTCCTCGACCTCCTCCTCCTCGACCTCCTCCTCCTCCTCCTCATCATCATCATCATCATCTTGATCGTCCGCAGAACAGTGCACCCGTTCTCTGCGGGCCGAGGCCGAAATACCACGGGATCTAACGTGTCTGGGCCCCGAGCTCTCCATTGAGTAGATCGTACTCCTCACGACGTCAATACTCTTCCCCGCACCAGGTCCAAATTGCGATGCCTAACTCCAAGTAAATAACGAAACATAATAACGAAAACAAATTAAAAAAAGTCGAAAATAAACACAAAAGCAAATAAACAAGTCACGGAAATAAAATTATAAACATAAAAAATATAAATATATACAAGACAATATACATATAAACATAAGAAATATAAACATAAACATATACCAAAAACAAAAAATATAAACTACAAACAAAAAAAAAACAAACATAAACAAAAACAAAAACAAAAAATATTACCAAAAACAAAAAATATAAATACAAAAAAGGACGAAAATAAACACAAAAGCAAATAAACAAGTAACGGAAATAAAATTATAAACATAAAAAATAAAAATATAAACAACACAATATAAATAAAAACATAAAAAATATAAATATAAACATAAAAAAATATAAATATGAACAAAACAATATACCAAAAACAAAATATATAACCAAAAACAAAAAATATAAACAACAAACTAAAAAATGAAAAACATAAACAAAAACAAAAAATCAAAAATGCAAAGAAAAAACCAAAAACAAAAAACTAACAAAACTTAAAAAATTTAAAATTGCAAAAACTTAAAAAAAGAAGAACATCAAAATTTTAAAGAAAATTTATAAAAAAAAAAAGGGAACTTATAATTTTTTTACATACAAAAATATAATTCAAAAAAAAAAAAATACATAGGAACATAAAATTAAAAATTAAAACCAGAAACAATTTTTTTTAAAAAAAAAAAATAGAACATAAAATTAAAACAAATAAAAAAACAAAATTTAAAAAAAAAAAGATAAAAAAAAAGGGAACATACAATTTAAAAAAAAGAAAAACAAATTTTTAAAAAAAAATAAAAAAAAAATTCGAAAATAAAATTTAAAATTAAAAAAAAAACAAAAAAAAAATTTAAAAAAAAAAAAGAGAAGGAGGCGCCTAGGCAAGACGCCCGTACGGTGGTGGCGGCGCCTAGCCCAGACGCCACTACCACGGCCGTGGCGCCTAGCCTATGCGCCGCCGCCGTGGTAGTGGCGTCTGGGCTAGGCGCCGCCACCACCGTATGGGCGTCTTGCCTAGGCGCTTCCTCCGTGGTGGTGGCGTCTCGCCTTGGCGCCCCACCGTCGCCGGAGGTTTTTTTTTTTTAAAAAAAATTACAAAAATTTAAAAAATTACCTTCTGGCCGGCAAACCGCCTTCCGCCCACCGCCGGTGCCGCCACTTCCTTGCCGGGCCGCCTCGACATAGCTCTGGAAATAATTTAGAGAGAGAAAGTGGAAGTAGAGAGTAGAGAGAGAAATTGTGTTTTTTAGTTTGAGGGCAAAAGTGTCATTTCACTCTTATTTTGTGGGCTTTATGTAGGAATTTGCGGGCGATGTTTAACAGTTCACATATGGAATCCTGAGGTACTCGAGAGAAGTGAGATCCGGCATCCAATTTGGCATTGATTCTAGCTTATTGCAACGTACTATAAAAAAGATTCGAAGGGCTTTCAAGAATTGCATCCAATTAGGCAAACTTTGTAGTTGTGGGAGATTGATTAGTTGTATGAAGGTGAGCGAGATTGATGGAGGGATATCTTCTTCAATAATAATGTGCTCAAATTTGTCTAACTGTCTAACTGTCAAAGAAGGTAGGGGGCAAAGGTTGGATTTTTTGTGAGATTAATGGAAGGTTGGATTTTTATTGTCAGACCGGCCAAAGGTTGGATTTTTAGATTCCATTTTTCCTAAATTAATACCCTAATTTGCGAAAATGTTGTAATAAATCCCAGTGGTTCCACGAAATAGCGTTATTTACTTATTTGTTTTTTCTTCTGCAATCCATGGGGTTGTCGTAAAAATGTAGAATTTGAATGATGTAATTTAGTTTGAATATCCTAATAATCACAAACAAACAATATGAGTAACACAAAGTTTCATATGTGGCTGGCTACACCGTGCTACCAGCCACAATTGTTTTTAATTTTTTTTAATTCTTTTTCTCTCTACTCTTTTCTTCTTCTCCAAGCTCAGAAAAAAAAGACATCTTGATTTTCTCTCTCCTCAAACATTTTTCACACTCCCATCATCTTCTCTCTCTTAAAACCATCAATTTTTCTCTAAAATCCATTGTAACTGCTCCAAAATTCAAGCAGTTTTGTTCTACTTTTTCTCAAATTCAACAAATTTTAGTCAAACTTACATATAAACAAGTTGAAGTGACCAATTTGATTACTCCCTCCGTGTTTTTTTTAAGTGATACATATTGACCGGCACATAGTTTTAGGAAATTTAATTGCTTGACTTAAATAAAATAAGAGGTAAGTGGGGTAGTGGAGTATTAAAGAATTGTTAAAAAAAGATAGTGGGGTTAATAGTTTATTGAAAAGTAATGAATGTGAGATGAAAGATATAATAAAATAGTAGTAGTGGGTTTGGGTGGGGACCATGAGAGGAGAGAGATATAATATTTTAATGTATTGTTTTGCCAAAAAAGGAAATGTATCACTTAAAAAAACACGGCCAGAAATGGAAAATGTATCACTTAAAAAAACACGGAGGGAGTAAAACTTTTGCAACTACGAACCCTATTATGACAAAAGAACAAATTGAAGAAAATTTGAATGGAATGAGGTAAAGAACAATAAACTCGTATAGAAATTTGTTCTCAAATGAAAAGGTAAGTTATACTCCAAAATTTTTGAAGAATTTGATGATTTTTTGGGCGATTTTTGATTAATTTTTTTAAACAATTTTAATGGTTGTTAGTGGTACGGGAGTTGGTGGTGGTGTGGTGGAGTTTAAGGTTTTGAGGATGGCGGTTGAGAAAGGTTGGTGTTGGTGGTAGTTACGGTGGGTTTGGGTGTGGGTTAATGGTTACTAGGTCGGGGGATACTAGGGGTTACTAGGTCGAGGTTACTAGGTCGGTTAGGGGTTACTAGGTAGGGGGTTACTAAGGGTTATTAGGTCAGTTAGGGGTTACTTGGGGTTACTAGGTTAGGGGTTATTAGGTTGGTTAGGGGTTACTTAGGGTTACTAGGTCGGTCAGGGGTTACCAGGTTAGTCAGGGGTTACATATACTAGGGGTTACTTGGTCAGGGGTTACTAAGTCAGTCAGGGGTTACTAGAAGGGTTACTGATATGGCACCTTGCCGCACCAGAAACGCGCTGTATAAGTAATGAATGGGAAAGAATCAACTTTAAAATTTTACTATTGATGTTACTACTTACTCCGTAATATGCTATATGAACATTGTGAAAAACCATGATTCAAAAAAAAATGAAGAACCATACACTGCCTTCCTTTCATTCAGGGGTAAACCTTGAATAATGCAACTCTCTTCGTGTTTTAATAAGTGTTATACTTTGACTTTTTACACTAGCCACATAATGGTTGACTTGATTAATATACTAATTTATAAGAAACAAATGCTATTGTACGATACATTGTTGGATTCGTTATAATGTATACTTTCATAATATAAATTTTCCTACTACCCCCGTTTTATTTTTTTTGCAACTTTCGAATATTTTATGTCTCACAAATAATACCCCAAAGTTGCAAAAAACATGAAATGGAGGTAGTATAATTTTACTATAACATATAATTAGATAAATTAATGGTAAAAGTCGTGTCTCAATATGCATGTTTGGTTAAACTGTAACACTTATTAAAACACGGAGGGAGTTAACAATTATTCAACTACCTCCATGGTTCCATTATTCCACATTAGTTCAAACTAATATTGTTCGTTTTTTTTAATGGGGACATTGTTCGTTGCACATAGTTTTTTTTTTTTTGAACGAGAAGTAATAATATCATTAAATAATAGTCATACGACATCTACAATAATAAAGATATGTAAACCACATATTTAGAGAAAAGATCATAACTTTTACAATCAAAATCATAACTAATTTGCATATTTGGCATAGCTCATACTCCACCGCTTCAAGCTTGACGCCAGCAATGATTTCCGATGTCTTTACATCTTTCCAAGTGGAGACCTCCGCAATCCGCACTGATGTTTTGATCGACCAGTTGATGACAAATCCTATACCCATAGGAATCCAAATCACCTTCCCAATTATTATAACACTAAAAATAAAAATCTCATCCATAGAGAATCAAAATCCCAGAAAATTGGGAAAAACCCTAAAAATTAGGATAGACTCTCACGGATAGAAAGAACAAACAAAACAAAACAAAAAATCGTAAAGCAAAAAAAAAAAAAAATAGATTGAATTAAAGAAACAGGGTAAAAAAAAATCTAATTTCCAAAGAAATTAGACTATTTCCAGCATAAACGGCCAAGAAAACTAAAACCCTAGAAGAGATGAGAGAGAGAAGAGAAAAAGAAAAAAAGGGAAATCTCTATTATATAATGCTTCATTTATTTAGTTGATGTTTGCCAACAAACAAAATTAACGCCACCAGCCGACGACTAATCCAATTTTCAATAAGTAATAGTTATAAGTAATAAATTTTTGAATTGATTAAATTAAAAAAAGTAAATGTAATGGGAATTAGGGTATGTTCACATTTACTGAACTGAACTTAACCGATTAGACCTGAATTGAACTAAACTGAGCTGAAATGAATATTTTATGAGAGAGGGAAATTAGAAGCTGATCTGAACTGAACTGATGTGAGATGAAATGAATATTTTATGAGATAGGAAAATTAGGAGCTGAATTGAACTAAAATGAACTGATTGGAGCTGAACTGAACTGAAATTAAATAAATGTAAACAGACCCTCATTCAAGTTTTTTATTCCCTCTCTTCCAAATGAAAGAAGATTGATAAGGAAAGAGTAGACAGAGTATATGTTTAATTGTAATTATAAAAAAAGCAAGTGTAAAAATTAAGAAATACTAGACCTAAAAGAAAGCTACTGTGTAATAGATAACTAGCTTTTGGCCTAGACCATATCCTTGTTCATGAGATTAAAACTGTTATTGTTATATATTTGAATTATAT
The DNA here is from genome assembly GCF_001683475.1 of Chenopodium quinoa. NCBI lineage: Eukaryota > Viridiplantae > Streptophyta > Magnoliopsida > Caryophyllales > Amaranthaceae > Chenopodium > Chenopodium quinoa. Next base: position 1,670,977 of record NW_018745174.1, on the reverse strand, counting down.
AAGTCAAAAATAACAAAGTATAATGGTTAGCACAATTATAAATTGGAAAAATTGGCCGCAACAACACCGATAAAGGTGCGTGTAGTAGAACAACCTTTTAAGGCATAATAATTTTGCTTCTCTTTGGATTTATTTTGCACAATAAACATGGGAAAAGTCGAATTAGAAAAATGCGAGAAAGTTTTTTTCGATAAAATGGTGGCGTGCTTTTACATGAAAAACTCTCTGGACGACATGTTGATACATTAAAAATCTTTACTACGCAAGATCTTGAAACTGCCTTGATAGAACAATGTATACTACAAGAGGGGGGGTGAATTGTAGTGTATGTAGACTATGGTAAATTTTTCGGAATTAAATCTACTACTAAGAGAAAAGACACTGAGATAGGCAATGAATAAATTCACTATGTAAAAATGATTTACAATCACTAATACGTTGCCTAGACTCAAGTTCCGTGAGGAACTCAAGTTACCCAACTGTGATCCCTCAATCACAGTTTCTCACACTTTGTGATTCTACTCCGAATCACTTGTACAGTGTAAACAACTCTCTCAAGTCTCACACTTTACAACTCTCACAACCCAAACCCAATTACTAAATGATTACAAGTATTTCCTAAAGAACTTAAGAGACTAAGGATGGAAGAAACTTCTCTTTTAAACACTTTGAAACTCTATGCTCAGAATACTTAAGATTGTTTTTCCACGCTTTCAAAACTTAACGTTGATCTGTTTTTATAAGGAGTTAAGCCAAGCTTCCATCAAATTCCCACTTCCCCCTTAATCCCACGTTCTCTTTGGCTGAGAAGTTGGGATGTAGGCAGAGGAAATTTAGGAACATGATTTCCTTAGCTTGACTCCCAAGTTCAACGTTCTCCTTAATACTAGGAGCCAGTATTTACCAAGTCAAAAAAATCAGTTATTCAAAAAGATAATTATTTAATAAAAAAGATAATTATTTATTTATTAATTAAAAGATAAATCATTAATTAATTTAAAACTTATCTTTTAAAATTAATGAATTATTTATTTATTTATAAAATCTTTTTTAAATCTTTTTTCAAAACTGATTTTTATCACTTCCTTAAATTAAGGGTTTTGAAAACCGTTTTAAAACTTTCGTTTAAAACTTTCTGAGTCAATCGTCAAGTTCCTTTGGGAACTTCAGGTTCCTTCAGGAACTTCGAGTTTCTTCTTAATTCCTTCCATTCCTTCCAACACTTTTGTTTCTTAAGCTCGTACACTGAGTAACTAAGTATATAGAGTTGTGAGGACATCTTGAAAGCTTGCATTCATCATCAAGTCTTCCAAACTCTGTTGTTCCTACTCCGGAACATGTATTTGTGTATCTGAATCTTTCTGTTCAACCAAGACTCATAAACATCATTAGTCAGAGTTTGTTTTACGTAAGTCAATCATCAAAATATTAAGGTAGTCAATTCAACAATATTCCCCCTTTTTGATGATGACAAACAAAAACAAACTCAGTTAAACAAAACAAACATCCAAGCAAACAGAGTAACCAATACTTAAATAAAACAATTAAATTATTTAAAGCAATAAAATAAACTAAGGATAAAGAAGTCTGCATCATTCATGAAATTAATAAATTATGAAAGTTATACCTTTACTTAAATGATGAAGACTTGAAGGGAATCGGTTTGAGTCCATCTTTCTGAGTTTGTTCTTCTCTTCCCCCTTTTGACATTATCAAAATGATAGAAAGAGCATGCTATATATAGTACTAAACTACGGAGGGAGTAGTAAATCTGAATTCATGAACGATTAAGCATGCGCACACAGTTCATATGCAACCAAAATGAGAATGTCAATTCCAAAGAGAAAACAAAGCCAGTTCCTTAGTACAAACCGAAACAAAAAAATTATGCAAGATAAAACAGAAAATAAAAATTAAAAACAAAACATCACTGTTCAATATAAATAGCAAAAGAGGCTAAGTGATGTAGGCTTAGGCTTTGGGTGTTGTGGAGGTTGTTCAGGTTTGGGAAAGGGTAGATATTCACGAAATGCAGTAAAGCCAAATGGAGAGAAACTAGGTAGGTTAGGATAAGGAACTTGGAGAAGTTTCTTTTGAAAAGGAACATGGTGGTTAGGAACTTCAACGGGATTTATGTCATATGGGTCAGATTGTGAATTAAGTGTATGTGAACTTCATCCCTTCTTTGCCATCATATCCTTTGTCTCCTTCTGTTCCTCAATCACCCTTAAACTTTTTCTCTCATTTCCTCTTGTGTATTTCGTTGGTTCTTTTTTTTTTTTTTTTTTTTGATATACCATCAACTTCCTCTTCTAACTCATCTTCTCCCTCAGAAAGATCAGCCACACTTTTGGCCTCATCTTCTTCAACAATATTTGATTCCACCTCAGTTTGTTCCCTCGGTTTTCCAACAAAAATAGTTACACCATTTTCTACTTTAAGATTCAATTCAAACAATGCCCTTTCACCTGAAGTATTTTCAGTTTCAGAGATATATGGTGGGATGTTGCAAGATTAATTCCAAAACACTGAAATACGAAAGAAATTAAGGGGCCATATGGTATGGTGTATTTGGAACAAAGGTAGGTTCCTGTTCAAAAGAAACATGAGCAGCAGGAAAGTATACAGGCACATCAGGGACAGTGTAGGTGGAGTGGTGGTATGGTGGGAGTTTTTATGGTGGTTTGGGTGGTAATTGAAATGGTGAAGATGGATGGTGAAGTGACGGTTTTTAGGTGGAATGAATTTGGGTAAGTGTGTGAGTGGGGTGAAAGGATATGACGGTTGAGGGTTGAGTGGAGGGGTTTTGGGTTTTTAATTTGTAATTTTATTGAACAATGATAAAATTAAAAAGATAATAAAAAAAATCTAATGGAGAAAGAAAAAAAAATCTTTTTGTATTTTTGAGTATAGGATTAATGATAATAAAAAGAATTAGAAAAAGATAACAATAAGAAAATTATGGAAATAAAAAGAAAATTAATGATGATAAAAAAATAAGAAAAAGATAAAGAATAAAAGGATAAAAAAAATTAAATAGTTTGCCAGGAAATTACGTGAGGTAATTTACTGGTCAACATGTACAGAGGTTTGTTACTTTAACAAAAAGGAACTTGGAAACAACATGGCTCAATTTGTCTTCTTCGTTAACATAATCATATGATCACACACAAAATAGAATTGCACACTCTTTCATTGCAAGATTCAAGATTATGTTTTTCACACCAAGGTTATATATAGCAATGCTCAGTCGTTTTACTAAGACATACCTTGGGGTTCCATGAAGAACTGCTCAGTTCAGCTTTATCATTCCGAGTTCCAATCGCATCTTTTCGAATTTTTCTCTACTCAAGGGCTTAGTAAGAATGTCAGCAATTTGATATTCAGTTTGTACAAAATCTAATCTTATAGAGCCCTTTTCCACATTATTTTTTAAGAAATGATGCCTTACATGAATGTGCTTTACACGTGAGTGGTGTATTGGATCTTTTGATATGCAAATAACACTAGTATTATCACAATATATGGGAACACATTCAAGAACTATGCCAAAATCACGTAGTTGTTGTTTTATCCACAACAGTTGTGAGCAACATGTAGCAGCTGCTATGTATTCTGCTTCTGCTGTGGATAGAGCAACTGTATTTTGTTTCTTGGAACTCCAAGAAACTAGACATGAACCTAGGAATTGGACCATACCTGATGTACTTTTTCTGTTTACCAAGTCCCCAGCATAGTCGGCATCAGCAAACCCATAAAGATCGTATGTGTCACTTCTTAGGTAGAATAAACTCAAGTCGTCAGTTCCTTTGAGATATCTCAGTATTCTCTTGATGGCTGTTAGATGCGATTCTTTAGGATTTGATTGGAACCTAGCACACAGACCAACACTAAAAGAAATGTCAGGTCTACTTGCAGTTAAGTATAGTAGAGAACCAATCATACCTCTGTACTTTGTCATGGTCCACACAAGTTCTTGAGGGGTCTTCGTCTAATCTAGAGTTAGTTCCCATAGGAGTGTGGTTAGTCTTTGCGCTGTCAAGGTTATACTTTTTCAGGAGTTCCTTGACATATTTTTTCTGATGTATAAATATTCTTGATTCTGTTTGTTTGATCTGCAGTCCTAAAAAGAAATTGAGTTCCCCCATCATGCTCATTTGGAACTCACTGCACATTAAGTCAGCAAAGTACTTGCACAAAGATACGTTAGTTGCACCAAATATAATATCATCAACATAGATCTGCACAACTAAGAGATGAGTTCCTTTAGATTTTAAAAACAAAGTTTTATCAATTTTTCCTCGTTTAAAATCATTTTCAAAAAGGAACTTGGACAGTCTTTCGTACCATGCTCTTGGAGCCTGTTTTAGCCCGTAGAGAGCCTTATCAAGTTTAAAAACATGGTTTGGAAAGTTTGGATTCTCGAATCCAGGGGGTTGATTGACGTAAACTGTTTCTTTTAATAAACCATTCAAAAACGCACACTTTACGTCCATCTGATACAGTTTAAAACCCATAAAAGCAGCAAAAGATATTAAAATTCTAATAGCCTCAAGTCTAGCAACAGGAGCAAATGTTTCCTCAAAATCAATACCTTCTTATATCCCTTTACAACCAACCTAGCCTGATTTCTTACAATTGTACCATATTCATCAAGTTTGATTCGAAAGACCCATTTTAAACCTATGACCTTTTTATCTAGTGGCTTAGGTTCAAGATGCCATACCTGATTTCTTTCGAATTCATTAAGTTCCTCTTGCATGGCTATAATCCAGTCAGGGTCTTTTAAGGCTTCTTTATGGTTGCGAGGTTCCAAAGTAGATAGAAAAGCATTGAAGGCACAGAAGTTCCTCATTTGTGATCTAGTCTGAGTTCCTTTGCATAAGTCACTAATAATTTTGTCCAGTGGGTGTGACTTTTGGTGCTTCCAAGGTTTGGGCTGGAAGGTTTGGATAGTAACTCGACTATTCTTATTTTCTGAGCCAGTTGCTTCTTCTTCAGTGATTTCCTCTTGTGTTATTGGTTCCTCGGCAGGTTCTTCAATCTGAGGCTGTTCTATCGAAGGAACTTCAGTCAGTAAGTCGAGTTCCTTCTCCGGATTTTCATGATTTTCATTTACTCGAGTTGGCTGCTTATTTGGAATTACTGCATCTTCTTCTTGTTCTTGAGAACGTACTAGACCAATTTCAAAGTCATAGTCCTCATGTTCCTGTGTACATGGAAGTGGATTAGTTTCATCAAATATAACATGCACACTTTCCTCAACACACATAGTACGTTTATTGTAAGCTCTATACGCTTTATTGTTAGTAGCATATCCAAGAAATACGGCTTCATCACTCCTTTCATCGAATTTCCCTATGTTTCTTTTACCATTATTATGCACAAAACATTTACAACCGAATGCTCTAAGATGAGATATGTTCGGTTTTCTGCCTTTCATCAGTTCATAGGGTGTCTTATTTAATATAGGCCTTAGCATGACACGATTTATAATATAACAGGCTGTATTCACGGCTTCTGCCCAGAAGTTCCGTGGAAGATCGCTGGCTATTAACATGGTTCGAGCCATGTCTTCTAAGGTTCTGTTCTTCCTTTCCACAACTCCATTTTGCTGTGGAGTTCTTGGAGCTGAGAAATTATGACTTAAGCCTTATTCCCTGCATAAATCATCAAATTTAAAATTCTCAAATTCAGTGCCATGATCGGATCTAAGGTGTATCAGTTTATGACCTGTGGACTTTTGAATTCTCCTGGAAAATGTAACAAACTCGTCAAAAGTCTCATCCTTACTAGACATAAAAATAACCCATGTAAATCTAGAATAATCATCAACAATTACTAAGACGTAATTCTTTCCACTTCTACTTTGAATTCTCATAGGACCACATAAATCCATATGAATTAACTCTAAGGGTTTCGTGGAACTCACCATCTTCTTGGATTTAAAGGATGTCCTGACCTGCTTTCCTTTCACACAAGCGTCACAAATTTTGTCACATAGGAACTTGATTGAAGGAAGTCCCTCTACCAAGTTCCTTGTTCTTAACTTATCAATCAAAGAGAAACTTACATGACCAAAACGTTTATGCCACAGTAAAGGATCATCCTCAATGACACTGAGGCAAGTTAAGTTGTTCCTCAGAACTGTATTGAGATCCACTGTATAACTGTTTCCTTTCCGAGTTCCTTCCAGCAAAACTTTCCCAGTATCATTCTGAATGATGCTACATTTTTCAGAATCAAAACTTACAGAGTTTCCTTTATCACAAAATTGTGATATGCTTAATAAGCTGTGTTTGAGGTCCTCGACTAAAAAAACATTATCAATAGCTTGGGAACTTGACCTTCCAACTTTTCCTACGGCAACAATGATGTTTCCATTCTTGTTATCTCCAAAGGTCACAGTTCCTCCTGTATAGGCCTTAGTGAGAGAAATCTTGATTCATCTCCTGTCATGTGCTTGGAACAACCACTATCGAGGTACCATTGGTTGTTCCCCCTCACTACGACCTGCAAAAGAAACTAAGGGTTAGATTCAGGAACCCTATCTTTCATGGGTTCCTTTGTTGATACAGCAAACTCATTTTTCTTTTGCCATACATAAGCTATATTTTTAGTGGACTTAAGTTCCTTTCTTTTGCAATCAGTATCTTTGTGTCCTGACTTGCCATAGAAGGAACACACAGTCTCACTAGGGAGTTCCACGTACTTTTTCTTTTTACCACTATTCTTCTTTTTGTGGTTGAAACCCAAACCCTCTGTCCTTCTGGTTTGAGCTTCGGATATCCACCTTGGAACTCCCATGTGGATTGCACTTTTGTTGTTTCTAGCTCTTTCTAAATCCTTTTCAAGGGATTCATTTTTGTCTTTAGTAACCTGCAATTCTTTTTTCAAATTTTCAAGATCATCATTAAAGGTTACTAAAGGCAATTGAAGAGCACTATTAGAATCAATGTTAGTGCATAACAATTTATACTGAGTCAATTCAACATTTAACATGATATTTTCATTTTTGACTCTTTCCAGTGTTTCTTTAAGCATAGTGTTTATATCTAGCAAAACAAATAATCTTCCCTGAACATCTGTTCTTAAACTATTCAAATATTTCATATGATCCTTATAGATTTCTAGAGCTTTTTCATTTTGTCCAAGTTTAAGACATATTTCTTTATATTCATCCAAAGTTTCTATAAGCAATGAAATTAATTTGTCTTTTGACAGGGATTTCAGAAATTTAGGTTCGAGATTTACCTCCTCTGACTTTTTAGCAGACTCACTGTGTTTAGCCATCAAACACAGGTTTGTCGTCTCTTCTTCCGTGGATTCTTCTTCATCCTCGGAACTTGTGTCTCCTCACGCAGCTATCATGGCTTTCCTATAATCAAATTTTGAAAAGTTTGGAGTATTAGATTTTCCGTGTTCGCCTTTTCCTTTTTCTGATTCCCAGAGAGGGCATTCCTTGATGAAGTGATATGTGTTCCCACATTTGTGGCATCCTCCAGTTTCCTTGGAATATTGGTTTTTCTTGAAGTTCCTTTTCTTTTGGTCACCAAACCTTTTGTTGCGGTACAGCTTTTTTAGCTTCCTGACTAGCATGGCAGCTTCTTCCTCTCCAGATTCGGAATCCTCTTCACTTGGTTGGACAACCTTTAGAGCAATTCCTCGGCTCTTTGAACTTTCTTGGCTTTTGTTTGATAGGTGAAGCTCATGAGTTATTAAGGAACCTGCAAGTTGTTCAAGGTTGAAAGTTGTAAAGTCCTTTGATTCCTACAAAGCTGCCACTTTGGATCTCCACCGTTCATCTTCAGGAAGACTCCTTAGAATTTTGCGTACCTGTTCATCCATAGGAATAACTCTACCAAGAGAAACTAATTCATTAGTAATATTTTTAAAACGAGTAAACATTTCTTGAATAGTTTCTTTTGAACCCATTTCAAAACGTTCATATTTAGAAAGCAGTATATCAATTTTAGAACGTTTAACTTCATGAGGTCCTTCGTGGGTTATTTCTAGTAAATCCCATATTTCTTTTGCTGTTTTACATCCCATAACACGAGTGTGTTCATCTGGCCCTAAACCCCAAACTAGGAGTTTTTTAGCAGTAGCATTAATCTTTTTCTTCTCAAAGTCGCTTCTATCGTATTCAGAAATAGGTTTAGGAATTACCTCGTTTTCTGCATTGGTCTTTGTTACCTCGTAATCTCCTACCTCGATAGCTCGCCAGACTTGATAATTCTCGGACTGTATGAACATCTCCATCCTCGTCTTCCAATAGGCGTAGTACTTCCCATTGAAGAGTGGAGGTCTTTGTGTAGAATAACCTTCAGCTAGTCTCTCGTCCTTCCTACTCTGGAACATGTATTTGTGTACCTGAATCTTTCTGTTCAACCAAGACTCATAAACATCATTAGTCAGAGTTTGTTTTACGTAAGTCAATCATCAAAATATTAAGGTAGTCAATTCAACACCCATGAACGGGAAACCCGACAGATCCGAAAAGCGAAAAATAGCAAAAGCAAACCCCTGATAAATTAAAGACGCCAAATACAAGAAACATCATTCGGCTAGGTGCGGGAAAGCAAATAAACCACATTAGCACAATCAGTGTAAATGAGAATATGTAGGTAACCTTTTTGAGGTGCAACTTGAAGATCGACCCCGCAGATAAGCTAATGAGAATATGTAGGTAACCTTTTTGAGGTGCAGCTTGAAGACCCCACAGATAAGCTTGCATTTTAGCCTGAAGAGTGGAAGACATACGACAATCCCTAGCACAACCCCCAACACCTTATCCGACTATAATTTGTATACACAAGACTTAATTACCTGCCACTTTCTAAAGAGGAGGGCAAGTATGAATCGCACAAAATAGATTCAACGCCACTGCTACAACCAACGTAGTTTGATGTTATTTCTGTAGCAATAAAAGATTCACTATCTTCTTGGATTGATCCATCATCATTCCATGGATGGGAATCACGGGATCCCTTTCTTTTTATAGTCTCCAATTCCATTGCAACTTCCTTCATGGTAGGCCTTTCATCTCCTTTTAACATCAAGCACCATTTAGCTAAATTAGCCATTTGTTGTATTTCTTCAAGTGTGTTCTTGCTTACTATGTTTACATCAAGAATGTCCAATAACCGGCCTTCTTTTATCCTGAGGAGGAAGTAAATAGCGAGACATTTCTCATCTTCGGACCTAATGTTAGAAATTACCTTTTCCCTTGTCAATAGCTCCAGCAAGACGACGCCAAAACTATAAACATCGCTTTTTTCAGTTAGCTCACCTGTCTACATACATTCGGGATCCAAATAACCTCGTGTTCCAATCATCATTGTAGCAAATTGATTTTGGTCGGATGGAATCAATCTTGAAGCTCCAAAGTCAATTACCTTAGCAGTGTAACTTTCATCCAAAAGTATGTTCATCGATTTGATATCTCTATGAATTATTGGTGTTGAGATAGTGGTGTGTAGATACGATAGCACATTGGCAACTTCGGATGCTATATTTAAGCGCACATGCCATTTCATTATGGATGCTTTGGTTGCATCATTTAAGTGGTCATATAACGTCCCATTGTTGATGAACTCGTACACCAATAGTGGTACTTCGGTCTCAAGACAACAACCTGGTAACCTCACCACATTTCTATTGTTGATTTGTGATAGAATAAGAATTTCATTGATGAATTGTTCTACTTGGTTTGGATCCACCTTGAGAGATTTTTTTATTGCCACAGCATTATTATTTGGCAAAATTCCCTTATAAACAACTCCGAAACCCCCTCTTCCAATTATGTTTTTGTCACTATAATTGTTGGAGGCATATTGAATCGACTACCTTAATATTATGATGATTGACTTACGTAAAACAAACTCTGACTAATGATGTTTATGAGTCTTGGTTGAACAGAAAGATTCAGGTACACAAATACATGTTCCGGAGTAGGAACAATAGAGTTTGGAAGACTTGATGATGAATGCAAGCTTTCAAGATGTCCTCACAACTCTATATACTTAGTTACTCAGTGTACGAGCTTAAGAAACAAAAGTGTTGGAAGGAATGGAAGGAATTAAGAAGAAACTCGAAGTTCCTGAAGGAACCTGAAGTTCCCGAAGGAACTTGACGAATGACTCAGAAAGTTTTAAACGAAAGTTTTAAAACGGTTTTCAAAACCCTTAATTTAAGGAAGTGATAAAAATCAATTTTGAAAAAGATTTAAAAAGATTTTATAAATAAATAAATAATTCATTAATTTAAAAAGATAATTTTTAAATTAATTAATTATTTATGTTTTAATTAATAAATAATTATCTTTTTTTAATAAATAATAATTATCTTTTGAATAAGTCTTTAACTGATTTTTAACTTGGTAAATATTGGCTGCTTAAATTAAGGAGCACGTTGAATTTAGGAGTCAAGCTACGGAAATCATGTTCCTAAATTTCCTCTGCCTACATCCCAACTTCTCAGTCAAAGAGAACGTGGGATTAAGGGGGAAGTGGGAACTTGATGGAAGCTTGGTTTAACTCCTTATAAAAACAAATCAACGTTAAGTTTTGAAAGCGAGGAAAAACAATCTTAAGTATTCAGAGCATAGAGTTTCAAAGTGTTTAAAAGAGAAGTTCTTTCCATCCTTAGTCTCTTAAGTTCTTTAGGAAATACTTGTAATCATTGTGTAATTGGGTTTGGGTTGTGAGAGTTGTAAAGTGTGAGACTTGAGAGAGTTGTTTACACTGTACAAGTGATTCGGAGTAGAATCACAAAGTGTGAAAAACTGTGATTGAGGGATCACAGTTGGGTAACTTGAGTTCCTCACGGAACTTGAGTCTAGGCAACGTATTAGTGATTGTAAATCATTTTTACATAGTGAATTTATTCATTGCCTATCTCAGTGTCTTTTCTCTTAGTAGTAGATTTAATTCCGCAAAATTTACCATAGTCTACATACACTACAATTCACCCCCCTCTTGTAGTATACATTGTTCTATCAATTGGTATCAGAGCAAGGACCTCGGAAAAGCAGGAAGCCCTGTCGAGTCAAGTTCCTGGAGGAACAATGTCGAAGGACGAGAGACTAGCTGAAGGTTATTCTACACAAAGACCTCCACTCTTCAATGGGAATTAATACGCCTATTGGAAGACGAGGGTGGAGATGTTCATACAGTCCGAGAATTATCAAGTCTGGCGAGCTATCGAGGTAGGAGATTACAAGGTAACAAAGACCAATGCAGAAAACGAGGTAATTCCTAAACCTATTTCTGAATACGATAGAAGCGACTTTGAGAAGAAAGAGATTAATGCTACTGCTAAAAAACTCCTAGTTTGGGGTTTAGGGCCAGATGAACACACTCGTGTTATGGGATGTAAAACAGCAAAAGAAATATGGGATTTACTAGAAATAACCCACGAAGGAACTCATGAAGTTAAACGTTCTAAAATTGATATACTGCTTTCTAAATATGAACGTTTTGAAATGGGTTCAAAAGAAACTATTCAAGAAATGTTTACTCGTTTTAAAAATATTACTAATGAATTAGTTTCTCTTGGTAGAGTTATTCCTATGGATGAACAGGTACGTAAAATTTTAAGGAGTCTTCCTGAAGATGAACGGTGGAGATCCAAAGTGGCAGCTTTGAAGGAATCAAAGGACTTTACAACTTTCAACCTTGAACAACTTGCAGGTTCCTTAATAACTCATGAGCTTCACCTATCAAACAAAAGCCAAGGAAGTTCAAAGAGCCGAGGAATTGCTCTAAAGGTTGTCCAACCAAGTGAAGAGGATTCCGAATCTAGAGAGGAAGAAGCTGACATGCTAGTCAGGAAGCTAAAAAAGTTGTACCGCAACAAAAGGTTTGGTGACCAAAAGAAAAGGAACTTCAAGAAAAACCAATATTCCAAGGAAACTGGAGGATGCCACAAATGTGGGAACACAGATCACTTCATCAAGGAATGCCCTCTCTGGGAATCTGAAAAAGGAAAAGGCAAACACGGAAAATCTAATACTCCAAACTTTTCAAAATCTGATTACAGGAAAGCCATGATAGCTGCGTGGGGAGACACAAGTTCCGAGGATGAAGAAGAATCCACGGAAGAAGAGACGACAAACCTGTGTTTGATGGCTAAACACAGTGAGTCTGCTAAAAAGTCAGAGGAGGTCGAAGTGAGGGGTAACAACCAATGGTACCTCGATAGTGGTTGTTCTAAGCACATGACTGGAGACAAAACTAGTTTTCTCTCACTGACGGCCTATACAGGAGGAACTGTGACCTTTGGTGATAACAAGAAAGGAAGCATTCTTGCCGTAGGAAAGGTTGGAAGGTCAAGTTCCCAAGCTATTGATAACGTTTTTTTAGTCGAGGGCCTCAAACACAGCTTATTAAGCATATCACAATTTTGTGATAAAGGAAACTCTGTAAGTTTTGATTCTGAAAAATGTAGCATCATTCAGAATAACACTGGGAAATTTTTGCTGGAAGGAACTCGGAAAGGAAACACTTATACAGTGGATCTCAATACAGTTCCGAGGAACAACTTAACTTGCCTTAGTGTCATTGAGGATGATCCTTTACTGTGGCATAAACGTTTTGGTCATGCAAGTTTCTCTTTGATTGATAAGTTAAGAACAAGGAACTTGGTAGAGGGACTTCCTTCAATCAAGTTCCTATGTGACAAAATTTGTGACGCTTGTGTGAAAGAAAAGCAGGTCAGGACATCCTTTAAATCCAAGAAGATGGTGAGTTCCACGAAACCCTTAGAAATAATTCATATGGATTTATGTGGTCCTATGAGAATTCAAAGTAGAAGTCGAAAAAAGAGAATTCAAAAGTCCACAGGTCATCAACTGATACACCTTAGATCCGATCATGGCACTGAATTTGAGAATTTTAAATTTGATGATTTATGTAGGGAACAAGGCTTAAGTCATAATTTCTCAGCTCCAAGAACTCCACAACAAAATGGAGTTGTGGAAAGGAAGAACAGAACCTTAGAAGACATGGATCGAACCATGTTAATAGCCAGCGATCTTCCAAGGAACTTCTGGGCAGAAGCCGTGAATACAGCCTGTTATATTATAAATCGTGTCATGCTAAGGCCTATATTAAATAAGACACCCTATGAACTGATGAAAGGCAGAAAACCGAACATATCTCATCTTAGAGCATTCGGTTGTAAATGTTTTGTACATAATAATGGTAAAAGAAACATAGGGAAATTCGATGAAAGGAGTGATGAAGCCGTATTTCTTGGATATGCTACTAACAGTAAAGCGTATAGAGTTTACAATAAACGTACTATGTGTGTTGAGGAAAGTGTGCATGTTATATTTGATGAAACTAATCCACTTCCATGTACACAAGAACATGAGGACTATGACTTTGAAATAGGTCTAGTACGTTCTCAAGAACAAGAAGAAGATGCAGTAATTCCAAATAAGCAGCCAACTCGAGTAAATGAAAATCATGAAAATCCGGAGAAGGAACTCGACTTACTGACTGAATTTCCTTCGACAGAACAGCCTCAGATTGAAGAACCTGTCGAGGAACCAATAACACAAGAGGAAATCACTGAAGAAGAAGCAACTGGCTCAGAAAATAAGAATAGTCGAGTTACTATCCAAACCTTCCAGCCCAAACCTTGGAAGCACCAAAAGTCACACCCACTGGACAAAATTATTAGTGACTTATGCAAAGGAACTCAGACTAGATCGCAAATGAGGAACTTTTGTGCCTTCAATGCTTTTCTATCTACTTTGGAACCTCGCAACCATAAAGAAGCCTTAGAAGACCCTGACTGGATTATAGCCATGCAAGAGGAACTTAATGAATTCAAAAGAAATCAGGTATGGCATCTTGAACCTAAGCCACTAGATAAAAAGGTCATAGGTTTAAAATGGGTCTTTCGAAACAAACTTGATGAATATGGTACAATTGTAAGAAATAAGGCTAGGTTGGTTGTAAAGGGATATAACCAACAGGAAAGTATTGATTTTGAGGAAACATTTTCTCCTGTTGCTAGACTTGAGGCTATTAGAATTTTAATATCTTTTGCTGCTTTTATGGGTTTTAAACTGTATCAGATGGACGTAAAGTGTGTGTTTTTGAATGGTTTATTAAAAGAAATAGTTTACGTCGATCAACCCCCTGGATTCAAGAATCCAAACTTTCCAAACCATGTTTTTAAACTTGATAAGACTCTCTACGGGCTAAAACAGGCTCCAAGAGCATGGTATGAAAGATTGTCTAAGTTCCTTTTGGAAAATGATTTTAAACGAGGAAAAATTGATAAAACTTTGTTTTTAAAATCTAAAGGAACTAATCTCTTAGTTGTACAGATCTATGTTGATGATATTATATTTGGTGCAACTAACGAATCTTTGTGCAAGTACTTTGCTGACTTGATGTGCAGTGAGTTCCAAATGAGCATGATGGGGGAACTCAATTTCTTTTTAGGACTGTAGATCAAACAAACAGAATCAGGAATATTTATACATCAGCAAAAATTTGTCAAGGAAGTCCTGAAAAAGTATAACCTTGACAGCGCAAAGTCTAACCACACTCCTATGGGAACTAACTCTAGATTAGACAAAGATCCCTCAGGAACTTGTGTGGACCAGACAAAGTACAGAGGTATGATTGATTCCTTACTATACTTAACTGCAAGTTGACCTGACATTTCTTTTAGTGTTGGCCTGTGTGCTAGGTTCCAATCAAACCCCAAAGAATCGCATCTAACAGCCGTTAAGAGAATACTGAGATATCTCAAAGGAACTGACGACTTGAGTTTATTCTACCCAAGAAGTGACACATATGATCTTACTGGATTTGTCGATGCCGACTATGCTGGGGATTTGGTGAATAGAAAAAGTACATCAGGTATGGTCCAATTCCTAGGATCTTGTTTAGTTTCTTGGAGTTCCAAGAAACAGAATACAGTTGCTCTATCCACAGCAGAAGCAGAATACGTAGCAGCTGCGTCATGTTGCTCACAACTGTTGTGGATAAAACAACAATTACGTGATTTTGGCATAGTTCTTGAATGTGTTCCAATATACTGTGATAATACAAGTGCTATTTGCATATCAAAAGATCCAGTACATCATTCACGTGTAAAGCATATTCATGTTAGGCATCATTTTCTAAAAGACAATGTGGAAAAAGGCTCTATTAAACTAGAATTTGTACAAACTGAATATCAAATTGCTGACATTCTAACAAAGCCTTTGAGTAGAGAAAAATTCGAAAAGATGCGATTGGAACTCGGAATGATAAAGCTGAATTGAGCAGTTCTTCTTGGAACCCCAAGGTATGTCTTAGTGAAACGACTGAGCATTGCTATATATAACCTTGGTGTGAAAAAACATAATCTCGAATCTTGCAATGAAAGAGTGTGTAATTCTAATGAGTGTGTGATCATGTGATTATGTTGATGAAGAAGACAAATTAAGCCATATTATTTTCCAAGTTCCTTTGTGAAAAGCTCTGTACAGGTCAACCAGTATTTTACTTTGAAGTAACTTACTGGAATTTTTTTTCTTTCGTAATTTTTATTTTTCTTTATTTTTCAATTTTTATTTTTATCTTTTTATTATTTTTGTTATCTTATAAATTTAAAAACAATAAAAAGATTTTTTTTCTCAATTAGATTTTATCTTTTTTTTTAATTTTTATCATTGTCAAAATAAATCACAACCTTTTCTCTATCCCACTAAACTCTCAACCGTCACCTATCTTTTCACCTCACTTACCACACGCACCCACTCACCTCAAAAAACCCCAAAACACCAACCGCCACTTCCAACCTTCAAAGCTCCTCTAACCAATGAAGAAACCCACCCCTTGAAACCAGAAAACATACTCCATGAAAAATCCCTCTCAAAATTAAGCCTTAAAGTTGTTCGTGGAAAAGTTTGTTTTATTATCGATGTACACTCAGAATCTGAGGAAGAGGGAGATCAACGTGAGGGGGAACTGAATGAGAGGGAAAGCATTGATGAGGAGGAAGACAGTGAGAAGGAAAAAGTAAAAGAGGAAGACAGTGAGAAGGAAGAAGTAAAAGAGGAAGAAAACAGTGAGAAAGAAAAAGAAAAGAAAGAGAAAGACAGTGAGAAAAATGATGAAAAAGAAGAGGAAACAAAGAGTGAAAAAGAAGAGGAAAAAGAGAGTGAAAAAGAGAGAAAAAGTGCAGTAGAGAGGGAAACAGAAGAAGAGAAAGAAATAGAGAGTGAGAAGGAGGAAAAAGATGACAAAGAGGAGTTAGTGAAAGAGCTACTCAAGGAAATTGGAGGCTCTGTTAAATAAACTGTCCCTGTAACAGGTAGAAAAAGGAGAAGCGTTAGACTTGCTTCTTCTAAACCCAGAACACTGAGATCTCAGCTTGTTATTATTGTTGAATTGGATGATGATACATCTAAAGTTTCTGAAGGAACTTCCACCCAAGTTCCTCAGGGTCCGTCTTCCCTTGTTTCTGAAGGAACTCCATCACCACCCCCTATTCCTTCCTCTGTTCACCAAACCACACCTTCTCCACCTGCTTCACAGCCTCGTACTTCTGGTCTCGGCTTCAGTGCTTTTAGCTCTGGTCCAAGTTTCTTGCAAATCCAGGAGGAACTTAAGCTTTTGTCCACTACACTTACACAGAGTATAACTAACCTTTCTTCTAAAGTGGATAACCTGGCTACTAAAGTTGAGGGGCTGCAAACTCAGATGCTTTCTCTGGAAGATAAAGTAAATGCTCATATGGACTCCTCGGCTCAGGAACTCAAAGCTAAAGTGAAGCAAAGTTGTTACAAGACCATTCTCGATGAGATCAAGGATGTTACCTTACCATGAAGCTGCTACCATTTCCTAGCCCTTTGCAAAACAAACCTACCCCACTCTTTCTTGTGATTTATTAAACAGTGATATTGTCCTTCAATTTTATTTTGTTTGGCTTGTTTTGAACACTTTATTTTGTTTTATTTCGGTTTGTATTAAACTAGCTAAGTTTGTCTTTGAATTTGATGTTTTCATTTTGGTTGCATATGAACTGTGTGCGCATGCTTAATCGTTCATGAATTCAGATTTACTACTCCCTCCGTAGTTTAGTACTATATATAGCATGCTCTTTCTATCATTTTGATAATGTCAAAAGGGGGAAGAGAAGAACAAACTCAGAAAGCCGGACTCAAACCGATTCCCTTCAAGTCTTCATCATTAAGTGAAGGTATACTTTCATAATTTATTAATTTCATGAATGATGCAGACTTCTTTATCCTTAGTTTATTTTATTGCTTTAAATAATTTAATTGTTTTATTTAAGTATTGGTTACTCTGATTGCTTGGATGTTTGTTTTGTTTAACCGAGTTTGTTTTTGTTTGTCATCATCAAAAAGGGGGGATATTGTTGAATTGACTACCTTAATATTTTGATGATTGACTTACGTAAAACAAACTCTGACTAATGATGTTTATGAGTCTTGGTTGAACAGAAAGATTCAGGTACACAAATACATGTTCCAGAGTAGGAACAACAAAGTTTGGAAGACTTGATGATGAATGCAAGCTTTCAAGATGTCCTCACAACTCTATATACTTAGTTACTCAGTGTACGAGCTTAAGAAACAAAAGTGTTGGAAGGAATGGAAGGAATTAAGAAGAAACTCGAAGTTCCTGAAGGAACCTGAAGTTCCCGAAGGAACTTGACGAATGACTCAGAAAGTTTTAAACGAAAGTTTTAAAACGGTTTTCAAAACCCTTAATTTACGGAAGTGATAAAAATCAATTTTGAAAAAGATTTAAAAAGATTTTATAAATAAATAAATAATTCATTAATTTAAAAAGATAAGTTTTAAATTAATTAATTATTTATGTTTTAATTAATAAATAAATAATTATCTTTTGAATAAGTCTTTAACTGATTTTTAACTTGGTAAATATTGGCTGCTTAAATTAAGGAGCACGTTGAATTTAGGAGTCAAGCTACGGAAATCATGTTCCTAAATTTCCTCTGCCTACATCCCAACTTCTCAGTCAAAGAGAACGTGGGATTAAGGGGGAAGTGGGAACTTGATGGAAGCTTGGTTTAACTCCTTATAAAAACAGATCAACGTTAAGTTTTGAAAGTGTGGAAAAACAATCTTAAGTATTCTGAGCATAGAGTTTCAAAGTGTTTAAAAGAGAAGTTTCTTCCATCCTTAGTCTCTTAAGTTCTTTAGGAAATACTTGTAATCATTGTGTAATTGGGTTTGGGTTGTGAGAGTTGTAAAGTGTGAGACTTGAGAGAGTTGTTTACACTGTACAAGTGATTCGGAGTAGATTCACAAAGTGTGAGAAACTGTGATTGAGGGATCACAGTTGGGTAACTTGAGTTCCTCACGGAACTTGAGTCTAGGCAACGTATTAGTGATTGTAAATCATTTTTACATAGTGAATTTATTCATTGCCTATCTCAGTGTCTTTTCTCTTAGTAGTAGATTTAATTTCGCAAAATTTACCATAGTCTACATACACTACAATTCACCCCCCCTCTTGTAGTATACATTGTTCTATCAAGGCAGTTTCAAGATCTTGCGTAGTAAAGATTTTTAATGTATCAACATGTCATCCAGAGAGTTTTTCATGTAAAAGCACGCCACCATTTTGTCGAAAAAAACTTTCTCGCATTTTTCTAATTCGACTTTTCCCATGTTTATTGTGCAAAATAAATCCAAAGAGAAGCAAAATTATTATGCCACCACCAATGCCTAGGAGATAAAAAATGTCAGTAGCAACAAATTTAGAGTAATTTGAAACTTGAAACAGGGGCCGGGCAGGGGTATATGCCCCTACTTGCCTGTTGTCATCCTAGAAGGCTAGGACCCAACTATACGTCCACAGACTCCACACTATATCTTTGTACCAATAACAATAACCTTAAATAATTATGCTTTTTATGTCCGTCTTAAATAATATGGAGGTTTTATACAGATTATAAAATTTAGGCCCTCAAGTTTTAATAGCATAATATTTTTAAAAAAAAACAAATTAATTAAAATTACAAATTTACAATCTACTAATTTGGCATCATACAGAAAACAAAAATCAAACTCATAAAATTAGCAATTTAACATCAAAAATAATACTGCAACAAACTAATTGGTTGACAAAAAAAAAAAAAAAAAAAAAAAAAAAAAAAAAAAAAAAAAAAAAAAAAACCCTTTTAGTTTGATTATACACATTACAGAATAGTGCCTACTCAATTTGCTAGGGATATAGTTTATTAGACTCCCAGTTAAACATAGTAGATCTAATGGGATCTAATATACTCATGTAAAATATAATAATAAACGAGGTAGTCTCATTTAATCAATTTGATAAACAAAATTAGTTAATCAATTTGATAAACAAAATTAGTCAATCAATTTGATAAACAAAATTTGTTTATCAAATGGTAAAATGGTAAATAACACAACATATATGTCCAGTCATCGTGACATTTTCGTAGATAAATCAACCACAATGGGACCCAAATTTAATACAAAATTGTTAATTTGTTTACAATTTTGCCATTTAATAAACAAATTTTGTTCATCAAATTGATTAACTGGTATTTTCTGGTAATAAACTCAATTAAAAAGCTATAATAAGAGTATTAAGCTAATACTTCACACTCACACACACAAATATAACCAATCACATATATATGTGCTTGACAAAGGCAGTATAAATAATCGCAGTAAATAATAATAATAATAATAATAATAATAATAAATTCTTCAAAAAAATAAAATAATAATAATAATAATAATAATAATAATAGTACGAAATTAATTTAGGCCATAAATTTGTATAAGCAGTTATAATTCGTTTCTTACCAGCAGTTGTCAAGACCGGTATAAGCCAAGGCTTTATATTAGAAATGCAACCATGAGTTTTGGTTCCATCCCCATGGTAACCCCTTGGACATTTGCAATTATAACTTCCAACTGTGTTGCTACAATACTCTGCTTTCTCACAATCATTCTCTCCCTTGCACTCGTCGATGTCTAATAAAACAAAAAACAATCAACCTCAAAATCTTAAGTAACATTACTGTTGTTAGAGCAAGATTAGCCCTGAGTCTTAAGACTCTAAGTGACATCATCATTTTTAGATTTTGTGATCTTAAGACAAGACTTTGTTTTTTTAATGCATTTAAGAAGCTAAGTCTTAACAAAGAAGTGGCCATGGAGTCTTGAAAACTCAAGACTCAGTTTTTAAGACTCAACTCTACACACTATACACAGTTTTTTCCCTATATATACATCAAAACTTAGTGTTTTGATTAAAAAAAAACAAAACTTTTTTTTAATTTCTTAAATACATTAAAATCTATGTACAATAAAAAAAAAATCTATGTACGTTAAAACGTGTGTATGTTGTTTCAAAAAAAAATTATAGATATGTACGTTGTTTTTAATTTTTTATATACAAAATCATATTGTTTGTTTTATTTTATCTTAATTACCTTACTTGACCTGTTTCTTTTATCACGCTTGTCAATGCAAAAATTTAACGGTCAATAACTTTAATTCTCCATAATTAAAAAATATAAAAGTTATATATTATGATAGTACTTATTGAGATGAATTCAAAATGATCCAACATAAATATGTTTTTCCTTACATATTATTCACAAAACACGGTCAAAGGAGGGGTGGTGAATAGTGTAAAAGTCAAAGCGGGTCAAGTAAAAAAAAACGGAGGAAGTATGTACTTATCTTGTTGCCAAAAAAAAAAAAAAAAAAAAAAAAAAAAAAAAAAAAAAAAAAAAAAAAACATACCAATCATGATTTAACAATAATTATCAATTTAAATTATCTTGTATTTTAATTATCCTTTTTTTTTTTGTTATTGTTTGTTGGTTTCCAATATTTATCATGTATGTACCTAGTCTTAGGATTGAAGAGATAAATCTGATTAAGTCTTAAGAAGTCTTAACATAATTAAAATTAAAATAAATAATTAAATTTAATATAAAATCTGATGTGGAAATTAATTAAAATCTTAAGATCAGACAGGGCTAATCTTGCTCTTAGTCACTGTCTTCGCTTCTTATTATTTGTGAGACATAAAATATTATATTATTGTAAAATAATAAGAAACGGAGATAGTAGTTAAAACAAATTTTGGTAAACAATAAGTTAATCTTATACCTGTGCATCCATTAGGAAGGTAAGGGTTGCCTGAATAACCATCTGTGCAGTTGCAACGATACCCAGTTTCATGTACAGGATCATAACAAAATGCGTTTTCCTTACAAAGGCAACTCCCATCTTTTATCGCCGCTGCACAATTGTTTCGTCCAATAGTCCAACTGAATACTACTGGAAAATGCAAGTTTTCGTAGTAGTCCACAGTTTGAGTTAAATTTCGATAGTTAAATGTAAAAGCATCTTTTGCCACCGGAAATGCAACACTACATGGGTTAAAAGTATAAACAGATACATGGTTGTTAAAGCTTATTAATACAACTTGAGTGTTTCTTATTCCACTGGGTATGGAGGCTTGACAGCACCCGATGCCAGAACATTCATCACCGATCGCATCTTCTAGCTCCACGCATTTAGTCATACATCCCGTTTCATATTTCTTACCACCTCGATCTCCCGTAAACCAGGCAGAGGTGTCACACCCTATAGCAACTAACATGTTTTTGTTGCTTGACAGTGTAAATGTTGTTGACAAGTGGAACCCGACTTGATGGTGTTGAAGCCTGTCGGTATGGTTGTAACAATCGTAAGAAACATGATGAAGTTGAGTGCGGAGTTCTCCCTCTATTACTGAAATGTTAAGTACCTCAAAGTTGATACCTAAAATTGGTGTAGGAGGGATCTTAGTATTATTACATGTAATTCGGAAGGATGTATCGTTATTTGGTGGTTTATAGTAACAACCATCTTCAATACCGAAGGGGTAAGGAATGCTCATATTTCCACATTTCTCTGAACAATTTGGGGCGATTACGAGGGGTGACACTACTTTGTCTCCGCTGATCACTGGTGTCAATGTCACCAACACCCAAACTGTTAGTAGAAGAGCATAACTTGAATAAGCCATGCCTACATATAAGGGTATTATCATGTAAAGGAGCTAGTTTTATCAATTTAAAAGGTAGAAAAGAGTGTTTTTTTGTAAAGGTTTTCAAAATATTAGAGGAGCTAGTTCTAATCAATTTAAAGGGTAGAAAAAAGAGAATGTTTTTTTGTAAAGGTATTAGAAAATTATAGGAGCTAGTTTAATCAATTTAAAGGGCAGAGAATTGCATTGAGTGCAAAATATCAAAAGAACCATTATGAATATTTAAAGCGGAGAGGGCACTTTTGAAAAAAAATGATAAGAATATTGAAATATATATATTCCTAAGCCTCAATCATCAGCTTAAGTTTTTAGCTGAGTTGGTCCTCTAACATTATATCAGAGCCAGCGTGACACAAAGGTCACAAGTTCGAATCTCATCCACCTCTACTTTGAAGTGGAATATTTCACGTAGCATATGAGGGCCCATGCTACATCCACATTTAAGCCTAAAGGTCTTCATATGAAGACGAGTGATAGAGTATTAAAACATATTTTTGGGCCTCAACCATCAGATTAAGCTTTTGGTTGAATTGGTTCTCTAACAAAAACATGTTTTGTGCGGGGTATAGCATTTCCAACTTTGATAAAATGTACGAATTAAATTTACACCATTGAATTAAAGTAATTTACGTTACTTTAACATTTGTAAAGCTGATGTCAAAAAAAAAAAAAAAAAAAAAAAAAAAAAAAGTAAAGCTAGTAGAGCCCATTTATACTCCCTAGTTTCCAATAATAATGCAATATAAATTGATGGTGGTATACTGGTATTCAAGCTCGCTCCCTACAATATCCATAGGGCAACTTTGATCCATGTTTCATTATCTTTAAAATGTTGGGTTGTGCAAAAGACAGACAGTACAATAATGGAAGTCAAAAAGGAAATGCACCATTTATTCAATTATTATTAGGAAAATTTGATATGAATTGTCCCTACTTTTAGTGAACACAAAATAATAATCTAGCTCATTTTTTTTTATTATATGTAATAATATAATCTCAACTTATATAGGTATTTTCTTTATAAAACTCAAATTTATTTTTTTATTATGGATCTTGTTTACGAACGCTCTCCTGGCGTTAGATAAACATTTACTTGTAAAATAATTCTTAAAATGGTATTAATTTAGGAATGTATGCCAAACTTACATGTCAATCGGTGCAATAAATTGTTCATTTTAATTCATTATTCCTATTTTAGTTATCTTATCCAACACCCTTAGGACGTTCGTTAACTTTTGCCTTATAATTAATAGTCTCAAACGAGATCAACAAAAGCAACAAAAATAATACTTTGGATTATTTTAGGATGTTAACTACTTAAGTTGGGATGATTATTCAAGAATAATCAGTAGTTATGATTATTCATTATATATAAAAAAAAAATCCTTATTATATACTTCCTCCGTTCTTTTTTACTTGACCCGCTTTGACTTTTACACTATTCATCACCTCTCCATTGACCGTCTTTTTTGAATGATATGTAAGGAAAAATATATTCATATGATATCTTTTTTAATTCGTTCCAATAAGTACTATCGTAATATACAACTTTTATAATTTTTACTTATAAAGAATTAAAGTTATTGACCGCTAAAGCTTAGCATTGTCAAGCGTGATAAAAGAAACAGGTCAAGTAAAAAAAGAACCGTGAAAGTATTATACAACTTGTATCCTCTATCTTATTTTGTTTGTCCTATTTGAAATTTATAAGGAAATTCCAATGGAAATAGAATATTGTAGTTTTAACGGTTTTACATAATTCAAAACATAGATATTTGAGATCTTGTTAGATTAGTCTTCAAGTTTAATTTTTAAATATTATGCAACTGTTAGAATATTTGCATTACATAGTTTGAGATATTTAATTTATTGTATTGAAAAACGTCGTGTAGATATTAAATGGGATAAACATTTCGAAATAACTGGATGAAATAATATTTTGGAAGATCGTCAAAAACCTTGATGTGGGTGTGTGAGAACGAGGAGAAGCGAGGAATAGGGGCTTTTTTTGAAGAGAGGAAAGTGCCGAGAGCTAATACACATACAATCATTGTATGTTGTCCCTACATACAACACCACTAGAAATTTGACACATTATTAAAAAAGGAGAGAAAATTAGGAGTTAAATATAAATTGAATTCTAATAGAACATGGGCTCATTATTGTAGCCAATAAAAATATGACAAAGTAAGGTTGTATGTGGGGATTACATACACCGTGCCCAAGTAGATTGTTTTCATTTTCTTCACTGTGAGTGAAGATTTGAGATCGAGAGAAAAAAACAAACTTTTAATTAAATCGGATGTACATACAATATTGTACATCCGTCATAAAGTTACACCTAAAATGAGCAAAAGCTACCCTAATATTTAAAAAAGAAGTTATTCTGACATAAATAAAAGTTACAAAGTATTTATACTTTAATTTATTAATAAAAGGTAACCAAAAAATTATAAAGTGACCCTAAATTTAATAAATTAAAGTGACCACTACTAGAAAATAGTGAAATAACGACGGAAATTTTTCGTCAGAAACACCCGGTTTTCCGTCGGAAAACCCGTTTCCGACGAAAATTCCGTCGAAACTGGTTGTCGCAATACACTTTGTCGGAAAACGCACTTTTCCGACGAAAATTCCGTCGGAACCACTTTGCCGACGGAAATCAGTCCATCTGATGGGATTTTCGGGCCTGGGATAGTTCGTCGGAAATTTCCGACGGACTATATTCCGCCGGAAATTTCCGACGGACTATATTCCGCCGGAAACTTCCGACGGAAAATCCGTCGGTAAATGCTTAAAAAAACAAAAAAAAAAAGCCACCCCCACCACCGCACATCACCAACCCCACACAAGCCAACCTAACCCGTACCACCATCCACTACCCCCACCACTAGCCACCACCGCACAGCACCAGCCCACCTAACCCGCACCACCACCCACTACCCCCACCACCAACCACCATCACACAGCACCAGACCACCTAAACCAAACCCACCCAAACCAAACCTAGATCTACAACCCTAACCCAAGCCCGATTCAGCCGAACCCCCCACCCTAAGCAAAACACCCCCACCAACAACCTAAAATCACCACTGTGGCTACCAATAACCACCGTCACCACCAAAAATTATCAATAAAATTAAAGAAACGATTAAAATCCTTAACCATTACCCACAAAACCCTTCCACCACCATAAATCGTAAAAAAAAATCCAATAAAACAACTTAAAATCAAAATTGAAAATAAAAAGATACATACCTTAATTCAATCATATATAACCTCGAAATTGGGTTTAAAAGGACAAATTCGACCATCAAAACTCTAGATCTAGAGTTTTCATGGTCGAATTTGACCTGAAAACCTTTGTTTTTTGCATGAGAAGAGAGAGAAAGGGTGAAAAAATGAAAATTGTTGTTGATGTAGATGCCGGTGATGGTGTTATTGATGTCGGTGTTGCTGGTGTTTTTGTTGATGTCGGTGGTGGTTAGTGGTTAGAGAGGAGGAGCAGGTTAACGAGAGAGAAAGAAGAAGAGAACGAGATAGAGGAGGAGCAGAGAACGAGCAGAGAAAAGAAGGAGAACAAGAGAGAGAATGAGCAGGAAAGAGGAGTGAGAA
The DNA here is from genome assembly GCF_001683475.1 of Chenopodium quinoa. Taxonomy (NCBI): domain Eukaryota; kingdom Viridiplantae; phylum Streptophyta; class Magnoliopsida; order Caryophyllales; family Amaranthaceae; genus Chenopodium; species Chenopodium quinoa. The sequence goes on along the minus strand of NW_018745174.1, from coordinate 1,645,274 downwards.
CGGAGAGGGAAAAGGAGAGGAGAGGAGATAGAGAATAGGAGGAAAGAGGAGAGAGAGAAGGAGAGGAAAGAAAAGCGGCTGATGGAGAAGAGGGGGTTGTTAGGGTTTCTAAAGGTTTAAGTTTTTTTTTTAAAATATATATTTTCTGACGGAAATTTCCGATGGGCTATAAATCCGTCGAAAAAAGTAATTTCCGACGGACTATAAATCCGTTGAAAAAAGTAATTTCCGACGGAAATATCCGTCGGAAAACACATATATTCTATTCCGTCGGAAAATTCGATTTTTCCGACGGAATAATGGGTTCGTCGGAACCAGTCCGTCGCTATTTGCCTGTTTTCTAGTAGTGGACCCCGATATATAGTTAATTACTCCGTACTACGTATTATACGCCGAATGTATACAAAAGTTATTCCCGGAAAAGATGAATTTCGAAGGTGGGATGTTTGTAACACGGAGAAATGAGAAAGAAAAAGATAGTGGTTTGGGATAAAGGATTAAAGTAACATCAATTATTTTTTGAAAAGCTGAGAAAGTCAGTTATCTTTAATCTTTTTGAAAGAGAAATTACTTTTACTATAAAATCTTCAATATTTTTGGAGAAGAGATTACTGCTTTCACAATACAAAATCTTTAATGTTTTTGGATAGTGATTGTACTCCCTTCACCTCATAATACAACTTTTTTTTCTTTTTTGGTAAATTAAAATACAATGTATCTTTTTATTATTTTATCACCAGCTTGATAAACAAAAAAAAAATGTTTATTAAATGGAAAAGTTATAATTAAAATAAACAAAAATTGTCCAACTAACATGACATGTTCATAATTATAGCAACAGCTATGGGTCCATACTTAATTACAAAGTTGTAAAGGTGATAAAGTTGTATGTTTTCTTTCTTACCAAGGCCTTAGGATGCTAAAGTTTCTCCCATTGAATTTCCAAGTAAAATGGAGTTGTCATGAGCTAATTATCGTAAAATGTTGTCTTTTGAATGATATATATAATTCCTAAAAATGGCTTCTATAAAAAATAAATAAATAAATAACTAATTAAAAAAAAAAACTAGCCAACGCATAATTAAAAACATTTATGTACCTGTACTAAAGTAAAGGTTTTAGGATGAAATTTTCTTCCTAAATCATTACATATATGAGATATAAAATATACTTAATATCGGAAAATATGTGTGTCATGTCACAACCGTACAAATTAAAGAAGAAATTCTTGAATAATCAAATACTTGTAGATGTTTATCAAAGTCAAATGCATCGACAATATATGATCATAGTTACCGGATAGATCTAATAGTAATTAACACACACTAATAAAAGAAATTATGGTTGATTAGTGATGCCTCGAACAATTTGCTTGAATAGCCCCTTCGCCATGACTCTGTAGGCGTGTTGAGTCATATGCACTCCATCCCAACTCACTAACTTAGATGGATCTTCACACACTGGAACTCCATTATTTCCACACATTCGAGTTATGTTAAAATTATACTTGTTGTCACCAATTCCACAACAAGTCTTTTGTACGTCATCCTTCTCAAACCCTACATACCAATAATTATTATGTAAATATTATAAACCATTAAAAACCATATTCGAAAGATTAGAAAAAATACAAACCTTAACGCCACTAATAATGGCTTGAATTACACCATTCACCATTTGTTGAACTTCGTTCATTGTTTTTCGTCCAAAAAATGCGTAGTTAAAGTCGTTGCCTCCGGTTTCAATGATAAACAATGACTTTGCGAGTTTGGTTTTACAATCTGCATATATATGAACAAAAAAAAATTAGTAACTATGAGTCACGAATATCCTTAAGTGTAGTACGTATTTATCCCTACCTTTTAAAAAGTATGAGATCACTCTTATGAATAATGCTTGGACGATTATAACCTTTAAAATATTTATTTATTTATTTGCTCTCATTAATGTTAATTGCATTTTTTTTTAAACTCTGTGTGCTTACGTTAATGCCCCTAAAAAAAATCTTTATATATGGACATATGGTTTCCCTCACTTATCTTACTAACAACTAAAGTTATAGCATAAGTCTAAATCCATAAAACCCCACAAATATATATATATATATGGCACTTGCATCGCGCGCGTTAGCCACCCTAATTACCCTAAATTATACAAAAATTTATTCAAATCCGACTATATTTTATATGATTTCAATTATTACTACAATTGATATGATCAAAGTGACGCATGCATACTAAATAATGCAAAATTAATTTGGTATGTAGTACGTACAACATTTTAAAAATACGGACAATATTTTGTAGGATAGGTTAGTTTTTAAGTTCAATTATTACCTTTTGGATTATTAGGGCAGATTGATTGAAGGTGAGACCTAAACCAAGCCATTTGAACAGATAATGAACTGTTGGTAACAGGCGATGTAATGTTTTTAGCAGCTAAGGTTGAAGTGTCGAGAGCCGTCGATCCCGCAACAGCAAAGTTCACACCATGAGTGAAGTTACCGGCTTCATTAAGATATGCATCAAGCAAGGGCAAATTCAAGTATCTTGCTGCAATTTATACAATAAACAAAATTTATTCGTCATACATATATTTATAAATTGGTTTTAGTGATTTATAGATAATAGATTCTTTGTAATATTTTGTCACTCGAATCAATTCGATTTAATTATAGAGTACTATGTAACAATCACATTTGTATATGTGTTAAATAAATGGATAATTTTGGTCACTTATAAATTTAATACTCCGTAACATTTGATTTGTTTGTATATTTTCTTTAAAATATGTTGTCAATTAATATTAATACGAATCATGCAAACATTAAATTTGTGCAATTATATTGGAACAAAAAAAAAAAAAAAAAAAAAAAAAACCTAAATGTTAAAAATAATAAATAAACATAAAAGGTGATTAGTGAGACTATTAACAATGCAAGGTGACATACCAAAAAAATCGATCATGAGAAGACCATTGGAGCAACGACCAGTAGGTTTATGGAAGTAAGTTTGTCCATAAGGTAGTCTTGCAAAGGTTGTATGTTCTCCGATGGGGGATTCACGTATCAAGTTACCGGTGTCCGATATCGAATCGCCAAATTGATAAATCGCATCTACTTTCGGTATTTGTTGAGAGAGTGCAGGAAGAGGAAAGGAAGAGCAAAGAGCAACAACAACAAAGAATACTAGTTTCTTGTTAGCCATGATAACCAAAGTCTTTAGTTACGTACTTTTTATCGGGTTTTTGTTGTGAACGAAATAGTGAGTGGAAAGTGAACGTATTTATAGATTTTAATTTAAGGATAGAAAATACAAGTCTTAGTCGGTCATTTGATTAAGGATTAATTTCTTTAGCCTTACTCCAAGGCCCTAGCTTTTAGAAGATTAGGTTTTACTAATTAACTTGCATCAAAAGAAACCCTATTGGTATTGTATTCGGATTATTATTTCCTAAATTAACATCTTGTACTAAATTCTAAGATTATAACTTATTAAATTTCATAAAAAAGAAAAGCCCTAAATATAAAATTGCCTTAAAATTATTATTTTTCCCGAAAAATATATAGTGAAATTACCTATTTGTTATTGATAAAGTTGTTCTCTTTATTACAAATTTATAAGCTTACTTTATTTGTTGAAAATAAAAACATTTAAAAATTTATAAAGATAGTCATATAATCTTTACAAAAATTTACAATCTATAAAATAAACTCACTTCTTAGTATATAAAGATATCATCAACACAAATTAAAAATCACCCTAAAAATAGCTTAATAAAGCAAGATACCCAAAAATTGGAAGTTGTATAGTAGTAAATTTACTTGTAAAATATTTCGCAAACTGCTTGAAATAAAATTGTTAGTTATGAAATTAAAGAGGAGATCAATAGATAGAGAAAGTGGTATGATAATCCAAAAGTGAATATATTTTTAAAGTACACATTACCTTTCTGACATGTACATTTTTAAAGTGTATGCACATGACAAATTTATGTATCGATCTAATGTTTATTTATGCGTAATTTTTTTTTAATTTTAGCTTCTTGATCAAATGCAGTCTTAACTCTTAAGACCACACTCCACACATATCAATTTCCTCAAAATTAGGCCGGCATTGAGGATTAATGGCTTTAATAAGATATTATAATTTATTCATTCATTCTTGGATTAGAGATTATTACAAGGGAATGGATTTCATAAATTTGATGAACAAGTCGTTGACTAAATTTGTTTTATTGGTTCACAAAGCATTACGGCTAGAAGTATTCTTAATTTTTAATTGGTATGAACGTATGGTACTACTCCGGTTTTTTTTTTTTTTTTTTTTTGAGAAATACTCTGTAATACTTAGTTAACGGAGATGTTGCATTAAAATTGGTCGTAAAATTGTTTATCAACCCAATTTTATTTGGGCTATATCTACTCGTATATTAGGCGTAATTTCTCTCTTAATAAGTGTTTGAGGCTTTTTTTTTCTTAATTTTACATAGAAAATTGCTTGATTTTTTATGAAGATTTGTACAATGTGGCAACTAAGGTTAATTCTACATTTACACTAATTACATCAAGTATTGACCAGTTTTGAAGCTATAATAGATCAAAAGACTCCACGTGTGGAAAGTTACAGCTATGTGAAAGAGAATATTCATCAATGTCATCTACAAAGATCGTGGTTATGATTATTTAATCCAATTGCTGTTGTATTTGCTATTTCTAATTTACATTGTAATTGTTGTATGACTTTTCTACCAATGAACTATTTTACTTTTGATTTTGCCTCAAAGATTAATCAAGTTCTCTATCATTAAAAATTTAAAATCTTCTTTTGTTAGTTCATCTTTACTTCTATAATATTTAGCCATTTTGGTGTGTTAATCTTTTTAAAATCAGTGTGTCTTATGTGCGGCTGGCCACACTGTGTGACCGCTTATGACTTACCAAATAATCCCTAAAACACTGATCGAGTAACCTCTGTAACACTAACGGATAGAGCCACACTAAGCTAACAATTTAACTCCTAAACACTGATTAGATAACCCTTATAATACTAACTAAATAACCCCCATTATGACTGGTCACATCGTGTGGCTAGCCACATATAAGAATTTGGGTTCTACCATACTAAACTGTAAATAAAATTCATCAATAATCTGCTCAAATTTAACTTGCTTGTGATACTTGTAGCTCGGTAATTGAACTTTATATTACTAGTTGATTTTTTTAAACTTGTGTTAAATGATATGACTATATGAGTGTACATACTTCATGATGAGTACTGTAAGATTGTAACAACTTTTTAATTAAAGTAGCTATGGTGTCAATGTGTCATTACATGATTTTATAAAATCGAACATAAAATCTATTACCGGATTTGAATATATATTTTTTAAATTAAGTAGTTAATGTATAATCTATGAAATTAGTTAAGCACGGTAATTTAGGAAACATTAATCCTACATACAATAGTCAATAGCAATAGTTTTTCTTAGGTTGCAAGTTAGTAAAACCTTGTTATAAACCGACTTAGGATATTTATTTTTTGACCCTTAAATCCTAATCTTCTATGACTTACCCTTAACCGAATTAAATAACCGACTAAGACATCGATTTTTCTAACCTTCAATCCTATAAATTCATACTCTTCCCCTCACTTTTTTATTCACAACACAACCCAAAAAAAAGTGCGTAGTAGCAAGAAAATTATGGCTGGCAAGAAACTAATATTCTTTGTTGTTGTTGCTCTTTTCTCTTCCTTTCCTTCTCGTATTCATGCACTACAATTACCGAAAATAGATGCGATCTATCAATTTGGCGATTCGATATCGGACACCGGTAACTTGATACGTGAATCCCCCATCGGAGAACATACAACCTTTGCAAGACTTCCTTATGGACAAACTTACTTTCATAAGCCTACTGGTCGTTGCTCCAATGGTCTTCTCATGATCGATTTTTTTGGTATGTCACCTTGCATTGTTAATAGTCTCACTAATCACCTTTTATGTTTATTTATTATTTTTAACATTTAGTTTTTTTTTTTTTTTTGGTTCTAATATAATTGCACCAATTTAATTTTTGCATTATTCATATTAATTGACAACATATTTTAAAGAAAATATACAAACAAATCAAATATCATTAAATTCATAAATGGTCAAAATTATGCGTGTATACAAATGCAATAGTATTTTATAATTAAATCGAATTGATTCGAGTGACAAAATATTACAAAGAATCTATTATCTATAAAACACTAAAACCAATTTATAAATATATGTATGACTAATAAATTTTGTTTATTGTATAAATTGCAGCAAGATACTTGAATTTGCCTTTGCTTGATGCATATCTTAATGAAGCCGGTAACTTCACTCATGGTGTGAACTTTGCTGTTGCGGGATCGACGGCTCTCGACACTTCAACCTTAGCTGCTAAAAACATTACATCGCCGGTTACCAACAGTTCATTATCTGTTCAAATGACTTGGTTTAAGTCTCACCTTAATTCACTCTGCCCTAATCCTAAAGGTAATTAAACTTCCCGTCCCATCCTAAATATAATTATTCCTTGTGTATCCCTACTTTTTAAAAAGTTTGATCTGAGATAACTCTTTTTTATATTAAATAATTAAAGATATTAATGATGATGGAGGAAATAGTTACTAATTTTTTTAATCAAATGTATGCAGATTGTAAGGCCAAACTCGCAAATGCGCTATTTATCGTCGAAACAGGAGGCAACGACTTTAACTATGCATTTTTTGGACGAAAAACAATGGAAGAAGTGCAACAAATGGTGGATGAAGTACTTCAAGCCATAATTAGTTCCGTGAAGGTTGTTATTTTACTAACATATTATTTATGATTTTAAATAATTGTTCATTATTATATATAATATATTCAGTTTACTAATTATAAACAATGGGTATACATTGCAGGAACTAATTGGTTTTGGCGCTACTAAAGTTGTAATTCCTGGTAACTTTGCCATCGGATGCATGCCTATTTATCTAAGCAACTTCAAGACGAATGACTCAACTATGTACGATGAGCTCCAATGTCTAAAGGGTTTAAATAATTTCGCAACGTTTCAAAACGATCGATTACAATTAGCTATCAAAGAGCTTCAAACACAACATCCGAATGTTGCAATTGTCTATGCTGATTATTTCAACGCATTGAAGGGACTCATTCAAAATGCTGCTTCAAATGGTTAGTAATATAGTTTTTTTATTGTCATACTTAAATGTTAAATCTTGAAATTAATTATTTAGCCTTTGTTGAACAACTCGAACTAATACATATAATTATCGATATGCAGGGTTTGAGAAGGATCAAGTACAAAAGACTTGCTGTGGAATTGGTGATAACGAGTACAACTTTAACATAACTCGAATGTGTCGAAATAATGGAGTTTCAGTGTGTCGCGATCCATCTAAGCTAGTGAGTTGGGATGGAGTGCATATGACTCAACATGCCTATAGAGTTATGGCAAAAGGGCTATTCAAGCAAATTGTTCGAGGCATCTCTAATTAAGTTTGATTATTTTTTTCATTAGTGTTGTTAATTACTACTTGGGTTATCCAAGAACTATATTTCGTATTTTGAATGTATTCAACTTCGATAAACATCTACAAGTATTTAATATTTCTTCTTCTTAATAAGCTTGTTACATGATCTAATTTAAAGTAATTCAGAGAACATTTTTTCTAAACTTTTTCCCTTAAATTACTGTTGTAAGCTAATGATGGAAAAAAAAAATGATTTCTACTAATGGCAGATTGTTAGAGAGTTAAATATCACTTAATAACATCATATATAGGTAAAGGTACATTTTTTTATCAAAAAAAGTGTAAAGGAATACTAGTATTTTGAATTCTTGATGAAAAATTAATGATATTAAATGGTCAAATTTGTTTGTTTGAAATTTTTTTTTTTTTTATAAACATTATCAAACAAGTTTCTTTCATTTTTTAAGTCAAAAAAAAAAAAAAAAAAAAAAAAAAAAAAAAAAAAACTCCATGGTTCATAAAATATTAAAAACGCTACAACAAAAAATTTATTAATGGTTAATTAATACTTCATGGATGAGTAATTGAGTTTAACATCATTAATCAAACATGAAGTTACATAAGGACGTACAGGATAGTAGAGGATACAGCCCAAGAAAGTAGCAAACTGCATCAAAATCAATCCCTCCCCGCCAAAATACTACTTTCTTTGTTAATCCACTACTAATAAATACGTAAGCTGCATCTATTTTTACAATTAATTAGTATGTTAGCTCGATATGTTTTCAAATATATACTCCCTAAGGAATAATGATAATAACCTAAGTTTACAGGAATCCTCAATTTTGAACCAGTTCAATGTACAAATCACATGTGTTTCTCTTAACATATCTATACATGAAATGGTTAGCATGTATTTGCAGCAGCAAGTTGTTTCTTCAAGTTAAGCACCTCTATACCGTACGAAGCCAATCGTTCTTTCAACATAGTGGAAGCTTCCTCAAATTTCTTATGCATGAAATCCTGCTCATCTAAAGCCTCCTTGTACCTTTCCCGAAAGACATCCAATTTAGCTTGTGTAGATCGGAGTCTCATTCGTAGCTTTGCTGTCTCTTTGTTCTTCTTAACTTCATCCTGATTAAAACAAAAATAAAAAAATTAGATCTCAAAAGAGGAGAAACAGATAGCACTGATAAATCAGCATCAGAACAGGATTCCTCCAAAAGATGTTATATAAAAAGTACAGTTCAAGAGAGAATAGTTGCTGCGACACCAACTCAATAAGCTTATTGATCAATTCAGCAAACAAATCGCCTCCTATCTTGGCTATCTACATTATATATCCTCTGTGCACAAGCACACTAATAATAGAAAATCCAACTCTACAAGCACTCACATCATGTATCTTTAATTCCAGTGCAGTTAATCTCTTTGAAAGATGCTCTGCTTCATGTTGAGCTGTCAACTGCAAAATTAAACAAACTTAGTTTTAGATATCTTTAAGGTTATAGACTTATCGAATAGTAGTTATCAGATACAGCAGATGGCAGTGCCAATAAACTATCAACTTTACCCTGTCATCATCGCATTGTCCAATACAAGCAATTTCAACCTTGTTTCCTTGCAGCTCTTCAATTTGTGCCTTCAAGTTGTCCCTCTCTTCAGTCATATACTGGAGCTGGCTTTTGCTCATCTGTAAGAATGATAAGAGTTAAACAGGTCAACTGCCTTTATTAGGAGTCTAACTACAGGCGGTTTACTTTTTCGAGCAATGCATAGCTACCAACTATCAGACTAATATTCTTGACAAATAGAACACATAAATGAGACCTGCAAGTCATTAGACAAATTTGATCCTTGTTCTTGTTTGATCCTACATAATAAATCTTTTTGCTCCATTTTGAGAGTAGCTAACTCCGTCTGAAGCTTATCCACTTCTTTGCACGCGAGACTATGCTCTGAAGATAAATCGTCAAGCTTGGACTTCAATTGCTGTCAAGGAAAGAGAACAATGTAGCTAGTACCATGGAAAAGTAATTTATCCAACAGAATTTGAAATTTGAATAGAACAAGAAACAAACATGTTCACAATTCCTCTTCTCATTGTCCGCCACTTCAAGTGCATGTTTCAAGTGATCAATCTCGGATAACCTCTCCATGCTGCAGAACATATTTGAAAAGCTCAAGGTGATTCTCTTTATACTAAAGAAAAATAGCTGAAAGTATCATAAGCTAAACATTTGTCAAAATTGCCCTAAAAAAAACAAAAATTAAAATTGCTTTTCTCCAGTATAATAAAAAATTCAAAAGAACCTGACATGAGTTACAGAATATGCTGTATCTTTTCTGTTCAGCTCTTTCCCAACCCAAATCTCAAAAATGTCTTTAATTAATTCAGTTAACAAATCTAGTCTAAGTTTATGAAATATAATAAGTAGATTACAATAGAAGAGAAAATCTTTATAAATAAAAATAAATAAATATAAAAGTAAAAATAATAAAGAGAGAGATTCAATTATGCCATCAGTATTATCATCTTATACGGAGTATCCAAGTATATGAAGGCCATTAAAAGCACCAATTGCACAAAATACAATAATTTGTAGAAGAAACCAAAGCTACAGTTCAGATAGCAGCATTCGTGCACCTGTGTGAATAATGGCTGCCTGGTTGATGCTATGGAAATTTACTAATACCTCTAGGCAAATGAACAAGTTAATTATATATTGTGTGATAGAGAATGAGAACATGCATAGACTAATTTCTGTTAATGTCATTCTCGGATTCTCCCCAGTAACTTGTCATTTGAAAATAAACAAAGCTTACAGCTTTATGGACTATGGTTCATTTGATAGAGTCCAGGAACTAGTGTTCAGTGGTAGTCATACAAATAATCATCAATAGCTTAGAGAAAATATTCAAAGAATTCAATGAAGATTGTTCCATAAGCTATGCGCCTATGTTACTTCATTGGTACCCTCATAGGATAATTAACAGCATGCTTACAGGCATTGGAGCTCAAGGGGAAAAAGCATACAAATTTTCTAGAATGAGGTCAGTCTGGAAAGTGGACATGTTATGTACCCATGAATCCATAATAAATACATGTAGGCTTGTAGTTGAGTCCATGTTGAAAAACACAGTATAAACTCGTTTTTGTAGTAGGGAGTGTACCCATTTCACTATAGTAAATCCACAAGAAAAATGAATGGAAACTATTCCAAGTGAAATAGTTTGCAGGAGTGGAAATGGACTATCCCTATTTGGGTTTATATTTCCCTAAAGAGCTATTTATTACTCTATCATAATACCTTACGCTCAAAAATACTTTTCTTGACCTATGTTTTCTGGAGGAAAGGCTGAGTTTAAACGTGAAACCTAGATTCCAAGTGAAGCTGTGCCCATGGATGTTTCAAAAATTTGGGATACAAACCCAAGTTCGATAAAGAAGTCAACTGCTCTAAACAAAAAGAAGCATGTCTAAGATGAATGTGATTGTTGACACAATGCACTCATCTTTACTTGGTATCAATGGTTTCATGATGGTGGTGAACAGGTAATGACAAGAAAATCAAATCATAATAGCAAGGTGATCAGACAATTGATGCAGACCTGCATTTCGTCTTCAACTCTGCATGTTCCTCTGCACATTTCAATCTCTCCTGAAGGGCCTCATATTCCTTTTGGAAAGACATCATTTCACTTCTCACCTTCATATGAAAAACATACCGCTAGATTAAGCACATATTATCATTTACAAATCATTATAACTTCATGTCAAAAATACTACATCTGAATCAAACATAAACAACCATCATACAATAAAAATAAACATTATAACAATTACGAATAATTTGCACAACTTGAATTCTCTGTTGGAAGACTTTGAACCAAGCAGTCAATTTAACTGAGAAAGGGAGTAAATTGTCACATGTTTCACATCCTCTCATCTTAATGTTTTCAATCAACTTTGCCACAACTACCCGATCTCACCCCTAAAAATCACTAAACCTCCCCGCAATTAAAATTTAGGCCCCGTTTGGTTTGATGTAAAACATTTTTCATAAAAATAGTTTTCATGGAAAGCACATTTATAAGTAAAAGTACAATTGCAAATTAGTTTTCCATTGTTTGGTTGCATACAAGAAAAGTTAAAGAAAAGTAAAACATAGGAGTGAGAATGTGAGGATGGATGAGAGGGAAGTAAAAACTAAAAAGAAGGTAAGGAGGAGGGAGGAAAACGTGGCTTCCCTTGTTTTGTGAAGGAAAGTATTTTCCATAATTAAGGATGCAATTTCCCAACATGGGAAATATTGTTTACCACCCTTGACAAACCAAACAAAGGAAAATGCGAAAAAATGGGAAAATTATTTTCCATGAAAACATCAAACCAAATGGGGCCTTAAGCTTAGTGCAAAAGCCATATCACATACGCGTGCAAAAGCTTGATTAATGGGGAGGGGAAAAGTTACCAAGATGTAGAACATGCAAGGTTCAAAAACCAAAAAACTATTGATATGATTTTTACCTTTGATAATTCACTTGACAGTGAAGTGAGCTCATCATTATGAGCATTTGCTTTTTCCTTAATGGCTTCAATAGAAACCTTTTCCTTTGCTGACCACACTGCCTTTTCCTCCTCCAATTCTAAAAGGGTATTTGTGAGTTGCTGAAAATCAAGATACAGAGTAGATAAACACATAATGCAAATAAAAGTAAATATAATTATTCTAAATTTAATCAGAGATCAAGATACCATTGCTAGCTCCTCCTTTTCCTCAACCAATAGATTAAGCTGGCTTTCCACTTTCTGGTGGGAGCTTTCAGATTTCTCAAGCTTCAATCTCTGATCAAAATAAGATAAATGCTTTTCAAAATCTTAGCGTAACAAAGGAGAAGGAAAAGTAATCCAAAATCTGCAAAACTGTAACACAAAACATATACGAAGTATAATAGTAAGGTTAAGAAGCCTACTAAATCCGAAAGCTCTTCTTGCAAAGCATTTAATTCATTGTTTGACGCGTCAAACTTGTCAGATAACATCTCAATTTCAAAACTCAAACTTTCATTTCTAGCAAGTGATTCTTCCTTTTCTTGCTTTGCAGCAGCAAGCTCCTCTTCAAGAGAAGCAATTGTTGTTTCCATTTCAAAAGCAAGAACTTCCAGCTTCTTGTAATCATCCTAAATACCAAGTAAAGCCGACATTTTTCAGATATGGAAAACATAATAGAGCTGAAAGCTCATATTAATCTTGCACAAGAAGTTTTAAGCTACAAAAAAATAACCTTAGTAAACCCACCAAAAGTTTAGTCTTAATTTGGAAGAAGCATGCAGTAATTAATTCATCAGATAGCATGTAAGACCAAGAAGGGAAAATGAGGCTATCATATACTACCTCCGTTTTTTTTTAGTTGACACCTTTTTATTATCATGCATTCACGCTTGCCAATGCATGTTTTTAACGCTTAATATTTCTAATTATCAACATTGTAAAATTATAAAAAGTGGATATTAATAAAATATACATCGAGACGATTCAAACAAGATCTCATATGACTATATTTTATCGTATTCATAAATCACAAAAACGAATCAAAGTGTAGTATGTGAATAGTGTGAAAGTCAAATGGTGTCAACTAAAGAAAAATGGAGGTAGTATACTTTTCACTACCATTGATATGGAAGTCTGCCTCCATTTTTTTTTTATAGAAATTATGAATAATGCAAATTCGATTGAACTAGATTATTTACAATTAATATCAGCATAATTCAACTGCCAAGCCAGCAAGACTTCGTTATACCTGCAGTGTCTGCTGCATAACGTTTTCTTGACCCCTCATCTTTTTGGAATCAGCTGCCCTGGGACGATCAACATAGGACTCACGTCTTCTACCAGCAAGGGAGTCTCGTTTGCAGATATCACGCTCAAGAAGAGCCTTCTGACTGTGCAATTTTTTAATCTCTCTTTCAGCATTAGCTCTCTCACCCTACTCATGACAAAGCACATCACCTCGACATTATAAAATTTAATCGTTATCTAAGATTTAATACAAGGAAATAGCTGAGTACCTCAAGTCTAGTTTTCTCTTGCATTAAATTCTTAAGCTTTGCTTCGGTCTCTTTCAACTTATTTTTGGTTTTCTCAAGATCTTTCCTCATTGACTCCTTTTCTCTAGACAAGGAAGAAGATGACAAGGAATAGACCTCTTTCTCAAGATAATCAATATGAGAAAATAGATCTGATTTTTCCATATCATACTGTTCTGAGAGATCCTGTAACATGAAGGATATGTGTTTACAAAGGAAGAAAACCAACATTCACAACAGAGATTACATACCGAAAAGAAACTTACAGCCAAGGCTTTTTCAGTTTGACTATTGAATATAAGCTGCATCATAACAAAGAAATTGTATCTGTTAAAATAAGATGAAAACCATCATAATAACTTTCATCCTGCTGCTTATTTCAGTTATGTGATACCTCACCTTCTCATTCTCAAGTTCAACTATCCTGTTTTTCAAGCTATTGGTTAGCTTTTCATGATCTTTAGCAACTGATCTCAATAACACGGAGTTTTCACCCAAAAAGGATTTCAAATTCTGCACAAACTCAAAGCAAGTCAACTTTGTCTACTCTTTCAGCACATACATTTTAACATTTGAAAAAGGATCAAGAAAAACATACATGTAACTCGTCAAGTGCATTGGAATGGTTCATAAGAAGTTCCTCATTGACTGATGAGATGCATCCAAATAAAGCACTCAGGCTTTGGACTTCTTCACATGTTTGTTGGACCACTAACTGAAGCTCCGACACTAAGTTTGAATTGCTTTCCTATTTGACCCAAGAATAATATGAAACCAAGAATAATTTACCATTCACTCAATTAATAATCAAGTAAAAGATAGAAGAAAAAGGCAAGCAAGAATTTCTATACTGCAAAAGATTAAACACTAAATTTATTGCAGGGATGCAAAAGCAGCAAGTTTTTACCTCCATTGCTTCAGCATATTTTTCACTCAATTCAGTACAAGCAACACCAGCCTCCTTTTTGGCATTCTGGAGCTCTTCATAGAGCTGAAAATTTAAAGGAACACAAACCATCAGCACACACAGAGAGAAAATTATTCAACAGGGGAACAATCCAGCTGAAAGATGGAAAGCTAAACAAACTAGCCGCCGTAGTGGGAAAGAGACAGAGTATGCAAGCATTCTAATCGGAAAATGAAAGGGAAAAAAAAAAGTTCATAGAAGTTCTATATAAGCACTAAGGTTGTTTCTAGTATATGTCACTAAGTTTGCAATGTCCATAACTTAAAACTAATGATCGATAAAACAATGTATATTATCAAGCATGAGTCATGACCATCCTTCTGATTCTGACTTTAAACCAGTGAGATTACCAACACTATGAGAAGCAAATCATGCCATTGAAAAGTAAATGAGCAGGTCAAGAAAAAATATTTAGAAAATCAGAAAAGCATATGTAAAGCCAGATGGAAATTCTAAGGAAGAATGACGCAAGCAATACAAAGACACATAACCAGATTAACCACGTAAAGCAATAACAAGCTGATCATCCAAGATAGGCTGTCGATGGGTCTTTTTCTTTAAGCTAACATGACCATCTCCAGCCTCTGTTGTAACTAATTTTCCAAATCAGATACTTGGAATTGATTAGAATAAAGGAGACACAGACTTACAAGGGTTAATGGTTATTAATCCCAATATCATATGTAGAATATTAAAATTAAAGAAGTTTCAGAACTTTTCCCCCAAGAGAAACAATGCCCATTTCATGGTGATATAAGGATATAAGTTTTGGTTGTTGTATACTTGTAGTAGAGAATTAACCCCAGGAGGAAAAACTGAAAATTTGTAGTCCAGATATAATGGGATTCACCAAGTGGAGATAAGAATACAGACACATGCACACATTATCAAACTATGAGGCTCTTGATTACTATGAATATCCACATATAAAGATACAAATTTCTCAGAGACATGAATTTAATCAAATTTAACATTAATTCTGAAAAAATAAATAAAACATGAATACCTCTTCACATTTTTCCACTGCAAATGCTTTCTGCTTTTTCTCAAAATCAATTATACTTTCAAAATTCTGCTCACTTGATACTTTCTCCATTTCTAACACCTTAACCTGAAAGACAAACACGGCATAATCATAACAATACACATAAGTGCAAGGGGTGAAGATGGCAGAGGAGGGTAGAACAAACTAATATTAACAGAAATATTACCTGCTCTTTTAGCTGTTCAATTAAAAGAGTAGCATCTGTATCTACTGAGAGCATATTGTTATCACCGGATAAAGAATTACTGTGTGGAGAATGAGTAGGGTAATCAAAGTTTTCTGCATAAGTTTTCGACATTCTATTTAAATAATCAAACTGTACTTCATACATGATCCTCTGCATTTGAAATAAAGAAAAATCAGGTATTATGTCACCTCCCTTCAGATTAAATTAACACAAAGACAGAGAAAAAATTCGGACCTGAGTTTCAAATCTCAGGAAAAGGTCTTCATATTCTGCTTGCAATTCATGTAATTCATTGTTCTCCTGAGAGAGAATAAATCGAAGTATGTCAGAGATCACTGTAATAAAGGGTTGAAGGCAGTAACATACTTACAATAGGAAGTTTAGAAGGCTAAGCCGCTAAGCACAGCATAAAAACAGAGGTATTGATCGGAGAAAAAGGCAAAGAAATAATATACTAACCATAGGCAAGGTCTTTTTCTTTTGTGGCATTTTTCTCCTGCTAGTAACTTTGAGCAAGGTACATGGGTCTGGAAGCACACAGTCATCTGAATAACTGTCATCATTATCTTTCTTTTGTTTGCTAGAGACATCACGTGTAGCTTCACATTCAGTTACAAGGTCTTCAAAAGGAACAAGAGGTCCTTGATCACGCTCTTGTCTCACTTTCATACCAGAAGTTCTTAAATCCATCTTGTTAGATGCCTAAAATGAAAATACCATTCAAACTTTTCAGTAAACTTTGTTAGGTAACTCTGAAAAGTAAGTTCCTGGCACAAGGAAAGAGAACAGTGACATGGCTATCAATCGATACGGTAGAAAAGATAACCAATTATATATAAAAAAAATATGGGATCCAGTTCCCATTTTATCTGTCACTATTATCCACAAGTTATGAATCCTGGGACATCGCATCCAACCATAATTGCACATGTAGGTTTCCACTTAGATCAAGAAGTGTATCAAACTGAATTATACAAATAAAATTGACAGGAGAATTATGATATTATTTTATCTCCAAATCTTTTTTTATTTTATTTTTTTTTATCTAATCTATTGCAGGTGAGGGCTGTGAAGAATCATTTTTTTTTTCAACCACTTCATGGTAATGTTATCAAAGACAGCTGTGATTTATAAAATAAATAAATTAAAATAAAAAATAAACTTTGAAATGAAACTCTGCATTATAGACCCAAGGCTCCCAATAAGTAATTGTCTCATGCAGTCATGCTCATCAGTCTTCTTTATCTTTATCCCTTTACACTAATCTTTTTTTAATCTATAAATAAGGAATAAAAATTTAGTCCTGTTATTAAATTGACTGAAGAGCACAAAGCACATCCACAACTGTTAATTATTCAATAATGAGAGCTCCTAAAATGAAAAGGAGAAAACGGAAATGTTGATGTAAATTGTAAATATTAACATACACCCGCATTTATTATCTCATCATCTTAAAGACACTCAAAACAAATTATAACAGCAATAGAACCAGTATACAGTGGCACAGTGCACAAGATCCTTCTATATCATGACAAAGGCACAGTAAATTCCTTACTTCTTTGAAAGCCTCCACTGTGAGTTTACCGGGGCACCATGTATCACGTCTCTTGCCCTATGTAATAAAAGAGATTAACAGTAAGAGTTATACAAAATTGGGTTGAAGAAAGAAGCTCCTCCAAAAGTAGCAGAAATGAGAATTAAGTTACAAACATGTCAACACCACAGCAAAGCAGATATGTACACAACAATGATAGAAATATAAAATTCCAAATGTCATCTCTCGAATTCAGACTCCAACAGAAAGCATTTGATGCTGATAGCAGTAATTTCTTATACAATTTAAATACATAGCTTATGCTGACAGAACAGCTGGAGAAGAGGTAGAAGTCTTGAAACTAATAAGATACTAACTCAAAATCATGCAGAATTAGAATAATTTTTTATGTAAACAATAACACTTTACCAGCATTGATTACCTATTACTGCACCTCATTTATCTTTAAAATTTAATGCTCTTAGACAATAATTTTCAATATTGCAAGAGATAAGTTTCTTCACTTGTTGCTACGACTTATGTGTACTTCCAAGTCCCATACTCCCAGTAGTAGCACTGTAAACTAGCATCTTTAGATAGAAAAGTGGAATGGAAAAGGATGGGGAACCTCAGGATTTATAGCTATGGAAAGTTAACAAATCGTGTAATAAGTATATGATAACTTCGCATAAATCAAGATTTCTACCAGGGATATAAAACATCAAAAGCAATATCCTATTGATACAAGCACATGTTTTCTATGACCCACACCTTTTTAGGATGATCACGAGTTTCCTCTCTATTCGAGTTCAATACCATAGAACTCAAATTCTTTATCTTTTTTGCTTGTTGTTCTAGCATCCTCTCACGCTCCACCTGAGCTCTTTTCTCCTCCTCCAGCTCCAGAGCAATTCGCTCTCTCTCTAACTCGGTCTACATGGCCAGGTAAAACAATTTCAGGACTTAGACAACAGCAGTTGACAACTGTGCTTACACATAAAATAACCTCATACCTGTAATAATGTGTTCCTCAAGTTGAGGATTTCTTCTTCAAGATGATCCGATTGAGATGCCTAAAAACAAATCCATTCCTCTCTTAGACGGACAGAAATTTATACAAGAAAATGATAATTGCAATAAGGATACCAGTTTATGTAATGGCAACCTGCAATTTACCCCGAAGCTCCTCGATTTCTTTTTTCTGCCTCTTCAACAAGGCTGCATCAGTTAAGATCTGGAAACAAACATGATTAGCCATTAGGTCAAAAATGAAAACCCATGGTGTCCTTAAACATCAACACTATTGTATAAGCAGTTGAAGCATCAATAATAGACTCCAGAGTCTGCAAATGTACAAAAAACTGATTTAAGACCTCATTAACGCGTGCACAGTTAGTGACTCGTAAAGCTCTGCTTGCAAACTGAAGACTACTTTTTGTCTCATCTGCATGAATCTGCAAAAGTAACAACCACAATTCAGGGGAGAGCAGCTAAAACTCAAATAGTAATCTAAACAAAGATTTCTAACCTGTGCAAGTGTAATGTTGCATATTATAGCTGTATTAGCATTCCCTCCAAGGGCAGGCTGCAGTATACGTGTAAGTTTACTGTCTCGGTAAGGAACATGACCCCTGCCTCACATGTAAAAAAGTAAGTAAATAATTAAAGACCATGATGTAACATGTAAGTAATATGTAAATGTCTTCCGACCAAAAGATTACAGAGCAATTAAGTGGATCCTACCCTTGACTCTCAGCACCTTCACTGAGCTTTTTTATAACAGTTCCAAGAGTCATCAAGCTTTTATTGATATGAGAACCTTCTTTCAAACGTACACCTTCTGCTCCAGTTTTTGCAGCACGTTCTGAGCCAGCAAGATCAACTAGGTTCTGGATTGAACCATGATATATAATTAGAATCCATACCAAGCAGTAGAAAAAGAAAGTAAGAAGAAAACTTGGCAGTAGTCTTTATGTAGCTATATAGTTACAAGTTGCTCAATCAAAAGTTTACAGAAGAGGATTGAGAAACAGATTGTGATTTAGAATAGTTTGGATTCCCCATACCAAAACAGAGACACGGACAGCATCACAGGAATCCCCAGACTCTTCATCTCCTGCTTTATCTCGGCTTTCAATTATCTGTGACAAGAACTAGTGAGACGGAACAGCTACACAAATTTAAAATGCAATATAAAAGAGTAGAGGCAATACCATGCGAAATATTGTATGAGACCTACTACTGTGCAAGTTCATATTAGTTTCTCCAATGTGCCGATGAGCTGCAAAATAATATACTTAGATGTAGAGACAGATAACACTCCTACACTCTACTGTAGCTCAAAAATCGTTCTCAAAAGCAGCATAACACATTAACAGAAGGTGATTGGCAAGAGTCAAAGTAGGTTTATTCCACTTTAAGCCTAGCCCCAACAATTACAGACTTACAGTTCAGAACTTCAGACAATAATTCTTGAGTTAAAATTTGCAAAAATCAGAAATAGAGGGAGGGGGAGGAATCTAAGAAAAGCCATACATTCTCCAAAATCCATAAATTCAAGGACTTGCTCAGGTGAGGCAACAATTTCTTCACGCAAACCAGCAACATATATGCCCCGCTGCAATAAAAGAAGTGAGCAAAGGATAGTGCAAATTTTGATCAGCTTATTCGATTAGTAAGAATATAAGTTATAGGTACCTCAAGGCTTTCATGAACTTGCAGTCTTCTGTGTTCAGGAACTAACAAGTCATTGACCTCCTCGTTATAAATCTCCAAATAGGACATTCGCAAAAGAAACTCCCGATCAGGAACCTTTAACAAAAAGAAGACATAAGATCAGAAGATGTTGACATTTGTAAGAAAAATCATGCAGAGGAACTTATATGTAAACAAGTAAAAGTATTGATGTGACAACTTGGCAGCAAGCATCTATGATCAATTATATAAAAGAACACAACACCAACCAAAGCCTCTAGCAACGAGGCTATTTCGATGAAGGATATACCTCTTGAATTATATCAAATAATTCCCTAACAGCTAGAGGAATGACTCCTGGTTCACAAGGGGATCCACGCATTGTATGTGTTTTCCCACTGTTTGTTTGTCCGTAAGCAAACACAGTACCTAAAAATCAGTGTAAGGCATCAGTCATTTGCATATATCAAATATCATTGTGAAACTAGAAACTAAAGCATAGAAACCAAATCACTACACCTTCAACTTTATACTATTTATCCATATAACCTTCTTAAACATGCTATTTCTCACTTTACAATAACAATGCAATTTCATCATTCAGTTTTAAACTCCAACGGAATCTTACTAGTCATTTATGCGCATCCACGGAATAACTAACAAATCTTTAAATATGTATGCTTAAGCAATTATTAGTAGTTTAAATACTATCATCCTTCCAAAGTGATTACTTAAATAAGTTCCATTTCCACCTTCGCCCAATAGGCGCATCCATCAACACATCTAAAAACACTATTGTCATTTCCTATAGCACCAAACAAAACAACAAAATTATAAAAAATAAATAAATAAAATGCATCATCAATTCAGCCCATTTTAACCATGTCAACAAAAAAAACCTGCAATCACACACACTTCCAACACAATTAAGTAGTTTTATCATTACAGCTTCACTCAAACATTCGATAATTCAATCAACCTTATGATCAATACAATTCCTCGACCATTATACCAATTTCATGTGATCCCCTAATTTCCCAATACCCAAAACGCAACCCTAAAATGAGAGAGAATAAAATACCGTTGAACCCGCCGACAGCGGCTGAAACAATATCTTTAGTACGAGCTTCATATACCTCCTTAGTCTTACAGTCTTCTCCGAAAATCCTATCTGCATAAAATTATCAAATCAATCAAAACCCTAAAAAAAAATTACTTTTGAAATTAATTTCGAAAAATGAAGGAGAAAGATACCAAATTCGAACTTAGAAGAAGAATTAGGGTAAAAGATTGAGTTGCCAGACAACTTCCAAGGGCTTGATTTCGCGTCTTCTGGAGAAAGAGGTCTTGCCCTAACTGTGACGTAAATCCTCTCCATTTTCATGTTGAATTAACCCTAATTTTGCGTTCGAATTTTCTGTTCAACAAAAAAATTAGGGGATCGTTTTTGGGGAAAATCTCGGTTTTCTCTGTTGAATTGAGTTTGAAGCTCAATTGCAACTGAAAATTGAAGTAGAAACTGAGAGTATGTATTTTTGTTGCATTTTCCCGCCTTTTCTTCTGTTTAAAAAAGTTCTCAGATTTTCATTTGACTTGTGATCCACAACTTCATACTCGTACTAATTAGGAAGTCAACGAGGGAGGTCTTTGGTGCTTCTCGAGTTCTCGTTTACAAGTTTGACGGATAATGTAATTTGAAAATGTATTGTAGGTAATAAGAGCTTTTTCTTTAGATTAATTTCAGTTTATTTTAGTTCAGTTTAAATTTAATCAGTTCAGGTTCAGCTTCAATCAGTTCAATTCAATTTACAATTTTCTTCTCTCATAAAATATTCTTTTCAGCTCATTTCAATTTAGTTAAATTCAGTTCAGTTTCAATCAGAACGAGCGCCAAGTTTATATGGAGAGATAGGAGGTTAGAATAGCTAGTTTACTAGGTTAGTTCTCCGACTTTTATGCGTTCAGTCTAGGATGCGTATAGTTGGTTAGTTATCCTTACGTTGATGTGCCTCGTGATCTCTTTTAAGGATAAGGAGGATAGAACTCTCAACCTCTTATAATAAAGATAAGAATTTCATCATTTATTTTTATTTGTTTTTTTGGTGCAAATGAGGGAAATCCCGAATACAAAAAGAAAAGAAAACTAAGCAATAAAACGAGGTGATGTTACCCCAACAATGTCCTCCCGGATTAGGTTGTTTATTTCGATCGGAGGCCTGTCGAAATAAACTACCCTTTCTTCGAGGACTACCCCTAAGTTGGCCAATCTATCAGCCACCTTATTACCTTCCCTAAAGCAATGAAGAAAGACAATATTACAAAAGGATTTAACTAAGTTACGACAATTGTTTAAGATGTGGACGCATTCGCCTCCTTGGTGTGCAGTGCTTTTGATGGCTTCAATGCAAGCTTGATTATCCATTTGAACAACTAGCTTCGTGATTCCCTTTTCAATAGCCATTCGAAGACCCAATTCAAGAGCTAGCAATTCTGCTTTAAATGCATTGCATCTTCCAAAATTTGCATTAAAGGCTTTGATGAACATGCCGGCATTGTCCCTTAGAATGCCACCACCTCCTGCCAGCCCTGGTGCTCCCTTTGCTACTCCATCGGTATTGAGAGCAGTCCAGTTGGATGGAGGAGCAATCCATCTCACAAAAATTTCATGCCTTGCCTTCCTCCCAAAAATGCCAGGGGTGATAAGCTGCAGTTCAGGATTATATGCTCTCCAAGTCTCTTCAACTTTGTCTCGAATAAATCTTCCTGTGTCTAGAATTTCATCATCTAAGTTAATTATCAAGTATGTTATTAATATGTAAAAAAAAAAATTATATAAGTGCAAACCACAAAATTCAATAAAAAATGCTAAAACTCGATTTTGGTTTGACCATGACAATTACAGTGTTGAAAAGCTTTTTAAAAAAAATTATAAATTACATATCTATTACAAGAGCAACAACTCGGGGCAACGCTCGGACTACTAACTAGTGAAGGTTAATAGAAAGAAAGAAATTATTGTGGTGAATAGTGTTAAAGGGAAAAAAAAAAGTAAATATAATGCTAGATTTATTTGGAGGTTAAGACTTTCCAACCCTCTTCTTTTAATTATATTATAGGTCGTGTTTAGTGAATAGTTGAAAGCTAAAACTGATTGTGTTAGTTGGTTGTATTAATTGATTTGACTAACTTATTGTATTAGCAAGCTTGTATAAAAGTGTTTGGTAAATAGTTGATTGTTTAAAGTTGTTTTAGACTTTGAGTATGTGAAATGACCAATAAATTAATTGTAAGGGTAGGTAATTGTTGTTGGATTTTAATTTAAAAGAGGATATAAGTGTCATTAATTATTTCATCGTAAGATATTGAATAAGCTAATGTAAAAGGCTTTATAAGATCTTTGAGAAAAAGAGCTTATACAATATGTGTTATGGTGGAATGGGCTAAAAAAGCTTCCCATCAAACACAGTTAATTAGCTTATTGAATAGCTAATAAGATAATGTTGATCAAATAAGGTAGTTACCGAACAACGTCAAATATGCTAGTATGTTACTACTAGCTTCCCAACATTTTATAAAGTACTTTCTCCGTTTCTTTTTAGTTGACACGTTTCTTTAGTCACGTTTGCCAATACACTACTTCAATCGTTAATATCTTTAATTATCGAAAAACAAAAATTATAAAAAGTCGATGTTTTGAAAATATATCCCGCTACGAATCTAATAAGACCGCATATAATTTTATTTTTCATTACGTATTAATCACAAAATACGGTCAAAATGAAGACTGAATAGTGTTAAAGTTAAAACGTGTCAACTGAAAAAACAGAGGAAGTATGAGATAACTCTTATGAATTGTGTTTGGACAATTATATTCACTTAAATGTTTATGTACCCCTACTAATGTTTCTCGCAATTGATATTTTTTTTCTAAGAACAGTGTACAAACATGTATACCCCTAAATACATTTGTTTACATACTCCGTATTTGCCTTTATTATTGCTGTCAACAACTAAATTTGTGACATATGATTAAATAGAAAGAGCTCCCCAAACATGACTAACTATAGTGTGCATCGCACACGTTAGCGGGTTAGTCTATCTCCTTTAGTAGAATTTGTTGACCTATTAAGATCTCGAATCAAACCCGAACTCAAGTCGAGCTTGTTTAGCCAAACTTTGAGTCTCTGACAGCCGAGTATCAAGCAGTTTGCGAGTAAGCTTGGCTCGTTAACACGCCTAGCTGGCTAGCTCCACAAATAAACTCTCCCCTAGTCCCCTCATTTTCCCCCAAATTGAAATAGAAATTGAAATTGAAACCCTAGCCTTTCAATCTCATGGAAATTCTTCCAACAGACGTAGTAATCAACATACTATCTCGATTACCAGTGAAATCTCTGCTACGATTCAAATGCGTCTGCAAATCATGGAGAACCCTAATCAACACTCCATCATTCACAAATCTTCATCTCTCAAATTCTCTCTCCTCCAACTCCAATCGTATCCTCATCGTCTCCACCATCAGCAACAATCTCTACTCCTTCGACCTCGATTCTCCAGAATCCCCTGCTATACAGCTGCAAATCCCCCAAATTTTCGACCTATGTTTCAATAATCAAGTGTTAAAATCCAAACAAGTTCGCCATAAGTTCAACAACAAAGTGATCAAATTTGGCGGCTTTGCTTAATCCATTTACACAATTTTACAAGATAATTCCTGGAATAGTGGGTCTGGGTTTTGAATATTTTGATCGTTTAGGGTTAGGGTTTGATTCTTTGAATTGTGATTATAAAGTTGCTAGAACAAGTGGTGTAAAAACTATGGTTTATAGCTTGAACGATGATTCATGGAAATGTTGTACTAATTTTAAGTTTGATGATTGTGATGAATTTTATGTTGATCAAGCTAGGTGTAATTCTGGTGTACTTGTACACAACCATTTGCTGCATTGGATCATGTTTTCGCGGTTGTTGCCAGACAAAGCTCGCAATGAGGAATGGAGTGTGGTTCCTTTGCCGGATAGTGTAATTGAGAAGTACAATGAATATTGTATTCTAAAACTGAGGGTATTGGATGATTGTCTATGTCTGTTTATGTTTACAAATGAGGTCAGTCTTAGACTTGGTTCGTATTATGTATGGATCATGAAGGAGTACGGGGTGGCCAAGTCGTGGGTTGAGTTATCGGGTATTTCTGACTGGGTGACGAATGATAAGAAATATTATTATTGCGGTTTTCTTCCACCCATTGCTTTCTGTAAGGAAAGACAAGAGATCTTATTGAACCAACCTGATCCCTGGTACGATACTGCTAGATTTTACTGGTTTAACTTACAAGAGAAAACAGTCAGAGATGCTAGAATGCAGGGGATACCAGAGTATACTGGGATGGTTGTGTCTTGGGGAAGTGTTGTTAGCATTAGTGGCGGCGTGCAAATTGGTAAAGAGGACCAAGATGGACCAAACCTGGTATAATATTATTACACAACAACTCTTTATTATCTGATTCATAAAATTGTTAGCTACTTTGAGGTCTTTGACATTTATGCAGGCAACAATTTGCTTAGGATGAATTGTTTAGCCTTTTTTTGTTGCTTTCCAGTAGACATCTAATAAGCTTAATACCAGTAACATTTTATCTGCTGCTGTTGATTGCATGAACCTCCCTGGTTATAGGTTAGATAACTAAAGAATCAGCCTTTCATTAGTATTGGTTACAGTCCTTACAGCAGGCTAGATAACTAAAATAATGGTTAATGTTGTGCGTTAGCTAACATGAATGTCAAAATTATATAACCTGAAATAAAAACCAAGGAAGTAATAATTAGCAAATCCTTAATCTCGCTTTGTGTAAAATATACACTGTATCAAGTTTAATTTCAATTATTTTCAGTCGTTAAAGGCTTAAAGCTATATTGATAGTTATGCTCTTACAAAATTACCTCCTAGGGTGACACTTGGGGGTGATCCATGATAGTCTAGACATTTGAGTTATTGTTATTATTCCATTCAAAGAGTCTGAGACTTGAATGTTAGTGCCAAAGAAGTGGTCACTTGTATTGCTATCCTACTATAAACTTTTTTTTTAAAGTAACAAGTAACGGTACCAGAATCCTGATATGGAGCTAGACATGTATTGTTTTGTAACTTGTGAGTCATAAGACTCATAACCTCATAAATTATATCTGTTTATAAGAATGATGATAATAAACTTGTTATAATCATACAGTATCTAGGAAAGATGGAGCCAGTTGGGGCTTTGGGGGGTGTCTTACAAGCTAAAACAACATAGGTGAATAATCAATAATGGTGGTGTTAGTTTACCTTTGCTCTCTTGTTTTGGTTCCCTTGTTATTTGTTATTTTGAACTGCCATCGTATCTTGTGGATTTTCCACTATAAATTTTGAGAATAATGTCTCCAACTTGGGCAACTCTCTCTTTTTGAATGTGCAGTGATCAACCATCAACCAGCAATGCCAAAAATCTTATTGGTATGTGAAGCTTAATTTGAGTATGTAGTCTAGATCTGATTGTGTGTAAAGCAATGAATCTTAATTTGAGTATGCGATCTGGATGTACATGTAATTAAGACATTTCGCAAGTATTAAGAATGTTGTATTCAACTTGCAAATTCTCTCCCACTGAATACCTAAGTAGAACTTCATGTGAGATATTCTTTTTGGTAGTCAACCAAATGATCGCGTAGTGTTTCTATTTGTTTTAAATGTATGTAAGGTATTTTGGTGAGATCGTCTAACATACACTTTTAGTGAGATTGAGTGTTACGTCAGGTCGTTAGCCAATTTGTGCTTTTGACTTTTACATGCATGTTGCCTGTAAGAAGTGTTGGGAATATGCATATCTCAAGTCCCACACGGAAGAAATAAAGAGGAGAAGAGCTCCTTATTAATGAGATGTCTCTACACTAGTATAAGGCCTTTTGGAAAGGAGCCCAAAGCGGTCAATATTGTACTAGTGTGCGTATGAGCATCCATTGGCAGCCTAACAAGAAGTATTTTAGGGGACGTTTGGTTTGCAGAGTGGTATGGGGTTGGAATCAGGAATGGGTTAAGGTGGTAACGGGTTGAAATTTGATACTTAATACCATGTGTTTGGTTTGAAATATCTCACTAGCCTCTCCTTTTATTTGATACCTTAGGAATGGAATGAGCCAAACCCACCTTGCCCCAAAGGTTTCTAAACCCTATACTTCATGGGTTTGAAATATGGGTTTGAAATTCATACTTTTAACAACCAAACATATGGTATGGGTTTTAGTCATTCTAAGCCCATACCTCATACCTATATTCCATGAACCAAACGTCCCCTTAATCTTTTGCCCTTCTTTCCTATCAATCATGTTGCTTGCCGGAGTCTATCATCGTGGTAGTCTGGATTTTAATATCGTAGGCTTGAAAATTGAAATCGATAGTGCAGTAATTTCATGTCTGCACATGTGTTTATCCTGTTGGAAAAAAGGCCAAATGTGACATAATTGAAGTGAAGATCATGCAGATATTGTGAATTTCTGACTCATTGAAGTATCAGTGAAGTTTAAACTTTTGCTCCTCTCCGTTTCTTGGGGTTTCATCATCTGAATTTGTAATGTGTGATATGGAATATGGGTTTGGCTATAATCCTTATTGCTATTTTTCTTTTAAGGAGATAAAAGTAGAAGACTATTAAGTATAAGGAGCTTTTAGTATCTAAGTCATTTAAGTAATTTCTAGGTCTATGTGATGCACATTGGTTATCATCAGCTCTGTTCCTGTTTCCCACCTTGATTTTTGGCTCCTTATTCTTTTTACTTCCATTCTTCGTTCTTGAAATTAGAAGACTTGTGTATACGTCAACCATTTTAGCTGGTAAGTTGTCGAGGAATTGTGCTCGTGATCAGTTTGCATTATCAGCTTTAAGCCCTCCGAACATCAAGATAAGTGGGAAGAGAAAAGGGGGAAGGAAGGTAACTTTGTTGCAGTTGGTGCAACTTTTGTCGGCGATCCAGTATTGACACCTAAGTATCGGGGTTAATCTTGGTGGTTTTTTAGTCATCAGCTTGTGCTGAAGTTTGATAAAAATGTTGGTTGCAATTAAAAAAATTAATAGATCAATTATAGGCTTGAAGTGCTGCAATAAAAAATAAAAATTGGAATACTAAATAAATTGCAACCTCTCATAAGTCAACCTGATCTGAGCACACGAGCAAAACCCCTAAGAGTGGAAGGGAATAGAAGAATAAGATAATTTCTTTCCCCAAGTTACCTCTAATGAGAGTTAAGATTAATCCCATAACCTCATAGTTGCGAGATAATAATTCTTACTGCTAGATGAAGTACTACTTAATTTTACTTCGTGTATATATGTGAATGTCAACGAGCATGTCAAAATCAATATGGAAAAAAAAAACTTAACACCTTCTATTTCTGTATTTAAGAAGGCCCATCAGAATTAATGAAACAATACTCATACAAGAAAAGAAAACTACAGGTACCAATTTTATCAGATGTCTCCAAAGAGAATTACTACAGGTACCAAAAGAAGGTGGTAACTCAACTAAGTGATTAACCACTTATTTTATAATAAAACACATCGTGTTTATTCCAATACATTTAATTATGCACTAAAATATATGAAAGTGAATAATTCCACACCCAACTACCAATCTTGAACATTGAATTTTTTCCACTATAAAAGGATAGAATGTATCATCTTAATTAAACTACTCTAACCTTAAAAAAAAGCTGTTCAAACCTTAAACTCTTCAACACAAAAAAATGTCACCTAATACTAATATTATTATCTCTTATATCAGTGTTCTAGTTGTTGCTTCTTATGTTGCTTATGCAACTGATCCTAATCAG
Source organism: Chenopodium quinoa (assembly GCF_001683475.1). Taxonomy (NCBI): domain Eukaryota; kingdom Viridiplantae; phylum Streptophyta; class Magnoliopsida; order Caryophyllales; family Amaranthaceae; genus Chenopodium; species Chenopodium quinoa. The sequence goes on along the minus strand of NW_018745174.1, from coordinate 1,616,390 downwards.
CTCCAAGATTTCTGCGTTGGGGTAAATAATCCTATTGATGGATGTAATGTTCTATCTCTTATTTTAAATTACTTTCATTATATTCAACAATAACTCTAAGTTTAATTTTAACACGCATATATGTCACCTAATTAATACTAATCATAATACTTTCATGCTCTTTTGTTCCTTAAATATTGCATTTCTTGCATTTTTTATTCTTAGACACTCTCTTATTCAACCACATATGTATTTTAATTTAGACGAAATAAAAAAGGTCTTATGAAATGTTGTTAGATTGATCAATTTTAAATTTTTAAGGTTGAAAGCTGAGCTGTGATAGATCTATAAGCCTTCCCATGGTGCAATATTTGAAAAATAGAAGATCGAAAAAGTATAATAATCCTCTTTTCTTTCATTTTCTTTATTTACACAATTTTAAAAATATTAGTATATGTATGTAATAACAACATTAATTTCATATCTATCATATTGTATGTCTAATTTAATTATTGTAAAATTATTATAACATATTTGTCTCTTCAAAGTAGGGTTGTGCAAAACTATCCGAAAAAACCGAACCGTAACCGAACCGAAAAATTGGGTACCCGAACCGTTTAAAGAAAACAGGGCGGGTAACCGAACCGATAAGAATTTAACGGTTCGGGTAACGGGTACCCGTTAACACTGTTTCGGGTACCCGAATGTCCCGAAAATATTTTTTTTTCGAAATCTCAAATGAAAAATGTCAGTTTTTTTTAGAAAAAAAGAAACAGAAAATAAAGAACAAAAAAGTGAAAACCCTAAACTTCGTTCTTTTCTCATTTCTCAGTCATTCACTTCACTCAGCCTCCATCCCCCTCTCTCTCCTCCTCTTCTCTAATGTCTCTGCCTCTGGTTCTCTAATCTCCATTCTCCATTCACTCCTTCATCTCCTCCATTGAAGCGGCTCTGTTCTTTCACTCCTTCATCTCCTCCATTGAAGCGGCTCTGAGCTTTCACTCCTTCATCTCCTCCATTGAAGCGGCTCTGAGCTTTCACTCCTTCATCTCCTAATGTCCTCAGGTAATTAACTAATTATCCCTTTGCCAGATCTAATTATTTGCAATGAATTGATTAAATTCAATTAAACTTAAACTCTTGTTTTAATTTCACAGATCGCAGATTCAATTTAGGGCTCTGCGTACTTCGACTTCTCCATTGAAGCGGCTTCTGAGCTATACGCCTATACTCCTTCATCTCCTCCATTGAAGCGTACTTCGACTTCTCCATTGAAGCGGCTCTGAGCTTTCACTCCTTCATCTCCTACATTGAAGCGGCTCTGAGCTTTCACTCCTTCATCTCCTCCATTGAAGCGTACTTCGGCTCTCCATTGAAGCGGCTTTTGAGCTTTCACTGTTGAGGTAATTTACATTTTATAGTATCTGACTATCTGTGGTTTTTTCGGATTTGTAATTGTTTTTTTTTCCTGATTTTTTATTGTGGTACTATTAATTTTTTTTTTGTTTTTTTGGGAGGAATGGTACTTATTATGGTTTTCAGAATTGAGGTTTTTTTTTATTATTTTTTGTCAAGTTGTGTCTGTTAGATTTAGATGAGTGAATAAGGTGAGATTTCTGTTTTTGATGTGGAAATAAGGTTGTTGAGAAAAAACAAGGATTTAGAGTGATGTTGTTGTGTGATGTTGCTAAGCATCTATAGTTGCTGTGTACTAATGTTGTTGAGCATCTATAGTGTTGTGTGATGGCTTCCTGTGTGTTGAGCATCTATAGAGTTGTACATGATAATCATGTAGTCCAATATGATTTATTGTAACATGAGTTAATTACAAGCATTTTAAGAAAATGTTTTAAGATTTATTGTAGTCCAATATGATAATCATGTAGTCCAATATGATTTATCTAGTTGCTTCTACTCAGGTTAATCTGTCAATGTATGGTTTAACAGAATTGAGTAATATTCGTCAGCTGGAATTTGGTTTAACAGTAACTTGTGTGGCTGTGTACATCATCTTTTGGACTCATTTTTAGTAATACTTGCCTAAGGTACTGCAAGGCTCACAAAGTGATTATATGGTGTAGTTGTACCAATAGTTTTTTTTTATTTCACTTGCTTGTCTGAGATTTTATGATTGTGTATTTGTGTGACGTGGAAAAGTTTTTGTCCTGTTTGTTTCTAACAGACATATGTCCTGGATGTTCACCCTTTCAACCCTCATATAGCTATGACTCATTCTTGTTATTTGTGTATACATGATTGAACTTATTTGTTTTTTTTTTCATTTGTAGGAGTGTATGGAATCTGGAAGTAGTGGGGATATGGAAGACTCATCGGCTACAAGTCAAGCTCCTCCAATTCCAAGTCCTCCTCCCGAGCCTTGGGAGTATGACCCTTGTCCAATGACGGAAAATAATGACCCCTTTGACCAGCAAAATCAATCAAACCAACCTTCTGAACCTGCTGATGCTGCTGCCCCCTTAAGTGAAACTTCAAATAAATCTAGAAAAAGGCGCTCTCCTCATTGGGAGCATTTTATAAAGAAGGATGGAGAAAACAAGGCTGAATGTATCTATTGTCATACATTCATTGGTTGTGCATCACTTCAAGGTACCTCCGGCATGAAGAACCACATAAAGCGGTGTAAGGAATACCCCCCAAACATTGATCAAAATCAACAACTATTGTCCCTTAGTCAACAAACTCTTGATGGGAATCTCGTGGATAAAAAAAAAGGTAGACTTGAGCTGTGGAAATTCAATCAAGAAGATAGTAGGAGAGCTCTGGCAAAGATGGTGATCATGGATGAAATGTCTTTTAGAATGGTGGAGCATGAAGGTTTTTGCAACTTTATGAAGGTAACACAACCCTTTTTCATTATTCCTTCTCGATGGACAGTGACTAGAGATTGTTTTAGGATTTATTTGGATGAGAAAAAAAGTTTGAAAAGTTTTTTTAGTAAGTGCACTTCACGTATAAGTCTCATCACTGATACTTGGACTTCTTGCCAAAATATGAATTACATGTGTTTAACCGCTCACTTTATTGACCAAAATTGGAAATTGCATAAAAAATAATTAACTTTTGTATAATTGCTGGTCATTCTGGTGAAACAATTGGTAAATCTGTCCAAAAGTGTCTACTTGAATGGGGTATTTCTAGAGTAATGACTGTCACTGTAGATAATGCAAGTTCAAATGATGTTGGCATTCAATATTTGAAAAGAAGGTTTGAAAATTGGAAGACATTAGTTTTGGGTGGTCGGTTTTTACACATGAGATGTTGTGCTCACATATTAAGTTTAACCGTTAAAGAAGGATTGAAAGAAAGTGATGTGTCAATAAAAAGAATTCGTTGTGCTGTTAGGTATGTAAGATCATCGGGTAGAACTTTGATTTTTCGTATGAAGTAGAAGATATGGATTCTGATGTAGATGTTGCGGAATTAGAGTTTGAAAGGCATGTGGGTTCATGTGTTGGAGTACAAGGGAAAAATGAGTTGGCCAAGTATTTAGAAGATGATAGAGAAGTTAATCCCGCCGGAAAAAGCTTTGATTGTTTGGGGTGGTGGAAAAAATATGGTGAAAGGTATCCAACAATAGCTCTCATGGCTAGAGATGTACTTGCCATTCCCGTATCAACAGTCGCTTCCGAATCAGCTTTTAGCACCGGTGGTCGAGTGCTTGATTCATTTCGTAGCTCACTCTCAACTAAGATGGTTGAAGCCTTGATTTGTGCACAAGATTGGTTACGTACATCTCAAGGTCCTCTTATACTTGAGGAGAGACTTGAAGATATGGAAAAAATTGAATCAGGTAACATTTAAATATTTTCTCTCTTTTTTTTAATCTCATTATCTTGTTAATTATTCATTAACTTTTTTTTAATTTTTTTTGAAGAAATGTTACCTCTTGGTGAGGAACACTCTCTCTTTGTTGATGATGATTAATTGATTAGAGGCAACAACTTATAATCATGAAGGTTGGTGGTGATTGTATTGAAGGCCGGAAGTCATTGAAGGCTTGGAGTATTTTATGAAATATGATTACTATGGACTGTTTTTGTTTTAAAACTATAAACTATGGACTTTTTTTTTGTTATGTATTGGTTTATTATTGTTAACTATGGACTTTTTTTTTTAAAGAAACAATATGTTTGTATCAAGTATTTGTTCATTTGTAATCGGGTTGAGTGCTGTGTTATATGTGTATTCAGGTTTAAATATCAGCCTATTAGGCTGTTATTTGTTACAAAAAAAATCATAGTACTAATAACAATAATTAATACTAGAAAAACAGGTGGAAGTTTGGACAAAAATATTATTAAGCAGGTGGGTACAAGGAGGAGTTCAGGCAGCCAAGTAGGAGAGGTGAGGAGGCAGCAGCCTCAAGGACAGGGACTGGTAGGTTGCCAAAGCGGAAGACAGCGATAGTTGTAATTATTTTTGTTATTTGTGTATTTAAGTTCAATTGTTATAGTTCAAAAAATAGGAAGTAAAAAAAAAACTAGTAAAAACTAAAAAGCATCTAAAAACGAATTGCAAAGCAGGTTTTAAATAAATAAAAAGACCCAAAAAAAAAAAAATCAGCTTATTGGTTCGGTTCGAATATTTGGTTCGGGTACCCGTATTTTCGGCTATCCGAATTTACGGGTACCCGAACCTTATCGGAACGGTTCCGGGAATCGGTTTTAGCCTTAACGGTTATCGGGTACCCGAACCAATAACGTTATCGGAACGGGTACCCGTCCCATGCTCTCCCCTACTTCAAAGATATCTGATAAAATTGGAACAATACGGAAATTATTATATCAGATTTTGTAAGGCTTTTACTATTATATAATCAATGATATTAAATTTACTTGGCAAATAAAAACATGTCTATTGTTGAGAACTAAAAAGGGGAATAATGTTACAAGAACAATAACATAAATAAATCTAGTGTATTGGGTTTTCATTTTGAATTGTTAGTTTATGGATGGCTTTAAACTGTTTTGATATTTTTGTACATTAGAACTAAATTTTAACGTAAATACATGATTTTCATTATTTTAGAGAGATTATTATTTGATCCTTACTTCGTTTTGGGGTATAATTTTCTTAATTATTACAGTATTTGTGAACGGACTGTTTTGTAAGAATCCAATGGAGGTGACAGTGGACGACTTCCTCTTTCAAGGGCTAAATATACCAGGAAACACAGACAACCAAGTAGGCTCCAATGTCACACGAGTTACCGCGGAGAACCTTCCAGGTCTAAACACCCTTGGTATATCACTGGCTAGGATTGATGTCGCACCTTATGGTGTTAACACTCCCCACCATCATCCTCGCGCCACTGAGGTCCTTACAGTGCTTGAAGGAACCTTCTATGCTGGTTTCGTAACTTCCAACCAACCAAATGGTAATAACAAGTTATTCTCCAAGATACTTTATAAAGGAGATGTTTTTATATTTCCTCAAGGCCTCATACATTTTGAAACCAATATTGGGCGTACTCCTGCTGTTGCCCTGTCTCCGTTCAGCAGCCAAAACCTGGGTGTCGTCACAACCGCTGCAGCTACATTCGGGGCTAGTCCACCCATCCCAGTTGATGTTCTAAGCAGGGCCTTCCAACTTAGTCCTGTAATCGTAAGGAACCTTCAGTCACGCAGATTTCAATGAGCCTCTAATTAAAAAAAATTGGAGTTGAGACTGATTTTATAATAAAACGTTTGTGTGTTTTGGAATATGCTTGTCCATGTAAAATAGGACAAGTGATGTAATGATCTTTGTTTCATATGTTGTTTGATGAAGCATATCCTACTAAACTACTCTTGTTTGAATAAAGTTGTAAAATTGCGAGTTTATGAAGTGGACTAATTAAGTACTCCGTAGTAAGTACCATTCCTTTCGGCTCATATGATAGTAAGTAACTAGTTTATTCCCTCTTTAATAGCGGTATCACTACCAAAGACAACAATCCCTACATTCTCATTATTCTCAAGATTTAAGGCTATTCCTTTCACACCTCTGGCAAATTCCACCATTTCCCCGGCTTGAATCTCGTTCAATCCATAAACACGTGCAATCCCATCTCCAACTGAAACCACTCGACCGATCTCATCCACTTGAAAATTCGTGTAAAAGTTGGTAATTCTACTTTCTAATAGAGTCGTTAGTTCCGCAGCTCTGGAAGAAAATTCCATGATTCAAAAATAGATAGGCAGAGTTAACAGATAAGGCCGCCCGGGGAATAAATATAACGATAGACCTGGTTGCGGATCAAGGCCTTGTCGCCGTTGATCAGGAGGTCCAAGCAATCATATTGGCTCAGTACTGGAGCCTCCTTTGGGCTCTCAGTAACCGCGATTACAAGGTCATTCACGGTCAATTCTGGGGGTAATTGCCTTCCAGAAATCACTATCAAATCCTCTAATTTAGAACATACATTATATTATATTATATTATTCATTATTTAATACCTCTTATAACTCAGGTGGAGCGCTTTGCGTGTCCGACCTAGTTGAAGAGGTACTTGACGAAAAAGACAGACTATCATCGAAGATAAAAGAGAAATCACTGGGCGTAGGATTTTCATAGAGTAAAAAAAAATGTTAATTCATGCCCGCCTTACCTTAGTTCAATATTCCGCCCCCTCCAAAAAAGAAAAGAAAGACTTCAATGTCGCCTTAACTACTACTACATTACGCAAGCTCCACCAATACCTATCGCGAAAGCGTACTCGGCGTCCATCTGGAGTCAAAGTTCCTGGTGAATACGGAATGGCGAATGGTTTGGTTCCGTTTCAATTTCCTAGACTTACAAAAGAGAATTGTGAGAATTGGGCAATTAGAGCCTTGCTAGGATCACAAGATGCTTGGGAGATAGTTGAGAAAGGTTATGTAAAGCCAGAAGATGAAACTTCTTTGCCCACTCAGAGGGATACCTTGCAAAAGGCTAGGAAGAAGGGCTTTAGTTAGGCGGCGAATCTTCATTGAAGTGATGTTAGCTAGGGCCTTTCCTCAAGCCAGTCTTGAAGCAGGAAGTGTTGTACCTTGAAGGTATGTCCTGGTATTTTGACTTGACCTCATATCATATACTTATTACTGTTCTCTAGAAGGTCAGCCGACCGGCTTGGTTGTTGAGGAGATATTTCATTTTACTTGACTTCCTTTTCTAGCCAGGAGTTGGCCTGTTCTTGAAGAGTTTATGAGACAGGATAGTTTAGAGAGGAAGCGAAGCCAGCTTGTAATAAGAAGAGTATAAAGAAAAAACCTAAAGCAAGTGAGTGAGTCCTTTCCCTTTTCAAGATAGTCTTCATCCTTGAAGCTCTAGGCATGCAAGCCAGTCAGCTAGACTATAGGGTTAGGTTCCTTGGCCTAGCCGTAGTCCTGTTGGTTGCAAGTTTGAAAACCAGTTTCTTAGTCTTTTTAAGGTTCCCGCCACGAAAAAAAATAGAAGAAAGTTCGTCTCGTATCGGTATTCTTCAATCCTGTCCGATAATGCCAGCGGAAGTTCAGTTCACGGTTCAAGCGAAAAAAGGAAAGGAGTTGACTACGATTAACGAGTATAAAGCATAGAAAGCGGAATGAAATGAAGTTTCAATGGAAAGGGGAATCGCCATTTCACAGCCGCTCCTCCACAACTATCTTAAAATATCATAGCAGCACCCTTGCCGTAGGTGCGTACGCGAGTGAGCTTGTGAGAGCTAGTCTAGTTCATGTTTATGGGACTAGGTTGCCCGGCTTGCATAGGTCTTATAGGTATAGTCAAGGTACAACTTTTCTGACTTGAAAAGAGAGAGGCTAGCTGAGAGTCTTTACACTGATAGTCTTTCACTTTTTTGGGCTATGGATCGCAGAGGTACCTCTGGCCGAGGATGAGGACATATTTTTCGTAACAGAAACAAAATCAGGGGTGAACCTTAGTAGCCTTATCGCTACGAATACGCCGGGTTAACTAATGCCTCCGTATAATATCAGAAGGGAGTTCTTATGAAAGGAGTGTCATCTTAATAAAGTTACCGATTGCAGACTTTTAAAGTACTTATGGATATGGATATAAATATGCTGATGGCGAATCTGTGGAGTAAGCCTTTGTTGCATCGTCACTTTCGGATCAAGATCTAGAAGAGGCTTTTGCGCCCGCCTCCTTCTCTTCAGAGATATGGAACTCCAAGCCATCAACATTTTGGAAAACAATATACCTTGATGCAAACCTATATTCCCCTTAAACCTCCCCACCACCCATGAAAAGAAATACTACATAGGGCCTCCTCAGCCCGCCCTGGTTCAAATACCTTTCTTTTTCACTTTATCCTACCCTATGGAAGAACTCATCCATTGTGTCATTTTCATACTGATGTTCAAAGGGAGCAGTAGCTTCTAGCCTTGGTCTTTCTGGATTAACAGATTTAGGTGCGGACGTTGACAACAATTCTCTCTTTATTTAGCGAGTGACTCCGCCTCGAATGAGTCCGCGGACGGGGGATTTTGGCAAAGCTCTTTTCTCTTTCCCCTTATCTTGTTCAAAGGCGCAGAGCCTCTATCAGATGACGATTGAATGGCTTCCACCACGACACGAAGAACTACTCCTTTCCTTATTTACGAAAAAAGTACTCTTTTTGTTGAACCAACGAGTGAAGTTCTGCCGCTAAGACTAAGAGTGATTATGAAAGCTTTCCCCTGACTGAACCCAACGACTCTCGAGTCTTTCAATAGAAAGAGTCAAGGGGCAAACAAAAAAAAAAAAGCCCCCCTAGTTTAAGTGATTTCGGTCCAGCTAACCGCCTAATTCCCGGCTAAAAGCTTACGCTATTATCGGTACAGAGAGAATGGACTTGATCCCTGATTAGGCCTTAGAGCAGTCCGGCGTGGACGAGACTTCGAACCCTGCGGTTTCCTCTATTCAACGAGTGTACGTTCGTTTCAAAGAACTTACTTTTGACTGACACTATTTAGGAAATCCAAGCAAGGACTAGATTCCTCGAATACCTGAAATAAAGATGATCATAGAAAATGTAAATTACCAAGCAAGACTCTTAATTTGCAATCGCCACTTCAAATCATATACCAACCCCCCTACTCTCACTTACGATTTTTTGGTTGCTTATGTTATCCTCTATTTCCATCTACTACGATAAATAAGCTTCAAGATCGTTCCACACCTTGTGTCTTTTTTGGATATCCCTCAAATCATCGTGGTTACAAATTTTATTCTTTCTCATCTAAGAAAATTTTCATTTGTCATCACGTATATTTTGTGGAAAATGAGTTCCCATTTGCAAAGCTGCATACTCCTACTTCTTCATCATATGATTTTCTTTAAGATGGGTTATCACCTTACGTGAAAAATCAAATCCAAAATCCACCAACTTCACAACCTCAGGCCCAAAATTATCTTCCTCCTTCACCGGCCCAGCTTGTGAACAGACCTGGTCAGGTCCCACAGCCCGGCTCGCCTGTTGTCCAGCCCACTTTGAGTTCAGAAACCAAACCCGTTACGAGAAGCCAACACGGTCTTTTTAAACCAAATAAAAAAGACCAACATGGCTTACTTACTCATGTCACAATATATCCTATCCCTCGTAACCCCGTGTCTGCACTTAAAGACCCGAATTGGAAAATGGCTATGGATAATTAATTTAATGCTCTAATTAAAAATAAGACGTGGGATTGAGTGCCCCGTCCTCCTGATGTTAATGTTATTCGGTCTATGTGGATGTTCAGACATAAGAAAAAAGATGACGGTTCTTTTGAGAGGCATAAAGCCCGACTTGTAGGTGATGGTGCAAGTCAACAAGTTGGCGTGGACTGTGGAGAGACTTTTAGCCCGGTAGTCAAACCGGAAACCATACGAACTGTGCTAAGTCTTGCTCTCTCTAAATCTTGGCCAATTCATCAGTTGGATGTAAAGAATGCCTTCTTACATGGTGAACTGAAAGAAACAGTGTACATGCATCAACCATTGGGTTTTAAGGACCTAGATCGTCCTAATCATGTATGTCTTCTGCGGAAATCACTATACATGCTCAAGCAAGCTCCTCGAGCCTGGTACAAACGATTTGTCGGCTATGTTTCTTCTATTAGGTTCTCTCAAAGTCAGTCCGACAACTCTCTTTTCATCTACCGGAATGGTACGACATTAGCTTACATTCTTCTCTATGTGGATGATATCATCCTCACTGCTTCTTCTGACACCCTTCGCAAGTCTATCATGACACTTCTCAGCTCAGAATTTGCTATGAAAGATTAGGGTCCACTGAGTTACTTCTTGGGTATAGCAGTAACTCGTCATGCAGGTGGTCTATTTTTGTCTCAGAAAAAGTATGCAAAAGAAAGAATTGAGCGTGCAGGCATGTCATCTTGTAAATCTTGCCCTACTCCGGTTGATACTAAACCGAAACTTAGTGCTAAAAAAAGCACTCCGTATGAGGATCCATCCCACTACCGCAGTCTAGCAGGAGCTCTCCAATATCTCACTTTCACGAGACCAGACATTTCTTATGCGGTATAAAAAATCTGCCTATTTATGCATAATCCAATGGATGAACATATGCAGGCTCTCAGGCGCATCCTGCGCTATATTCAGGGAACACTTCATCATGGACTCAATCTTTATCCTTCTTCAGTTTCATCTTTGATATCATATACGGATGTAGATTGGGGTGGATATAACATTTACGATTGGTAATGCTATTCCCTTGACTTTGGAAGACGGGAACCTTCTTCCTAAGAATGAGATCGACGCTCATTTAGAGCGGTCAATATCTAAGTATATTGATTTATATGAAGAAGATTCAGTTCATAAAATGACTATTCGAGTCTACACTGAAGCTAAAAAGAGTGAAATTCTTATTTTCCCCAAGATTATAGAAAAACCGAGCTTTTAGAATTCCTTGAAACATTTGATTCCATTAAATCAATTGATCCTATCAGTACTAAAAAGATCAGGCACCGAAATAAAAAGTATCCAACCTATATCCCATCTGGGCAATCTAAAAGTCAAAATAGGAAACCCTTCCTGGTAGCTGATACGGAGACAATTTCATTAGATAAAGAGAAAGGTGCAAGAGTCCACAGTACCTTAAGGATTCTGTAAGAAGGTAAGTTCCGATTTTCATTTAGCTTCCATTTCGTGAGTCTCACAAGAGGGTCCGCATGCCAAAAAAGACATAGTGCCTACTACGCCCCTAAATAAAGGATAAGGAAATTGGACACGAGCGAGAGCTAGACTGACTCTTGGCCCAATGCTCGTGGGCGATGAAGACTGACGACCCCTTCTGCCTAACTTTCTCTTTGCAAGAATTAGCTCTTCGAGAATGCGCTGCAAGCCTAGGATTCGTATCATCTAGCGTATAATCCCAATTGGCTGAATTGGCTCTGGATTCTCTTAGGTTAGAAAAAGAATTCCCATTCCCGGTCCAATCAAAGTACTACTGACTTTTTAGCAGATTCAATAGCTGCGGTTTCATGAAATGAAAAGATACCTTCTAAGGAAGGGAAGGAAGAACGACATGCATATATGGTAAAAGGTGCAAGAGTCCACAGTACCTTAAGAAGGTAAGTTCCGATTTTCATTTAGCTTCCATTTCGTGAGTCTCACAAGAGGGTCCGCATGCCAAAAAAGACATAGTGCCTACTACGCCCCTAAATAAAGGATAAGGAAATTGGACACGAGTGAGAGCTAGACTGACTCTTGGCCCAATGCTCGTGGGCGATGAAGACTGACGACCCCTTCTGCCTAACTTTCTCTTTGCAAGAATTAGCTCTTCGAGAATGCGCTGCAAGCCTAGGATTCGTATCATCTAGCGTATAATCCCAATTGGCTGAATTGGCTCTGGATTCTCTTAGGTTAGAAAAAGAATTCCCATTCCCGGTCCAATCAAAGTACTACTGACTTTTTACCAGATTCAATAGCTGCGGTTTCATGAAATGAAAAGATACCTTCTAAGGAAGGGAAGGAAGAACGACATGCATATATGGTAAAATATATATAAGTAGGATCAATCCCCCTCTTAAGGTTAGACTTTGTTCGCTTAGCCTCATCGTCGTTTGGAAGGGAAGTAGACAAACTAAATTGGAAACCGCAGGGAGGGCTGCAAAGCTTTACGTGTGTCAACGAAGTGATTAACTTGCTAGAAGCACAACCGAACCCGCAAGCACGATGGACCGCCGACAATCATATAATATATGATTTCACTCTTTTTATTTCATTTGTTGCGAGCTTAGTTGAGCATGGAGCTGGTCTGTGGGAGGGTAAGATTCTCTCTCCTTCTTTCTTTCGAACTTTTCTCTTAAGTCTTTTAATTTTGAACGAAGGGCGTAAAGACGAGTTCCAAGAGTCGTCTAAGCACATCCATTCTCTTAGGGCTTAGGGGATGCCAAAAGCTAGCCTCACTCTCATATCTCTTTACCTTTCTACCACGGTCGAAGGAATGTGTCCCAAGGCAGCAGGTAAGGTAATCGGAAAATTGATCAAGGGCTTCTCCTACAAAGACGATCGCGAATGGGGCTCCCCTGCAACCTAATTCCTTCCCTCTCACCCGAGTCTTAATCTCAAAGAAAGGGAATTGGCCCTGATACGGCTTCGAAGACTGTTAGACATGGACTGCTAGCGGAGTGGAAAGAAGGACTTGTTACATCCTCAAAAGAGTGAAAAGTACCTCAACGAATAGAAAAAAAGTAAAGACAAGAAGAAATCCAGTCTAGCCGCAATAAACTACATGAAAGCAAGCAGAGGAAGTGGGGAAGTACTTGAGAGAATGGAGGGCAGGGACCCCTAATCGAAAGCAAGGTGCGTAGCGGGAATCGGGATATACTGATTAACCTACCTTTGGAGAGCTGCGAATCCTTAGATTGCTACCAACTAGACTAAAAGATAGAATGAAGATAGTGCTTGACTTACATACGTTATTTCCTAAACGAAGGGTATACCAATCAACAACATGGGAGAGGTCAAAGACCAATTGACGAGTTTACCTGGATGAACCATTTGAACTAGTCAATTTCAAACGAGAAACCACCCTCGTGGGTGACTGGCCATATTAGGTTCCAAAGCAGTATATCCTCTTTTCTAAGCTAGAAAGCTAGTTCACAATAAAGCAGAGGGGTAGCTAATGGAAAGCTACAAAGCAGGGGAAGGAGCTAGACCACCACTTTCTGGCCTAAAATCTCAAGTTACCTGCTCTCAAGGAATGAGACTACTGGTACCAAAACTTCACCTTGATCAGTTGAAAGTTTCACTCCCTTTGTTTCCTCTTGCAACTTCTATACCAAGAAAATCTCTCATCTTTCCCAGATCCTTGATTGTGAATGCCTCATCCAAATGCATCTTCAAGAATAGTTGGAATTGGAGTCCCTGCATTGTGATCTACATCTTCTTCACAGTGCAGTTGTGGCAACATCTGTATACAGTGAGGAAGCTTGTTAAACTCTTCTGAACTTTGCTTAAAAGGAAATATATGCTCCTTAAACTCTACATCTCTTGACACAAAGATCTTCCTTGTCTCTAAATCCATTAATCTGTAAGCTTTTTGTCCACCAGGGTAACCTAAAAGGACACATCTCACACCCTTTTCTGTGAGTGTTAACTGCATAACAAAGGCATCCCACCACCCTAAGGTGATCATAATCAGGAAACTTCTTCATCAATCTTTCATAGGGGGTCTTTCATTTGAGCACAGAGGATGAAAGTCAATTAATGATGTGAGTTGTTGCTAGAACACACTCTCCCCATAAATTCTTAATCTGTTGCAGTTTAGAAGATGCCCTGATGTGTTTACTTCTGAAGTTGAGTGGGCCATTAAATGTGGCAGAAAAAATAAGCCTCAACATTAGATTTATTTTATGTTTTTTCAATTTGTAGCTCTCTCTCTTCTGTCATGTGTTTTATAATGTATTATATGTGTTTTAAAATGTTGACTATGATTAACACTTCTTCTTTCCGCTTCCTTGATACACTTGCTTCGTTTTGAAGGAGGGGAAACTATAAAATGGCTAAGAGAAGTACTTCTCTTTGGAGCTTGTTTTTGTCCCCAAGGGTTAGAGCTGCAGCTTCTGCTTCACCTGGGTTTTCTCCTCAATGCGGACTGAAACTTATATACTTCAATAGTTCGCTAACCACTTAGAGCTGTTTTGCAGTTAAGGATATAAGCTAGTTGGTTCTTTGTCTCATATGGCTCTTCGATTAGGACTTTTGGGGGAAGGGTAAAGACTGCCCAATGGGCTCATTCCTAGTGAATAGAGGGTTGTAATAGCTTAAGCGAAGCTTTTGGAAAGAATGCGTTTTTGAGTTTGGTTGGTTTGTCTATGTGTGTGTAAGTTGAACGACTTGAGTTCGTTCGACTAATGGGGGGGGGGGTGCCATAATTGGTAGCTCGTTAGTCTCTCTTGCTGGCCAAAAAGAATCTAAAAGCGGAGTCTTTGTCTTCGCTTCCCTAGTCTGACTGATTCATCCGTTAAAAGAAGAAGTCATAAAGCACGAGGAACTATTTAAGTAGGCCTTAGTTAAGGCATCCTTCGACAGGTGATCGACCAACAATGATATAAAAAAGAATGAAGATAGATATAGCGTTAAGGAGATAACAGCTCGAGAAGCAACAAGGGCTAAGAGGAGATAGGTGTTTGCTTCTAGCTCTACGGCTAGAAATTACCTTTGCTTGTATGTTCACAAGTAGTTTTACCAAAGCGAAAACGACTAGAAAAGGGTCTCCTGTTTAGAATGTTTTTTCAATTTGTAGCTCTCTCTCTTCTGTCATGTGTTTTTACAAAAATTTTATATTCCTATATGAGAAATGAAACGTCACTTTTTCTACAATATGATTAAATTAAGGTACTTTACTAGTAGTTACTCGACATCCTTCTGCCTTCAATGCCATAACATCATTTTCTGAGTCAGGCTGCATGAAAAAACAACCATACATGTGTTCTCTCTCTTCTGTCATGTGTTTTATAATGTATTATATGTGTTTTAAAATGCCGGCTATGATTCCTTAGCTTAGTACAAGGTTGAAAAGAATGCTTTGCATTCCAAGTGGGGTTCCATAGCGGAGAAGAAGGAGCGAAGTCTTAACTACCACACACGCTACTACTAAACTACTAGCACTCTACGAGTAGATTAGTTGAGTGACTAGACTGAGACTCTCTTTGATACCAATCACTACACTCAAGAAAGTTGCAAAAATCATAAAGGTCCACAGAAGGTTGGGAAGTAGTACGCCCGGTTCACGAGGTTCTACCACTGCAGGACCCAATCATAGTCAAAAGGTCTTCATCTTATTCGCCGCCGAAAAAACCTTTATACTATAAAAAAGGTCTTCATCTTCGGGCAAATCAACATCGTCTTCGGCTTCGGCATCGAGGCATTCTATTCTAATAATAAAAAATGGCAAGACAGAAAGGTGTCAGTAGAACTTACCCTCCCCCCCGGTAGAACTTACCCCCCCTCCTACGAAAAGAAAAATAAAAACGTTCAAAATGCAAAAAAAAAACCAATGTATTAGAGAATACCTTCTATTGGAAATTCGGAAAAGCCCGGGAGAACTGACAGAATCGGAGCTATTAAAAGCGCTTACAGGAGAAGGGGCCTTTGGCTACAAATCCATCGTAATCGCGGAAATAGAAGAAAACAACAAATTTTTTTACTTAATAGGACTTCAAACACTAAATGCATCAAAGAACAACTACAAGAAAAAAAGTAAAAAGCTTTTTCCTGAAGTGAAAGAAGAAAACTTCTGCGCCTCCGCGAAAAAGGGAGTTGGGTCGTGGGCAAGCTCCCTGTGCGCGCCGAACATGAGAATCATCCACTGTTCTGGCGAACTTAAAAAGTCCCAACTTTTTAGTATCGCACATCAGAGCAATAAGAAGAAAGCTTTCTTAAAAAAACCAAGCCCATCAAAAGAGGCGGGAGCTCTAAAAACCAATGCAAAAAAAAAACCAATGTACAGAGGGTTATTGAGATCCGTTTTTAAATTTATTTCTTCCACGATAAAAATGGTTTATCGAACCGCTCTAAACCGTTTTGTCTGCCTATGTGTTTGGAGCTGTTTTACGGCCTACTTCTTCCTGTACAAAGACGCTGCCAGCATCACCCCGAGATGCTGTGGCACCTTAATCTCAAGGAATTCCTGGTTTGGCTCTTCGACTTTCAAACCCCAGGGCTCCCCTCGGAGTGGTACGAAATACCGAGCAAAAAAACAGGAAAAATTGAAAAGTTGATTCAATTCATTAAAAACATTTCCTTCTTTATTTCATGGCTCTCTTCGTTTTTCTCCAACGTTATTAAACTAAAAGATCAAATCCATCGTGTGTATTCGTGGATAAAAGAACATTTCCGCGACGGTTAAGTTAACAAAAAACTTAAGAAGGACAAGTCGTAACAAGGTAGCCGAAGGGAAACTTTTGGCTGGATCAAATCAATCTTTAAAGTGGTGTGAGCCCCTGTGTCGTGACTTTCACTGTTGGCGTTGGCGGTTTGAGTATTATTAACGCTATTGCCGGGGCATACTGTGAGAATCCTCCAATGATTATGGGACTAGCCGGGGGTTACATCAGAGGAGACGGAATCCCAGAGAAAAGCACGCCGCAGGGCGAAGCTGTCGCATTGTTTGCCCTAATAATGGCCTTTTTGATTTCATTCGTATTCCGACTTTTGGTACTGATTTCAGTTGGAGATGGGATTGCACGTATGAGTTCAGCGAAAACTCAAGAAAGAGTCGCTTGTGGCCCCAGGCCACCCCGGACATAGTCTATCTTCGTTAGTCTTGCCTTTTCTTGAAGATTACGATGAACCGAGTAACCAAAAGTCACGATCGGTGGGTCGAAACCCAGATCATTATTCTGGTGAACGCTGGTTCAAATCCAGCTCGTGACAAGACCATGGTCATATAGATGGGAGGATAGCCCTTTTAGGAGAGTGTTTGTCTATCCAACTTATTGTGGTTAAGCTGCTAAGAGCGGTGTCGGGTTTATGCATGAAAGTCTAGGGGAGACAACCCAAGTAGTTCGAAAGCCCTTGGTCCTTGGTGTCGATGCGGAATAAGCTGTCTTGGGGAAAGCCGCAAGCACCACGAGGTCCAAAAGAGGTTCCTTGTCTCTAGGCCGAGAATAGCAACAGAGAAGGAGACAGATTCCGTTCTACTATAAAGTGAACTGGTCACTTGACTGCGGATGTTGACTGTCTTGAAAGACTAGGTCATCGCCCATACTTCTCTTATTGGTTTTAACACTACTCTGCTATCAGAATAGGGTGATAGGTATTAAACCGAAACCCTAACCTGAACTGCTAACGGCTTCTTCTCTTGTTAGAGGAAGCCCTAGAAAAAAGTCTTATTTATATTACACGTAGCAACTCTTCTTGTTCAATCCTGACATTCGCTCTCATGAACGACGAGAGAGTGACTAAGCCAAAGCGCGGGACTTCACTTTATTCTATGCTAATAGAAAGTCTTCGGTACAACTCTTCTTTCCTCCGAAGACCCCTCTCTTTAGTCAAAAATCCATGTGTTGAAAGATCTGACCGATAAAGAAAACTCTTTTAGAGCCTTACCTTTGGAGATTTCCATGTATTCCTTAACTTAGATTACTGAGTTAACACCTTAGCTACTTCAAGTATAGGTAGAAGTGCTACTCCCCCTGAAAGATTCTCAATGTTAGAAGAATGCCTCCGATACCGGATCTGCTAAACTAAAGAAAGTAACATCTAATCTAATAAGGAATATAGGAATGCCAGCTGCTAGAGATGGATAAGGGGCTTTGAGGGATTCCTTCTTCACTACTCTTCTGTTCTCTTTCTAGCTGCGGTTGGTGATATAATAGCCACTGCTTTTCTTTTAAGAAGTGCTCCTATGGGCAAAAGATTAGGAGCGGATACTCACACGGTAAGAGCGCCTTTTGGAATCACTTCCTATTCTAATGATATCTCTGGCATTAAGTCAGTGAAGTTACTCTCTTTCAGGCTAGGCAAAGTCTGTCTTTCTTTTCCAAAAGCTTCGCTTAAGCGACTCGCTACGCCCCTTCTTAAGGAGTTGCTAGCTTAGTTCATGAGTCTATTTCTGTTGAGTAGTAGTAGTTTAAGAAGTCTTTTCGTAGGCTGATCTTCTTTAGTCACAAAAACTTCCACTGAATAGGTGGAAGATTCATCACTTGTAACAAGTCATGTTAAAGAAGAAGAGAAGATAGTAAGAAGACTGGATTTCTACGGGCTCTATATTGCGTTATAACGCCTTTTATGATAATTATCTAATTCCACATATATGATATGAGAAGTGAAACTTTGCTTTATCTGCAATATGATTAAGGTACTGTACTAGTAGTTACTCGACTGTAAAGGTAAAGGAGAGGTTCGAAGATGCTCGTAAGAGGAACGATGTTGACTGATTGCTCAGTCAATCACTCGATAAGATTGAATTATTAAGGGCTCATGTAGCCCATTAGAATGAGTTTTCTTGTCTGAATGTGGATGACACACCATGAATCGTTAAATGTTGTTTTATCAGTAATAATCTCGCTATCATAGTTAAGGTGCGTAGTTACTCTAAGCTATGCAACGAGGTCAAGTGTTGTGTGCGTACCTGAAAGTGGTACACGTTAACCATTCATATAGGGAATCGTTAACAAGATGACCAGAAAACGAAATTTAACGCTATTCTTTCTATCGAAAGACCGAAAAAAGAAGAAATAGAAGTCAGGGTTGTAAATAGGTTTATACCCAATATACTTGAGTTATTTTGCCTAAATCTTATGTTATTTTGCTTAAAACCTTGTGTTATTTTGATAAAATAATATGTTATTCACTTATTTACTTTAACATCATGTATAAAAAAACATGCATTTATTAAAATAACATGTACTTATTTAAAAAATAACATATATATAAATTGAAATAATAAGAGGTTCATATCAAAATAATATGAATTTTCTAAATTTAGAGTACAACGAAAGGATCAATGTTGAAAAAAAAAATATGCAAATATAAAATAACATATACTTATTTTAGAATAACATATATATAAATTGAAATAACAAGAAGTTCATATTAAAATAACATAAATTTTATAAACCTGGAGTACCATGCACCACGGTACTCCATGAGTAGCATAGAATTTGTCGCTGGTAATAGTTAATAGATATACATCACACTATGAGGTGAGGGATATGTCAAGTGGTTAGAGCTTCCCTCAAGGTTTCAAGAAATCTTGAGATCGATTATCATCCCCCGCCTTTGTGGTTCACGTTATCAACACTAAATCTAGCCAATTGTCATCGTTAAGATTAGTGCTTAGGGAGCTTATGCAATCTTTAAAATATAAAAATATTAATATATAAAAAATAACAGTATGAACAACAAATTTAACTAAAAGAATTCTAGACATCGCCTGAAACCAAAAACTAGTTGGTTATTTAAAAGTCTTTCGTTTAGTTGTTTTTCTACTTCTATTTATACTCTACATCAATCTTTTGCATCTGTTTTGTTTTTCTTTCACTATATTGAAAATATTTACAACCCATGTTTTGACAAGCGCTAATTTGTTTACACATGGTTTCTCACAATTAAATAAAGTGGGTGTTTGAATACATCCATTAATGAATATTATAACACTCTCTTTTTGTGATTTATTTTGTGTGAATTTGTTATGGTTTTTTGTATGCGCGCTCCCCAATTTTGTATGTAAAACGTATTTAGTGGAAAATATTTTGTAGGGTCTGTTCACATTTCCTGAACTGAATTGATAGAAGCTGAGCTGAACTGAACTGATTGGAGCTGAATTGAACTGAACTGAATAGCTTAAATGAATATTTTATAAGAGAAGAAAATTAGAAGCTGAACTGAACTAAAATGAAATGATTGAAGCTGAACTGAACTGAAATTAAGCTGAAATGAACATGCTCTTAATGTATACGGGTTGATCAACATGTTTATCATAATTTCAAATTATGTTTACTAAACACATATTTTTATGATTGATCTCAAACTTGCATAAATATATTGTTCTCGTGCCCTTTAACTTAATGAAAGGATTCTTAGGGAATTCACCAGCATAGTTCAATTCTAATCTGATTGGTTAGCTAATATATTTTTTTTTTCTTTTAAGAATACTATGTGGACTTATTAATTAATATAGAATGTATGACAATGCATTTTCTTTCTGACCAATTGATCACTCATTCATTTTATATAATTTTTCAAATTTTCGTTCCTTATGTCTTCATAATCTCCTTATTCTACTTGCTATAATAAAATTCAAGTAATGTTGCAACTATTTGTCTCTTTAACTTTTTTTAATTCCAATATCCCTTTTTACTCTTTAATAGTTCACTCCTCCCACATAACTATGTTTTAAAACCTGTAATTGATAAAGTACAAACATTAATCAAAAGTAAAAAAGTTTCCACTAATATGAAACAAAAACAATATATGGATTATGTGAGGATGACCCAAATTTTATAAGCCCATTATTTTGGTGGAGTATTGTACATATTTTAGAGGCTTTTGAAAATAATCAAGCAATGTCATTACTTGCTCTTGATTTCTCTAGAATTTTCTATAATACATGGTTCGTGACTTTTCTAAAACATTATGGATACAAGAATGATGGAGGAATTTCTATAATATTCCATCCATTTCTTCCAAGCTCTATTTACACCTACAAATATAGGTTCGGGGCATTCAATCATTGAATACAACATAGCACAAGAAGCCATACCATACATAAGCCTTCCTATGTACTACACCTCATTGTATTATTTACCTTCTTTAAGAATCCACTATTCTTACTTTGTAATACTCCTTAGAGAATAATATAGAGAGAGTTATATCATAATATAAACCCTTAAAGGGATACTTGTACTCTCCAATTTTTAAATACTATCTCCGTTAAATGTTATGTGCAACTTTGGGGTATTATTTGTGAGATATAAAAAAATTCCAAAGTTGCACATAACATTTAACGGAGATAGTAGTAGAATAAAAGTGTTTATTATTACATAAAAATATAAAAGTGCTCGTTATTGCCTAGGGTGACACTTGGGCGGGTGTTGTTATTATTCTAGAGTTTAAGACTTGAATGTTAGTGCCAAAGAAGTGGTCACTTGTATTGCTATCCTACGATTTCTTTTAAAGTAACAAGTAATAATGGTACCAGAATCTAAGTGCACTATGATATGGAGCTAAATATGTATTGTTTTGTGACTTGTGAGTCATAACCTCATAAGTTTATATCCGTTTATAAGAATGATAAAATAAACTTGTTATAATCATACAATATCTAAAAAGATGGAGCCAGTTGGGGCTTGGGGGTGTCTTACAAGCTACAACAACATAGGTGAATAATAAATAATGGAGTTTGTTTACCTTTGCTTTCTTGTTTTGGTTCGCTTTTATTTTGAACTGCCATCGTATTTTATGGATTTTCACTGTAAATTTTGAGAATAATGTCTCCAACTTGGGTTCAGTTACTGACAGCTCTCTTTTTGAATGCACAGTAATCAACCAGATTTGATTGTGTGTGAAGCTTGATTTGAGTATGCGATCTTGATGTACATGTAATTAAGACATTTCGCAATTATTAAGAATGTTGTATTCAATTATTCAAAAAAAAAAAATGTTGTGTTCAAATTGCAAATTCTCTCCTATTGGCTAACTGAATACCTAAGTAGAATTTCATGTGAGATATTCTTTTTGGTAGTCAACTAAATGATCGCATAGTGTTTCTATTTATTTAAATGTATGTAAGGTACTTTGGTGAGATCGTCTAACATACACTTTTGCTGAGACTGAGTAATACATTAGGTCGTTAGCCAATTTGTGCTTTTGGCTTTTACATGCATGTTGCAAGTAAGAAGTGTTGGGAATATGCACATCTCAAGTCCCAAATGGAAGAAATAAGGAAGAGAAAAGCTCTTTATTAATGAGATGTTCACTACACTAGTATACGGCCTTTTAGAAAGGAGCCCAAAAACAAAACCGTTGTTGCCTGTCCGTTGATCAGTTTCCAATACAGTTTATGTCCCAATTATTATCAAACTATAATACAACAGACCCCTCCTGACAATGGATCAATCATTAGTGAAGCTTCGAAGTTGATCACGCTTGTCAATCCATCTATACTGCGCTCTATGTTATGTTCCTCAACCCTTTTCATTTTACCATTTATATTGATGACACTCATTACATACAACTTAGAAGTTATACAAAATCCTTTTTACAGGCTATTTGGTAACATAAACATATAGTCTCCTCTGAAGTCCTGTTACCAGGTATATAACACCAATCGTACAGCTCCTAAACAAGGGAGAGCGAAAGAGCTTGCGTCTTTTCCAAAAGCCCGACAGAGTTGCAGCAGATAAAAAACATCCAGTTTGCTTAGATTTGGACGCCAATTCTTTGAGCAACCTGAATCCAAAAAAGTCGGTTTTAGAAGCAACATACTGTATGTGGATTTCATTGCTGTCTATTTCCCTATCATATGGTCCATATGAATAAATTTTCCCTACCTTTTCTTTTCTAAGCTTTTCCCAAAGTTAACCCTTTAATTAAAGGAAAGCATACCCTCCACAAGTGATATGTCTTTATCAGATTGCAAAGTCTTGCTTGAATTGAACATATTGAATAATTGATAACTTATCAAAGTCCAATAGCATTTTAAATTCAATTTTTTTTTTCTCCTAAAAAATCTAAAATCTTGTGGATATAACATAGTCTTGCATTCATGTGGATGGAACGATACGCCGCACCATAACTCATCCTTAACCACAAACAATGGAATTTGTAAATTATTAAAGATATTGTTTTGTCCATTTTAAAATATAGAGGAAAACATAATTGTACAAACGACTAAATTAGCATATTGAATTATTTTTTTTAGTAAGGTTATTCTTTGAGATTAGGACCCATACCCTACCTGTCAATTCCCTTTTTTTTTTTTGGTTCTCTACTTGTTTAACCTCCCTAATCTCCGCGTTAATCTCATATGTTATTACACCGTTATGTTTTCTAGGACTGAAATAAAACTAGACATGGAGTTAAGGAATTAGTGACACATTAGAAGAGCAAATACCTCTTGGAAAGAATGGACCTCGCTTCCCCAAAGCCACGCGTCACAGCCTGCATCTCTAGCACCCCATATATCGTTTCTACGATCATCACCAACATGAACAGCATCCTCTGGGTTTACACCCAGAAGATCACAGGCCTTCAGAAATATTGTTGGATTTGGCTTCTCAGCAGCAACCTGTTTTCAATATTTCACAGAGATGCACTTCTATCAGTAACAGTAAAATCACATTTAGTGAACATTAAAAAGGCAAACCAATAAGCCTTCTTACTTCAGCTGACACAGCCATAGCATCAAACCAATGCTCGCAATCCAGAGCCCTCAGTAGAGGCCTTAACCGAGTATCAAAGTTTGAGACAACAGCCACTTTTACACCCGCATTCCTCAGAGCCTGAAATACTTTCCCTGCATTCGGGTCACAAAGCTGCCATGCCTGAAATTAAATACATAACATCAGCATTGATCCCAAACACGCGTGTAAGTTAGACTATACACAATTAGACACAGAACAAAAGAGCACTAAACTGATTAGTTCCCTTAACACACCTTCTCAGTCATAAAGTAGTTGTATAGCTCTTCAAAGTACTGAGCATTCGAGCAGCCTGTGGAAGACGAAACAATGTATTGCCAGAATGGTCTGCCATCATCGACGTATCTGCACAGAGAAGGTTCATCATGATTAATCCCCGTACTTCAACTGGTTAAACATACTATTTTCATCTTTAGTTAATGTAATCATTGTAAACATCCATCACTGTCATAAAATGGGATATCAGGACCACAATGCATAGTGTTGCAGCCATCAAAATCCACTTATAATGTAACTTTTGCCTTTTGTCAAATTAGAGTTGTTTAATTATCAAAGAAGTTTCTTCCTTTTATGTATTTTAATCTTAATCATGAAAAACTTGAATTATAATATAGATAAGAACGACAATAATTCCACTTTTAGTTGAATTTTAGAGGTTCGGGATACAATGACATCTGACATGTACAATTACAATTCAAGGGACATAATATAAGCCTTCTTTTTACCATGTAATCAAGTTTTCATCAATTAGTAGTATATGAAAGTAAATTGACTAATGAACTATTGAATTACATCCAATGTCCAAACTTAGGATAGATTAGAACTTAACTTTAACTTTTTTCAAACAAAAGGGAGGGCAAGAGGGGGCTACCGGGATCAGATTCAAGAATAGGGAGGTAACGGAAAGCTTCCGTGGTACCTCCTTCCTAGATCTAGCGAATTTTATTCACACTCGTACTGTTTAAACAACGGTGTGTAAACACTACGAGTGTGAATTTTATTCGAATATAGCAAAATCAAAATCGAATGGGTGGCAACTTTTCGAATATGTACCCTAGATCGAATAGAATAAAGTTATCCAAGGTCTATCAAGTAGTGTGACAAAGGAATCAATCAACATTATTAACACTTTGAAGATTCCTCTTTCTTATAATTAGTAACAAAGGAATCAAAATCATCCATTAATAAGAAGTACTCCGCAACAAAAGGAAAACAAGTTCAACTGTCCACATGTGGCATCAAATAAATTAATTAAGTACACTGCTACCGTGAATCTTGCAGAAGAACTTGTTACGGGTATACTTTATTCTTTTTAGCCAGTTTCACATCTTTCCAACTACATTTTGGATAAGGTTTCACGAACGCGAAAATCGATGATAAAATGATAAATAAACTACGGAGTACCAATTAACATTAGACATTGATACGTACCATGACCTAACGTGTTAGAGTGTTAGTAACCCTCACACTTCTCTTCCATTATTCGAAAGGGAGGTTAGCAGTGTCGCATTTCAAGGATCAACCAAACATTTTCCGAAAATATAAAAATTTGAGGAATTCTTAGACTCTAACTGTTAGAGTCATTTCAGCACACGTTAATTATATCGATACCCAAAACAATTTTATATTCGTTTGTATCATTGAATAAGGTGGTTGGTATCATGGTGATACTATCTAAACTATAATGAAATACCAACATGTGTTATGACATTATTTTTTTCAAATATGGTAAAAGTAAATGGACTATTAGAGGGGTTAGAGTCCTAGAATTCCTCTAAAAATTTGTGTATACGTGCTGTATTGTTTATTAGCACACAGAATTCAGATATATGGTCCACATGAGTCATGACACATCAATAACAAAAATTGTAAAATAAGAAGAAATATTTCAAAAAATAAATGTAATGAAATACAGTAAATTAAATAAATTCATTACTGTATATAAGAAAGAAAAAAAAAATAAGGGAAATACCTGAGACGTGATCTTCCCCAAGGTTGACCATAAGCCCATCTGTATCTATTCAATATTTCATCCTCTGAATATTTCACTCCATACTTTTCTCCCATCTGCCTGTATATCTGCATCCAATTACATTACTCTTATAAATCATCCAGAAAATTAAAATAAATAATCAAAAATGTAATAAATTAAAAATTACTTTTTTTTAGGCAATAAATTAAAAATTACTAATGATAAACATTAATCTAATTTGTACCTAATAATACAACACCTAATTATTTCTTTAGTCCATTTTCAATAAAATAGTCACCAATAATGCAGCACACTCACTAATTATAAAAAAAATGCTACTCATATCTCATGACCAATAATTTAGACGGGTTTTAATTTTTTTAAATGCAAATTACATTAGTTAATCATAATGTCTCATAAATATCTTAACACACTTCATGTGTTAACAATGATTTGCAATGCCTTAGCTTTGTGACTAGTGTGAAACCCATACATTATAATGCTTAAAATTGTACCAAATGTTATGATCAATCAAATAAAAACAGAGAAAGTATAGTACTATAACAAAATTGTATAGTACAATCAATGGAATTGTAGTCCTAGTACGTCTAGGCCAGGGTCCGTGCTCACGGACCCTGGCCTAGTTGGAAGTAAAACTTGATGAATAGAATACCACGAATGGCGAAAGCATAGTACAATATAAGAAAAAGACCTGAGCAGTGGGTTGAGCAGGGACAAGGAGAGTGCCAACAGCATCAACAAAAAGAGCTTTATGAGTAATATTTCCACCATACAATGACTTCCTATAATCTTCATAATCTTTCAACCAAAACCCCATTGATTTTGATCCCACCTCCGTCGCTGTCGCCGCCGCTGATGATCCCCAGCATTTTTGTTGGCCTAAACTTGTGTTGATGATGCTTTTGCTGCGGCTTCTCTGTAGTATTTGTGAGATTATTTTGTTTCTTACAACCATTTTTTTTTTTTTTTAGAGAATTTGGTTGAAGTTTTCAGGGAATTATATTTATCTCTCTGTTTTTTTTTTTTTTTTTTTTTTTTTTTTTTTTTTTTTTGTGCTAAGAGTTATTATGGTTGTTTTTGAGAGAGAAAGCTAAGGGAAGAAAAACAAATGGTGATCTAAGGAACAATAATATAGGCTGTTAGAAAATAAAATGGCCTTACAAGTGCAGTGGTATTACGAAAATGCCCTAGGGATTGAAGTGGATAAGTTTTTTCTATTTTGTTATTTTTACTTAGCTCAATTTTTGACTTTTGTACTAGTTACGTATTCTTCTTTGACTGACTTTTTGTGATTTATATACTACCTCTATTATATATATCTGCAATGATTAGACATTTTTTCTCTCTACTTTATGTCAAATCGTTACAAATAATATATAACGGAGGTAGTATATTATATGAGAAATAACACAATGCTATGAGATCTTATTAGAATTGTCTTAATAAAAATTATCGTGACTAATATCTAACTTTTGTACTTTGTAACTTTTATCTATTATTAAAAGCTTAGGTCTGGTTTAATTCACCTTATTTTTACTTATTTCACAAAAATTAAGTTCAAATCATATCAGATCAGAAAAAATAAGTTCAAATCAGATCATCATTTTATGTACAATTTTTATCGCTAATTATCTTTAATTCTGTAATGAAAAAAATATGAAAAATACATATTAATAAAATACACATTATTACGAATCTAACCAGACCCCACTTGATATATTTTTTCTTTATAGATTATCGTACAATTAAGGTCAAAGTTTTGGTCAAATTAGATAATCAGACTAAATCAGATTAGACCAGATCAAATCAGACCAACAAAACTAAGGTGAACCAAAAGAAGGTCTTAATTTATTAATGGCTAAAGTTGTCTATTATTAACAAATAAGATACAGTAAGTAAAATAATTGAAGAAAAATATATTATTAAAACTTAATGCATGACATTAAATGCTATTTTAATTGCATAAAATAAAGATATTTTGTGAATAACTACCTTAAATAACACAAGTTTTGCAAATAAGGTAGTTCCCCACAAATTTTGACCATAGTATAACAATTGTACTGTTAGCATCAGTGTTCGAACATGTAACTTCATATTCATTAAAACTTAACTTTTACTAATAATGTGAGAAACCATCTTTTTAAAAGTGTTGTAGTAAATCACTTCATAAAAAATAAATAAATAAATAATAAAAAAAAAAGACAACATTGACCATTAACTCCGACATTGACTATCCAAAGCAACTTACGGTACAAATTAAAAACAACCAACGCTTAGTGAACAGTTGAACACTGGAGTTCATGGTCTACATCACATATCGCAACCATAGTCTACAATCTACATCACATCCGAGTTTATATTGTAGCATTTTAATTCAATTTCAAACCCTTTGTTTCATTTTAATTTAAATCAGGTCGACTTTTAAGATTTTCTTCACTATTAACGGCTTAACACCTAACAGATATAATTGATGAGGGTAATTTGGTAAAATAATTCATTGACGGCCTTTAAAACCGTGAAAAGGGGAATAAAAAATAGGAAAACAATTATGTGGCAACCAACGAGCTAGTTATAAAAATCCTTGTCATCAATTATCACACATGCTGTACAAATATTGTATACTTGTAATTAGACCTGGCAATCCTGACCCAAACCCGATAACCCGACCCGAATAACCCGACCCATGACTCGAAATCAACCCGAAACCAGTGACCCGAATTGACCCAAACCCGAATTAACCCGGCCCATACCCGACCCGAAGTGGAACTGATCCGAGCTTGACCCGAAACCCGAAATGACCCAACCCGAAACGACCTGACCCGAAGTTGACCCAATACCCGAAGTTGACCCGATCTGAAAATGACCCGACCTTTAACTTCTTTTAGTAAATAACTAACTTCTTTTAGTAAATAATTATACCCGAATTAACCAGACCCATACCCGACCCGAAGTGGAACTGACCCGAGCTTGACCCGAAACCCGAAATGACCCAACCCGAAACGACCCGACCCGAAGTTGACCCGATACCCGAAGTTGACCTGACCCGAAAATGACCCGACCTTTAACTTCTTTTAGTAAATAATTATATGAAGTATAAGTTATAAAAAGTTTATATTAGGAAATTATACATTAAAATAGACCCAACAACATCTTACATGACTACATTGACTTTCATATAATAGCTAAAAAAGATGGTCAAAGTGAGATGTGTGAATAGTGCAAAATGTCATATCGTTAAGAGTAATTTGTGACGTAGGGAGTATAAGAATAATATAAAGAAATTATTACAACAATGACAATGATAATAAGAGTACGTAGTAAAACAGATCAATAAGAGAGTGAGGTATAACTCAATTAGTTAGAGCATCCCTCTTAGTTTTAGGAGATTCTGAAAGGGATTCTCGGTCTAAACACAAAAAAAAGAAAAAAAAAAAGGTTAATAAAAATCAAACAATTTCTATAATCCATGAAAAAAATAGCCTTAATAAATATAGTGAGTTTTTCGTCAAAAAATAAATAAATAAATATATATACAGATTTGTATTTAACTAGGGATGTCAGTGGGGCGGGTCAAGTAGGAAACCCGCCCCATCCCCGCCCCAATGGGGCGGGGATGGGTCTCGGTTTGGCGGGTGGTGGGGCGAGGATGGGGATAAAAACCATACCCGCCATGGGTGATGGGGCGGGGGTGGATTTTAAGTTGTACCCGCCCCACTTCGTACCTGCCCCATCCCCACCTCATACCCACATCTATATATCTTTTAAAGCAAAATTACATACTTTTATTCTATTTATAAAATAATTACATGAAATACAATATTAATTATAATACTTTGTACGACACTTATATTATAACACAAAAATGTGTATAAAATGTTTTATTTTATAATTCGTATTAATTATGTAAGATTGTGTATTTGAGATACGGATATTAGGTGGATCTTGGGTGAGGATTAGGTGGGTCTTTGGTGGGGATGGATATCCAACTGGGGGGTGGGGTGAGGATGGTTTTGGAGTTGTACCCGGTGGGGCGGGGATGGGGATGAAAATTGGACCCGCCGCGGGGATGGGGATGAAAATATTAGGTGGGGATGGGGATGAAAATATTAGGTGGGGATGGGGATGGGAAGGCCAACATCCGCCCCGCCCCGCCCCGCCCCGTCTCATTGTCATCCCTAAATTTAACCCAATGAATCACCCGAATATGACTCGACTCGAAGTTGACCCGACCCGAAGTTGATCCGAAAATTGGACCTAAAAATTGACCCGACCCAAACTGACCCGACCCAAACTCGACTCGAAGTGTTGAGCCGATACCCGTCCCGACCCAATTATCAGTCGACCCGAAATCACCCCGAAACCCGAAATGACCCGACCCGACCCGAACTTGATGATAACCTTTTGACCCGACTCGACCCATACCCGACCTGAATGACCCATTTGCCAGATCTACTTGTAATACAATAAATGAAGTATATTGTATTTCCTTAGTGGTTAGATTACCCATCCTATTGCCCTATTGGGAATCTGCTGGCTGCTTTTCTTCGCATTCCCACTTCTTATTTGGATTTTAGTACGAGATATATGGGTGATTAGGTTTCAGTCCCCTCCTAGTATATGATTAATATTCATTAAACTGTTGGAACAATTATAGATATACAAATGTGCTTATGAGTTCATATATGAGGTTTATATAATTATATTATGGTAGAAGTTGAGGAGAATTAGTATAAGGATTATACTTGGGGCGTTTGGTATAGTAATTTTAGTTGTAGGAAACGGATTCAATCAAGCGTTTCCAATTCTAGTTGTTTGGTATGTGTTAAAAGTAACAAATACCCTTTCCTAAGGGTAACAAAATCCCCCAATTTGTTACCCTTGACAAACTAGTGGAAACAAAATACGTTTCCTTGCTCAATCACTAACTACTCAAATTGTTTCCATTCCACTAGAATACCAAACATATACTAAAGGTAACGTTTATCATTACCCTTTCCCCTACTTTTTTGAATCTTTTCCGTTTCATTTATAATATTTATACCAAACACCTTCAGAGGTATAGCAAAGCAAGATGTGGGCAAGGGCACCCTATAGGGCAAGCACGAGTGACAATCAAAGGCAAAAATGCTGAATTGTTTTTAAGTTTCTATTGTTGCACAATGTAAAATCATGTATGCTTGATTTTTGTTGTCAGATTTTTGTTGTCAGATCTGTGGGTGTTGGTAACTTTGTTTATACAAATTATTTTTGCTGTATTTTGAGTAGAAATGAAGAATAATGATTTGTTATGGTATTTTTAATTTTGATTAAATACGGAGTATATTGTTTATTCTTGCAATTTGTGTAACCTTTTTTTTTTTTTTTTTTTGGCTAGCATTGATATCAAAGGGTGACTGCTCCTTGCTGATCAGTGTGCTACAATGCTCTTCATTAAAAATTATATTGTTTACTATTATTTTCATTTGGTGAATATAAGTGAAAATAATAGTAATACATCAATTATTCAATTTGTATGGGAAAAATTTCATGTCAATGTCTCGTGTATTAGTTTCATCCTCAAACATATGTTAGTCTTCTTTATTTATTACAGTAGTTTATTTTTTGTACTGTAACCAAATTCTTTAAGGCTACACCTGGGTGCATATTTTGTTCTCATTTTGATGATTGTTATTCATTTAATCATCAAATGAAGAGTAGAAAATAACATTGGGTTAATTAGGTGCACGATGCATTCTGGTGTATATAACAATTTTTATTCTAAGACTGCATTCAATATTTTTTGGCAAATAGTAGAATTATTAAATAATAGATTGAAGGTGAAGGGTATAATTTATTTTGTTTAATGAATAAAGCAGAAGTATAAAAAAATAAGAACACGCCCAAAAGTAAAGAAGGAAGCAAATTCAAAGTGAAATTGTAAGGAGTATATCAAGTATGATTTTCAATTTAATCTAATATGGAGTAATCAAAGAATTATGAATAATGGCCCTCTACATGACTACATATTTAAAATACTATATATTCAAATTCTCTATCATAGTAACCTAATAATTACTAATTAACCAATCAATTAAAAAAACAAGAATCGATTGATTGAAACATCAAATTTATAAATAAACTTTATCTAACTAGACATCCAATAAGATCAATCTTCAAAAAATTCAAGTAGTCGTTTAGTGATTAGTGGCTCTTAGGTGTAGATGGGAAGATCAAAAGTCGTACATGCTTAAAGTCAAGCATCACCACAAATAATCTTTGGAAATTTTGAACTTTTTTTCTTAAAGATACACTATACTTATGTGTGTACAACCATACATGTAACGATTATTATCAAGGATCACACGTCTACTCCCCAATAAGACTTATTACGAGAATATATAATTGGTATTTTATACGAGTATATATTATGTGTAACAGTTATCGATAGATATCTAAATCTTAGTTATCATCAAGTACGATCTTTGACCTCTTATGATAAATCATTGCAACCTTTGGAGTTAGGGCTTTAGAAAGGTGGGAATGAAGAAAGAGTATGAGAGAATCTCAAAACCAAAATTGCATTCGGTTGGATTTGAATATGTAATCTTAAGATTACATGAATTAAAGATTATACTTCGTATATTCTAACATATGCAGTATGAGATATATGTTACACCAATTAAACAAGCTAAGTTTGATTACCATCATCAAATTCATAATACACGCCATATCATAGCCTCATAGGCATAGCAATCCAAATATTTTATGATGTACAATTGTACATACACTAGATTGAAAATTTAATAATGAATCTAAAATTTGTACGTAGCTAACATTTAATTAAATACAAGGGGCAAAACAATTATACTTCATGATAATAATTTATGACCAAATTTCAAATTAAGAAAATAAGGCTTGTGATGCAATCCAATTATATCATTAGTTCAAAAAACCCGTATAAGTTTATTTAATTTTGTTTTATATTATTATATTGGAGTCATTAGCATCATCATTATCATAACCTTGCCGTTGTCATTGTCATTGTCATATAATATCAAAGCAATCAAACTCACTTTTATTGTCATCACTTGAGTCTTAAACTAAGGTTATCACATGGGATTTTTGGATGGAATCAATCGATCTCAGACTTATTCAACAATTATTTCATGTGATGGCGTTGTTCAATATTGATGAATATGTATTTAAATAAATCCACGTGTTTTGTTAATTAAATTAACGTGTTGTGTAATGTATTCATATGCCTTTTGAACATCTCTTGACTCCCTTTCTTTCTCGATCTTGAGAAAATTGAATCTTTCCTCTGTTTAGTTGTACCATTTTGGTTTTTATGTTGGTTAATACACGCATAATTTTTAATATTATATCTTTAATCATAAATAACGTACATAATGAATATGTATATGGAACGTTACTAAGTTAGCGATTGATAATATGAATGAATACGAGTCCAACATTGATTGCAAAATAAAACTTGTGGACAAGATTAGCTAGACCACCATCTACTAAAAGTAGGCGTTTAGTGCCAAAAATCAAAAATACTACGTGAATTTGTATGTGGTTCCTAGTATAGTGAAAAAAATGGGTTGGACACATTTAAGCATCACCACAAATTATATATGAAAACTACTACTTTTACGAAGATTTTGAACTTATTTATGTTACACATTTGACATGACAATGATATATCTTGCTTAATGTCGTTGAGGGACCTTTCTCTATCCTAATCAGTTCACTGAAACATTCATTTGTTATTAAGTTTCGTACTCCGTATATGTAACACATGTACATGTTAATAAACCTAGTTAATATATCAATTACTATGCTTAATTAATGATTATTATTGGACTATGATATCATGTGTAGGATGATAAAACCCTTACGTACTTCACAAAATTAGCAATCTCATTATGATCAAAATTAGACTATATGTACAATATGCAAGTAGAGCCTTTTTTTGTACCCAAATAACCTAATGAACCAACTACTCAGATCTACTTATATGTTATATACTTCCTCCGTTTCTTTTTAGTTGACACGTTTCTTTAGTCACGTTTGTCAATGCACTTATTCAATCATTAATATCTTTAATTATCAATAAGAAAAACTTATAAAAAGTTGATATTTTGAAAGTATATAACGTGACGAATCTAACAAGATCTCACATGATTATATTTTTCATTATGTATAAAGCACAAAACACAGTCAAGGGGAGGTGTGTGAATAGTGCTAAAGTTAAAACGTGTCAACTAAATAAAAACGGAGGTAGTAGTATATACTTACGAAAGAAAAATATAATATTAGAATATGTCTTGCAGTTTGTCAGATCAAATTTTTTGTTTCCCTTCTATAAATTCAATCCTGTTATATAGCTAGAAGTATAATATTCAAATTTTAATATTGATTTTAATATATATGAACTTAAATACACTACTACGGAGTAGTAAATAATTAATTTAAGTACATACACTCAAATTCTTTCTATGCAAACATGAAACATCCTTATACCATCTACTACCTCTATTAATTTTTATACGCAACTTTGAAATATTTTATATCTCATAAATAATACCCCAAAGTTGCACATAAAAATTAACAGATGTAGTATATTATTGATTTATTTCAATTAACTTTGTGCATCATAATTCTTGTACAAACTAGCAAAGGGCAAAATAACAGAACCAAACCACAAATTCCCATCTTTTTCCACCACTTCACTAACAAACTTCAACTTACCACTAGTATCTTCCAACACTTGCACTACATTCCCATTTTCATCCATCTTCACAGCCAAACCAATTGCTCTCAACCTTACAAAAACCTTAGCCAATTCGACGGCATTAAACGGAAGTTTAACAATGGTTTGTCCAATCCAAGGAAATGAAAGAAGCCACTTCAAAACTTTACTTCTCTTTGAATAAACTCCCACCCAATATTCTCCTTTGGAGTTCCTGTTTATGTTGTCTGGATAGCATGGGAGTTCAGCTAACACTTCAGTGGTACCGCCTTTTGAGCTGTTTTCGAGCCAATGACTTAGCAGTTTACAAGTAGTAGTCTCAATTAGTAGCAGAAATTTCCCATCCTTGCTCAAGGATACTCCATTTGGAAAGGTTAGATTGTCGAGAAGCTTCGTTACTTGTTTTGTATGTGGGTTGTACTTTAGCAATCTTCCTGTCTTATCATTGCTAAGAATCAATGACATATACTTCCTGCAAGAGTATACAACACTATATCTTTCAGAAACATCTATATATAGTTAATGCCATGCAAGTATCACACCTACGACAACCAACTAACATGTTGGAAGGACCGTCACGTTTGATTTTCACACTTGTCAATCAATTATGCATATCTCCGGCCATCTATGTTACTTGGACTCGAGGACCATGTCCAATACAGATACGTGTCTAAGGGTCCGACTCGGCTATTTTGTGAAAATGTTTCATGATTTTGAACTAGAACTGAAGTGTCCAGGGGTCATACCTATGCATGAGTGTCGAGGGTTCTACACGGGTACGTGAGGTGAAATGAAGAGTACGAGTAACATAGCCGGCCATTATATAAAGAGTATTTAATCATCTATGTGGTAAAAATTATTAAAATAGTATCAATCACCAATGATATTGAAAGTCAAGTCTATGAGTAGTGTAATAGTTAGAAGTATTACAACTACACAAAACAAAAGAAGTACTTCGTATAAAGTAATGATCAAAGTTGTACATTGACATGCTACATTTATTGGAAAATTTTCAATCAAAGAAACAAAAAGATATAAAGAGGAATGGACTAACCTTCTTGGATAATTGGTACTGCTAGAAGTAAAGTAGACAACCCCAGTAGATTGATCAATATCAAGCCCATTAGTAAACCCAAGTGGTACACCTTCAACTTCAGTTACAACTCTACTAGCAAGCCCACCATTTGGGCCCACAACAAGCAGGCCCAAATAAGCATCAGCTATGAAAAGCTCTCCTGTCTTCTCATTGAATCGAAGGCCCAATGGTCTCCCACATTTATGTTCCATTTTTTCATGATTGGTTTGATTTTCACAAAATTCCCTGTTAAAAGACAACAACCAACCAACTCAATAAAACGGGTCAACGTTTATCACACACATAATATGACAATTTAATGTTGTACTGTTCTAAAACATCGAAGAGTAGCTTTCATACATGCGGAAAAATTGCAACCATACAATGAGAGTTATGAGACTGAGAGTTTTATCATTAAACTTGACTAAATATTGACATTAATATAGAAATCAATAGCATAATATCATAACACATGTACTAGTGCTAAAATCAGAGTCGTCCGCTTAGTGTTTAAGGGTTCAAATGTATACAATCTATATATTGTATCCAAAATCATTGACATGTAATCTTTGAAGTAGACTTATAATATACTACTTATATAGCCAACTTGCTCGTAACTGATCTGATCATAGTCAGGTTTAGGATGAAAACTATACATAGGTATTTACAATTGAATTTAGTTCTTAACTCGGTTTAAGGATAATTCGAAATGATAATTGATTATAATAAAGGATATCTCTATCAACAACTATTCATTACCTAAGAACTTATTTTCACGAATCTTCAACCCTAGTGGGTGAAGATGCAGAAAAGTAAATATTATTTTGTGAAAGCAAAACATCCTTAAGTCTTAAGAGATTAGAGTAAATGTGTAATGTTTGTGTGAGTGTGACACTAGCTATCAACTAATTCTTATCAAAATCCCAATCAAAAAGGAAAGATTTTCAATTAACTATTAGCCAAACACCAGATTAAGCAAATTAGCTAGACATCACTTTCATGATGGCATAGATATTAATGGTTAGTTGAGATTTCATGAATTTTTGGTATCCTTATGTTTTGACGTCAATTTTTACACTACTGTATTATTTTGGAAAGAAAATCCTACTAAAAATCATACTACGGAGTACTTGACTACTTGTACTATTTATTTATTTATTTATTTATTTATTTATTTATTATATACTCCCTTCGTTATGATAGTCTCATATGCTTTTTTCAACTACTCCGTACTATTACTTTACTTCCTCTGTTACATATTACTCGCAATACAACAAAGGGGTATTATTTGTGAGACATAAAAAAATAATTTTTTTTACCAAAATTCCCTCCAATTTACAATAATATTTGTACAAATTTAGCTTTCCTATATAAATTTTTCATTTTT
The DNA here is from genome assembly GCF_001683475.1 of Chenopodium quinoa. Taxonomy (NCBI): domain Eukaryota; kingdom Viridiplantae; phylum Streptophyta; class Magnoliopsida; order Caryophyllales; family Amaranthaceae; genus Chenopodium; species Chenopodium quinoa. Next base: position 1,579,883 of record NW_018745174.1, on the reverse strand, counting down.
ATACGTATAATTTTATTACTTTTTCTCTTTACTTTTTGCATATCCAATGTAAATTTACCATTTCAATATACTTATACTATTTCTTATTTAGATTTCTTAATTCCCGTGAAATTTCACCATAAGGGAGGGAGTATATCTCTTTCCACTACCAAAATGCAATATTTCTATTTTTTCCTATTCAATCAATAAAAACATCACTAAATTCCATCACATCTACTTTTATTTAATAAATAACTTGTAACACTCTAACATCTCCTTTTATGTCTAAGTAAGCGTCAAAACTATGCTAAAACAAAGAAAGAACTCCGTAATAATATAGACTTATAGACCAGTGACAAAGAAAGAAATAGATCCAAACATTCTAGTTAAAACATCATTGTACGCCTTTCTCAAAGTGTTATTTATTACCTAGAATTTATTTACTACATTCTTATAGAAAATAAACCAACAAGCCATAAAAATGTAGGTAATTACGTACGCCAAAATTATGCTATTACTTGTTGCCTAGGCAAAAAAAAAACCTCTGAATTGATGATTCTATACTTGTTAGAATTCAAAACATTTTTAGAATTCTCTATTTCATACTATCTTGAGAGACTCCATTATTATCTATCGCTTTACGCAATTTAATGGCTCTTTGTTCCTAATGGATATACCATTTTTTTTTAGCTTTTGTTAATAAATACATACATCGTATATTATGAAACAAAAATACTATGTATGTCTTTTGAGTAACTCCTAATATAAGCTTGAAAGATTAATAACTTGCACCTCATAACTGAGAATAATTTGCAACGATTAGACATTTTTCCTCTCTACTTTATATCAAATCGTCGTAAATATTAAAGGTAGTAGTAATTTTGTTAGTGTTCGACACCAAAGTTATAATGCGACCTGTTATAATATTACGGAGCTAAGTTAAGTTGTACGCAGTATGTTATCTGTTAGTTTAAATGACTGATTTAAAAAATAAAAAATAAAAAAGTATTTGTTAGTGTGTTCGACAACAAAGTAATGGCAGTAGGCTTGATCCTTAATGCTCCTATAGTCCTATGTATATTGAACCTTAAAAACACATACATTATATAAGAGATGTCCAACAAGATAGAGGGATTAAAGTCTCATATTTTGTACGAGTAAATTACCAGAAATTTTGGTAATAAATAAGTAAATAATGAATGGACAAAAAACACCTAAATTAAAAGAATGAGATGTCTATTGTTTAGCTATTAGCAGCAATGTCTATCAATGTAACAGAACACTCATGACCACGTACGGAAAGAGTAGATGGTGGTTATTTGGTTGCTGGTTAGGCCTATGCGCCTAAGAGTGTCAAAAGTTTACCCAATTTTAAAGATTTAATTCAAAACAAACTGTAATTTGTAGTTCGGGTTTCAATTTATTCAAGTGATTGAGGTTTTTCAATAGATTTTGTGTTTGAATTTAAGTTAAAAATAACACCTTATGTAATTTTAGAAACAATTTGTGTCTTATTAGAATACAAGTCTACCATGTCACATACTACCTCTGTTAATTGTTATGTGCAACTTTGGGGTATTATTTGTGAGATATAATTAACGGAGGTTGTACTTTTAATAAATACTTTAGCAATCCAACAAACTAAATATTGTCATTGTGGGCCAGGCTAAATGTTAACTTGAATTGAAGTTGAATTAGCATTAATTATTTTATTATCTGCATTAGTTTTTGTTAGCAAAAATTTCAACCATTATGTGGTGAAATGACTAATGAACATGATATGCCTATTTACGTGTATGAGCATTTTAGGAATTGAGGAAAATTCAGAAACATTTTGAAGATTATAATGACTAAAAAAGTTCACATATTTTTTAATTACAATTTTGAGCTTCGGAGCTTCTATATGTCCTAAAACAATACTTCGTTTTGATTTGGAAATGCATACATGACATGCCAAAATTAAGCATTAATTAGTGTAATTGATATTTATCTTGATTTAATATATATACTTCTAGTCCTCTTATCCAACATCCAACGTTTCGAAATATTTGTTAGCTTTTTCTTTTATTTATAGTATATACGAGTAACATATTTTTATCTATGCATATTCAAAAATTTGTTTGCATTAACATTAACAAGCAATTAAATTAATTAATCATTTCTATTCAAACAAAAAAAATTAATTAATCATTTCAACAATTTCCCATAATGCTAGCTATTGGATTACCAACATTAATTTTAGCAATATTAATAAAATAACAAAAAGAAAAGAGGAAACATAAAGAATCTTAATAACATGCACTAATCTTAATTAACGAATATAAGTTATAAAATATGATGCAGGAAAACACACACCTTAGAGGAGAAGTGAAGGCAAAGTCCACCCAACGCCGTTGATGGGGGACCCATTTTATAATCCGGCCATCGGAAACGCCAGCATACGGCCCGTCTCCGGCAGGGTCAAACGTGAGACTTTCGGGCCCGAAAGCGCCTTCTATAGGTAGAAACTCTAGCTCCGAAAATTTTGAACCAGAACGAAAATATGTGGTTATTAGAAAGGCGCATAAAAGAACAATTGTAGAAGATGTCAAAAACTTTAATGGCTTCATTTTTTATATAGATAAATTATTTACTACTATATCATAGTAAAATTATGAATTTATTTTGATAGTTTTGGTTGAAGAATATATATAGAAGAGAGAAAAGAAGAGAAAGGTGGAGGTCGAGTATGAATATATAATAAGGTTTATTAGGGGTAATGAAAATAAGAAATGTAAGGGAATATGTTTGATATTTTTGTGATAAGATTTGGTGTAACAAACGGATACTACCAAATACAAGAATTTGAATACTCAAGTAAAGCCATAATTCTTTCAACCTTATTAGGAAATTGTGGGTCCTTAAGTATGCATGTAATGATATAACATAATCCATCAAAAGAAACAAAATTGTAAAAAGTGTACTTCATCTCAATGTTTCAAAAAAAAACTTAAGAGTTTTGTTTCAAAATTTATTAGATATCATTAAAAATGTCATTTTATCAAATGTTAGATAGGGATGGGAATGCATGCGTAAGGTTCAATTAGGTTTTAATAATACATACTACGTATATTCGGATCCTAAAGTTTTAATCTATACCTTGTACACGTATCCTAGTGGCCAATCAGGTTACTTACCCGATACTATATAAGCCCTTGTCCTTCTTAAACTGATAAAATTTTAAAAAAACTAGGCCGGACTCGTAGTCTCGTACCCTTATTTCATGGTAGATTCATTAAAGATATTTCGGCTTGGATTTTTTTTTTTTCAATCATATTTACTTCAACTTGAAAATATGTCACGTATAGATCGGTAAAATAAAGATAAGGGTTATTAAGTTGAGATAAAGATAAAATAAATTTTATTAATTTAAATAAGGTTTAATAACACCAATTTATTCTCTTGAGTAATCAAATAAGACCTAGATCCAATGAATTCAAGTCTGGGTCCCAAAGTCTTTAGACCCAAACTCTACCAAGGTTTAGCATAATATTCATAGTTTATACAAAGTATAGCGGTATAGGGTTTAGACTTTAGACCACACTCTAACTATGAAAGAGAGTTCACTTTACAAGTCCAAATGAGGTTTTATCCCAAAACCATATAAAATAAGAGTAATCTATTAAGTTTATAACTAGATTAGCTTCCGTGCGATGCACAGATATTAAAAAAAAAGCTATTTAAATAATACTCCATAAAAAAATCATAAGATATTAGGTAAATAGTTGTCAAATGGCTTATTAAAAAAATTGTGAAGAGTTTAATGTACAGTATTATGTATTAAAATATTTTGTAGTCAATATTTAATTCTTTTTTTTTTAAAGAGAAGTATTAGTTAAAAAAATGTGAAAGAGAAAAAAAAAATTAGTTTAGGCTGGAAAATTTTGAAAGAGAAGTTGACCGGTGAACAATTTGTATAATGGATGATGTCAGCGGTTGTTTTTTTAGTTATTTAGTAAGTATTAGTTATAGAAGTGTTCAACTCTCTCTTCTTTTCTCAACGTGAAACACTTACATGTGTTGTTTGGGAAATTTATATTTCAACATTATGTGATCAGTGATTGTTCCACATATAATTGATACTTATCAACTGTGTTATCTAGGTTATGCATTTTATCTCAAGTACTTGTGTCGAATCCTCAACACTCACACATACGGTAGATAAGAACCCCTTTGACGCTTAAATTTAAACCAAAATCTTAAAAATAAAAAGTCACAAAATAATTGAGTTCGAACACTTAGACACATATACCCATATCGAACATGGGATAGGGTAGCTATAATCCGAGCAACATAGCTGTTCAATTTCACTCACTGGTTACTTCAATTAATTACCAAACCTGAATGCCCATGTCTGCTGTTTCCTTTGATTTAGGCATCTTCTTTACAGAACAGTAACATCTTATACTTCTTCATCAGCTGACCTTAGTTATAACTCAGCTTTTATTTAATATCACCAAGATAGCATAATTTGAACTAATAATATGATAACAAAATCCGACAGAAGTACAATTTTGAAGAATAAGGATACACAAGTGATGATCCTGGCACTCTTTATTATTACTGGTAATATCTCCTAATCTCTACATCATATGCACAGAAACAGTACTTGGGTTAATTCGTTAATCCAAATCATAAACCCAAGCAGAAGGCGTAATAGGAGAACCAATCCATAACTTCACTAGCATACCTCACTTGCTTCCCTTGAGTATCTTCTAAAACCTCGACAACTTGTCCTTCTTCACTCAGCTTCACAATTATACCATGGTGCCCTCCCACGAACAAAGCATGCAGTCGTTGTACAAACCTAAGCGGGATCTTAAGCAATGTATTTCCTACCCAAGTGTTTCTAAGAAGCCAATCAGCCAAAGGAGTTTTCTTGGCGTGTAAACCAACCCAAAACTCACCCTTTGAGTTTCTTCTTATATTGTCAGGATATCCAGGCAAATCTGTGAAAGTTTCAACTAGTCCTGCTTTTGGACCCTGAAGCCAATACCTTAAGATTTTGCAGGTGCCAGTTTCAGCTACAATCACAAATGATCTGTCTTTGCTCAATGAAACTCCATTTGCAAAGGCGATGTCACGTAGTAGGACAGTTACTTCTTTGGATAATATGTTGTACTTGATGAATCTGCCTGTCTTGTCTCCACTTAGAATTGATGGTATGAAGTGCCTGCAAAACAAAGAACAGTTTGTAATAATACTCTTACAATGAAGCTACAAGGCTGCTTTCTAGCTTAAAACAAAGTAAGTTTAATCAACTTTCCCATATTTCCCCTTTCATAATTTCCTAATACTGTAAGAATTATTTGGAAAGATCACATTGGTATAGTGGAATTATATTACAGTGCAAAAAGGTGCTTTAGCTAAATTCCTTAAAACATACCCCAAATCATGTGGCCTATTAATTTGAGAATACATCTTTTAGCGATAGAGAAATGAATTATACTGCATTCATGGGGGTGATTAATGACTAATTCACAGTTACACAGTAGTTATATACTTATATACAACTGACTGAAATTCTGGTCACACCAACAGAAACAAAGGGATGGGATGATATGTCTGAAATTGAAACAGTATCGCGCACTCACTATGTAGATGTGAGTATGTGACAAATGACCCGAAAGGTCTCATAAGAGCAGAAAAAGAGCGAGCCAAACAATGACCCCTCTCCCCGGAGGTTTTCATTTAGGTTGTCTTTGGATAAAAGGTTTACCTTTTCCACATAAGACCTAACCAGTTTTCCAATATTCCCCTGTTTTGTTTGTCAAGGGGTGGAAAAAAAAATGGGGGTTCAAAATATTTTGTCATTTTCAACAATAACCTCCCCATCCCTTATTTTCCTCCTCTTCTCCACTCAATCCCATCACAATGTACCTACCATAATTCAGTTCAAAATGTTTCCCTCCTAAGTCCTAACCAATTTGTTCAGCTACTGAACAATATTGTATATTTTGTTCAGCTACTGAGGCTATAAGGTTAATGAAATCAGCATAACCGCAGCTACTGAACAAGTCCAAGAAAGGTGAAGAAGTCCAAGAAAGGTGAAGAAGATGTGACTCAATTTGTTCAGCTACTGAACAATATTGTATATTTTCCTTTCGTAGGAAAATCTACTCCTGTCATTGTCCAAGGAGGGTGGGATCCGCCCCCTACCACCAAATGTAACGAAAGTGTTGAAAGATAAATCCCCACAAGCACAATTAGTTTTCTCATGCAAAAACATCAACCCTCTAGCCACATCCCTACAATTACAATGACCAAAAACATAATTAATAAACATATAATGTATGTGTTAGAAACATTCAATTCCTATAATGAAAAAACAAATGAAAATTCTGCATGGTACTTTACTGCTTTGAAAATTCTATGTGTAACCCTTACTGATAATATTATTTGCATGGCATCATAATTTGTCAATTTTTAGTCTTACAAATATAGTATATGCTTCTTTTTAGCTATGCATTATGAACATTTGCTCGGTAATAAACCCAATCTAATAAGAACCACTTTACAAATTCATTTAGTTTACATAATGAGAGTTATATAAGCAAACAATAAGTACACTCCCATGAAATAAACAATTCAAATCTTATTTAAGCTCGTATGACCATTAAAGGTCCAAAAAGCTTCATCTTCTTTTCCTTTCTAATAATATGCAAGAATTCTGTAGGTACATCATAAAAGTATCTAAGAGAGATGCATGTTCAACTATTGCACATATATATAGTACACACCAAATAAAACAAAGACCTATACACGTGTCCCTTTTCCAACTCTCTCTTCACTTCTCATCAACACTATCTATACATGTGGCTATCCCCAAGTTAAATGTTCAATGAACATTATACTTTTGTTGACTTGAGTGCAACCCTTCCCACCTCACTTTTTTTTCCTTTTTCCTCCTCACCATATTATTTTTTCCCTTCATTCACACTTTTTTTTTTTCCAATCTCTTGCTTCCCTTCACTATTTGCTCAATTCACTAACCTTGACACCTTCGAGCATGTCTACATTTCTTCCGTCGATCATCTCAATATGCTCAAACACGATATTCATCTTCAATTTCATGCTCTTATTTGTGTCTACCATAAAACCCTAAAAATTTAAGAATTGATGGTGATTTGGGCAAATTAACAGGTTCTTTTTTATTGGGATGTTGTGATCAATTGGACTTTGAGATTTTTAAGCTACTGTTGTTTGTGAAAATTTGGTTTTTGAGGGTGTTTACCTACTACCTGCTAGGTATGTGACCAATAAGGCTTTGATAAATTAAATCTTAAAAAACTCAATTTCATGGATTTGAATTGAACAATATGGTAGATATTAACATAGTTACATAGTCATATGTAGCTCCCTTGAACCACGTGTCTATATTAGAATTTTGGAACAAATTTTATGATATTATGTCCCTTTGTATTGCAGCTTAGTGCCAACAAATTAGGTTCGTTTACTCTTTCTTGCTCATGTAACTACCATGACTTACTTTCATTTTAAGTTATCATTGCAACTAATTCCTTAAAACAGATTTCTGCCTTTTTTGGGGGACCATTTGTGATCAACTCGTGTTTTAAGAACTAGGTTTTTTAGTCTTTTACCAATAATAACCCCATATAGGTATTTTAATTTATCCCAAGTACACATATAAAGCAAACTACTAAAACTATGAAAAACTTCCTCTCGAGGTTGCCACTCAGGTAAGATAGTACTAGTTCCACCATCCTCTCTGATTTCCATGTCACTATTTCACAAAGAAGGAAAAAAGTTTATTTTAAATTTTTATAAAAGAACATTAAAATAATGTAAAGTATTATAACTAACCTAATAGATTTTAAAGCTTCCTTGAGGTTTTCTTCCATAACCTTTGTGACATTTTCTACATTCTTCATCTTTTTTTTTTTTTTTTTTTTGCCTCATTTTATTTTGAGTATCTTCAGCTTTCTTTTTCTCCCTCTCCTCAGCCTCAATTAGCTTTTTTGCTTCATCAAGACAAAATTTAAATTGATCGTTAAAAGGTAAATATTATCTAACTTTTTTTATTAGTGAAAATTTAAATATTTTATTCATCATACCTCTTGCCAATTTTTCAGCTTCTATTTCTTTTGTTATCTTGGTGATAGAACACTCAAGGGCATGTTTCAATTCTGGTTCAATTTGTGGCTTGTTCAAACCTATAGTACAAGCAACAAGGGCATCATCTAACATCCCTCTCTTGAACTTTCCAGCCCTACATAAACAAATAAGTTAACATTATTTTCTTTATTTAATTAAAAAAAAAAATCATTACTCATGGAATTGAAAAAGTGAAAATATTGAAATATGCCCAAATATATAATAGGATTCTGCATTTTGGAATTCATAATCATCTCCTTGCAACGATCTGCATCTACAAAGAGCTTCAAACGCCTCTACAACAATAAATTTAATGGGATTAAATATATGATATATCTAACAAATTTAAGAAATAACAAAAAAAAAAAAAAAAGAAAAAAAAAGCGTAACTTACTATCATAATCTGTGTCATTGAATGTACCACAGTAACAATGAGCAAGTAGCTCAAGTAAAGAACAAACGTTATCTACATTTTCCATCTTGCGAACTTCTTTATTAATCAAATCAATTGCTTTATGATACGATTTAGCATTTTTCAGCGATTCAATAATCGGTAGAACAATACTCATCCTCAGTGAATCCCCCATGTTTGATCTGCAGAGACAAAATTAATTAAATTGTACAGAGAAGAGAGCATATTTGACAAATTGGTGTATAAATTTTATCTTCTTCAGTTTTTTTTAACTTCGCCACCTTAAAACTATCAATTTTTTCAAGAATATAAAGTCTAGAAATTCACATGAATTTGGGATTTTTCTAAAGTTGTTTGATTTGCAATGTTGGGAAGTAACTTCCCATATAAATTCCTATTTACCTAGGGGAAACTAGGTAATTAAATTCCTATATTTTGTGGGAAGTAAAAATTCCTTGGATTTTCTACTTTCCCCATTCCACCATTTTTTTTTTGGTTAACCAAACAACTATCCCTAGTTACAATCCCTACGATTTTCCAATTCCCATATTTTCTTATGCCAACCAAACATCACCTAAATTATATCAATATTTCATTTCCATGATCCCAAACTATTTGAAAATTTACTTTTCCTGGTTTCCTCATTCTCTCGTTTCTGATTCTGTTTCCGCATCCGTTTCCATTTCCTGATTCTGTGCAACTTAGATTATCAAATTAAACTTCAAATTTAACATACAAATGTTTCTCGCTTAAGAATATCTGCGTAAATTTGGGCCGTTTTTATCAACAACAAAAAAAAAAATGAATATCTAAGTAAAGTTGTACAATAGTTAAATTCTAGCAATGACATTGCTAGTTATAATATTTCATAACTTGAGTTATTAAAACCGAATAGTTCAATAATCCACTTTAAAAGAACCCTAAATTGAATATACTGACAATTAAAATAACAATAAACCCTACATTGTGATATTGATATTCGATTATTAAAAATAAAAATCTTACCTCAGATGCTGCTACAAGGGACGAGCGAGCGCTCAGAAGCCGCTTCAATGGAGAATTCAGAGTACCATTCAATGGAGAGAGAGAGGCGCAGTGTAACAGTGAAAAGCTCCAAACTTCTTCTGGCTTAATATCATCAACATAAAAGGTGCACACAGCAAAACTCTAGCAACAAAATCACTCGTTATAAACTTTCATAATTTCAGTAAATATTTCAATAATCCACTTTAGAAGAACCCTAAATTGAGTATACTGACATTTAAAATATACATATATACCCTAAATTGTGAAATTAATATTACACACCCAAAAAAAACAAAAAAAAAAACCCTCACCTAAGGAGCTGCCTCGTTGATGGGAAAAAATCTCAGGAGCCACTTTAACGGAGAATTTAGGAGGAGAGAAAGCTCAGAAACCGCTTTAATGGAGGTTTTAGAGTAGCTTCAATGGAGGAGAAAGAAAGAGGCTCAGCATAAAAGTGGAACAGGGAAGAAAAGTGAAAAGGCAGGAGGAAGAGTATTTGATACGCATATAATGTGAATCGTAAGATCTAAACATTATCAACGGTCAAGGATCATTCTTGGTTTTTTTTTTTTTTGACGGGAGGATATTGTTATTTCAAACAAGGTAAATAAGGATTATTTTGACATCCATATTGGCTATAAATAGTGGTGTCAAATTGGGTAATCATATAAAGTTTGGGTTGATCCGTAATGGTTCGGATAATAACGGGTCATTTTATTCTAATAGGGCAAATTAAGTTGGGTCGAGCTTGATTAAAATCAAGTCAAATTAAGAGCTCTTAATTGAACGTGCTGTAACAAAACATTAGTGAATCGTAAACGGCGCCCACAAATTTATCACAATCAGTCACAATATTTAGTGAACTTCTAATTATATCCTTTGTCTTCCTCCCTCTCCTAACACAACCACCACCACCCATCACAACCTCTTTCGGCTACCCTCTCCTCGAGGTATGATTTGAGCCCTTTTTCCAAGTTTGTGATTTGCACCATCTCCATCACCGCTAACATGACGCATAGTCATTATTGTAGATATTCATTAATATTAAACATAGTAATAACCAACATTGTAAATATAATAAACATAAAATCCAACATTATTAACTATTAACTACCAAAAATTGAATTTTTCTAAACATTATTCTAATTATATCAACTTAAAAACCAAAATTATATTATTGAATTTCCTAAATATATTTTTATTTAATATTAACTTAAAATTAATAAATATTCAACTGAAATCATGGTCAAGCCGTCCATAACTCAGTACGAAAGAAAAAAAAAAGGAAAATAAAAACACAAAGGTAGAGGAGGTGAAACTTGATCGTGAACCGACAGGTGAGGAGGTGAAACAAGCACTTTTCTAGATGCACCCTAATAAAGCTCCCGGAGTTGATGGTATGCACGCTCTTTTCTTTCAGAAATTTTGGCATATTATAGTTAACGGTGTTGTGCATTTTGTGAAGGAATGGTGGATATTTAGAATATAAATAGGACGTGCATTATGTTGATTCCAAAATGTAATGATCCTAAATTTATGGGTGAATTTAGGTCGATTAGTCTTTGCAATGTACTCTACAAAATTATTTCGAAGACCTTGGCAAATAAATTAAAACCCTTCCTTGACTCTATCATCTCTATTAATCAGAGTGCTTTTGTTCCTGGGAGATTGATCTCGGATAATGCTTTGGTGGCTTTTGAGATCTTCCATGCTATGAAACGGAGGGGGGAAGGGAAAAATGGCAATGTAGCTCTGAAATTGGATATGAGTACAGCATATGATCGGGTGGAGTAGACTTTTTTGGAGAGAATGATGTTGAAGATGGGATTTAGTGTCGGATGGGTTCAAAAAATTATGGGTTGCCTTTCAAGTGTTTCTTTCTCGTTTAAGATAAATGGGAAGATTTCGGGGTCTGTTATTCTGACTAGAGGCCTTCGTCAAGGTGATCCGATATCCCCGTATCTTTTGCTGCTATGTGCTAACGTATTTTCTACTCTGATTGCAAATGCAGAAAGACATGGGTTGATTCATGGTGCTAGAGTTTGTAGAGGGGCACCTCGGGTTTCTCATCTTTTCTTTGCTGATGATAGCATTCTATTTGCTAGAGCAAATTTGCATGAATGCTCTAAGATCGCTGATATAATCAGTATTTATGAGAGAGCATCCGGACAAAAGGTTAATCTAAGCAAAACTGAAGCGACCTTTAGCAAATGTGTAAATGTTGATCGGAGGAAAGATATAGTGGAAACGTTGGGTGTTAGGGAGGTGGTTAAACATGAGAAGTATCTAGCTTGGATTGCCAACGATCATCGAATAGTCTAACAAGATCATTTTTGCTGGACTCAAAGAGAGGTTATGGAAGAAATTGAATGGGTGGAAAGAAAAGTTGATGTCACGGGCCGGAAAGGAAATTCTGATTAAAGCCGTCGCACAAGCCATTCCGACTTATATGATGAGTGTGTTCCGTATGCCGGATGGTTTGCTTGATGATATTCATGCTCTTATTGCCCGATTTTGGTGGGGGTCCACAAATGCTACTCGTAAGATGCATTGGCACAGTTGGGATTCTATGTGTATGCCTAAATCGATGGGAAGGCTGGGGTTCCGTGATCTCAAGTCTTTCAATCAAGCTTTGCTGGCAAAACAGGCATGGAGATTGCATAATGATACAAATTCTCTACTGCACTCGGTGTTGAAGGCCAGGTACTATAAAAATGATGATTTTTTGGAATCAAAAATAGGTTACGACCCGAGCTATACTTGGAGTAGTATCTGGGGTGCTAAACCTCTGTTACTAGAGGGTTTAAAATGAAGGGTGGGCAATGGGCAGAGCATCCGGGTATGGGAAGAGGCGTGGCTGCCAGGTGATAGTGCATCAATTGTGCCAACTCCGAACATAAATGCAGACCCTAATCTTCGTGTCTCAGACTTAATTGATTTTGACAATGTGAGATGGAATGAGGAACTCATCAGGAGTATTTTTTTGGAGGATGAATGTGAGCTAATTTTGGATTTACCCCTGTCAGAATTTTGGTCTGCTGATCAGAGATATTGGTGGCCTACGAAGAATGGGTGCTACACTGTCAAATCAGGCTACCTACTTGCAAGGCTTGGGAAGCAACGTGCATGGTCTTTGTCTCATGGGGTCCTTGAAGAGGAACTATGGAAGAGAGTATGGGGAGTCAAGGGTCCTCTTAAATTGCAACATTTTGTGTGGAGAGGGTGTAAAGGGAGTCTTGGGGTCAAGGAGAGGCTGTGGGTTCGTCACATTGTTAATGACAGCATTTGCCAAGGGTGTGGGGCTGCTACAGAGACCATCAATCATGCTCTTTTTGACTGTCTTGATGCAACAATTATTTGGTCGTATAGTGCTTTCCAGGACCTGTTAGCTTATGCCCCTAATTCCTCGTTTTGTGATCGTTTTTTGTGGGTGGCAAATAGACTGAGCAAAAACGAACTGAGTCTCTTCTGTATGCTGTGTTGGGCTGCTTGGTTTTGTAGAAATTCAAGAGTGCATAATGAACTTGTGGCTGATCCGAGTGGTGTTGCTGCAAATTTCACCAAGATGCTTAATGATTATAAGGAGTATGCGGAAAGGGTGTTTAGGCCAGCTGGGTCATGTGATGTTGCTCCCCTTGGGACGTGGCATCTTCCTGCTGCAGGCAACATTAAGGTGAATTTCGATGCCCATCTCGCTGCAAATAATATAATTGGTTTGGGTGTGGTGTTGCGGGATGAGGCGGGGAGCATTATTGCAGCAGCTGTTTAACGTATGAAGGCACGATGGAGTGTTGAACAGGCTGAAGTAGCTGCTGCCAGGTGGGGGATGCAGATTGCAAAGCAGTTGGGACACTTGAGGATTGAGCTTGAATGTGACGCAGCTAATGTAGTGAACATCATCAACAAAAATGATATGGGGTACTCAACCTTAATGCTTTTCTATGAGGATATTAGAAGATTGAAAGAAGTTTTTTTATTTCTTTAAATGTAGTCATGTCCGTAGATCGGGTAATACCTTAGCTAGCACACTTGATTGCTAGACATAGTACAAGTGAATCTCCGCATGTATGGTTTAACGATTTCCCCCAAAGCCTTCTTACTTTGGCGGAAATTGATATAATTTAATAAAATTGCCCGACTAACGGTTTCTTCAAAAAAAAAAAAAAAAAAAAAAAGTAGAGGAAGCTGATGTGGCACATGAAGGGCAATTCCGTCCGGACACTATTCATTTGCTAATGCTCCGCAATATAAAGGGTAGAAAAATAAAAGTAAATGAAATAATAAAAAGTCTTAGGGTTTCATTCATCTCACCGTTTAATCAAAAGTCCCCAATTTCCTTCTCTGTCTCTGTTTCTCTATCTCTCTTTCTCAGGTATGATTCCTAATTCTCTCTGAAATAATTTATCAGGTCGATTGTAGCATATGTTTGATGAATTTCTGTATTCGATGATTGTTTTGATGTGAAATTATGGATTATAAAATTAATTAATTCTTCGGTTGTTTGATTTTATGTGATGTGATAATCTAGAAAAATCATGATGAGTGGGTGATGTTAATTTGAATTTTATGTGATGTAATAAACTAGTTGTGTTTGTGTTATGATTAGGGGAAAAAATAGGACGGAGGAGAAGAGGTGGTGGGTCAACTCAAAGGAAGTGGCAGAGTATCGAACAAGGAATGGAAAGAAAGATTCTGGTGCGGTCATTGAACAATATTAAAGATAAGGTACAATACCAAAACGAAGATGGTAATATGGTAATACAACTACACCTGCCTTAATGGGGATGTCTACTGTATTGGAAATGTCCTTGCTCCAAAGGTTCTTCATGTCGATACCAACAATCGCATTCTAATTCACTTGAATGACGGTCAGCTTTCCTCGTCTTCCCTCTATGCCTTTTATCCTCCCACTCATGGTACAGAGTACAGGATGCTGCACTTCTTGATGGTGTCCTCTATCTTCATGCCCATAAACTTCGCAATCTTGTTCATGCATATGAGGTTGCCACCTCAAAGTGGTTTGACGTGCAGTGGTCCACTCGGGTTATTGAAAAAGATTTCTCTGTAGATGATTGTACCTTTAGGTTTGATTCGCTGTTTTGTCTAGACGACACCAACAAAATCTTGTGCTTGGCCTTTTACTCGCCTGTAGTGCCGATTGTTCCAGGTGGTGATCGATGTGATCGTAGCTTACCTACCAACACCACTCTTCTCTTCTTCAAGTTTAAAGCGGAGCGTTGTGGTTCCACCATAACCCTCACTCCCCTTTATACCCGCTCATATGAAATTTTATCCACTTACCAAGTGCTTGACTTCCTCCCGCTTTAGTGAGTGCCCTCATCCCTCTTCTCAACTCTCTCTTATATGCATAAATTGATTGTTTCTTTTCATATTCTCTTTGGCTTGTTGACCTTGTGCTGTTGCAAATTCATGTTCATTGTTGCTAAAACGTGATTGTACATGCTCTATAATTTAATTTGAAGATTTGTTTGATTTTTATGTATCGCCTTTAATTTTCATAGAAATTCAAAAAACTTCCATCTTTATACCTATCCATCGATTTACCTCCATTAATCTTCAATTTCTTTTTTCTCCTTTATTCTTAGATAATCCTTCCTGCCTCCCTTATTTTTTCCCCTTATTGTCCCATCTTCTCTAAACAAAGCTCTTCTATGTGCAATTGATGCATGATAAAAAATTGTATGTAACTTGCAATTATTGCATTGATCTATGTCAACTTAGACAAGTTTAGATGAGGACAGTCATTCTGACTGACTATTTTCATCTAATTATGGTTAGCTAGCTAGTAGCTTCGATTAGAGCTTCATCTGTTTTTACAATCTCTGGTGTGCTTTGCCATGTAGGAGCAATAAATTAAGGTTTGCAGATCCCTAGAATAAAAAAGGTAATAAGAGTAGACGAATTTCAAAGTATACACGATCCTTCAAAAACACGCATAATATTTTAACATTAATATCGCGAGCAATAAAATAAGATCCAACTTTCTAATATGAACTTGTTTACAAAGTTGTTCATAGGCACTACATTTTGGCCAGTTTTATTAGGATATTTCTGCTGAATGAGTATTTCCAAAATTTGTCGGATAGTTGGTACTTTCTTCTTTCTCCATCAATACGTGATTTCTTATTTCTCTCCTCCCACATTCCTTACTTTTTAGTAATAAACTATTATCCCATTATCTCTTTTCTTTAATTTTTAATTTCTCAATAAACTCTACTTCTACAATATTTTACTCTATCCAACTCGCCTAGATAAAACGTTGTGACAGTCAAAATGATACACTTAAAAAAAAAACCGGGGGAAGTATGACACATGGAGTAAATGAATTTCCCTTTAAATAGTAGACACTATTGATAATATTGGAATTTTTTTTTTTATTTTTATTTTTTATCAATGCTTAAGTAATCTCCCAATCCAAAATATTATAATATACTTCCTCCGTTTATTTGCATCACTTTCTAATTAAGAAAGTTTTAATTTAGATGCATCACTTTCCTTCCTAATTTAAAAATTCTATCTATCTCTCTCCAATCATATGGGTCTTATTTATCAATTCTCTCCACATCTCTCTACTCCAAAAATTGCCTAGGAGTCCATAAAAACCAAAATGATGCAACTAACAAAAACGTTGGAAGTATATAGATTTTTAGGGCAAAATGAAAAGTTCCTAAAAATGAGAAAGATGAGAAGGATTTTATGTGCATATATTTTATACTGAATGTGCATATTTTTTTTAACTAAATGTGCAAAAAAATTGACTAAAATTCAATGTGCATATTTTTTTGTGTATAATGTGCATAAATTTTCGTTTATTCAGATTGTTAAAAAAAAGTAGCAGGTTGAAAATCAAATTTGCATATTTAGTAGATAATATATACACATTTAGTTCAAAATATATGCACATTTATCTCTTTTTATTTAAAGAAACTTCTCATTGAATCTCAAATCTACGGTAAGAATAAGTCCATATGTGAGAAGTGAACCCATAATTATATGAAAACTAATCTAAGATTTAGAACATTTGTGGAAAAATTTAGAATAAATGACTAAATGAGTAATAATTTAGAACATTTGATTTAAGAACTAAAACATGTGAGTAAAAATTTAAAAAATTTTATTTATATAACTTAAAATATATAAGTATAATTTAGAACATCTAATTTAAAATTTAGAATATATGAATAAAAAATTCCCATATATACAAACAATTGACCCTCATTAAATCATTAATCCTAGCTATCAATACTATAATTGTACAAATATTTGTAGGTCACATCAGCATCGAACATAAGACGAGTACCCAAAATACAAGTACTTGGTACTAATCTAGGGTGCAGCAGGTGGGTGTGTGGGTTGTGAGGCTATTTACGGCGTGCAAGTGCAGGCAAGATCCCCAATTATTTTCAAAGTTTCCCAGAGATCTTCCAAGCGCTGTTGCAAGAAAGAAGACCTGTACATGGTATCGCCAACAATTAAGGGCATGCAATTAGTTGTCCTAATGACCCAATGTCAGACATTCTCTGGCCAAAACTCTCTGAAGAATGCTTGACGAACTTCATTCTCTCGCCGGCGCTTTTCTTCATCCAGCATTTTCCGCACCCTTTTAGAGAGTGCTTTCTCCTTTTTTTGACATTTTCTCCTGTCACAAATAGCAACAGAATTAGCAAGAGAGAGGACTCGATGATCTAAGGATTGGACTAAGGCCCACAACCAATTAATAAATTAATTAATCAATATTAAGCGATACTCAGTAGTTACACAGCACCACCAGCAGTTTCCCCTCCCCCCCCTTCTGCGTCCCCACTCAAGGCGACATTTTCATACTACTGTATTCCATAGATTACATGCATTTCCAAACAGCATAATTGAAAAAAAAAAAAGAGCAAAACCCAATACAAATACTCAATAGAAAATTCCTACTCTGAACAATGAGGATTGTCTCCCATAACAAAACAGGCAGCGCAAAAGTAAAAGTGTCATGGAGTCGCATTTTGTGCAACTACAAAGAGGGCATAGCTTATTCAGCTACTTAAAATATATGATTCAATAATGAGGGTTGAGGAGTTTACTTCACCACGCAACCTTAATGATTCAATCTGACCAAAAATAATAGGACCTTGAGAATACTACTCGAAGGCAATTTAAATCTGACTCAAAAATATACACACCAGAATATGGCATGGTAATACAGAATCCACCTCCACAACCAATCCTTGTCCACCAGCTCAAGAAACACAGATACTGACCACACTACTCAGGACCTCACATGTTCACATAATCGGTAGACTTGGGATAGATAACAATCTTGGTGGCAAAGAAATGCAGGTAAATAATATTGCAAGAAAATTGCAGGTGGAGCTTGAACAAAAGTGCACAACAAAACCATAACTTCGCATATATAATATAGTTGAGCTTGTTCTAACCAAATAGTAAACAAAGTTCATGCATCACATCATCTGCTAGAGGGAAAATCGGAAAAGTCAATGAAATCCTCTTTATTTTAAAATTTCAATCCTAAAGCAGTAATCACAATAGTAAAGATAATAATTGGTTTTCTTAAAAAGCGATAACTTCATCGACAGCCCCAAATGAAGAGCTGAACAATGAGAAATCATCAAGCAATAAAAAGTAAATACACTACAAGAACAACAAAATTTCAAAAAAAAAATATTAAAACACAAAGGTAACCATATTCACTGCTACTTGTACGTCATATATATAAAGGAAACTAAGCAATAATCTCCTACTCTTTAAAAAAAGAAAAAAGGAAACTATATCCTCTTTGTTTATGATTTCGACAATCACACAATTCCATCCCGAAATTCTCCATATTCGAAAAAATAAAAGTAATAAGCTAAAAATTTAGTTGACAGCAACAACACAGGATTGAGTTCTGTAAAAGAAGCAGGTGAAACTTACAGTTTTCTCCTTCTCTCCAGAGGTGGTTGTAGTGGATGATTGCAAAGCCTTCTTTTTCCACTTTTCTGCCCCTAAACCTCTTTTGTTCTTTTTAACATATGTTTTTACAGGCTCCAACCTACCCTGTTAACGCCATAGATCACCAATTAAGACAGCATTATATTTTGATTTTCAAAACTACAAGCAGATACATGCACAGCATGAAACAGATAGATAAACAGGTATTTACAATTCAAACCAATACAAATAAGCCTCTACCCATAAATTTTATGAGAGATGCCGGTTGCAGTCTTTTACCATATTTCGTTATGGCATACACAAGAAAAAGTATGCTAAGGTCCTGAATGGGGTTCGGTACAATATGGCACCCAAAATGCAACCAAATACTTTGTATGATACAAAATCATGTTCAATAACCACTATATTCATAGAGTGAGTCAATTCAAAGGGAAAAACACAGAAGGCTTCAAAAGCTCATAAAGCAAAATAATCCATGAATTTAACAAATATTTCAAATCTCTTGTTTTATATTGATCCATTCCTCAATTAGAACTTGGCTCCAACACAACTAAAAAAAACACACACACACACGAATATTTGGGTATGAAGATTCAGATAGGAAAGAAAAAGAACAAGCTCAACAAAATATTCAACATCGTGCAAACAAATAACACAGAAATAATATACAAGTATACAACAATACAAAGAGAAAGAAAATCAACTATGTCGAGGAAAAGAAAAAAAGTCGAAAATTAGCAACAGACAATGAATGCATCCCCACAATAAAGAGAACATCCCCTCAAACTCCACTATACTATAACCGATCAATACCTAGTGATAAAATAGACAACATTACCCTTAATCCCTTTTCTTATCCACATCTGTATTATCTAATACGCACTATTAATATACTTCGTAGTTAAATTTTTGAGTTGAAAATATCAATAAAAATTGACAAAATCAAACATCCATACGGAGTACTCCGTATTATCTACTCCGTAATGCTTTGTATCTAGCAACCGCTCATTGCGTATTTATGTGTGCATACTGCATAGCATTAAAAAAACGCTCCTCTCTCTTCCAACATGCCAATTTAATTTCAAAGCGAAGGAGTAATTCACAACTTGGCAATCTAAGTAGTAAAATTAAGTCTTTCCACAGTAAACCTAAGGTTTTGTGCAAACAAAAATCACAGTAAACAAAAATACATATATACACTATAATTCGTACATAGTTTTCAAGGTGAAACTTCAAATAATGCAACTCTTAAATCTATTCTCTCATTTAGTAATTCATCTAGTTTTCTTTTAAACTCGAAATTCATATTTGATAGAGTTCCAAAAAAAGCCCTAAAATTATTTATTTTTCAAAAAAAAAATAAAAATTGAAAAAACTGGAAGTATGAGAGAAAAAGACTGCAATTTGATACTAATTAAATTAATTTCAAACAATAAAATCAAAACCCATAATCAATAATTATAATTACACAAATTAATAAAACAAAGGA
Organism: Chenopodium quinoa; assembly: GCF_001683475.1. NCBI lineage: Eukaryota > Viridiplantae > Streptophyta > Magnoliopsida > Caryophyllales > Amaranthaceae > Chenopodium > Chenopodium quinoa. The sequence goes on along the minus strand of NW_018745174.1, from coordinate 1,559,865 downwards.
GAAAGAAAATAAAACTAACCTTTTGTGTGGGAAATTTTTGGGGATGTATGGGGTATTTATAAGAGAGAGGGTAGTAGGGTAAGTAGGGATATTGGGCCTCATTAAATTAATGGGTCAATTAAGAAAGTAAACTGGGTTTGGTTTGTTTGTTGGACATAAATTATCGAAGGAAGGTTCATAAAAAGTTCTTTGTAATAAAATCGTTTATCAACCCCAAAAGTAATTTGAAACTTTTGAAATTAAATTCCGGAAAAATACAAATAAATATTATAAATAATATATAATTTCATTTATAATATATTTAAAAATATGGGGGATTACAATCTACCCCTCTTAAAAGAAGTTTCGTCCCGAAACTTAGCACAAAATCCCTTAAATTGCAAAACATTTGCATAAAATCATTCAAAATTTTCAAAATTATGTTGCTGGAATTCCAATTGTGTCATAATATTGACACTAATATCTTATCACCATCCAATTTACGTACTTCACTAGATACGTAAACAATAAAATAGTTATGAAAAGCATGAAAACACCATAAAATAACATAAAATAGGGCAAAAAGCGCGAAATTATACGCATTCTACCCCTCTTAAAGAACAAGAGTTACGCCCTCGTAACTCACCTCATTAAATAACTCAGGATATCTCTTTCTCATATGATCCTCGGTCTCTCAAGGGCTCATATTTTTCCTCAAAATTCGAGTATAACAAAATATCATCAATAAAAAAAACAACTACAAACTTACTCATGGAATACTCGATTCATCAAGTCTATAAAGATTGCAGGTGCGTTGGTCAACCAATCTATTCTTAAAATGACATCAAGGTCACCCAACTCAAATTCTATAAGATCAAATGGAAAATCAGTCTCTCTAATCCTCAATGGTTATCCCTTATGTATCTTGGTGCACCTCACAACTTCACCAGTGGCAAACTAATAGGCAAGTCAATCGGATTTGGTTCAACTAGTCCTAAGTGTTTCACAACAGAACTAGAAATAAAAGAATAGGTGGCTCCAGAATCAAATAAAGCTTTAATAGAAATAGAATGAATAGAAAAGTTACCAGTGACAACATCAGAAGACCTTTCAGCTTCCTTCTTGTTCATCACAGACAACCGACCTGTAGTGACATTCTTTCCTTGATTCACGGAGTTGTTGCCAACATTTCCGTTCTTTCCATTCCCCTTATAACCATTCGAATTCTCTCCTTGATTGCTTGTTGGAGTAAACTTGTTCCCATTTCCTTGTTGCTTCAGTTTGGAGAAACACTCAAACTCCCTATGGCCTTTCTTGTTACAGAACCTACACACAACCAAGTTCCCATCACAATCTTTTTCAGGATGAACCTTGCCACATCTCTTGCAGTTGTAATGCCTTTCAACTTGGCCATTAGGTCTAGAAGATCCTCCATTGTTTTGAACATTCCTATTCTGGAAATTCTCGTTCCTTGGCTTCTTAAAGTTACCTTGGTCACTCGAATTCCCAAAATCCTTACGCTTTTCTCCAACACTCCCACTCTCAGGTGCACTCCTGACATTAAAGCTGTAGAGGTGCGCTGCTCTCCCATACACCTTATCAAGAGTCTTAAAAGTCTTTCCAGCCAAGTCCTTTTGTAACTGCTTAGTCAAACCTTGCTCAAATCTTTGAGCTTTCAACTCCTCAGTAGGCACTACTTCAGGAGCAAACCTCGACAAGTTCATAAACTTGTTATAGTACTCAGTAATCGACATATTGTTCATTTGCAGATTGATAAACTCTTGAGCCTTTTGCTTCCTTAAGAATGGTGGATAGAACTTCTCCCTAAGTTTGGTTTTGAAAGTCTCCCAACCAAAATTAGCCTCAGCACGAATCACGTTTCCATTATCCCTCCACCAAATATCTGCCTCTTCCTTCAAATACATGGCAGCTTGATCCACTCTCATATTCACAGGACAATTCAAAGCAGCAAAAATCTTATCAAAATCCCTAATCCAATTCTCCAGAAAAGTTCGGTCTACACCTCCCTCAAAGTATGGTGGTTTGACTTGTGCAAGCTTCTTAAACATCTCACCAGAAGGATCGGGATTATCATTGCGGTTTTGGTTCAAGTTCTCAGCTAGAAGCCTAATAGCATCATCTAAAGCATCGTTGTTAGCCATCCTCCTTCTCTGCCTAGAAATGTAACACACTCTCAGGCCGACATCAACACGAGAGAACTCACTTGTTCAATAAATCACATTCATAATCATCAAATACATATATTAAGGTAGAAAGGTGGACACGGCCACACAATCGCCCCTAATAAATCACTTTTAAAGGAAATGATTATTTAATTTTAATCATTCCTACGCACACGAAAATTAAATAAAATAACTCCCTTGGTTATATTCCTTCCAAAATCCAAACATTAAGTAAATAATATAATTAAATAAACACATTATAATAATCACATAATTACATGCTTCGCGTAAAGTTAATTTACACATATCATATAGCACAAATCATCACATATAGTTCCATATTACGTGCTTTAAACCTTAAACATGATACTAAGTGATCACTCAAGTTTGCAACATTAGATAAAACATACACAATTAAATAACTTGCATAATCACTTCATACAATAATAAAAGACAAAAGAATTAATTACAATGCATATAGAAAGAAATAATCTATCCTATACGCCCTTTCTAAAGCTACCCAAATCTCACCGATAAAATGAAACAAGCAAGGAAGTTAAGAAAATAAAATAAATAAATAAAATAATTTTATTTCAAATAAATAAATAATTCGAAAATTAGATAAAATAAACATATACTTTTTTTTTATATAAATGCCGAAATAAATATAATAGAATAGATTAATTTTTTTGAAAACTTAAGTTAACTTTAAATAAGGTAGTTAAATAAAACTCATTAAATTTAAAACGTTAGGCGCCTAAAAACTTTAAAATTGGCTTTAGTGGTAATTAAATCTAACCTAAGCTCCCATATACCACTTTGTAACACCCCAATAATTCTCCCTTTTCCAAACCACTTACTTTAAATAAAAATAGAGGAGAATCATTGGCATGTTACCGCCACGTGTTAAAACGTTAAGACTTTATCAAAGTATTGCAGCGGAAATCCAACTTAAATATTAAAATAATACTTCATCCGTTTTCTTTTACTTGCAACACTTCCCTAAAAAGGAAATATCACAATAATTGCAACACACTATAAAAGGAAAGTTACTTTAGGGAAAAACTATACTATTTCCCTTATTTAAAGCACATGGCCCACTAACTTACACTCCTAACAACCACTCATCCTATTTTAAAGTGTATTATATCATGTGAACCCCTCATTTCTTAAATACCGTGAAAAGGTGTGTGTTGCATCTAAAAGAAAACGGAGGAAGTATAATTTAGAAAATCAATAAGTCAAAGCTTACAAATTGGAACCATAAAGGCCCTTATTAAAACCAAACCAATATTCCAAAATCCCAAAACATAATAAAAATAGTAAAACATAAATAAGTTCAACACGAAGAACGAATACACTCAATCACACCAATCCCTTGACAATGCGTATGTTAAATCCCTGAACTTCACATCATCAAGCTAACCTGTGCAATACTGCTCCCCAATAATACAAGTGTAATAATTGGATCATCACAGGGTCATTGAAAGGCGAAGGCCATGACCAAAAGAAAACACACAAAAGCACGCAATCAGCAAAGCTGAGTACATACAAGCTACAACGTACCAAGCCTAGCATGCTCAACTAATTAAAGTAAATAAACATACAACACGAATTCATTAAAAAAGACTCCACACTTAAACAATTCAATCGACTCAACATACTTGCTAATCAATTCCACACACTTGACTCCTTATATTTAATTTAATTAATTTAATTTGGAGTAAGCAATAGACGAGGTTGTCCAATCCACCAAATCATTTTGGTCCCAAATGACCATTTAAAATAAAAGTTTAGCGCGATGCAAGAATGGGCGCGACTCCATTCTCACAAAGTTAGTCTAGGATCCCATCTAACTTTTATTATAAAAATAAAATGTAAATACCAAAAGAGAAGAGGACATGTTGATCAAACAAGCCTCGGAAAGCCACGGGCTACCACCGTGTACCCCAACCCATAATTGTCAATACTCTAGAAGTGCACGTTTTCTAGAGTTTTATTGCTCATCCATGTTTCACTTTACGTGATTACAATTTTATTTAATAGCCGACTCATTCCAATAGATCATACATAAAAATCATACATCAATTTACTTTTAATCTTATTTAGGACAATGGTGATCACATCACAAATTGACCTTTAATTTCATTAAACTTCCAAATTATCCAAATTGTTGAACATAGTCAACTCACCTAGCCATTTCGGCTTAATCCACCTTTACTCAACATACTAACAATTCATGATTGAGTAATAAAATAAAATAAATAACAACCTTGTGGAATAATTAATAAATTCATTCCATTTAAACCATTAAATTCCAATCCTTTAATAATCCAAATGTGGTTAACAAACCAATCCAATAAAATATGAAGTATCAACATTCCATACAAATAATTAATCCAATACAATTCAACATGTTTGCATCCATAATTCCATACAAACATAATCAATTCACCAAAACATGTCTCATAAACATAAGCACATGAATTAATTAAATGTATAACCAAACAATTTTCATCCAAGTGTTCTCTAATCATGAAACTAAGTTCTTTTCTTTGGTACCTAAACATGATACTACTTACAACGAAGTAGACATGTACGTACCTCGTATAAACAATCCTTTGTGCCACTTTTAATCACTTAAAAGTCTCCTAAGAAATAATCACTTCCTAGAAAACAAGCAACAATAATAAATTAATACTTATTAACCAAATTTCCAGCAATATAATTTAGATTAAAACTCCTTAAAACTTCATTAAAAACATGTTTTTATGGTTAATTATGCATTAGAAATACAATAGGAACAAAAGCCTCAATTTAATTAGTCATAAGAACCCTAAAATCCCAATTTAAATAAATTGAAACCCTAGGTTTTAAAATTATAAAATCTGAAAATTATAACAACAATTATAATCTGAAATTATTAGTTTAAAACATAAAAACATGATTTTTATACTAAAAATATAAACTTTATACTATAAAATCAAAACTCAAAACTAATTATAAACATTAAGCATAAAAAAAACTTCGTTAAAAATCAAAAACTGTTCGAAAATCATATTTAGAGACTGAATTTGGCCACGAGAGGGTGGTGCTCACTACCAAAGGTAGTGAGTCTTTCTTAAAACATTGTTTCCACATGGAAAACACTACTTTTTTGTCAAAATCGGATGAATTCAGAACCTGATCGGGATTAAAACGGGATTAATATTAACGAACCAAAATCTAAACATTAAAACACGAATTTACGTGTTCAAAATAATCTGGGATTAAGTTAAAATAATTAGTAGTATAATCACAAAAATTTCGAAACATCATTATTATAAAAGCCCTAAATAAACTGTTCATAAAAACCCTAAAATCATGATTGTCAATGATTAAAAACCCTAGGTTATTAAATTGACAAAATCTGAAAATTATAACATTTATAAAATCTGAAATTATAAAGTTTAATCATCAAAATACAATTTGATACTCATTAAATTAATTTCAAACAATAAAATCAAAACCCATAATCAATAATTATAATTACACAAATTAATAAAACAAAGGAGAAAAGAAATAAAACTAACCTTTTGTGTGGGGAAATTTTTGGGGATGTATGGGGTATTTATAGGAGAGAGGATAGTAGGGTAAGTAGGGATATTGGGCCTCATTAAATTAATGGGTCAATTAAGAAAGTAAACTGGGTTTGGTTTGTTTGTTGGACATAAATTATAGAAGGAAGGTTCATAAAAAGTTCTTTGTAATAAAATCGTTTATCAACCCTAAAAGTAATTTGAAACTTTTGAAATTAAATTCCGGAAAAATACAAATAAATATTATAAATAATATATAATTTCATTTATAATATATTTAAAAATATAGGGGATTACACAAACCTGTGACAATACCATAAACACTTGGCCTTAAAGTTTGGGTTGGAAGAATTAAGGTTATCCAACTTGACCCTACTATAAAATCTTCTCGCTTTGAGTGATACATTTTCATTGGAACTATTTTTTAAAGGGATAATATAATATTTTTTTTCCAATTTTTTTTTTTTTTTTACAAAAAAACCATTTTACTTAATATATCTCTCTCTTTTGATTAAAGATGGGCATGGGCCGTGCCGGCACGCGGGCGGCACGGGCCCAGCACGATTCCGGCACGGCGGCCCACCTGTGGGCCGTGGGCCGTGCCGTGAACAAAAATCTGGGAATCGGCACGAGGCACGGTGGTCAACCCGTGGGTCGGCACGCCGGCACGACACGTGGCACGGTCTGGCACGGCAGTGGTAATTTAATTTTTCTTATATGTATTGTTGTTTTTTGCTAAATTAATAAAATTATTTATATAAACTTAAACATAATTAGATAAATAATTTTTATAACCTTAATTAAAATAAAGTTTGTTCAAAACAAAATATATTAACATAAACATAAATTAATAACATTATTTGTATAAAATTAAGTTGTACTAAAAAATATTTATATATCGTTTTTTTTTTTACGTTCATTTTATAAATAAAAAAAATATAATAAAAAACAAAAAGTGGCACAGTTTGGCCCGCGGCCCGGCTCGGCACGGCCCGCCAGGCACGTGGGTCGTGCCGTGCCGTGGGCTGGGGTGTGCCAAATTTAGGCACGGCACGCCCACCACCGCGGCACGGCCCGCAGCGGCACGGCACGGCCCGTTGCCCATGTTTACTTTTGATCCTCGACTAGTATAGTACAACAATTTAATTATTTCTTTCCCCTTGACCCCGATATACTTCTTTATTACTTGTCTCATCTATCTCACATATGAATATTTAATTATCCAACCATTCACATTAGTTATGCACCCTAATTCTTAAACCTAATCAAAATTTGTTCGACCTGAAATTTACTCGGGTTTAATTACTATGATTAGGTTCTTTTGTCTTTCAAGTTTACTTATTCTGAACATTGCCAAAAACAGCAGTTTGTGCATTTTTTGACACAATCTTAGCTTGGACATGGCCAAAGGCTTGGTCCATTATAGGTCAGTCCAACCTTGCCCCCGCCCGCCCATGATCACCTCAAATAATTCTCCAAAAACACCGAGCAATAGCTAATCTGCTAATGTGTCACTTAAACAATTACGGAGGAAATACTAAGCCAAACCTATCTTTGCGATCGCAAACTCGATCTCATGCTTAAACAATAATTAAGCCACGAAGGGATTACTAAGTCAGGCAAAGTCTATTTTTGCAAAACATTCATGTATGAAGTATATTTCTTTTTAATTAATGTGGAGTACCCAATGAAGTGGTTCATTTAATTTTCCCTTTGGCCTTTGCATTTAGTGCACTATTTTTAATTTATTTTCCTGCTTCGAGGATTCCATAAGATTTGGTCATCACAAAATCTTTTGTTTCTTTGAATCCTTTGATTGTTCCTTTACCCAGTAAACACGAATACATGATAGACATTGCATATGACCTAAGTCGTGACGGAAGTGCTCCCTTTTTAATACTCACGTCAGTATTGTTCTGCTCGGTACTATTCTGTTAATACTCAAGTCAGTTGCTTTAAGTTATCAACTTTGCAATATAATTAGTTACACAGACCATAAAATGTCATCAGCTTTAACGAATATGTATATAATTGCCTTTGATGAATACTCAAATCGTGCCATTAACAAACATTAGTAGACCTTGGTCATAAGCACTTTAATTGATCTAGGTCAAATTCGCCAGCACCACCATATACAAAATCAACTCCTCTACGTAGAATCAACTTCGCAAAGGAGTGACTTTCATTTTATTTGTGTTTATAAAACATGTTGTATACCATACACCCACAGTGTCATTTAAAAGTCATTTTAAAAATATTACTCCCTCAGGCCTGACCCGATAATAAATTGTCAATATCTTATCATAAATTAAACTAGTAATGTGACAACTACATATCTTAACCCATGAGTTCATATGTTAATGCATGATTGGTCTGAGTACCTTAAAAATGGGAAGTTTGTCATAATTTTTTCTCAACAACACATCACGGATTCATTTACTTCTCACAATAAATTAAATTTTCATAAATTTGTTACAACTAGTACAAACTTCAGCCAATAAAAAATAAATCATAATAATACTCCGACAAAGTAAATAAATACATAACCCTTAGGACGGCAAATATCAAAACCGATTAACGAAAAATCATTGGAAACAGCATACTACGTATACAATACAGAATAATACCTGGAGGAAGAGGTGAAAGCAAAATCGACCCAAGAACTAGAATAAGGGTCCCACTTAAGGACCCGACCATCAGCAACACTAGTGTAAGGGCCCGCACCAGATGGGTCAAAGGCCAGGCTCTCAGGCCCAAACGCACCTGGGACTTCAATGGGCCGGGCCCGATAAAGAAGGTCATGAGAAGGGGTAGAGAGAGAAAGAGATGGAGGAGAGAGAAAACGAGGAAGAAAGAGAACTAAAAGGGTTGAAAGAGCTGCAATTGTTGATGCAGTAAGTACCATGTCTGAAGCTTTCACCATTTTTGAGTTGTTTGTAGAAGAATTGGTGTGTGGGATTTTTGGGACTCTGGGATAACTGGAAGATTTTAAAGATTGATGTATTTGCTTTTGCATATTATTAATGGTCCAAATTGGCAACTATGATTGTACTAAATAAAAGATATTGTACATAGTCACGGGTACAGTGATAATAATGTGAAAATTTTAAGGTAGAGGAGGACCGAGGATGTATCGAGGGTATGTTTCGATTTATTGAAAACAGTTGTATTAAATTAATTGGGACTGAATTGAACTGAAATAAATTGTTTATAGGAGAATAAAATTAGAAACTGAACTGAACTGATTGATTGTAAACTAAACTTAAATTAGGCTGAACAGAACAGGCACGACACAGACCCTTAAGTTTGGCATATTAAGCCTTTCAATTCAAATAAAATTAATAAAAATAACTATCATGAAGAGTGTAATACTTGAATAAAAATACCCACATTCATATGAATATACTCCCTCCGTTTTTTTATATGCATCACTTGGTGATGCGCGGAGTTTTAGAAGGGTAATATAATATTGTGAGTGGATGAATAATTTATTATAGTATAAGTAAGATGGGAACCATGAAAGAGAAAGAATGTGAGGGAGAGTAGATATTTTTATTATATAAGTGGGGACCATGGAGGAGATAGAAATGATAAAATATAGTATAAAGTTTCCAAATAAGGAAGTGATGCATTTAAAAAAAACATCCATAAAAGGGAAGTGACATATAAAAAAACGGAGGGAGTATTAGTTTTAAAGTAGATATTGTAACAGATCCAACAAGGTCTCAATCAATGATACATATATATATATACTACGTATATATTTCATAGATTAGTAATGATTTGTGCTCATAGTTTTTAAGTTAACCCCAAAACATGTCATAGGACAAATAAATATAGACATAGAGATAATTTCTCTACTCCTAAACACACAAGGTTTAAAGAAAATAAAATGAGAAAATTAGAGGAGCAATAAAGAATAGTACATGTGGGATTAGTGAGAGAGACCAATAAAATTATAGTGGTCTTGTACTAAAATTATTCAAACACGAATGAAAGAATCAAATGTTACAAGTATTCAAAGAACAGAAAGAGCATGTAATCTGATCAAAGTGTTTGAACGATACCTAAACTTAGGGTTAATTATAGTCTATCTCTTTGTGCACAATATTGAGTGAGTTTATTTCCCAAATAGTCCACCCACCCAAATACTGATATGTATGTCCAATAACTTGCACGAAATGTTAAAAAACAAATACTCACTCCGTTACATATTACTTGCAAGAAAGGGGTATTATTTGTGAGACATAAAATATTTCTGTATTGCGAGTAATATCTAACAGAAGGAGTATAAAAAGGCAACAAACTTGCATTTAAATTTCTAAAGTCGAGTGGTTCAAATTTTTTACTCCGTATGAAATGTCTGGCTTACATATATTTGTTTCACAGTGAGTTGGAGTCCAAGTATACATACATTCTCTTGTCTTCAATTAGGTAACATCATTATGTGATGGAATTTAGAGCCATTTTGTAACGCTAATACTCCCTCCGTCCCTAAATTACATTCCTACTTGTAGTATTTATTTCTCACATAATAGAGAGGGGTAGGAATGTAATTTAAGGACGGAGGGAGTATATTGAACAATTAATGGCAAAATTTTAATTGATATAAGTATTGGGCCATGTCGTTTGAGATTCAACAAAATTTGGCCCAATCAATTGGATCGCATAATTGGGCTAAGTGGCTATGAATTGTGTGATCTTGCAATTTTCATAATAAAAAGCTTCAAATTGTAGGATGGGGAAAGCCATTTTTGTTAATGCTCAATTGCTCAAAGTATTCATGCAATATCGTAAATATTCTATTTTTTCTGAATAACATCATGTTCAAAATATAGTTAATTAAGCTTAACAACTAAATTGATTTATTTAAAAGAAATTAAGAAAATATTTACGATGTGGATTTTTGAAACCAAGTGGAAGTAGAAGGTTTTGGAGGAGATTTGAAACCATATTGTTATATTGATGAGGAATTTGGCCTATCATGCTAATTCCTTTGATATGAAAAGCATGCACCCATTGATCTAAAATAGGGAAAGTTGTTGAAATGTAAACTCCTTAAACCAAACATGTAAGTTTGCCCTACATTAATGAAAGAAAAGAGAATTAACCACTTAAGGGGTGAAATTTTTTCCATAGAGGCGGATGCACGATGCTTCGTGCATGCATCTTTTTTTTTTTAAATAAAATAGGCAGAATGAACATTTAGTTGTTCAGTAAAGAACATACAATTATTTTATAAAGAACATCTTGCTACTTTACAAAGAACATCACATATAGTCGTATTGTAATGAACATATAGCTATTTTGTAAAAAAAAAATCCAACTTTATGTTCTTTATATATATCTAAAGAACATCCGTAATATTAATAAAGAATTAATTGTGATCAACTTCGCCCCAGCCCGAAAAGTCCACTACATTTTCTGGGTTTGAGCACGAGATATTATGTTAAGATCAGCCTGACCTGAATTTTTTATCACCACTAATGATAATATAATATAATGAACATTATTTTTATTCAACCATCATAATCTAATCTAAAAACAAAAACATTTCAAAATAAACATTATGTCACAAATAAAAGTACATTATATTGACATTCAAAGAACATGAAGATAAAAAACATTATTTAACAGCTTGTTATGTTCTTTACAATTTTATAACATGTTCTTTTCATTATAACTAAATATTCTTTACAGATAATTCACAATAATACCTTTGTTAATTTTCAATTTTGGATATCATGTATTTACTATTTAGCCATTTTAGTAGCTCTAAAAAAAATAAAAATAAAAAAAAAGTGGGAGGGACTAGGAAGTCCAATCAAATCAGAGAGGACAGATACAGTTGGATCACTGTTGACCTTTTTTTGGAATAGAAAGCCCATAAACATAAATGGTAGAAATTGAGATTTTTAGAAAGGATTTTTCGCAAGTCTTGATTTCTTTCTTAAGCGTTAAAATGTTTTGTCATTCAAATTTTTCTCGTACATAATATAGTGCATTAACTTTTATAGTCGCAAAAGTGTTGATTGACTTAGCTTGAAACTTCTACACATTATATAAACATTATTAGAGTTTCTTGTAAAATATGTTAAGGTCTCGATAATATTATGTTTAATGAGTGATTTGATCTCCATTGCTAGTTATGATATCATTTCAAGTATCGTTAATTTCTTCATGCTCGTTCCAAGTTCGAAGTACCATTTGTACAAATAAGAATTCCCTTCGTCCTCCTTTCTCAAATCAACAGGAGGTCAATTTTCGATTTAGCCAAATTTACATTGCTAGCAAAGGTACCTAATACTCAATACAAGTATATTAATGATATAGTACAAAATTTCATGTATACTAATGTAATTTTTAAATTATAGCAACATTATTGTATCAGATGATGAAATAATATTAATATATTACGTTTGCTTCATATTATTTGAAATGATTTAAAAGTGTGAGTATAAAATATTTAATCATTACAAATAATATAAAACGAAGTTAGTAATATGTTGTTACTATTCTTTGTTACACTACTTCTTGCTAATATATCATGATAATTCTAGGATAAAAGTAACATTATTATGCTAATTATTATGAATAACTACTTAACACTCGATAAAATAATATTAAAACGATATTATCATCAACAAGGATGAAATTCAGTCTTAAAAAACCAATGTATTTCATAATTTGTGGTTATTAAATATTTAAATAATTTATATTTTATATACTATCTTAAAACCTCACAAAAATTGGCAAAAACATAATAATTATATGGAAGAAAATAATAAAAACATGTGAAAACAAATTAATTGGAAGAGAGAGATTTAAGAAAGATTTGATGCCCTTAAAAAGGGTCATATGCTAAAGGACACCCCTACTAAACGTGGTGACCCGACAAGGTATGCAAAAGCCACAGTTCTTTGTTTGGTGAAGTGGGTTTACACTTTGCTTTCATCTTCTACAACAAATGCATCTTGCTTCTAATTAATTAATTAATTAACTATTTAATTAATTATTTATGATCAAGGATAATCTACCTTAATTTATAAATACGGCAATAATTAGAAGAGTTAAGCGACAAAAACTGCCACAAATATTTAAATTCTCATACAAGATATGCGTATCTTGACAATTTTGTATTATGATTTACAAAATCATATTAGCACGTACACTACCAAACCGTATGCGCTGTATTATTAGCTTATTAATGCCTTAATTATTTCACTTGCTTAGCTTAATTAGTTTTGACTTCTTTAAAAGTTTCAATTAGTAATTGATTATAATTATACTTGTATTTGTTGGTTTGGACATCAAAGTCTTCTATATTCCTGATTTTGTAGCTAATTCAAAGTATGGTATATCTTCATTTTGGCAACTTTGGAAAAGTATAATACTTCACTTATTTTTATTTTTTCCTTGCAGAAATCAATTATATCTTTGAATAATAATGAGAGATCACCGGTCTAACAAGATTTCACTTTACTATGTAATCATCAATTCTAGTCAAAGTGCACTATATAAATAGTGTATAATTCAATGTGTTGTATTTTTTTTAAAGCAATGGAGGAAGTAGTGCTAGTTCAAGTCATGTGGAAAATTAGAGAAATGTTATTATTTTGGTGAAAATATGGATGTAAATAGCACATGATTTTGAACTTTAAACCAAACAAAGATGTCATTATTGTAGATATAATTGAATTTGCAAAAATTAACAGGAATATAAATAACGACTAACGACAATAACACAAATGATATAATAAGAGAATATTAAAAAAGAGTAAAGTGATAATACATAATCAATAATTGTATATCAATCGGATGAACCTGAATGTTGAATCAACACATATAGAACAAGATCAATTTCAGATAATCTTGTATTGATTAACATGGCCTAATCAATTGGATGATATCGACCTCTCCTTAAGAAAATATCGTGTGATTTTTTTTTTGGTTAAAATATGTAACAATTGATAATATTGTGTAGTGTTATTAAAATTTCAAATTATTAAAAAGTGTTTGTATATATTAGTGAAAAGTTGATATGGCAAAATATAAATTCTAGACAAAATGATCTGTCTATAAGAGCTACGCGTTAGTATAAATTAAATACCAATGTACTAAACTCATTATGTGGATTGTGGTCTATCCCATGGATATAAAGAAATTGATTGCAATAATTTCCAATCATTTCATCATCATTATATTCATCCCTCCTAACCACCCTTACATACATCAAGTTGAGTCTTGGACCAGGAATGAGGCTGTAAGGATTATTACTAAGGTGGGCAAGGTTAAGCTTGTAGTACCACTAGGTTATGGTTATGCCCACTTAACTTCATACAATATAACGATTTATTGGTCTAATTTATAAAGACGTGGGTGCTACATATATGACAAGCTTAATTAATGAAGTAGGGTTTATCAAAGTTAGCCTAATTTCAAGCGCGATGTATGTGGAAGGGGAACTCAACATTAAGATCGAATTCAAGGTATGATTACCCAGAGCCAGAGGCATACGGACCAACTCCTAAATCCTTTGCTTTCTAAAGCTTGCCCCCAGAGAAAACTTGTAGACAAATACCAATTATAATTGGTAGCTCACTAGCTCGGTTAGTAGAAGCATATAGTCTGATAACATGATCAATTCCTTCCAAGTGTTTTATTTAATTTTTATGATGGTACGTTATTATTCTTTTGATTATTCAATGGGCATGAATGTGAATCGTTTTCTCTACGATTACTCTTACGTGAGTTTATTTAGGTTGTAAACATTTTTTCATAAATCCATCCTAAGTAGTGTAATACTGTTATACAAGTATATTTTTTTCCTTTCTATGAAAAATGTCAAAATAGGAAAAAAGAACCTGCACTAGAGTTCAATGTTGGAGTTTTTCAATGTTTCTTTATTAATTCAAGTACTAGTGAGAGACTTGAATGGAGATATCATATCATTCAAAAGATAACAAATCCGTGACATCATAAACACTTGGCCATAAAGTTTGGGTTGGAAGAATTAAGGTAATCCAACTTGACCCTACTATAAAATCTTCTCGCTTTGAGTGATACATTTTCATTGGAACTTTTTTTAAAGGGATAATATAATTTTTTTTTCCAAAAAAAAAACCATTTTACTTAATATATCTCTCTCTTTTGATCCTCGACTAGTATAATACAACAATTTAATTATTTCTTTCCCCTTGACCCCCATATACTTCTTTATTACTTGTCTCATCTATCTCACATATGAATATTTAATTATCCAACAATTCACATTAGTTATGCACCCTAATTCTTAAACCTAATCAAAATTTGTTCGACCTGAAATTTACTCGGGTTTAATTACTATGATTAGGTTCTTTTGTCTTTCAAGTTTACTTATCCTGAAAATTGCCAAAAATAGCAGTTTGTGCATTTTTTGACACAATCTTAGCTTGGGCAGGGCCGAAGGCTTGGTCCATTATAGGCCAGTCCAACCTTGCCCCCGCCCGCCCATGATCACCTCAAATAATTCTCCAAAAACACTGAGCAATAGCTAATATGCTAATGTGTCACTTAAACAATTACGGAGGAAATACTAACTTCGCGATCGCAAACTCGATCTCATGCTTAAACGATAATTAAGCCACGAAGGGAATACTATGTCAGGCAAAGTCTATTTTTGCAAAAGGCTCATGTATGAAGTATATTTCTTTTTAATTAATGTGGAGTACCCAATGAAGTGGTTCATTTAATTTTCCCTTTGGCCTTTGCATTTAGTGCACTATTTTTAATTTATTTTCCTGCTTCGAGAATTCCATAAGATTTGGTCATCACAAAATCTTTTGTTTCTTTGAATCCTTTGATTGTTCCTTTACCCAGTAAACACGAATACATGATAGACATTGCTGCATTGCATATGACCTAAGTCGTGACGGAAGTGCTCCCTTTTTTTTGTTACTAATTGCTACCCAGGTTTGACCTTACCCAAAGTCAAATGATTAATTTTATTAGTGAAGAATTGATTGACTTTTCCACTATTGTTAATTTAATGCTCAAATTTCAAATGAGGTGGACATCTAAACGGTTATTTCCTTCGTTTTTAAATAAATATGGCAAGTCAATAAGTTCGATATTATGGTACCACTTTTACAAAAAAAATAAAAATAAATAAAATCTATTAATATTAATAACTATTACTAAAACAAAATGGTCACTGTCCACATGTCAGTCTCATAATAAGAAATTATAACTATTACTAAAACAAAATGGTCACTGTCCACATGCCAGTCTCATTATAAAAAATTTCCCGCCTGAATACAAGGATGATGCCATCTTTTTTTTTTTTTTTTTTTTTGTTGGAGCTATCATATTTAATAATTATGAAATTTGAAAATTAGAAACTTGTACATTACAACTACAACCTTTAAATTTATCCTTAAAAATTGAAATAATTTTAAGTACCACACTAATAAATAGACTCCTACATTTGAATATGTATTAATTAGGCGACGTTGAACAAACAATATATCATAATTTTGATGAAAATCTTTTTTTTTTTAGGAATGAAAATCTAAAATTTTAAAGGTACACATATTCTTGTACAAGGTACATAATTTTTATTTATATTTATCCATTTTTTTAAGAAATGTACAAATTATATATATATATATATATAAAAATAGATTTTATATAAATCGTGTATCGTAAGGGATCTAACCTAGTTATGATACAACTCAAAATAAATAAATAAACAAATAAATAAATAGAACAAGAAGAGCCACTTGGTAGTTTAAAAGAACAAAATTGCAGGTATTTTATTACCATTAGCTACTAATAATCGTCCTAATAGTATGACTTAGTAAACCATAAATGTCACTTTCGAAAGATTTGGTGATGCCCACAATATCAAGTCGCGATTTATTAATTTCTAAGTAGTCACATTGCCGTTGACTGACTAAACAACCTTCTTCTTTGCTGGTCAAATAATATACTACGTATTAAAACATGCAACTAATTTTATACGTCAATAAAAGAATGCAAACATTATTTATATTTATTACCTTCACGATTTCTCATTCCATTGCACAACTTTAAAATATACTTATATACTCCTTAGTTCGATCTGTACTTCATATAACAGTATAACTGAAACAACTTCAATTTGTTACTCGTATTTTTTTTTTTTTTGAGGAAAAGGTTGGAAGAGCATATTATTATATTAAATCAATTTCCGCCAAAGTAGTTATACTTTGAGGGAAAGGTCCCGTACAAATAAGTTCATCACACACTCCGGTATCCCATCTAGCAATACAATGGGCAACCGTATTACATGCTCGTCTAACATGAGAAAAACTACATGAATCAAAACACAAGCTGTCTAGTCTAACATCTTCGTAAATAAGCTGTATTGGAGTCCATCCAACCGTCTTGCCATGAATGCCTTGGATAGTATTCGCTGCGTCACTCTCAACTGCCAGATTGCGAAACCCAAATCTTCTAGCCAATGTGATCCCATACCTCACAGCCAGCCCTTCTGCAATATCAGGAGATGTACAAGGAATTCGACGAGTTCCTGTTAATAAAACCACACCCTTCTCATCCCTTAAAACAACACCAAGTCCCACCTGTCTTCCCCTTCGCACATGAGCATCGACATTGACTTTTACCACCCCAACAGACGGTTTAATCCAAGCAGCAGCATTACTCACCACACTTGCCCCCTGCATTGCAGGCGCACATATAACGCGTCTTGCATACCCCCTATACTCATCCACCAGTCCAACAAAACCCGCAGCAACACGCATAGCACTTGGTCTTTCATTGCAAAAAACATACTTGTTTCTGCAGAACCAGGCTGCCCACATCAGAGCCCCCATAGTGATCAAGTCCTTTGCATTTTTATGAGCAAGCCACCTCCACTTCTCCTTAAAAGAGTCAACAGGAGCCCCTTCTAGATGATTCACCAAAGCACCATGTTTCCATATTTCCGTTGCAGCCTGACAGTGGAATAGAGAGTGAATAATGGACTCAACACCATGCCCACATACCTGACACGTAGCTTCAAGAGTTACATGTCTATGTAACAGCCTTTCTTTGACAGCCAAATTACCCATACAAGAGCTCCAAATGAAGTGTTTTAATTTCGGAGGGCAATCTAACTGCCAAATTCCTTTCCACAAGCTCGCGTCATCATTAGCAGCTTCACTCTCCAAATTAACATCCCCCTTACAGCGGGCCAACCAGTAGCAAGATCTGACGGAAAAAATTCCACTTTTTGTTCGAGACCAGTATAGCATATCAACAGGCATTCTGCTAGATAACGGAGTAGATAGAATTGCAGTACACACATTTGCAGGGAACATACTGCTTATCAAGTCTCTATTCCACTCCCCATTATACTCTGAAATCAGCTCGCTCACCATCATATCCATGTTGCTTGTAGTACTCAGAGTAGGAAAAATAACCTTCTGGTCATTAATGATCCACGGGTCTGACCAAACTTTTACATTGTGGCCATTGCCAACCCTCCATACCAAGCCATCACGCAGCAAAGATTTGGCTCCCCAAATACTTCTCCAAGAGAAGCTCGGATTATACCCCCTATTAGCATCCAAAACATTCGAATGCTTATAGTATTTAGCCTTTAAAGTGTGATGCAGCAACGTATTCTCATTCATTAGCAACCGCCAAACCTGTTTTGCCAATAAAGCCTGATTGAAACACTTTAAATCCCTAAACCCCATTCCCCCCATTGCCTTCGGAAGACACAACTTCTCCCAACTCTGCCAATGAAGTTTCTTCGTATCCTCCCTAGACCCCCGCCAAAACCGACAAAGGAGGGTGTGAATTTCATCTAGAAGTCCATTCGGGATCCTAAAGACACTCATCATATATGTAGGAATGGCTTGAGCGACCGATTTGATGAGCACTTCCTTTCCTGGCCTAGATAGCAATTTCTCCTTCCACCCATTTAATTTCTTCCAGATCCGCTTCTTAAGGCACCCAAAGACAGCTTTTTTTTATTTACCAATAACAGTTGGTAAACCCAGATATTTCTCATGTCTATAAACCTCCCTTACACCCAAGGTTTCAATAATCTCCCTTCTCCGATCAACTGGAACACATTTGCTAAACGTTACCTCTGTCTTATCAAGATTGACTTTCTGACCAGATGTCCTTTCATAACAACTGATTATATCAGCAACAACAGAGCATTCCTGCAGTGTAACTTTAGCAAATAGAAGGCTGTCATCGGCAAAGAAAAGATGAGAAACCCTCGGAGCTCCATAACAGATCCTAGCTCCTTTTATTTTTTTATCCCTCGCAGCACGGGATAACAAAGATGAAAAAGCATCGGCACATAGTAAAAATAAGTACAGGGAAATTGGATCCCCTTGTCTGAGTCCTCTCGTCGGATGAACGTCACCTGCTATTACACCATTCACTTTAAAAGAAAAGGAGACAGTAGCAAGACATTCCATAATTTTACTAATCCAAGAGTCAGAAAACCCAAGCTTCAACATCACTTTCTCCAAAAAAATCCATTCGACTATGTCATAAGCCTTACTCATGTCAAGCTTTAGAGCAATGGATCCATCTCTCCCTTCACCTTTTTTTTCATAGCATGAAAAATTTCAAAAGCAACCAATGCATTATCCGTTATAAGACGCTCCGGGACGAAAGCACTTTGATTAACTAACACAATATCATTCAACAAAGGTTTTATTTTGTTTGCCAACGTTTTTGATATTATCTTATATAGCACATTACAACAGCTAATCGGTCTAAAATCTTTCATCTTTTTAGGCTCATCACATTTTGGGATAAGAACAATGCATGTTTTATTTATTTCTGACAAATCAACCCCACCTCTCCACCATTTTTTCACAAACAATATAATATCAGGGCCTACAATATGCCAAAATTTTTGAAAGAATAATGCATGCATACCGTCCGGACCGGGTGATTTGTTCGGATGCATTTGAAACAAGGCTATTTTTATCTCCTCATCACTTGGCTCGGCTTCTAGTCTAGCATTCGACACCTCAGATACTTTAGTCTCAAGACCCGCCAAAGCTTCATCGAAAAGTGATGGATTCTCTGTCTCGAATAAATCAGAGAAATAATCCGAGACAATGTCATGCAACTTCTCTTGTTCCTCCTGCCATACATCATGCTTATCATAGAGTCCATTAACATAATTCCTTTTTTTCCTCTGGCTCGCCTTTCTGTGAAAATAGGACGTATTTTGATCACCATCCCGTAAATCATTAGCCCTTGATCTTGCAAACCAGTAAGACTCTTCCAGTCGCCTCAATTCATCAAGTTCGGCAGATAAGCCGACACATTTATGCAGAGTCTGAGTATCCATCCTACCAGATTGAGCCTCCCCAAGTTCAGCCTCCACTTTGCGAATTTTCTTCTTTAGCGAGCCAAAAGTAGTAGCTGCCCACTTCGTTAGGTCCCTAGAACAATTCAATATGCGCATATGAGGATCAGCCCCAACCTCTTTCCTCCACGCATTTGCAACAACCTCACTACACTCCTCCCTTGATAACCACATGGCCTCGAAACGAAAGAGTTTTCCCTTCTTTCCCCTTTCAAAGTAGTTTCCAGCTTCTAACAGGATGGGCGCATGATCAGAGTTCTGGAAAGGTAGGTGCTTCACCTTAAACGTTGGCATCAAGTTACACCATCCGTCCTCAAATCAGCTAAGAATCTATCGAGTCTTTCGCGAATTATTGTTCCAGGCGTATTACCTCTCTGCCAAGTAAATTTACACCCCGAGTAGCCCAAATCCCGAAGACAACATTGATCAATTGCCTCCCTAAAACCGTCCATACATCGTTCACTACGAGTAGCACCCCCTTCCTTTTCATTATTACTAACAATTTCGTTGAAATCACCAAACATCAAACACGGTGATGACCCCAAAGAGTGTAAATTTACCATCATCTCCCATGTTCTAAATTTATTCTCCCTTTTCGGTCACCCGTAGATGCCTAGAGCCCTCCACAAGACAGTGCCCTCCCCATTAAGAATATTAGCTGCAATATGATGTGTTTCGGATGAAAACAATCGAATCTCGGAAGATCCTTTTATCTTGAGGGAACTTGGTCTCGGTCCGAACGACGCAGGAGCCGAGGGTTTCCTGCACAACAAATACACGTAAACTAGCCTCGGGGGGGACGCCGAGGAAGGCCCCTCCGATGCTTAAGTCAGTATATTAGAGAGAGAAAGCTGTGCAAGAGTTTAGTTGCTTGAGGCTTTATTGTCTTACCAAGAATTGACCAAATTGTTGGCTTTTATACCTTGGCTAATGAAGGAGGCGGATTGGGCCCGGAAGTCAGTTGGGCTGGGCCAAGCTGATTGGGCCGTTGACTGACCTTGACATGGCTTTGAGGATGTTGATTTTTGACTTTAGCACATTTGGAGAGTTGAACCTTAACCTTGGGCTTTTAATTGGATCATTCAGTGACCAGGCCCAATTGGACTAAATTGGACCCAAACAACTTGCCCCCCAGACCCGATTTGGAAGGATGACGGGTCGGGTTTGATTTAACCAGAAAAGGAGGGAAGTGAATGATTTGTTAATCCAAAAATGTGAATTTAAACCGTAATTAACCCATGATTAATGAGATAACAACAGTTAATGTGGATAATTGCGGAAGTTGGACGGGTAGTGGGCGATTTAACTGCAAGGTCGTGTGTTTAACGGTTACTTAGTGGGGTGCTTGAGAGAAATTGAAACGCAGACTCCTTGAATTCCCATTTCTGGAGATATAAATAGAGGCGCGTCTTCTCTCCCCACTCACTCATCAACACAAACCCAGAATTCTCAAGAACGCTCAAGAGCCCGCATCAAAACTTCGCAAATTCCCCGAGCATTAAGCTTAGAAGCTGAGACTTGTCACTACCAATTCGTAAATCGGCGGCTTTTGCTTCAGATCAAGGTAAATTCCTTTGATTTTATTTCATCTTTCTTCGACTTTGCACTCTTTCCCCTTTTTCGACTTTTTCCTTCGAAATTCGTCAATGGTGAGGGGAGTTAGAGGTGGAGCCCGTGCTCCAAGAAGAGCAAGGCTAATCCCCGATCCCAGGGACAGGATTGGGACCTGGAATGGACGAAGGACAGAGTCTGACCCTGCTGAAGGGGTTAGGGCGACTCCCATTTCTTCGGCTCCTCCTCAGAGAACGGATGAGCCGAGTGCTTCTGGACGGGACGATGAAATTCCCGCTGTCCTTTGGGATATCCTCCCTGGGTTTTCAGAGTGGGAGAATGCCGAAGTCGCTTCGGCCATGATAAAGAACCGCCCCTACTCATGGTGGGTAGAGAACGCCGATCAATATCGATTTGCCGAGCAAATTGAGTTGCACTACGGCATTTTTGAAGCTGATGGATATTGGTGCCGAATGCCCTCAGCATCCGATAGAATCCATCGTCCACCCCCGGGGTATGTGGGGGTGTACACGAGACAGCTTCAGTATGGGCTGAGGTTCCCTTTGGACGTTTTCGTCCGAGACTTGCTGATCCATTACAACATTTCCCTGTGCCAGCTGACCCCCACCAGCATCCGAAGGGTAATGACGTACTTATGGGTCTGCAAATTCTTCAGGTACGTGCCGAACCTGCATTGCTTCAAAAGGCTCCATCGGCTAGTGCCAAACATTCAAAGTGGGCACGGATGCCATGGCTCTGGGTGGTATCGGATTGAGTCTCGGCCCCCGTACCTAACCATGTGGCCGAACGACTCTTCAGACAAGGACTGGAGAGGTCAATGGATTTGGGTTAGGGCACCCACGGAGCCGAGCCACCCTTAAGTTTTCAGCGCTCCCCGGTATCTTGCCGAGCCGGATCCTGATATGGGAAGTTTAGGTCCTCCCGAAGATAGCGGG
Source organism: Chenopodium quinoa (assembly GCF_001683475.1). NCBI lineage: Eukaryota > Viridiplantae > Streptophyta > Magnoliopsida > Caryophyllales > Amaranthaceae > Chenopodium > Chenopodium quinoa. The sequence continues at coordinate 1,537,250 of NW_018745174.1, read as the reverse complement.
CCAGACCCGAACCTTAATCAGCAGAACATCTTCGGCAAGCTGCCGAACCGGGGAGGCAGCGGCCGAATGCAGCATATCCCGGAGACTTGGCTCCCCGATACGCACTACGTTTTCCAAGAGAATATGCTGGCAGCTGTCGGCCTCAGCCGAAAGTTTAGGGATGGTAATCTTCTTCGGCTGGGGCCGAGGCCTTTTAATTATCTCTTTTCTTCTTTCATTTTGCTTTCTTGTGATGTGCCGAACTAACTGAATTGACTTCTCCCCTTTTCTTTTTCAGAACGGGACGAGACCAACGTCGGCATTGATTACGCTCGCCTTGGCGTCAACCGAGAACGAGTCGTAACTGATCGGGCTCCCCCTATCACTGAACCAAGGCGCCGAGAGGTTCACCTAGACTCTTCCCACTTCCAAATTGAGGCTGTTGCTCTGTATCAGAGGCAGAAGCCTTGGTGGAAGAAGAGGGATCCCTTGTTTCAGCTGCTGGAAGAAGAAGCTGAAGCTGCCCGTACAGCCGAAGAGGTTGCACGGGTTATTGAAGCTTGTGAAGGTGGAGAAGGGTCCTCCAGAGTTGCTGAAGAAGCTGCGGCTAGGGCAGCTGAAGAAGACGAGGCTTTGCTGAAGACCTCGGTGAGCCTTTAGACTTAACTTTGTCTTTCTTCTTTTTTTTTTTTTTTTACTCACACTCTTCTTCCCCCCTGTCTGTTACAGTCTGAAGAGAGTAACAGACACAGAGAAGGCAAAGCTCCTGTTCGTCCCGAAGATCAAATACAAGAGTCTTCAGACTCAGATATGGACGAGCAGCCTCTTCTGAAAAGGCGCCGAAGGATGGCCATCATCGGCCCTCATGACTTTCAGCAGAGGCCGATGACCATCGGCGTCGCAATAAGGGAACCTGAGGAAGGCAATGGATCGCCGAGGGTTCCCCGGCCACCGCCTCAATCACCCCCAAGGGCCTCTCCGCCACCCCCCGAGATGGAGGTGGATCAGAGAACTCCCAAACCTAAGGGAGAGGTTCTGGAAGAAGCTCGAGAGAGTGCCGCCGAGGACAAGGATGGAGACGCCGTGATGCCCAGTGCTGAGGGTTTCACGGCGGACATTGCCAGAGAGGTTGGGGCCTTCGTCCTCACACCTGAAGAAGAAGAGGTCACAATAATTGACTCTTCTGAGAAGGAGGACGTTGAGCCACCCAAAGCTAAAGAGGCTCCATCGTCATCCTTCCCTTCCTTCCAGACGCTGCAGTCTGGAGAAATGGGTTTCTCGGCCCCCCGAATTCCAGTCCCAGACCACATCTGGGACCTCATATGGGGTCAGAACCGAGAAGGTGCTGCAGCCTACTTCGGCGATTTTGCTGGCCTGTCCGAAGTAGATAGGGCAAGGATTTGGTCGCTGAAGGCCACTGCTGGGATGGGCGAATCCAGCAGATCAGTTCCTGACCCTGCCAGGTCCAACCAACTGCTGATGATGCAGGTAATTCTCCTTGCCTTGATTTCTTTCTGAACTCAACCTTTCAGCTATTATTTTTTACTTTTTACTTATTTTTTTGTCTTCCTGTTTTCAGTTCGTGCACAATCAGACTCTCACTGTAGAGCTGATTGATACCCTACAAGATAGGGTAGACGCTGCTGTGCACGAAAGGAAGGTGGCTGAAGAAGAAGTTAAGCTTGCTAAGCTGAAGCAAGCAGCAGCTGAAGAGAAGCAGCAGGAGGTTGAGGAGTACGGTAAAAAAGCTGCCGAAGCTCTGAAAACCTTCTGCGATGCTATGGAGATGGAGGTTTTTCCCCCACTGATGGAAGGGGAAAAATTCCTCCAGGAGCATATGGGAGTGGACGTCTCCAAATTCAAGGCTGCTATTGAGAGCCGAATTCAAGAAGGAACTGCTGCACAAGCTGAAGTGCAGCAGCGTCTAGAGGCTCTTGAAGCCAGCCGAATGGCTGCTGAAGAGTTGCTCTTGGCCAAAGACGTCCAACTCTCAGAGGCTGCTGCTGCTGCTGAAGCTCAAAGAGCTAAATTCCAAGAGGCTGAGGATCAACTGCTGATCCAGAAAGTTGAAGTGGCCCAAGCTCAGACAAAGGCTTTCCAAATTCAGCAAGAGCTGAATGAGCTGAAGGGGTCCTCCTCCAAAGTCGCTGAACAGCTGAAGAAATCCAAGGAGGACTTGGAGGAGACCCAGAAGAAGCTGGCTGATGCTGAGGCTTTACTCAAAGTCCGTGTTTACACCCAAGAGGAATATGAGATGGGTTTCAGAAACGGATTCCGAGTATGCCGAAGACTCTGCCTTCATGCTGAGCCGAAGCTGGACTGGTCTAAATGTGCTGAGTGGGTCCAGAATCCCGAAGACCCTCACATGAAGTATGCAACTCCAGCTGAAGCTGAAATTCTTAAGGCTGAGGAAGCCGAAGAGGAAGCTGAAAGACTGGAGTTGGAAGCTGAGCAGAGGGAAAGGGAGGCTCGGCAAAGTGCAAAGCCCGCCTCTTCTGCTGCTGGGGCTGAGGCCACCAGGGGACTCAACGCTGATCAGTCTGATCCTCCGGCTGAAGCATAGGAACTCGGGCAGTCGTCTTCAGAATCTTGCGGTTCATCATGTGCTTAACTTTAGACTTGCCGCTTTCTGAGTTTTTGCCTTTTGTTTTTTTTTTGCTTCAGCTTGCCTTATCGTACAACAGCTTATTATATTTTTATTTTGCCTGTACGTATTTCGGCAGCTGTTACTTTCCGCTTGTGGGCGGCTGCCGACTATTTTTGTAATTCAACATTTTTATTTCAAAGAAGTTCACTTTCTCAGCTTTCTTGTGTATTTTTTTTTTCTTCGCTTTACCAGTCTTCGCACTTTACTGCTTTCTTTGAATGATCTTTCAAATATTTGCTAAGTGCAGAACTTCGGCTAGCGAGAATCATTTCTGCTGAGACTTCTTTTTGCCGTTTGTACTCGGATGTTTTCAACTTGTGAAAAAACTGACATAAGTATCAAACTTCGGCTGAGCTGAAGGGTATTAGATCAGTTGTGCCATTTCTCTATTTCCCTCTGCCCCCCCAGAAATCTGAAGATGAGGTCTTCTGAATTCTGGAATGGCTGATAATTTTTCTCGGCTAAGCCGAGGACCTTTGAACACTTTGCTTTATTTTCTACATCTGTTTTTAAAGTACTGATTTCCCACCTGAGAGTTTTCACTCTAGAGATGGTACTCTTGTGACACTTTCTTCAATTCATCCAAGGGAACAACTATCCGAAACACCATGCCGGGGTAGCAGTTTATCTGAAGTACGAGGCATCATCATGCAATACTTCAGAGTTGCAACTACCACCCGGAACTGATTCATCCGAAGTACAAGGCATCACTATGCAATACTTCGGGGCTTTATCAGTTCCTATTTTTTAGGCTATGTTTCGGATAAGTCTATGGCCTTTTTGCCCAAAGGAACAGCTTCTCCGAAGTACAAGGCATCACTATGCAATACTTCGGGCTTGTATCCTTTTTTGGCAGGTTTTACGGCTTGCCGAGGTACAAGGCATCATTATGCAATACCCCGGACAGCGCCGAATGAAACCTTGAATTTTTGAAAAACCGTAGAAAGCATAAAGACTTAAAGAATACACGCAATCTGAATGAATACTGGCTCGATGGCCTTTTTGTAAACAAAATCAGTGTACTTACATAGATTGTACTATCCGAAGGATTTACACATAGTATTTTTTGAGCACATCGGCATTCCAATGGTTTTTCAGCTCGGTGCCATCCATTTGTTTGAGTCTGAAGGTACCGGGCTGAAGCTCTTGATAAATTTCATAAGGTCCCTCCCAAGATGCTGAGAGTTTGCCATGAATGCGACTTTTTTGAACAGCTGCAGCATTCCTCAAAACTAAATCCCCAACTCTGAGAGGTCGTTGATAGACTCTTCGGTTGTAGGACTTGCTCATTCTGAGCTTGTGTGCAGCCATCCTTTCTCGGGCTAGATCTCTAATCTCGTCAAGGAAGTCGAGGGACTCTTTCATGAGCTGCTCATTTTCCTCGGCTGAGAAGAGATTCACTCGTAGGCTTTCTGAGCCCACTTCCACTGGAAGCACTGCTTCGGATCCATACACCAGCTGAAAAGGTGAATGCCCCGTTGCCTCCTTCTCGGTTGTCCGGAGTGACCAGAGGGTTCCCGGAAGTTCCTCTACCCACTTGGACTTTTGATCCTCTACTCTTTTTCTGAGAGCGTTAAGGATCTGTTTATTTGCGGCTTCGGCTTGGCCATTACTCTGAGGGTGGCAAACCGCGGAGTAAGCCAATTTTATCCCGAATTGATCAGTGTATCGGCGCAAGGGCAGGTTGTCAAACTGTCTGCCGTGGTCGAACACAAAAACTTTTGGGATGCCGAACCGAGTTATTATGTTCTGCCAGATGAACTGTCTGACAGTTTGCTCAGATATGCTTGAAGCAGCTTCCGCTTCAATCCATTTGCTGAAATAGTCGATTCCGACTATCAGCCACTTTCTTTTGTATGGGGCCTCGGGAAAGGGTCCCAGAATATCCAACCCCCATTGTGCAAATGGAAGAGGATTAAGAATTGGCTGGAGATCTAGGCATGGCCGATGGATTATCGGTGCAAATTTTTGGCATTTCTCGCATTTTCTGACCATGTTCTTTGCATCCGAGATCATTGTAGGCCAAAAATACCCTGCCCTGAGAGCTTTGTGGGCTAAGGTTCTCCCTCCTATGTGGTTTCCGCAGATGCCGAGGTGAATCTCTCGGAGAATATAGTCGGCATCCGTTGGACCCACGCATTTCAACAATGGAGCGGAGAAGGATTTTCTGAGGAGTTGGCCGCCGAAGACGAGGAATCGTGAACTGATCCGCTTTATCTTGGAGGCCGAATTCCTATCCTCGGGGAGCTCGTCCCTGAGTTTATAAGCCAGGATGTCATCCATCCAGCTCGGCTCGAGTGCAGCGCAGCAGATTGATATTGCTTCGGCTACACTCTTTTCTCGGCGCACCTCCACATAGACAGAACGGCTTAACTCAGTCAGAGTTGAGCTTGCAAGTTTGGAGAGTGCGTCCGCTTGAGCATTTTGACCCCTTGGGATCAGCTCTACTTCGAAAGATCTCAGCTTCGCAATTGTCGATTTGATCCTTGTGAGGTAAGCTGCCATTGAAGGCTCTTTAGCCTCATACTCCCCCCGGATCTGATTGGCGACCAGCTGAGAATCTGTCTTGAGGTAGACATGCTCGGCTTCCAACGATATGCACAGGTCTAAGCCAGCAATGGCTGCTTCATATTCGGCCTCGTTGTTAGAGGCTTTGAATGAAAATTTTAGTGCATACTCGAAGGTTTTGCCTTCGGGAGAGGTGATGACGACCCCTGCCCCCGAACCGTTCACGGTGGAGGACCCATCCGTGAAGACGGTCCAGATTTTCCTCCTTGCATCCAGAGTCTCCTGATAGGAGCACTCGGCCAAGAAGTCTGCCAAGGCTTGCGCCTTGATGGCTGTTCTCGGCTGATAACCGATACTGAACTCGGTGAGCTCGAAAGCCCACTTTGCTAGTCTACCGGATTTTTCAACCTTGCCGAGGACTTTCTCTAACGGCTGATCAGTTAGAACCGCTATTTGATGAGAATCAAAATAGGGTCGCAACTTCCGAGCAGCCACCACCACTGCATAAGCCACTTTTTCTAACAATGGGTAGCGCGTCTCGGCATCCGTCAGGGTGTGGCTGACGAAATAGATCGGCTGTTGAACTTTTTCTTCTTCCCTTAGCAGCACCGCGCTTACCGTGGCTGGACTGACCGCCACGTATAAGTATAGGATGTCTCCTACGACTGGCCTTGCCAGTGTTGGGAGTTGAGCCAGGTGTTCACGGAGCTGCTGAAAGGCTGACTTTTGTTCGTCTCCCCATTCAATGCCTTTTGAATTTTGGAGCTTCAGCGCCTTGAAGAAAGGGAGCCCTTTGTCTGAGGCTCGTGAGATGAACCTGGACAAGGCAGCCATTCTCCCGGCTAGACGCTGAATATCCCTTTTTGTCTTCGGCTCGGGGAGGTCTAAAGCAGCTTGTACTTTGGCGGGGTTTGCATCAATCCCCCTCTGGCTGACCATGAAGCCGAGGAACTTGCCTGACTTCACGCCGAAGACACATTTCTTCGGATTCAGCTTCATTTTGTATTTTCTGAGGGTGGCGAAGGTTTCGGCTAGGTCCGTGACATGATCTTTTTCTTTTATGCTTTTGACGATTGAGTCGTCAACATAAACCTCCATGTTTCGGCCTTTTTGCTCGGCGAAAACCTGATCAACCAACCTCTGATATGTTGCCCCCGCATTTTTCAATCCGAAGGGCATCATTCTGTAATTGTACAACCCGGAACTTGTTATGAACGCTGTTTTAGCTCGGTCCTCGGGGTGCATGAAGATCTGATGGTATCCCGAGAATGCGTCCATGAAACTGAGCAGAGCATGCCCGCTTGTCGAGTCGACCAGTTGGTCGATCCTCGGCAGCGGATAGGAGTCCTTGGGACATGCCCTATTCAGGTCCGTGAAGTCAACGCACATCCTCCAGTTACCATTTGCCTTCTGAACCATTACAACATTGGCCAGCCACTCCGGATACTGACAGGGTTCAATGAACCCAGCATCTAGGAGCTTATCGACCTCAGCTGCGATGTTCTGGTTCTTTTCGGCGGAGTAGTTCCGCTTTTTCTGCTTAATGGGTCGACTGGAGGGGTCGACATTAAGCCTATGGGAGACGAAGTCCGGATCAATCCCGGGCATTTCTGCGGCTGAGAAGGCGAACACGTCTCCACTGGCCCGTAGGAGTTGGACGAGTGCCGCACGGGTGTTTGGCTCCAGTGACGACCCGATGCTAACACATCTGTTCGGATCTCCTACGGTCAGTTCTATTGACTCGGTCAGGTCATCCGTTTCCATGCTCTTAGAGTTGGATTCCTCGAATTCCGGCCTGCTATCAATATTAGCAGACTTTCCTGACCGCGGCTGGCCATCAGAGTCGTTCGGCTCTGAGGCGGAGTCAGCCTTTTGGCCCCCATCAGATTTCTCGTTGTCTGGGGCTTCATTAGCCGAAACGTCTGAGCCTCTCGGCTTTTTGGCGTTTCGGTCCCGGTGCTTTTCCTCCCCATCGCCACGGTCACCTCGGCGAGACGTGGATGGCTTGAGGTGATTGCATCGGCGGGCTTCTTTTTGACTGCCCTTTATTTTCTCGGAGCGTCCCTCGTCTGAAACGTATATCATGATTTGATGATACGTGGAGACGACTCCTTGAATGCCGTGAATGAGGGGTCTCCCCATGATCACGTTGTATGCAGAGGGAGCATCTACGACCAAAAATTCGGCCATGATATTCCTAGCTGCTCGGCCTTCGCCGATGGTGACAGGAAGTGTAATCTTCCCGTCAGGATACGAGGAGGAGCCGTTGAATCCAGACACCGGGTAGGGTGCGGGGGCCAGGTGCTCGGCTCCCATCCTCAGCTGGTCGAACGCTCCTCGGAAGAGGATGTTCGCCCCGCTACCGCCGTCGACGAGGGTCCGCCAGACGTTGCGGTTGGCGATGCCCAGAATGATTACTAGTGGGTCATCGTGGGGGTATACCACCCCCTCACAGTCTTCGGCTGTGAACAGGATGTTCGGCGCCGGTGACTGGGACTGCCGAAGCTCAGCCTGATGAATCTGATGGGTTAGACCCCTCAGTTGGCGTTTGGCTGTGCCTCGCGAGATTCCCCCGGAAATAACCAGGATGTCGAGGGACTCCTTGCCCTGAGGTCCCTTATCCTTCTTCCGAGCGAAGTTGAGGTCCTGCCGAGAATCTTTTTCAGCTTTTTTCTCCTCGCGCCTGTCCGCGAGGTATTGGCTCAGGTACCCCTTGCGGACCAGATCCTCAATCTGGTCCTTCAGCTGGACGCAGTCCTCGGTGCGATGTCCGGGTGAGTCATGGAACTCGCACCACTGGTCCTTTCCCCTCGTCTGATGCCAGGGAGGCAACGGACGAGGTTTTTTGAATCTCCCCTCGTCCTTCGTCGTGCTGAAAATCTTAGCACGGGGAAGGGAGAGTGGAGTGTATGAATCGTACCTTCCCGTGTAGGGAAAGTGTCTTTCCTTCTTCGGCTCGGCAGCAGAGGACGGTTCTGAGGCCTTAGCCTTCCCTTTCCTCTGCGCCGAGACTTCGGGCTGCTGCCCTTTCGGCTTGTCAATTCTCGGACGAGACTGAGACCTGGATCTGTTCCACTCCTCGGCTCGGATGAACCTATCCGATGCTTCCAAGGCTTCCTCCAGGGTCTGCGGGGGATGCATGACCATGAAGTCCAGGAACTTTCCAGCTTGGAGGCCGTTCCGTAGCGCGAACACGGCCAGGCCTTGATCCAGGCTTGTGATTCCGGATGACTCGTTGCTGAAGCGAGTCAGATAGTCGCGGAGGCTCTCGTCCTCCGCCTGCTGCAGACTCATTAGCTCTGCAGTGGTCTTCTCTCGGCGGTTGGCCGTAGAGAATTTGCTCTTGAACTTGTTGGAGAGGTCGTTCCAACCGGTTATGGAGCCTTCCTTGAGCCCTTTGGTGATCCAGGATTGGGCAACACCTTTGAGGGTCGTAGGAAAGTATTTACACCAGGTAGCCTCAGACCTCGGGTTCAGATACATGTGCCCCTCGTAAGAGGCAATGTGATCCTTAGGATCTGAGGTACCATCGTAAGTAATATGTGCCGGGATTTTGACCGTTGGCACATGCTCTTCCAGAATCCACTTCTGGAAGGGCGAGTTCGATGGAACCATGACCGCCTTCCCCTTGTACCCGGCCTCAGGGACCTCGCTCCCTCCTCTCTCAGAGGTGGAAGTGGTTTTCGTCCCCGGCTGAGACAAGGTTGGGTGGGGTCCGGTATCCTCTGGGAAGGTGAGGCGGCTATGCACACTCACCTCCCTCGAACCCAAGCGTTCATGAACGCTTTGGCGGGCGAATTCCGGGTCCTTGGAGGGCCCCATGGAATTCTGAGCTTCGGAGTGGTCAGAGGGTTGAGGGTTCCTCCTCCTCTCCTTACTGGAGTTTCGGGTGTCCCCTCGCCACCTCTGGCCGAGCTGTCTATGTGGTGGAACTTGTCCACCATCATCCTGACCGATCCTCCTTTTCAGGTTTCTCGGCTGGTGATCATCAGGCATCTGGATTGGAGCCCCTTGAGCTTTAAGGAACTCCATGCAGATGGCCACTGCTCTGGCCACTTCCTCGGTGGAGGGTCCGGAGGGAGGAGTCTCCCGCGGATGTGACCTGGATTGCACGCTATGGCGCGGCGGGGAGTTCCTCGCTCCTGAGCCACTCGGTCTCGGGGATGGCCCCGGCTGCCGAGTGTGGTGCGAGGTGTTCTCCTCCTGGAGGCTAGGACCTCTTGAGGCTTCCCTTTCCGGAGAAATGGGGGCCTCCGATTCGGAAGAGGCTTGCTCCGGGGAGGGATAAACCGGCTGGCGTTCCCTCACCGTAATCCGGCCTCCTCCCTTCTTAGCCTTCTTGGAACTCTTTCCACTCTTAGTCATGGCGACTGCCGGAGTGTTTGATGACTGACGCGAAATTTAGTAGCGTTCCCCACAGACGGCGCCAAATTGTTTCGGATGAAAACAATCGAATCTCGGAAGATCCTTTTATCTTGAGGGAACTTGGTCTCGGTCCGAACGACGCAGGAGCCGAGGGTTTCCTGCACAACAAATACACGTAAACTAGCCTCGGGGGGGACGCCGAGGAAGGCCCCTCCGATGCTTAAGTCAGTATATTAGAGAGAGAAAGCTGTGCAAGAGTTTAGTTGCTTGAGGCTTTATTGTCTTACCAAGAATTGACCAAATTGTTGGCTTTTATACCTTGGCTAATGAAGGAGGCGGATTGGGCCCGGAAGTCAGTTGGGCTGGGCCAAGCTGATTGGGCCGTTGACTGACCTTGACATGGCTTTGAGGATGTTGATTTTTGACTTTAGCACATTTGGAGAGTTGAACCTTAACCTTGGGCTTTTAATTGGATCATTCAGTGACCAGGCCCAATTGGACTAAATTGGACCCAAACATGATGTTTAGAGAAAGAGATCAAACTGACATTAATGTCACGCCACCAAAACCCCATGCCACCCGACCTCCCATCACTACTCAGCAAATTCCATTATCAAAACCACATCGAGTTTTAATTCTCTCCAAAATACTGCTATGTACTTTTGTCTCCGAAAGGAAGACAATGTTTGGCCTCTCTCTCCAACAGATGTCGCAGAGTTCTAACCGTCCATGGGTTGCCAAGCCCATAGACGTTCCAGCTTAAGGTTTTCATTGTTTTTCGAGGGCTTGGTTAGACCCAAGACCCTCTACTTGAGAAAAGTTCAGACCAACGCTGCTTTGATTCACACCTTTAATTTTCTTCACCTCCTTCTCTCCTTCCCCTCTTGCATCACTGCCAATAGAAGAGTCAAGACTTCTTTTCAGATTACCACTCCCCCTCCCTACCAGATTACCTGCTACATCATCCTTTTTATCCTTCATAATAATATCATTCCTCCTAGCAATTCTCTTCCAACCCCTCTCCCCCTTTTGTGTTTCAGATCCCACACCATGCACTAATACACCCTCCTTACCTCCTATCAAATTACTAGTAATTTCCCCCCTGATAAAATCAACATTGTTATCATTATGGTCCCCTACTTCTTCCACTCTACACATACCCCTCTTATCTAACCCATCTTGGTTCACCTCCCTAACACCACGCGCCTCATTCGTCTCAACCGACTCCACTCCACCCTCTTCATCTAAACACATGTTCTTATCATTCTCATTCACTACCAGCTTTGGTCTATAAACTAATTTGCTGGAGTTTTCATCCAACATCACAGTTAATTGAACTTCCCTCCTCTTAGGGGGAGACACCTTTCCACTAGGACTTGGCGTAGCAAATTTGAGTTTACGTGCCACTCCTACAGGCCCCAACTTCACAGCTCTAGGATCATTATAGTGCAAAGAAGATCCTCTGTTGCCACTTCTTAATTTCTCCACAAACTTTTTCTTTATCTCCATAGCACTAGCAGCATTTTTTGATGTTTTTAGAGGAGACGACCTCAGCCACGGCCCATATTGATACACTACCTCCTCCCCACTATCCCCATCTTCCTCCTTTTTAACACATTCTCTGTCAGTATGATCAAGAACTCCACAATAAAAACAGAAATCGGCCAGGCGTTCATATTTAATATCAACCCATTTGGGCTTTGCAACCCCCACTGATACAAACAAACCACGGCGTAAAGGCTTACTCACATCTACCATTGCCTTAATTCTCATAAACTCTCCCCACATGAGAGCATTCGACTCATCCATACCAACAAAGCCACCCAGAACATCACCAATCTCACGATCAAGTTAAAATTATAATTTATACTTTCATCAAGTTAAAATTAGAGAGCATTTTTTAACCATACATAAAAATTTATACTTTCATACGGAGTAGCACGTAAGGGGAAAATACAATGGATTAGCTAGTCAAATTAGATAGATAATTCTTGATTTATAAGTTATAATACATAGATTAAAATTTAAATTAAAAAAATTAAGATTTTGCATGTTTTTGCTTTTAAGGTGATTTAATTTACTTTTTGAACAATTTCATTTACTTTTACTATTTATTCTTTTACTTTTGAAATTAAATTAATGAAAAACTTATCTAATATAATTTTCTTATCAATCAAGAGATTGAAAAGCTTATTAAAAAAGCTACTACGGGTATGTTCTCTTACGTTGAAATTCAGTTCAGTTCAGCTCAGTTCAGTTCAGTTCAACTCCTAATTTCCTTCTCTTATAAAATATTCATTTTAGTTCAGTTTAGTTCAGCTCAATTCAGTTCAGTTCAGTTCAGTTCAGTTCAATCAATGAGAACATACCCGACTTGTTTATTATAATGTCATTTCTTCATTAAACGTTACGAGTAATAATTAAAAAAATAATGTGTTTTAAGACTATGTCTTTTAAATTTATTTTTGAATTAATATGGATCAATTTAGTGTTATTTTGCCTCACACATACACCTGTGTGAGGAATAAGAGACAACTCTTTGGTCCCGTTCACTTCACCTTATTTTTATTGAATTGAAATTATTTTTGTCAAACTTAAATAATTATTTTTACTGAAATGAAATTATTATTATTTTTTGTTTACTGATTTTCTATTATATTTCTTCTTTAAAGTTATTGATTTTTACAGAACTGAAATTATTTAATCTGAACAAAAATTAATTTTTACTAAACTCAAATTATTTTTACTGAGTATTATTTTCTTAAGGTGAAGTGAATAGGGTCTTATAAGAAAACTAATGATATATCTTATTGACAAGAATTCACGGGTGATAAAGCTTGATGCAGAGTTAAATTTTTATGATGGTAATTTTTTTAAATATATACTTCCTCCACAAATTTTGACTGCGCTTGTTTATGTATATATATTTTTTTTATCAATAATATCTTTAATTTCTCTTTAGTGAAATTTAAAATATTTATTAATTTTTTTTAGTTTTAATTAAGGCAAATTTAGCATGATTGCCCCAAATGATTATATTTTCCCTAACCTAAAAATCATAAAAGACTATTAATGAAAAGTATTGTGTGAATAATGCAAATTCTCAAACGTTGTGATTAAAAAAAAAGGTAATATAAAAGAGAGATAAGGGGTAAACATTATTAGAAAAAAAACCTCAATTATTACCAACTATCATATATTCATATATCAACCTCTACGAACGTTCTTAATCCCTCAATTTGTATACTTAGTGTATTTTAGTTGTGACATCTTAGGTTGGTTCATAAAAAGTTACATTTTACTTTTCCATTTTAAGACATATGATTCATGTATAGACAAATTGAATAGAAACTCTTGACTTTCTCATTCACCACTTAAGAATATATATAGTTACATAAGATATTCCTAACCCTAACATAATTAGAAATAAGATAAAATATTAACATAACTAGGAAATCTAAAGATATTATACAATATTTCCTAATATTATCTTAACATCCCCCCTCAAGATGGAGCATGTAGATCTCGAATGCCCATCTTGCCAAGTAAGAATTCGAATTGCGCCTTTCCTAACGCTTTTGTAAAAATATCCGCCAACTGAATCTTCGTGGAAACATACGATGGCTTAATCTCACCTTCTTTAATAGCATCCCTAATAAAATGACAATCTACCTCAATGTGTTTTGTCCTCTCATGGAACACCGGATTATTAGCAATGTGGAGAGCCGACTGACTATCACAATACATGTTCATACCTTGTTTATGTTCTACACCCAAAGACCGGAGAATTTGTTTCAAGTGTTTGAACTCACATTGCAACCCTGTCATTGCCCGATAATCGGCCTCTGTGGAACTTGTAGAAACTGTTGGTTGCTTTTTAGTCTTCCAGGACACCGGTGACAACCCAAGCAATACAAACCAACCGGTCAACGACCTACGAGTCAAAGGACAACTCGCCCAATCCGAATCACACCATCCTTCCAATTGTAGTGCACTATCTGATCTCAAAAGAATGCCTTGACCCGGACATTTCTTCAAGTATCTAACTACTCTCAATGCCGCCTCCCAATGTTCCTCTTTCGGACATTGCATAAATTGTGACAAATATGCACCGAATAAGACAAATCCGGCCTTGTGACTACCAAATATATAAGGCGACCAATCAATCGCCTATATCGTTCACCATCTGCGAACTCTTTCCCTTCTGCTAAAGCAAGTTTGTGATTTTGCACCATCGGAAAGTCTGCGGCTTTGCTCCTAGTAACCCTGTCTCAGAAATAATATCTAAAGCATACTTACATTGGCACACATAGAAACCATGTTTACTACGTGCCACTTCAAGCCCCAAAAAATATTTCACGGCGCCCAGATCTTTCATTTTAAAACATTTACACAAGTATGCTTTAAAACTCTCCAATGCAATTGTATTATTTCCTGCTATTATCATATCATCTACATAAACCAAGACACTCAACTGCATTCCACCCTTCGAAAGAGTGAATAAAGAATAGTCGGAATACGACTGTTTAAATCCATATTTCATCAAGGCTGTAGACAATTTTTCAAACCAACATCTAGGAGCTTGCTTCAATCCATATAAGGACTTATTCATCTTACAGACCTTATTTGAATTGCCTTTTTGAAATCCCGGTGGTACTTTCATATAAATTTCCTCCTCCAAATCACTGTGCAAGAAAGCATTATGTACATCCATTTGATATACATCCCAATTTTTAATCGCTGCCACTGCTAAGAAAGTACGTACCGTAGACATTTTTGCCACTGGCGCAAATGTTTCATTGTAATCGATCCCTTCTTCCTGATGATTACCAAACACCACAAGTCTTGCTTTCAATCACAACAAGTTACCAGCTTCATCTCTCTTCTCGGTGTAAACCCACTTGCTTCCAAGTGCTTTCTTTCCCGCTGGAAGATTCTCCAAGGTCCAAGTGCCTTGATCTTCGAGAGCCTTTATTTCTAAGGCCATAGCTTCTCTCCAACCTTCATGTTGCATTGCTTCCTTGAAAGATCTCGGTATGCATGCCTCTGTTACTGCAGCAATATAATTTCTATGTTTTTCGGAAAACCGATCATAATTAACAAAATATGTTATTGGATAGAGAGTACCTGAGGAAGATGATTCTGCGGATGACCCCGACGAGACTTTATTTTTCCGAATGGTATGTGTGACACAATCTCAAAGCTTTGTCGACGGAAATTTTACACGTTTTCCCCGACCTAGATCTTCTTCACCCATTTCTACTCTCCTATTCTCTTCATTCCCAGCCATGGGCTGCTGTACAGGTGCCTCCGCAGCCACCCCGCGGCCTGCTGCCATCTCCCGCGACCTGCCCGCGGAGTGGTCTGCGTGGAGCTGCTGCACGGGCTGCTGTACAGGTGCCTCCGCAGCCACCCCGCGGCCTGCTGCCATCTCTCGCAGCCCGCCCGCGGAGTTGTCTGCCTCGAGCTGTTGAGCAACGCCCTCTGCAATCTGCTAGGCAGTGGCTTGGCCACGTAGTTGCTGCTGCCCAGCAGCTTGCTCTGGTGTTCCAGCAGCTTGCTCACTCTCCTTATGCACCCCAAAGTATGTACCCATTTGCCACTCTTCAATCCCATCATCACTTGCAAAAAAATCGAGCTCACCATTTACCTCACACTCTGTCAAATTCGTACTCTTTTCCTCCCCAAACGGAAAAACCCGTTCATGAAATTTAACATCTCTAGACACAAGAAATTCCCGAGTCTCTAAGTCAAACAATTGCCACCCTTTTTTTCCAAATGGATAACCAAGAAACACACATTTTCGACTTCGAGAATCAAATTTGTCACCCTTACTCCGTTGATTATATGCATAACACAAACACCCAAAAACCCGAATAGTCTCATAAGACGGGATTTTACCAAACAACATCTCATACGGAGTTTTATTTTTAAGCAGAGGACTCGGAGTACGATTAATCAAATAACAAGCCGTTAATACACACTCCCCCCAAAATTTAATAGGTAATCTACCTTGAAATCTCAATGCTCTAGCCACATTTAAAATATGTTGATGTTTTCTTTCCACTCTCCCGTTTTGTTGAGGTGTACCAATACAAGAGGACTCAAAGACAATGCCATTGCTAGTAAAATACTCTTTAAGGTGATTAAACTCTGTACCATTGTCACTCCTAACCACCTTAATATCTCTACCAAATTGGCGTTTTATCAAAGCAATAAAATTAAGAAAAGTAAACTCAACATCAGTTTTATTGCGAATTAAATAAATCCAAACACCTCTAGAAAAATCATCCACTATTGTCAAAAATAATTTCGAACCACAAGACGATGCTATCTTGTAAGGACCCCACAAATCAATATGAACTAAATCAAACAAACCACTAGCATTATTCTCACTAATAGGAAAACTATCTCTAGACTGTTTTGCCCGAGGGCATACATCACACACAGTATTATTCTTCCTAGTAGAGTTACTCACAGGGGAAGTAACTTTAAAACCTTCTCCGACGGATGTCCCATTCGTTGATGCCAAAGATCCACCACACAATCCACTGCTAGCACCTTCACTTGCGGTACACCACGGAAAAAATAAAGTCCATCTCGTCGTTCACCCACACCAATCACCGTCCTCGTCGACTAGTCCTGAATAACACAAATTTTGTTAGTAAATTGTACATTACAATGCAACTCATCACTCAGTTGAGTAACGGAAATCAAGTTACAATTCAAGTAAGGTACAAATAAAACATTATCAATCACCAAACCACCATCTAAAGTGACCGAACCCAATTGATTCGCATTCATCGTTTGACCATCCGGTAAACCAACCGAACAATTTTGTATCGTTTTAATATTTTTCATGATTGATATGTCATTAGTAACATGGTTAGAGGCTCCTGTATCCACAATCCATAAGCCGCCTGTATTACCTTCCAAACGTGCCTTGGGTTTCGATAGAATATCTATTATTTGTTGTGCTTGCTCCGACGACACACCCGAAAGTCCTTGTATAGAACTTGCCAAAGAAGATGAATTGCCTGCATTCTGAGACGATCCACCTTGCACCGCATTAGCCCGAGCTGCAGCAGGGGCGTTAGATGAACCACGCTCCCCCCCACTGCCACGACCACCATTACCTCCTCGATTGTTGGAGCCTCCTCTTCCACGGCCTCTACCGCCTTTCAGATTCTCATCCCACCCAGGCGGAAAACCAATAATTTGATAGCAACCTTTCTTCTCATGTCCCATACGATTACAATGAGTACAAAACGGTCGATCTCCATCATTCGTATCACTCCTTGTACGGGAATCCACCTTGAATGCCATAACGTTCTCCTTCGGTTTGCTATCTCGAACACGTAATCTCTCCGTATTGATCACCGTTTGGTAAGCACTATCAACCAAAGGTAAAGGCGATTGTGCTAGTAATTGTGCTCGAATTGCTTCATACGGATCATCAAGACCCATCAAAAAATAATGGAGATAATCCTCCTCTCGAATTTCTGTAACTTGCCGAGCAATGTTACACTTGAAACCACCACAAGAACACTTCGGGACACGACAGTATTGCACCAATTCCTTCCAAATTTTGGATAATCTACCAAAATAGTCCGTCACTGACTCGGAAGGGGTCTGCTTACACTCCCCTAAAGATTGTTTAAGTTGACAAATTCGAGTACCGCTTACTACACAGTACCTTTGTTTAAGGTGAATCCACAAGTCACTTGCAATATCAAAATCCTCAATTTGAGAACGCAAGCCATCATCAAGGGTATTAGTAATCCACGACACAAGCATAGAATTCAAAGCCACCCAATGCTTCTTCTTTAAATCATCTGTCGGCTCTAAGATAGAACCATCAACAAAACCAAACTTGAATTTTGCAATCATCGAACGACGTATTGCTTTAGCCCACTCATCATAATTCGGCCCTTTCAATTTCACCGGAGTAATAACCACACCCGGATGATCGCTTGACCCTAGAGAATATTCTAGGTCCACCGGTGGTGGTGGTGGTGGAACATCATCCTTGGCCATCACTCACGACCCTTTGTGTTTTCCACAAAAAAAAAAAAAAAAAAAAAAAAAAAAAAAAAAAAAAAATCTTAACCTAAGTTCTTGATACCATGACAAATTGAATAGAAACTCTTGACTTTCTCATTCACCACTTAAGAATATAGTTACATAAGATATTCCTAACCCTAACATAATTAGAAATAAGATAAAATATTAACATAACTAGGAAATCTAAAGATATTATACAAAATTTCCTAATATTATCTTAACACATATGATTCATGTATAATTAAATATTAGTTATATACTTCGTATTATATTATTTTCTACACAATAGAGGCTAAGGTTTTACTAATTTTTTATTTTTATTTTTTTAAAAAGTTTCATTTCGGACGTGTTCGGCAACACGTGTAGTTGTTATATGTGGTGATAGTTGTTAGCTGCATGTGTATATGTTACTTGTTAGCTGCTAACTAGCTATTAGCCGTGAAAATAAATAATTAAGTATGAGTGTTTAATAAAATAGCTATTGATTAGCTATTAGATGTAAAATTTTAAAAATGTAGAGAAAAATTCCACCAGCTATCTAGCTTTTCAAAAAAGTAAAACTACGTAATATTAACTTTTATAAAAGCTACTTCAACTACTAAACTCAACTCCAACCACTAAGCTACCTTACCAAACACTCGTGTTTTTTTTTACTAAATAATGGTTTGAATAAGTCAAACCACTAAAAGTTACTGCCAAACACGCTATTACTTCGCATTTAATTTCTTACACTTTTTGATTATTTTTTTGGTCATGGTAAAAGATGCAACGTAACTATCTTTATCTGATCCCGAAACGAAGAAAGTAATTATGAAATTAAGGCTAGTTATCTATCATTACTAATGGAGACAAGATCCTAACAAAGATTTGTTGGTCCATTAGGTTAATTGGTAGGGTGCAACGATTATGAATTCAAAAGAAAGAAAGTCGTAGTACACCGTGCGAGATTCTTTTTTCTATTGCTTAGTTTGTTCTTGCGTTGTTTGCACCTTTGCCTAACGTGCATTATATATTTTATATGGGGCTTGATTAAGTATGATTTAATTTAAATAAGTTTGATCATCACCTACTTCCTTTTCATAACATATATGTTGGCTTCATTTTTCAATAATGCAATTTGATTCCTATAAATATATACATACAACTAATATAATTAAGCTAATTGATGCTCGATTTTGAAATAGTTGATCTAATTTACATGTTGATGTTATTAGAGAAAAATGGAGACTTTAGAAGCCGTTGCTACAAGTTTATCGAGTGTTTGACAAAGTATTGCGTTACTTCTATATACAACTTTTAAGATAGTACATATAATTATATGTACACAATACTTATAAGTTTTTTTGTTTATACTATTGCTTTGTAGTAAAATAGCTACTCGTATTTTTATGTCTAAAACAACTATTGAAAAGGGGGGGGGGGGGGGACGAGGGTAGAATTGGCATCTATATATACATGTATTAATTGAGACTACATAGGGTACCGGTACACAGGGTTTAAAGTCTCAATATTGTACTCCCACCGTCCCAAAAAGAACGACCCATTTGGCTAAAACTTTGTCCCAAAAAGAATGACCCATTTGCATTAAAACACCACCAATTTGCAACAATATTTGTGCAAAATTAGCTTTCCCATATAAAAATTTGATTTCCCATGTTATTTTATTACTTTCTCTCTATTTTTTTTACAAATCCCATGTAAATTTATCTTTCCAATATACTTTTACTTCTTTTTACTTAACTTCCTTAATACCCGCGTAATCAACCCAAATAGGTCGTTCTTTTTGGGACGGAGGGAGTATATATATTGTAAATTGAAGTTGAATCATAACAACAGATTGAGGTTCAACTGATGATTAAGGTCGAAATCCGTTTAAATAATTGTTGATTATAAAAATAACCTAAGAATAATTACATCGCCAAAAAGAATATAATAAGAGAAGATGTATATACATGTTTTTTCCCCTTATTTTTTAGTATATAGTATTACAAGATAAAGAAAATATTCCAAAGAATGAATCTTAATTAAGAATCCTTTTACATACGAACACTATGGAGTATTCTTGCAATTATGCCGGTTATTTATTACTCGTGGATCATACAATTAGTTGGTAAAATTTTAATAGGCTATTTGTTATACGTACTCAAAATCTTAGATTAAGTCGCATCGATAAAATTACGATAGATGACTTTACGGAATCCATTATACCAAAAAAAGATAATGTTGGCATATATAGAGCATATAGTAGGCAATAGTAATAATTGGGTTTCCTTTGAAGGCAACGGATTCTCATCAATCTTGAACAGGTGAAGCACGAGATTGATGAACTTGCACTCTAAGAAGGGGCAGGACCATAACATAACATAAAGATTTTATCTTTAATAATGAAAAGGACTTCCAAGTCAGTCTTCACGATTGGTTAATTTTAAGCCTTTTCTTTCCAAATCCTCTAAAGATTTTGTTTTGATTGAACGTATGGAATTTGGATGCTCATCAATGTAAAAAAAATCCCATGAATTCATTTTGCTATGGTCAATGATAATCATGTGATATACATTAATTATGATGATCCGATCCCACTCAATTTTTGTCACTCATATAAATTTAATTGTTCACATTTCTATTCATTAGTAATAAGTAATTGACTTTTGATCATGTATGATACTTGAAAAAAAAGTCACTTATATACTTCCTCCGTTTTCTTTTACTTGCAACACTTCCCTATAAAGGAAATGTCACAATACTTACAACACACTACAAAAGGAAAGTTACTTTAGGGAAAAACTATACTATTTCCCTTATTTAAAGAACATGGCCCACTAAATTACACTCCTAATAACCACTCATCCCATTTTAAAGTGTATTATATCATGTGAACCCTACATTTCTTTTTTCTTTTTTTTTGAAAGAGTGAACCCCACATTTCTTAAATACCGTGAAAAAGTGTGTGTTGCATCTAAAAGAAAACGGAGTATGTTGTGAAGAAAGAAAGAACTGAAAAAAAATTGAAGGAATAAAACTCTATGGCTTTGTTTGGCAAATGGCTGTTGGTTGTTGGCTGGTTCACTTGGCTTGTTTGACCAGATGGAATGTTTGGCTGTTTATAATGGCTTTTGAAATTGGCTGTTTAAGTTAGCTGTTTACAAAAGTGTTTGGTAAATTAATTGGTGGTTGTTGGCTGTTTATTAGATAATTTGTGGGCCAACAAGCCAAAAGCCAACAAAAAAGCTACTCAAAGCAGCTTTTTCATTTTGGCTTAAAAGCCAGCTTTTTCGCTGACTAGAAAGCCAATTACCAAACAAATTTTTTGGTTGTTTGACCACCTTAAAAAGCCAAAGCCAAAAGCTAACCAAAAATCCATTAAAAAGCCAATTACCAAACATGGCCTATATATACACAATACTAAGGGTCTGTTCAGTTCAGCTTAATTTCAGCTTTAATCAGTTCAGTTCAGTCAGTTCCTAATTTCCTTATCTCACAAAATATTCAGTTCAGCTCAGTTTAGTTCACTTCAATTTAGCTCCAATTAATTCAATTCAGCTCAGTTTAGTAAATTTGAAAAGACCCTAAGTACTAAATTAACAACATTAGCATATACACTATTTTTAATAGCTTTAGGGCCTGTTCTCTTACGTTGAAATTCAGTTCAGTTTCAACTCCTAATTTCCTTCTCTTATAAAATATTCAGTTCAGTTCAGTTCAGCTCAGTTCAGTTCAGTTCAGTTCAGTCAATGAGAACAGACCCTAAAAGGTGAGAATCGAATCAAACAAGCTAATTAAAAATAAGGGTGTTTTTGTTAGATGAATTTGACTTGCCTAAATCTATCTTAATTCATTGGAAGTTATGTGATGATTAAATGTGATTGACTAGTTGTGAATTTTTAGAATGTAATGGAATATTTCAATATATATACTTCATTTATTATTATTTTTTTTTTTACAAAAAAAAACACCTTTCAATGCACAATATTTTTAATTATCGATATCACTAATAATTTCTTTATTCCTTATCCTCGTATACCCTTAATTATTTATCAAAAATTCTCTCTTTTATTAAGACATATTAAACATGCAAGAACATACCTTTTTAGAAACGAAGGGAATATGACTTATCTAAGCTTATTAAAACTTATTTGTGTTACCTTATCTTGAGCTTTATAATACTTGTTTAAGCTTATCTTGGCTTTAATTATGCAACAAATTTGCACCGAAAAAGAATTTATACGACCAAATTGGGGGAGCTAGCTACCTAACAATTTGTTGGGGGGTAATACATAATTATATAAAGACAACAAGTATGGTATTAAAAATATATGCAAATTGCACAACAAATATTTTTCCTAAAAGAAGTTTATTTTTGAGTTGGGATTTGGGCTTCTTCAACCTTTTGAGCATATAATGATAACCAAGTGCATTGAACATAGCCAAGCGTGTATGTATCATGTGTTAGTAATTTAATTAAATAATCCGTATGTCATGTGTTGTAGTACTTGTGGAGGATCATTAAACTAATTTTGTGTTTTATTCCGATATAAATTGTTAAAAATTATGTGATATGGTATCATTACTTTCATAGTAAATTCCCTGAGATTGAGTTTTATAGTACGGAGTATCTTTTTTTACTCTATATATAGTAACGTTTTTTTCTTTTTTTTTTGAAACCTATTAAAAACGGTTTAATTATAATTTTTTTATAGATGGTACAAAATAACTTGTAAATCTAAATTTTTTGTTTAAATTTTTAGGACCGGTACTTTGTTTTTGTGAATTTTGATGACATTTTTTTTCCTTGGGTATTTGGTATGTGTATATAAGTTCATTATATACATTAATTAAATTAAGCAGAGTTTACCTTTAACTAATAGTTGAAGAATGGTAACAATTTTTAAAAGTTTAATTCATTAAAAATGTTGATACATCTCTAACTTTTCTACTAATCTATATATAATTCCGTATATCTTATTTTAATCGAGTATATATTTTGGTAGAAAAATGAATTGAACATAATACTAGCCCAACATAAGATAATGTTTGACTTGCAAATTGTACTCAATACGAAAAATTAAATAATGATAGAAAATAAATAAATCGTAGTCATACTCTTGTACGGACCAGGTTCTAATAGCATTAGCAATTTAGCACACAAGATGCGAGTCTTTAGCATTTGTCATGTGGGTCGGGTTAATGGAATTCTAGGATTTCTACAACTCTAAAAAAAAGACAATAACTAGTTGCCTAATAGGTTGAATTTAATTTCTTATGTTTTTTTTTTAAATCGTTTTTTTCTTAAGGTAAGGATTTGGATGATATATGAATACTTCATATTTAATGATTTTTCAATAGGTTGAAGTTAATTTAGTTTATGTAAGAGAAAGATTATGTTCAATCACGACACATGAACTTAATAAATTTTCAAGTTAAAATCAATTGATGATGGGATAATGACGACATGATGTAGCCCATCAGACTTATCTGTTGGTTATTCTTTTTTCTCTTTTTTTAAAGTGATAAGGGGGAAATAAAATTCAATTGTACTACGACCACCATCCCTAAGGACACTAATAGTAGCCACCACAACTACATGCCCCTCTGCCTACGAAATCAATATGACTTTCTTATATCCCACCATCATATGCCACCCTCACTATCGAGATTGAATTGGAATCATGTATGGGTTATATGAGTTTGATGCAAAACCCTCCAGCAACCCATACCTTAAAAGTATCGGTAATTGAACAAAATGTATTGTTAATTCCAAACCTATTAGTTTATTGAGATATGGCTCTAAAAATTAATTGTTGTGTATATACTCTAGATTATCTAAAATTTTGTTAAAGGGGATTAGTTATTTACTCTAGGCATGTTCTCTTCAGCTTAGCTCCAATCGTTTAGTTTAGCTCAGCTCTAATCAGTTTAGTTCATTAAATGAGAATAAGCCCTAATTCATATATACATATCCATGTGAAAATTCAAACTAAACCAATTATCAATAGGTGAATTATTAATACTTACATGTTTCTTGGCTGGTGAATAATTTGCAATTAATCTAATTTTTTTTTAATTTTTTTTTTTTTGCAATCAAACTATTATTACGAGGCACTTTCTTTGTTTCTTTAGTTGTTCCATTTTAATTTGACATATTTGTCGGTGTACAATTTAAATCATTAATATCTTTGATTAATACGGAGTAAAGATGTGATGATCATGCAGAAATTAAAAGACATGAATGGTAATATTATGTATTATGTATGCAAATTATATATGCATGAAATGAGTGGTATAGTGACCTATGGAGATGGGCATGGGAAACAAATCTTAAAAAAGAATCAAAAGAAAATGGCCTCTCTATGTTTGCACCTGCTCAAGATATGGTAAAGCAGCCCTTCAATTTCCCATTATTTCACACCTTAGCTAAAAGGCACCATTGCTTACATCACCTGTATCCTTTTCAGGATTTTCGTGGACCCCTTCTTCCACCATTCTTTTCTCACTCCATCAATTTTTCTGTTTTTTTTTCCCTTTTATTTCTTCCTTTGTTTCACTTCTCTTTGCCTTTTTTTTTTTTAAACTAATTTTTTTTGTTTATTATATGTGGTCAATTAAATAAGGAAATGTTCCATTCATGCATTTGATCTGATTTTCTAAATTGCCTGAATTATACATACTGTTTTATAATCAATTTATTGTAGATTTTAAGAAATTTAGTGATGATCAAATTCGTTTTAAAAAAATAGGGTCAATTAACTCCAATTAAATATAGTTATTTTGTCTTATCATTTCTGATATAGGTTTGGTTTTTCACCTCGATTATTATTACTTATTCTTGTTAATATTGGACTAGACTAGACTAGAAAATTTCAGATGAAATTAGATTAAATCTTAATTTTGCTTGTTTATTGCCATATATTATTGATTTCATATTTGTAAATTTATGAAAAATTAGATGTTTGACAAACACATATGAATCTAGCAAGATTACATTTGAATATGTATTTTCTTACATTGATGTATAATTAAGGTTAAGTTCAATCAAATCAGATCAAACTAGACTATACCAAATTTTAGAAAATTCAGACCAGTTATTAGATTACTTATTTCAGACGAAAAGAACAAAACCTTAGAAAACTATTTGTTTGAATAAACTAAAGGAAAATGCTATACATAGCCCTAAGGGCTACATATAAGCATTTAATTTACTCTTGAAAATTGTTTAAATTTAGAAAATCATGACAAAAACACACTAATTACACCGATTTGCGCGTGTTTTGTCATGAATTTCTAACTTTATATATTTTCCAAGAGTAAATTCAATGCTTATATATAGCCCTAAGAGCTATGTATAACATTACCCTAAACTAAATTGAACACACCTAAATAAATTCCCTCATTACAATTATTATTTACACACAAATACTTTTGCCACAATTATCTACGCTCTACAGTAATTAATTAAGTTCAATAAATATCAGGTGAAGAGAACACGACTTTAAAACCAGCAATTATCCAGAGGTTTTATTTAATAGCATTGAATTGCTTAGCCTGTAATTCAAAAAACCCACTTGGAAAATCCTGTTACCCAAATCTGGTCAGATCTTACTTTGTGGGATTTTGGTGTTTATTTTTATTTTCTTTGGTTTTGTGGGTGGGTCTTATATGAACAGAAAACCCAATATCCCTCTTTCTTCTATTCCCCCCACTCTTTTCTCCCCCTTTCTTTGTATACCCAAATCCCACCACCATTCTCAGTTTCCCACCAACAAAAACATCAACAATTTTACAAACTTTTTTGTGTTTCTTTCAACTAAACTTTAAAACTAGATAAAATTTTTTCAATAGGTTGGTCCAAAAATGGGAATGGCAGCTGAACCTCAGTTTCATGTATTGGCTGTTGATGACAGCTTAATTGATAGAAAGCTCATTGAGCGTCTCTTAAAAACCTCGTCTTATCAAGGTACTAGTTTTATATGCACGCGATGTGTTAGTCTATATATATATATATTTTTTTTTTTTATGTTGGTCTATTTTTTGTTACATGTCAAAAGTAACAAAGGGGTAATAGATTTTGTAACATTTTTATTGGTTATTTTATTTTTGGAACAGTTACAACAGTGGATTCTGGCAGTAAAGCTTTAGAATTTCTGGGTTGGCAAGAGCAACAACAAGAACTACCTTCAATTTCACCTGATGATCAGCAGGTTTAGTTTCTTATTTATTTTGTAAAAAAGGGTTAATTTTGCATATTATTTTCTTGACATTTTCATCTGATTAATTTCTATGATTTCAATTTTCTTTTTTCAGGAAGTAGTAGAAGTGAATCTAATTATTACAGATTATTGTATGCCTGGAATGACTGGCTATGATTTGTTAAAAAAAGTCAAGGTATTCTTTTCTCTTTTTCAACTTTTTTTTCTTCTTCTTTTTATTAGGACTTAATTTGTTGTTATCTTTTATTTAGTGCCTTTTTGACTGTCTTTTTACTGCCATAATCTAAAATAAGTCTCTGAAAAATTCCTTTTAGATGGGGTTTTCTGTGTTTTTTTAAGGATAAATTTATTAATTGTATTTGTGTTCTGTTTCTTCTAGAATCAACGAGAGGAAAATTTCATTTTGGGAAATAAAATTTTTATTTTATTTTTGGGTTAGATTTGAGATAAATCTTCTTATATTTGCATCCACACAAAATTTGATTTTGGATATTTTAAAATTTTTTTTTTTTTTTTTTTTGGGTTAGAATTATTCAGTCCACTTCTCTAACGTTGTCCTGCTGTTTTTGAATTGGTGGTGCTGCTAATAATGAATTTCCTTGGATTTTGTAATTCCAAAAAAAAAAAATTGATCAAGAAAAAATAAAAAAGAAAGAAAATTTTGGGGGGTAGAATTGAAGGGTTGAATTTTGGAAATTATAAAATCAACTAAATAAGGTACAGTAAATTAGTACTCTATGATGGATTTCTTTTGTTCTTGTGGGTGAAAATTTATGCAGCTGATTTGCTAATTACAGTAGCTTTTTTAACTTTTGAAGAAAATGAGGTAATATGGATGTACTCACATTACTATGACTAATAACATAATGAAGATTTTTATGACCAATTTACACTCATTCATTTTTATATGTGTTTTTTATGACCACTTACCAAATGGACTGTAAAGGTGTAAGTAAAAGGAATTGGCTGAACTGTTGGTTTAATGTTTTTTGTATGAATTATTAATGACATAACGAATCATAGCTAAGTGATAACTCTAATGAGCGCGTATTGCAAAATGCCGCGTTGGTGAATTGTGTAGTACATTATGGTTTAAATGAAATTTTCAAATGAGCTCGGGTGTATGGTCCAGAAATCTGACATTCAGTGTTCATTTCTGCAGGAATCCTCTTCACTGAGAAACATACCTGTAGTTATAATGTCATCTGAGAATGTTCCTTCTAGAATTACCAGGTAAAAACCAACAAATGACATAAAGTTGTAAGAACATTGCCTAGTTTTGACATTCCATTAAAGGAAATTGTGCTGTTACTCTTTGTTTGGAAATTGTTGCGACAATGTCACTATATTTACTCTGTTGGAAATAGAAATATTGACCAAATAGGAATTATATCTAATGTATCAGATGTTTAGAGGAAGGAGCGGAAGAATTTTTCCTTAAACCAGTGCGATTGTCGGATGTAAATAGGCTTAAACCCCATATGTTAAGAGCCAAATATGGGCAACAACAGCAAGACATGCTTGAAGTTGAAGCCTGTCAAATACCCGAGATAAAATCTATTCATCAACCACACCACGAACAACGAACACAAGATCCGCAACCACAGCCACAATCACAACTGCAACAAGGGCAAGAAACAGAACAAAAAACTGAAGAACAACAACAACAACAATCACAGCAACAAGTACATCAACAACAGAACAATAATAGCAAGAGAAGGTCCATTGAACTGATGGAAGATGGACTTTCACAAGATAGAACAAGACCTAGATTCAGTGGTCTGACTACTGTGATCTGATTAGTAAAACTTTCCCTTTATTTTTTTCTTGGGTAGTTTAATCAAATTAGATCTTGGTTAATTTTTTTACATTTACCCCGTATTTTTTTTTTTTTTATAATCGCCTTTTCGTTTCTTTTTCCTTATATACCCTTAGAGGGTTTGTAGAGATGATAAGGAAGATGTATATTATGAAGGGTTGGGGGGACAGAAAGAGAGTTTTAATTAATTAATCTCATGGTTAAACCTGTATACATCATCTTACACTGAACATAAATGTAATTTTCCAATTTTGTTTTACATATTAATAGAAGAATTATTGACAGGATTAACAGGGTTATAACAGTTAATTCACACTTAATCCAAGAATTTGTTGTTATCTATAGAGACAATTAGCATAAACCCACCTGGATTAATGTTATTATATAGTGCTAATATGAATACTTATTTTATAATTTAGAGTGCAGATTTCTGACACTTTTTATGAGTTGGATAGAAGTCATGTTTTAGGTTGTCAAAAACTATGTTAAACAAAATCAAATCTTCTAATATTTTCACAACCTGGAAATTGCAAACTTTGCTCCTAAAGTTATGGTTATATGAAAATCATGCCATGTTTGTGGCAAAGCACAATTTTAACATCTGAAAATCACATAAATTAATTTTTTTATAAGAATATTCTCATGTTACTGGCTGATGCCCTTGTCCTTTTTCCACCTAATTGAGATTTTGCTATGATCTACAACTAATGAACTTCTGTATTTAGTCAATGTTGCAATTTTGAACTTTTCATACTTCCAGAGGGCATATTTAGAGTTATAGACACCCTAATTATACAGTGTAGACGGTTGGATATACTCGTAATAGTTTACGTGGTGTAACCAACCGGATAATATTGACTTCAAAAATATTTTATATTTCAAGGGTTGTGACAAGGTTGCATTGCTGACGTGGTGTCAATTGTTATTTTGAAAATCCCGGAATATGGACTAAGACGTTCAAATAGGTATCTTTGTAGGATTGGTTTGCAGACTTTAGTGGCCAATAACAAAACTAATCAAATCCAATTTGTGAAGTAAATTGGTCATTGGGCTTGAGTGTATAATAATTCAAGAATAATATCAGATTTTGTTATTTCTTTAACCCTCTCATTTTGACCTTGCCACCTTGTTTGAAATATTATTGGCTGTTACAATTATTTATAGAGTAATTACTTTTATGATACAAAACATTAAGATTAGTACAATTTGCAGTTCTTTAACATCTGTTATTTATTGTCAATGAAACAATGAGAGCAACAAGCTATTTTAATTTTCAGCAAATGTAGTATATGTCAAATCTTCATGTTACTCTTTATTTTGAGATCAATTTCTACAAATTTTTAAATAAGACCGCATTAACTGTATATGTTTTGCAAAATAACATTAGCTAGATAATAAGACTTCATAATAACTTAATATAATGCTTTAATTTCATATATAAGAGGAAAATGCTAAAGGATTTGCTTTAAACTTCAATAGTAGTTTAATACTTGTAAATCCAAAAACTATTTTTAAGTAATTTAATCATACTTAACAAATAATATTTGATAAAGAACGTACAACAAGAAAAAGTGTTAAGAAAAATTAAAAGCATTATGCATCCTACACAACACAACTCTGTTTCCTTGGTATGAAATAATTAAGTCCTTGCTTTGGTGATGCCAGGAACAATATTGTGGTTCAATAACCAGTTTGCCATAACACTGTAAGCATGTTGAGTCATATGGATTCCGTCCCAACTTACGCTCTTGTCGGGCTGCTCACACACGGGAACTCCTGTTCCACACATTCGAGTTCCATCGTAGTTGTACACATTATTACCCATCCCACAACAAGCCCTTTGCGTTTCATGCCTATCGAATCCTGTAAAAACATCGACCATAATGATTTATTTAGTAATTAGTACATACTTGGTATATTTCTTGATTGAAATTAAAACATTTAACAACACTACGACGAATAATATACTAACCAAGAGAGACGGCGTTTTGAAGGAGTTCTCTAAGGGCTGTGAAGTAGTCTCCATAGATGATTGTGACCGTCGGGTTTTCCCTTTGAAGTTCTCTAATAGTTTGTTGTAGGAAATTGTTTTGGTACGTGGCAAACTCGTTCATTTCTCTTAGACAATGGAGTTCATCATACTTACTTGCGTTGTTTGTTTGATAAGTTGTAAGATATATTGGCAAGCATCCGATTGGGAAATTTCCAGGAATCACTACTCGTATGGCACCCAAACTAATTAGTTGCTGCATAATTAAACAATACATATTAGTTAACAACTTAACATATATATGTACTTCATAATTTGTAGTAACATATTGTGTATATATGAAAAACAAACGAGTTTATTAACATCATGTAATTAATACAGTAACCCTTAGTTTTAAAAAAAAAAACACGACGACTCACCTCCACGGCTCTTCTAATAGTCCGAATAACATCGGGCACCATCCCTTGTACTTCTTTCATACTTTTCCCTCCAAAGAAAGCATAATTGAAGTCATTGCCACCAGATTCGACAATAAAGAGTGCATTGGCAAATTTACGCTTGCAATCTACAAACATAAATTACACAAATTAGTGTACAAGTTAAATCAATAACATTTAACGAGAAATGTTTGGTATTAAATAGGTAGAAGTTATGTTTTAGATAATTTACCTGATGGATTGTGACATATAGAACGAATATGAGACCTAAACCATGATAGTTGCATGGGTGATAAAGAACTACGGGTGGTCCGTGACTCGATTCTTCTTGCAGCTAATTCGTATGTGCTAAGCGCTGTTGAGCCAACAACCGCGAAGTTCACTCCATGATTGAAATTTCCATTCCGGTTAAGGTATGCGTCAAGGTATGGCAAATTGAAGTGTTCAGCTGAAATTTAATAAGAAAACGTACATGAAGAACAGGTTAGTGTATACGTTATTTTTTCAATGGATCGATAAAATTAATTCTATTGAAACATTTTAGATACTCCTAATTTCCTTCTCTCATAAAATATTCATTTCAGCTCGATCTATTCAGTCTAGTTCAAGTAAATGTTAATTTATAGTCTTATATATAGTAGTCCGTATATAGATATAACAAAATAATGTTATACACCATTATTTTGATAATTAAACTTTTAGGTTATAGAAAGATTTTTTTTGTAAAATTATTAAACTCAAGAGTCAAGATGAACATAAAAATAAGAAAAAAAAAATATAAACCCTAAATAATACTTTCGCCCTTAAGAAAAACTTCAAATAACAACTTTTTTTCTTTACTTTTAGATTTAGCACGTTAATGTTTGTATTATTGCTCTACATATACTTTACGACCTCTATATTTCCATATAGTCAAATCTTGTTAAAATTTCTTAACGATTATTTTTTGAAAATATCAATTTTTAAGTGTAAAAAGTACTCCGTATATTTATAAGTGAGATGTAATATGAGATATTCGTACTAGTAATATTAGAATTCTAACAATTAATAACCTCAAAATAACAAATAAAAGAATTATTAGACGAAGTGCATACCAAAAAAATCGACCATAAGACGTCCATTAGAGCAACGTCCAGTAGGACGTCCAAGGAAGAAGTTTTGTCCATAAGGAAATCTACCGCAGCCTAAACTTGCTCCAATTGGATTTTCGCGTATTAGATTACCAGTATCAGAGATCGAGTCTCCAAATTGATAGATAGCATCAACTCGGGGACGAATTTGATCATGGCGTGCATGGATTATTGGTAAGGCAATAGTAAAGAGAAAGGCAAGAACTAAGAAAACAGGTTTTGTATTGTAAGCCATTGCGATGATGGATGAAACTAACAACTTTAATTGATTTATTTTGTCATGAATTACCAATATTTATAGCAATGCAAGTATCCTTAATCATGTATGTACGTGTACTAATTGGATTAGGATATTTAGAGTTATGGAATTATTACTGTTACGTATGCAACAAGAAGTAGTATTTTAGGAAACTCCTTAAATTTTGGAGACTCAAGTTATTAATCTAATTTAATTTGAGGCAAGTTATTAGTATAAAGATTGTAATATAATTATCGTTTTGTTAGATATAGTACAATAGATTTTTTTTTTAAAAAAAATATTTGTTTAACTATTTAAGTGAATAAAAGTATTGGATAACTAAATTACTCTTAACTTGTGTGTCACTCTTGGACTCATTGTTACAATATTTGAATTTTCTTTTCCTCTGTATATTGTTGTAGATAATCAATAATTAAATTTTATTTTCTTTCAAAAAAATAATTAAATTTTATTTATTTTTTTAATTTCATATTTTTGCTAATTTTTTTTAAGGATTCCCCTTGCCCTTTTCAACCTGTATGATGTTAAACACTAAACAATCATGATTTATTGTTCTATCAACTCATTGGGTTTGGACTTTAGAGTTATGTAGTCAAAATAATGAGCTTTTCTTTTCCATGGGCTTGACTTACTTTGTATTTTGGGCCGTGTAATACCACCACTGGTGTTGCTTTGTTATTTGCCTATTATATTACTGAGAGCTATTTGGTGGGCACTACTGAGAGCTATTAGTTGGGCCACAATGCTAAAGAAGACTTTTTACCTAGACATGAGTCAAATGGCTAAAGAATGCTTCTTATAGAGACATGGGTCACATGGCAAAATATAACCCAAATTAATGACCTAATTTAGAGTCTGTTTTGATTTTATAAACGGAGCTATACTGAACTGAACTGATTAGAGGTAAATTGAACTGAACTAAGATTAAGCTGAAGAGGACATGTTCTTATGCCAAACTATAGTTGAAATTGTGAAGTTGTAGGACACACCCCTAAGGCCCTCACACTCAAAATGATCCTGCCTAAACATTAATATTTTTGTTGTAGAAAGTAGGGGTGATGGGATTTCCAACTATCCACTATAAAGTTGCCGCCTAAGAAAAAAAAAATGGGATTGAAGAAAGAAAACAACCCCAAAGATTAGATTACTCCAAAAAAAATCCAAAGTTGGGATTATTAAAAAAAATCCGGGCAAAGTTGAGATTATTAAAACCAATTTTTCCATTATACTTGTATTATTAGTCACATTGATAACCAATTTATTATTATTATTATATTCCTATCCATTTTGCTTAACTACATTCATCTATGTCATATCCTAGAAATTAGGCACGTAGATTATGAAGTTATCCATGAATAACTGTGCATCAAATTTTGTATGTTGTTCTACACTTCTACATATTATCATCACATGCAAGCATATTATAGTTGATACGGTATCGCCTATATTCTTGATTCATTGCATTATTAAACTTTATAAGTGAAACTATTTGAGAGAATGAAATTATTTTTTATAATAACTTCATAACCGTAATCCAAGCAAGCAATCAACTAAAGTGTTAAAAACTTTCACAAAAAGAGAACAAACCCAGCAACACATGGATGGGAGAAAACATCTCATAAAAAAGGAGAAAAACAGGTTTTTTTTTAAAGTAAAAAAGTAATAGAAATTGAGGCTCACCATCCTGATAATGCTGGATGGTAGCTCTTGAAGGAATCCAACTATAGAGTTTTATTGAGAGTCGGGTTGGAATATTCTTTATGTTAATCACTAATATTTGATTCATGAGCACCCTGATTGATATGTATTTTTTTTTTTTTTGAATTAGTATATTATAAATGAATTAATCAATTATCTAAATTTGATCCAAACATGCATGCATCCTAGGGTTTTTGCCAAAGCTAAGGCGTCGTAATGGATATTAATAGTCGCCTGGGTTTGTTTGGCATTACTGTGGTATTCTGTTTTTTTTGTTTTTTAAAATCATATGATATATGTCATATAATGAATTAAAAATTAATCAAACTTATTAAAATCATGATAATTTTGAAAACTGACAAAAAAAAAGTGGAAACACCTTTTTCTTGTTTCATGTTTTTGGTTTAAAAAAAAACGGAAAAATAAAAACAAAAAACGATGCCAAACACTCCTTCAATTAATGATATTGATATCCGTATCTGTATCATGTAACATTCAACTATGCCATATCCTACAAATGATACACATTAATTATGAAATTATCCATGGATATCTAAGCATCAAAATCCTTATATTGCTCCGATCCATTATCATCACAAGCAAGAAATCTTCTTCATCATATGTCGAATCTCAAGATATTAACAGTTGATATAATGTCGTCTATATTCAATTTAGAATATAATAGTCAATATCCATTTCCTTTATGAAACGTCACATAAATCTTCAAATCAAATCCAATTTAGTTCAATGTATTTGCTTTCTTAATTATAGACCCGAATATCTATTAAAACCAAGTAATTCATACCACTATACGTAAAACAAGCTAGAGACAAAATATTTCAAGTAACTTTGAATTCAAATCATACCAAGTCAAACCCACGACATTTCAATTACCTTCAACAATTACCACAACGTAAGTTTACACGAAAACACCAATAATTCAAGATCGAGACGGATAGAATCCGACAAAGGTGAATACAAGCCACAAAAAACCTAGCCACAAAACTTGAATGCAACTCATTGAAGATCCCAAGAAAAAAACCCAAAACCAACCAACCAAAAAAAATCCCCTTTCACATCATCATAATTCATTCATTCATTGATTCATTCTATTGAATTTGACTCTCTTCTACCCCCAACTCCAACTCCAAGCAAAAACAAAGCAAAGACTTGACTCCCAAGTGTTATGCCCTCTTACCCCAACCCCAAAAATTAAGGGGTTGGGTCCCACACCACAGACATTTGTGGGCCCCACCAAACCACGCACAATAAAATAAGGCCTTCCACACGTTAGCGCAGCCAAAACCATCAACAACAAAAAGGCAAACACATTCTCTCTCTCTCTCTCTTCTTTCTCTCTCTTCGCCCATCATCATCCATCATCTTAGCATAATCAGCAGAATCTCTACTTTCTCTCTCCTCAAGTTCCTATCATCTTCGTCTCTTTCCTCGCCACTCAACGCTACCTTCTCTCAGGTTTTCCCTCTTTCTCTCTCCTCTTTTTTTTTTTGGATTTTTGTTGAATTCTTCCTTCTTTAAATTTCGCCGTTTTTTTTCATGATTTTATTGATTTTTTTTTGCATTTGTGTAATTGATCTGGAATTTGTGCGTAGTTTCTGAAATTTATACAAATTTATGTTAATTTTGTGTTTTTATTGATGATATGATGATGATGATGATGGATTTTTGATGATTTGGATATGAAACCCTAGAGTAGAGTCTAATTTGTGAATTTGTGTGATTTTTGAGGTTTAAGAGTGATAATTGAAGGGTGATCATGTTGTTTTTGTGTCAGTACAATTGCCACGGGTTGTCGTTTTCGAGTTCTGATTATGATTTGGACAATTTTGTTTGTTATACGAGAAAGAAATTAATTAATGAAGTTGTACGGATTTGTAATTATTAACTTTTTTTACGCGAAAAATTTGACTATGCATTTAATCACCAAGATTTAGAAATTTTCCGTATTATTTCTTCAATCCACACTCGAGCGTATTTGAAACTAAATTTTAGTTTGTAATTGAAATATATATGAAGAATTTAAGGTAAATTTTTGAATGAAAGCTGAAGATTCAATTGAATTGAATTAGGGAAAGTTTTGTGCTAGATTATGCTGAAATTCAGTTTTCTGAGCAAAAGATCCCTAATGAATGTTTGCTGTCTGATGTGATTTACGCTCTTACGACTAATGATCGTTTTAAGCTGGTTCCATTGATTTGTGTCTCAAGCATGCCGGTGCTTTCTTTTGTGAAGAGCTCCTATGGTGTGTGAAGCTATTTTGCATAAGCTTATTGGCACAAGTCTAGAAAATTTACTGTCGATTTCCTCAGATGAAATTGTTGCTTGAGATAAAGTTTTTCTCTTCTGTAATGTCTGATTCCTTTCTGCACTGCATTTTGTTTTTCTTTTGTAATGATATTCAGGGAGCTACAACTGTTATACAAGCTATTTTGTAATGTTTTTCTTTCTGCTTGTTGACAGGAGCTACAACTGTTATGCGAGTGTCTTCTGTCTGGATTTCTTAAAGTCCTCTAATCATGTCAGGTGGGGACGTCAGAGGCCCCTCTGGTGAAGAATTACAATGGGTATGAACGGATGCATTATATTAAGGTTTTTGCTTCATGATCTTGTTTGTTATAATGTTGGACTTTGAGGGATATTGTTTTCAAATATAGGCAAGATCTTTGACTAGATGTCTTTAAGAGTCATTAGAATTTTCTTTTTTCTATTGCTATATCATCTAATAGTTTTGAATTAACCTGTTTTAGGAAACATATCTGTTTGTGCTTTGTTTACCATTCATCTCGAATTCTTCATAATTATTACTTTTTTTTTTGGAGAGGGTTTTAAACTTCCTGGCTGGAGTAGCTCTGAAATTAATCATTGAGTTTCTCTTTTTCACTCTCCAACACCCCCAGGATGTTATGTTGATTACGATCTCCTTATTGAATACTATAGTTATTGAATATCTAGGGTTGACCCATTTTCACAATGGCAGGTAAAAAATCTTATAGAGCGATGCATTCTACTGTACATGAGTAAGAAAGAAGCTGTGGCCACGATCACGCGTGAAGCAAATGTGATGCCTACTGTTATCGAAATTTGTAAGTTTATGTAATTATAATACATACCCTTTCAGCCCTTTTCTGTTATATGGTACAAGTAACATGTATGCATGAGAAAGGAGGATCAACATTGCAGGAAGATATAAGCGTGTTTAATAATAGTAGCTATACTTTTTTAGAGGAGAAAGTTGGAATTATATGTTGTAAGTATGAAACACTACTTAATATGAGCCCCCATAAATCTGAATACTACTTCAAAGGGGATGCATAGAGTATATAAATATGCTTTATTTAGCAAAGTTTTAATAATGTTGGTGAAACTCTCATTAACTTGCCATCCAATTACATACGATGCTTCTCTCTCTCTCGTATTCTAGAGATGTAATGAGTACACCTTGCAATTTGCTATTTCCGGAAGGTAACACTTCAGAAAATGGGAGAAATAGGCTCTTTTCTACCCCTATTTTTCACCTGTTGCTGGGTGCTGTACGCTCAAATGTAAACTATAAACATCACTAGTGAACAGTAGTTGTGTGATCTTTTGTCATTTTAGAGCCAATACTCAAGAGCCTTTTCAATTCATTTGAATTACATCAATTTTGTGGAAGTGTCTTGTCCCTTTTTCTGCAGAAATAATTTGTGCATAGGAATCTTTGGCCTTTACTAAGGATTAAAGTCGGTTAAAGGAAAAGAAAAGCTTGGAATTTGTTGGAGCATTCGATAATAGGTTGTTGTTACAGCTATATAGGTGTTTTAAGGGGTGGGGATCCTGCTTTGATGTTGCTTCCTTTTTCACATTTTCTTTCATGTAGGACTTAAAGTTTGGAACCAGGGCTCTTTTTGCTTTGCAAATGTAAATTTTGAGGTGTATCAATTATTATTTCTTATCCTAGGTCAAGATAGTGTCTCTTAGTTCTATCTTTAAGCTGCTTGAAGCAAACTTGTTAAGGGTAGGTAAGTACTGGCAGCGTAGTTTTTTGTCAGTGACTTAAAAAGTGGGTATAAAATTGTGGACGTTGGGGAGTAGAACTTAGAAATTGGGAATACATTTAATAGTTTGCACTCCCTTGTTTGGTGTGTGGTAAGGAAGTGAGAATAACTTGAGAATTGTTATCTCATTTGTTTTGGTTCAAGTATCCTTTATTACACTTGTGATGTTTCTAGCTATATGTGATAATCAAACCGGAACTAGGGGAACACAAACAAGGTTGTGCACTTAAAGAAATTTTTGTAAAAAATTATACCAAAAATAAAAATAGAAGATGAATAAAAAATCCGAAATAATGAAATCTACCTCCCTCATTTATTCATTCACTAGGTGAGCTCCTATACGGTGCAACTGCTAACAAAATTAAGTATAACAATATTCTTAGTTTTATTGCTAGCCTACTTACGGAGAAGTATGGTTCTTTGACATAAACATGATTAATTATTACAATAATTTATGCAAACCTTACATAAAGGAAGCCCCAAAAAACTAATACAAGTTTTCAATTACATGAAATTAATTAAAGCTGCCAGGCATAACACTCTTTTTGTAGAGTATCATTACTTTGCACCCAAGCCACCGGTCCACACCATTGACAGCATTTTGCTTTACACCTAATGTACTCATGCACAATTAAGATCGTTAAAACACCCACTTATTAGAGTAGCAAAACTTAGAAAGTTACTCTGGTAATTTAATAATACCATCACAGAGCTACATTAATTGAATAAAGGAATCAGACACTTCATTAACTCAAAACGGAATAAATTAAATTGAAGAATAAAAGGAATAATTGAATAATACCTTACATGTCTCTCTCTCTCTTTTTTATTTTTTCATATTACCACAACCAAATATTAGGTCTCAATAGCCAGAAACAATCCACATTATTTCACAGTTTGTGACTGTACCCAATGTTTAAAACCATGGGTGGCATGGTCTTTTTTTTTTTTTTTTTTTTTTTTCCTGATTTTCTAAGCTCTGGCACTTTTACCTGGCCACCTGGGTAACGTAATAATTGAATTGAGGCCCATTTATTTTATTTAATTATTTTAATTGTTAATGTTGTGAAATCATAAACGAACACCAACTTTTTGTCATAATAATAGAGATTCCAAATTGCAATCTGGATTCCCTATTCCCACTAAAGATCAGCTGTTTTGTTTTTATGTTTGTTAACTTTACTAGTTATTATATTTTTTTTGTAGTATGGAATCGACTTGAAGCAGAGAATCAAGAATTTTTTGAGGCTTATCATATACGATTGGCATTGAAGGATCAAATACATCGGTTTAATGAACTGTTGAAGCGGCAGGGGGAGCTGATGGGAAAGATCAAATCTTCTGGAGTTGCTCCTATGCCAGCTACAAATGGAGCGCACATGGCACAATGTAAGACTGAAACTAGGGACATTTTTTTATCAGGGAAAAAAATATGCCTTGTGTTTTACCAGTTTTACCAGTGTGTGTGTGTGTGTGTGTGTGTGCGCGCGCGCGTGCGTAAATTGATTATACAAAATAAACTGCAGTTTCTGTTATAAGTCTTCTATGATTGCAAAGTTTGAGTTCTATCATTTAAGTTGTCTTAATGTGTGATTACTTGATGTGTTTCTTATGCCTCTTTTATTTGTAGCCCCACTGAGTATTATATTAATATGTTTGTGCATCTCTTAACAGTCCAACAAAATGCTGGCTGCTATGATACTGTTGATCAGACTGGACCATCTTTAACACCAGAGAGCTTACAACCTCATATTGCTCCAAGTTTACCCAATTCCTTCACTAATGGTGTATCATCCTTGCAAATTCCTTCACCTTTTCCGTCCAGAACAATTGATTATCAGCCTAACTCACTTCATATTCAGAACTCTAGTTCCTTGAGATTGATGCAAGGTTTGAATGGAGGGATTGTTAAATCAGAAAGTAGCTATCCTTCCAATTCCTCAATTTTTTATGAAGCTGATCCACATCTTGGTGAAGCGCATGGCTCCATGGAAGATCCATCTATTGCAGCGTTTGGTGGTTTGGAAGCAAGCTCACAACCGTTAAATGAGACACTGTTGAGCATCAATGGCTCTTTTGAGCAGCTGGGACCCAAATACTATGGTCTTCCCAATTTAGTTTATCCTAGTATGTTTTTACTTTGCCCCTCTTATTGATTACTTCAGGACACTTTTGACTTCCTTGAAATTCTGTAATTGGTCATAATATTTGCCAATTGTGCTTCATTTGATCACCGTATTGTCTTTATTGTACAACTAGGATGAAGTTAAAAAGTTATGTTGTCTGAAATGATGATCTAGGATTTCATTGTTCCCGTCTAATGTTTGACTATGTTGTCTTGGACAGATGGATTAGAGAATTACACAAATTCAGCTCTTATGTCTACAGAGACGGAGAACATCCTTGCTGCCCGAGACACGGGTGAATTAGCAGGTGAGATGCTTTAACTAATGTTCATACTTTGTTAGTTTGCAGATACTTCTGTGGGTCTCTAATATATGCTGTGGGCTAACAGAAGGAAACAAGGGGCCATTGACACAGAACTATCATACTTATGAAGATTTTGGAAGTGAGTGATTTAATTATATTGGTAAGATGTTCCTTGATTATTGACTTAAATTGCAGCAGTCATTTTTCTGTTGAACGACATGTTTGCATTTTCATATACTTTACTCAGTTATTGTATATTTGCAAAATGGAAAGTGAGTGTGTATATAAGGCTAAGCACAGGTCAACCTGGCTTCTATGTTGGTTTTTGATGGTTTATGTCGATAGATCAATTGTATGATTATGTGATCAAATAGAGCATACGAAGTATTTTTTTGATAAGGGAGGAATTTTATGAATACATAAATTTAGTACTGATGGAGGACAAGTTTAAACATAGAATTACAAATTTATTTACAAATGAGCCTATTTCCATTGCCTATATGCCCTATAGAATTGTTTTTGAAAACCCAAGCCTTGGCTTTTAAAGATG
The DNA here is from genome assembly GCF_001683475.1 of Chenopodium quinoa. NCBI lineage: Eukaryota > Viridiplantae > Streptophyta > Magnoliopsida > Caryophyllales > Amaranthaceae > Chenopodium > Chenopodium quinoa. Next base: position 1,497,115 of record NW_018745174.1, on the reverse strand, counting down.
CAGTCAGCAATATCACTTTATTTCTATAATCTATCACAAGAGGTAGCAATTTTGTAAAACATTTAGTGCTTTGCCCACAATAACTTCTTGTCTACTTTTCCTTTGCCCTACAAAACCCCACGAATTGAATCAATCCATCTTTTATCGAAGGGTGGGTCCTTGATATGGTTGTTAAAAGCAAACTTCATAGATTATTTGCCAACATATTTTGAAAGAAGACATGTGAGCAAAGCCTTTGTTTCCACAACATATCACTATTAAATAAGAAATTAGTGCCTAAATTATACTCCCTCCATTTTCTTATAGTTTACTCACTTTTGACTTCCTTTTTTGGATGTTTCTTTTTAATTTACACACTTGTATCTTTTTATCTTTGAAATTGGGACACACCACTTTTGCTCTCACAAACAATGTTTTTAAGTGTCACATTAACATTTTATTTTTTTCTGCCTCCTAAATTAAATGTAATTCTTGGTTTTCGTGAAAAGAGTTACTCCGTAATTTTTAATAAAATAAACAAAAATAAATAAATAAAGGGAGTATGTATATCAAAATTTCTAAGGGAAATTCTTAATGGTAAATTGGTAATACTTAATTATTACTTCCTCCGTTTCTATTTAGTTGACGCGTTTAATTTAGGCACATATATTAAGGAGAGGAGAGAGAGTGAAAGAGAATGAAAAAACAAGTGGGGTAGCTTGTAAATGCAAGGTAAAAAATTTACCCCAAAAGGAAACGTGTCAACTAAAAAAAACTTCCTAAAAAGGAATACGTGTCAACTGAAAAGAAATGAAGGTAATATTTATGTATTTGGTCAGCTAGAAAAATCTTAAAACATCACAAACAGCCCTTTATTTTCAGTTATAAACTAGGCATTACACTAATGATTTTAATGATAAATATGTAAAATAATTAATCAACCATGGTTAATCTATTTATTTATATTTTTGAAAATCATCCCACCATTGTTGAAAACAACCCCATCCTTTCTATATTTGAACACCATTTTTCTAAAACACCAGCTTAATATAGATAGAAAGCTGTAAGGCATGAGATGGCTATGAGCCTTGGAGTTGCTCTTGGACAAAAAGCAACGATTATGGCGGATTACTCTTGAATTTGCTTAAAATTGGAAATTGTATTGTAATGTAAGTAAAAAATAAAGAAATAAATGCATTTGGTGTTTAAATTTTCTGTGAGTGTTAGGGGGGTGTTAAGGAGTTGAGCCTATACCGATCAAGCTCGACATCTGTGAGCTTAGGCCTAGCTCGAGTTTGATATTTCTAGACGTGAGTTCGACCTGAGTTTTGTTCCTCATATGTTGTTTCTAGTCTCAAATTTTTATTTTAATCAAGTCCTCTCTTTTTCCAACCTGCATAAACTATTAATTGGCCTTTAGAATTGTAAAATATAACTTTTTAGTACACCCACAATCATAACAATTATATCAAATTTGCATGTTAGGTTGCTTGCAGCCTTGCAGACCTTGTATCATATCAATTCATCAATTAATTAACATGAATTGTAATTTAATCTTTCCCAAAAATAAAAACATGAATAAATGCTATTTCTTAGAAGACATTGAGCGGTGGTTAGTTTTAGGAGATACAGGGCCCATCGACCGGTGTTCCTTTCACAGTAGGAGAGTGAAAGTCTCTGAAGGGATATGAAATAGGAAAAAGGCTAGTTTTATGTAGTTGTATTTTGTTTGTTGTAACTTTGTAAATGTTATCGATAACAGAATAACGAATAAGGGCCAATTTGGGAAATGTCTAAATAAAAACAATGATACCCAAAGCTTAATTTTTGATAAAAACTGTATTTTTGGTAACAACTTAGCTTTTAATTAAATTTTAATAAGAGAAATTTTTTTTCGAGCTTGTTACTTATGAGAGGCTAGGCTTATTAACACCTCTTAGTGAGAGACTGAGAGTAGACAATTTTAGTGAATTTTGTTTAAAATTAGGGTGTATATGTTTGAGTGTGAGCGTGTGTTTTCTTTCTCGAAGGGAAGGAACAAAAAACAAGTAGGAGCTTGTTGTTTGATGGATTGAATTCAGATTTAAGATTAGGGGTTATCAATCATTTGTTCTTACATTTTTTCAAAGAGAGAGAGAAGTGGGTTTAATTATCATGAAATATATTGTTAAATAAGTATTAATATAAAGTTTCATAATATCTACTTTTCTATAATTTTCACTTATAGTTAATTCTATATACTTCCTACGTTTTTTTAGTTGCTACACTTTTATTTTCACGGTCTCCTAGACAATTTTTTAAGAGTACAGAGATAGAGAGAAAAAATAAGAGGGACCCATGTGTGTAGGAGAGAGATAGAGAGAAAGATATGTAAAAAATGGAAAGTGTTGCAACTAATTTACAATTTCCAAAATAAGAAAGTGTAGCAACTAAAAAGAAACGGTGGAAGTATTTAAAGTCAAAATAGTACATTGGCATGTGTGTCATGTTCGACTATATCAATTTTTCTAGGACGGAGAGACTATCATTATAGTGGGCAATTCATTTTGCGATTTCTGTAATTTTTCGCCATATTACATACTCTGTCTGCAAATAAAAATCCCATTTTACCTGAAAAACTTTTCCCTAAATAAAAGTCCCATTCACCTTTATTTATTTTTTGCTCATTTATCAACCAAATCCCACCATCTTATTTTTCATATTCACTTTAAACCATTCATACCCTATATTTATTTATTTTATTTTTTTTAAAAAAAATCACCTACCTAAAACTGTCTGTTAAAGGCAATTGAAACTTTATTTGGGGCTGAGGTAGTATTACAAATTTAGATTTAATGGCATACATTAATTACCCTTGTGTATTTTCTAAGGCTTAAGTTCTAGGCTTTGCTATGGTCGTATGACTTCTCTTCTCTCAATGGTTGGGATTGCTCCATGAAATTGATATGCCTGAGAAAGAGTGGGACATGGTGTGAGGGGAAAGCTAGAACGATGAAGTTGGTAGGGATTGAATTAATGAAGTTGTAAAAGAGGAGAAAATGGAGGAATTCAGTGAAGAGGAAATTGAGTTAAGAGGTAAAATGATGAAAAATGAGCAATAAAGTTGAGTGAAGAAGTAAATGATATCAGTTAAAGAGGAAGTAAGACAGAATTTAGTGGAATGGAAAGTGTAAGTAATGTCGTGTCAGTCTTGAGATGGATTAGGTAGGGTATTTCAGGTTATGTGACCAAATCCAGGTAGCAACATATGTGGTTTAGTGACCAAAACCAGGTAGCAACTTATGCTTAAAAGTTATCAGGTAGTCTTAAACACTTTTTTTTTATAAGGTATCTAATTGGAAATAAGTGTTAATTAAATTGGTTTTTACGTTCTTAAGCACATGTAAGTTGGCGTCTAGATATCTACTTAATGGAAGATATCATTGTCCAGAACTTACTTTGGCTGTATATACTGTCAGCCAGGTTTGATTAACTGTAATTCAATGGTTATGAACCTTAATGTTGTTGCTGCTGCATGTCATATGTAATATGTCGTGTTCTTACACCAATATCCTGATTGTGCATTGTTCCTGGGATTTATTGTTTGGATGTGAGAAGTGTGAGAAGACTTAGAAATTTGTGCACTTTATGGATATTTTAGATCTATGATATCATATGTTTGGATGATGAGTGTAGCCCGTTAGGCTGTTATTTAGTAATTTTTTTATCTACTACCATGGCAGGGAATTCCCACCAGACACTTATCGCACTATTTTTTTTGGTTGAACTTTTTTAGGCTTGAAGTTTGCTTATTTTGAACGCTAGTTAAAACTGAGAAGGCATTTCCTGGTCTTAAACTTATCTAAACTTATTAGCCTTGTGCTAACTTATCTAAACTGATATGCACTGAACTTCACCTATCACTTTTTATTGATTTCCCGAAGAACAAAGCCTGAAGATGGTGTTCTGTGAGTATCTCATGAGGGAACCAGCTTTTATGGTTTACTTTGGGGGGGGGGGGGGGGAGTGGGGATGTTGATTTTTTTTTTTTAATGATAGTAATCTTCTTATACATTACTAAGGACGTTTTGGGGCTGTACTTGGACTAACATATAGGGTGATGTCCATGATAGTAATCTTCTTATACATTACTAAGGAGGCACGACCTTTGTGATTAATTGGGGCCCAAAATGGCAGTGAATGGTTGCTTACATTATTATTAAATCATGATGCTGCAACTCAAGTGTAGTGAACCTAAAACCAAGGATTCATGTTGGTAGGCTTGAGAGCCCTATATATTTGCTGGCTGGTCTTTTGTTCCCAGTTTTGATTAAATTCTGGGCACACTTTACTCAGTGGATGAGCGGCTTCCCAACTGAACTTTGCCATTGTGATGCTACTACATTATGTATGATGGAATAAGGTTTGACCTTTTAGAAGTTTTTCGTTTTACTTGAGGTTCACAAAGAAGGCATGAACAAATTAGATAGCCAAAAATGAGTGTTTCGCTTAGTGTCGTCATGAGATTTTCTTTTTATTTTTTAAGGGCTTAGGTGATCAGTGATTATCTGTCATTTGTCTGTTCATAATGTTATATATTTTCAATTTCTGGGAAGAGCTTATCTTTTTGGCTGCTCCTTTTATTCTTCTTGATTTTACAAAAGAAGTGCAAAGTGAAATACAGGTCAAGCAGGGTCAGTTGTATGACAACTTAGTTTCTGTGAAGGGTAGGCTTTGTTTGTTGTGTACTGCTCTTGTGATTCACACTATTGGCAGATGGCATGGGAATGCTGCAACCTTAATGGATTAAGCTGATCTTATATGATAAAAGACTGCCAACAATCTCAACATTACTATTTTGTTAATCTTTATAGGATTTGCTTATCTTTGTTTTCAGTACATTTCTCTCTTTTTTTTTTTTTTTTTTTTGGGTGGGGTGGGGGTGTGCTTACAATTGGCACTGTAAAATTTTCTGTTGGGGAGAGTGCTGAGAAATCACTCAAGTCGATGGCAAGATTTAGAGGATGTGAGAAAGAACAAATTTACGAATGCAAAACAAATAAATAACTCACAGATTTAAGTGGTTTACCGATAGTGTGTTGGCTAAGTCCACGAGCAAGGGAGAGGAGCTTTATTGATCTTGAGGAATACCATATTACATAGTGATATGTCAATTATCACCAGTCTAAGCTATGAATAAACCCTAACTAGATTTATATATAGCTATCCTGAAATTAGGCGAAAAAGAATTAAACACGCTAATTGCCTCAAACCGCGTGCAACTTCCAGGCTTGTCGCGCGTGACCAAGCTCTTGCTTGACCCGGTCACACCCACTGCTCCGTGAGCTATAGCTCCAATCCGTCGCAACTCCAAATGCTTCCTAAACTAGATTCAAGGCATATTTCAACAAGTAGCAATGGGATATGTAAGGACTAGGGAGTCGGGAAGAAACTAATAGTCAGATGATATGCATGAGATGTGAGCTCTTTGAAAGAAGGGGGGGGGGGAATCATCAAACAAGTGCATCAATACTGGGATGCATTAATACTTGGTGTGTATCCTATAAACCTAATGGATAATGGGAGGATTGTGGTAATAGAGATTTATGAGAAGTGAGCAAGGTTGCCTGTTACGAAAGATATTTTGTTGTAATGAAGACATTACATTGGGTGTTGTACAACTAGTTAAGATGCAAAATTTTCCTTGAGTCCTCCCTCTGTTTTGGATTGATCGGTACACTAGGTTTGGCACATAGTTTAAAAAAAAAATATAGAGTGAGGACTGGGGACCAAAGTGAGGATTTTATAATGTAAAGTATAACTGGTTGGAATATAGTTAGTCGGTAGGGAGAGAAATAATATAAAAGTAGTGTTAGTGGGGTTAGAGGGAGAGAGGAATAATAAATAAGTAATACTGAGCTTTTACCAATTAAAGAAGAATTGCAATTTAAAAACTTATGAAAAAGAAAATGTTACTAGTTGAAACAATGTGATAGGTTTTTTTTTTTTTTTTTTTTTTTTGGGTGTGGGGTGGGGAGCTGGGGGGAAAGGATTTAAGCATTCCAAGTAGTTTAGTTGATTTAAGTGTTAAAGATTCTTCTGTGAATAGGATATATACTGCTATGTATTTAACTTCTTTTTTCTTCTGTGGGCAGGTTAGTTTGTCAGTCAAGGCAACATTTATATGTACATATGATTTAGGGACAGACCGAGTCTTTGCAGAGTTAAATACTTTTTTGCAGAGGTACATAAATTGGTGTGCGTACTCCCAACATTTGTTGTTGCTTCCATGATGAGAAGGGTGGCACTTCAAGTCTAGAAGACAAAGTGTTGTGGAGATGTGTAGCAACTTTTGGTTTAGTGTTTGGTTAGTCGTACAAAGTAAAATTTTAGGAAAAGCTTAATGGGCGAGTAATGAACGTCTTATTGTGACTTATAATCTGGATTTTGTAAGATGAAATTGATAACATAGCCTTTTCTTTTTTTTTGTTTGATTGAAAACTGGAACTTTATTCACCATATAGGTTGTGATTTTAGGCTACAGTTCCCTTCATGCTATAATGTTTTATGATTTCAGGGGGAAGAGGAGGCGGTATACAGGATTTGGTTGTTACTGAATTTTTCATTACCCCTTAATTTCTACAGTTCTCAAATCCTAGAATCAGTTTATATTGATGCAAACTCGGATTCTCTGTCTAATTTGTTGTTTGAAGATTCATAAAGCTACAAACAATTTTATTTTATTTATTTATTATTATTTTTTTTCCAAAGGATGCATGAACCATGTCATTTGGATAAAAGGCCTCCTTTATTTGGGAAAAATGTAACTATCACAAAAAGGTTTAGGGAGTACGGAGTAACTTTTTATATCGACCATACAACATTCACCATAGCTTGTAATATTTCTATTCGTTTTTCTAACTAGCAAGGAAGGATATATTATCAGCTCTAAAGTTGATGTCTGTAAACTAAAAAAAAAAAAAAAGAATAGTTTGATGTCTGTAATAATCTTCTTAATCTCTCGTTCTAGTTCACTCGCTCTTATGGAGATGTGGATTAAATTAATTGAATCAGGGAAGATAGCAACATTTTTCCGCTTGAGGTTTTAGCTTTTCAGAGCCAGAAGTCAGCTGTTGCTTCTGCCTGAAGAGGAGATACAGCAAATAGAGGCTTGCTTCCTGCAAGACCTTGCTCCCATGTTCAAAGACCACCCAGCCGGCTCCAGGCTCCTGCATCCCATCTCTGTCCACTTGAGCTAATAGGAGGAAGTCACTGTTTTCCTAGTATAAGCAATAATCTAGGGATGCAGAAATGGCCCAATGGATTTCACTGCCAGGCCAATTTTAAACTCCAACAAACTGGGACTGAAAAATTAAAATCTTACTTCGTATGAACTTCATAATCAATGGAGAAGTTTATAATTAAATTTAAATATTCACAATTAAGATTTTTTTTTTTAACAAAAAAATTTGTTTTGCTAAACAGGTCCTGTTTTAAAGGCATGATCCAGATCAGCAATTAAATCATCCACATCCTCGATGCCCACTGAAATGCGGACAAGATCTTCAGTTAAACCTCTGGCTTCACGAACTGCAGCTGGTATGGAGGCATGTGACATGAAGCATGGCAAACTTATAAGTGATTTCACACTCCCTGAAAACCAGAAAACATTCAAAGTTAAGGAACCAACATAAATTAGCTTAATCATTTCCATCTCCTCAAGCATTATTTATTCTCTACTAGGTACAAACCATGGCATATAACTCTCATTGATAGAAAACATAAATCTTTTTTTACACATGGAATTGGATTTTAAAAAAATACAAATAGAAAGGAAGAAAAAAAAAAGGCTAGTGTAGTGTGGGCAAACAAACAAATGATAGATGAGCTGAAATCTATTGCATATACACAGTCCTCATTTACGAATATCTCAACCCAAAGATGCTTAAATACACAGAGGGATTCAAGAAGGTTAAAGCACTTTTAGAATACTTGGTGATTGTAAGAGTGAGAGTATTTACCAAAACTGACAGTAATGCTGAAATACTTGGTTGTCTCCACAATATATTTTGAGAGAGCAACAGAACCAGTAAGGAAACTAAGCACAGATCCTGCACCTTTGGCCTGCAACAATGCAATCTTTTTATTTGGAGGCAGAAATATAAATTGCCGGCAAGTATTGAGTAGCCAGAAGGAAATATTTAAATGATATGCACATAATATAGTTTAAGGAGTAATAAGTATAAATTACCTGAGAATAATGCAAAGACCGTCCGGGATGATCAGGAAGTCCAGCATAGTTGACCTTCTTAACTCTTGGATGAGAAGAGAGAAATTCAGCAATCCTCTGTGCATTATCCTGTCGCAAGTATGAAGTAGCGCATATGAGTGTCACGAGGAAAATTAATTTCTTCAAACCAACAATTCAACAAATATGCTGATCCACAAGAGCGTGAGTTGAAAGTAAACAGTTTTCATCCAAGAAAAGAGTGTCACAAGTAAACAATTGCATAGGTAGGTTGTCCATCTTTCAGTCCATACACACATACAAGCTGTAAGAGATCCACAAGCAAGCAAAGATATATGCTATTCTCAATGAAAGATGACCATGAGAAGAACATGTTCATAAATCTTCTCCAACTACAAAAATAGGAGATTTAGGTAACAGTGGTTCCACATAAAAGATGATTGGAGAACATAATAAGAAAATGGATCTTATCCAACTACATAATTTCTATTGAGTACCAAGCAATTAGAAGGTAAAGCAATCTTGTGTGCTTAGCAAGTTAGCAGTATTTTTCATTCCATCAAACTGAAATCAAGTGTGGAAGTTTTTCTTATGTTTTCTTCTATCAAACAGCATTGACGTGACCTATTTGTGCAGAGTCTGCAGACTCACCAAGACTCGCCAAAGATTGGGACAGATCACTTTGTGTTAAAATTCAACTGTGACACATTGCCCATATCCAACATAGTTAAAAATTAATGAAAATTACTTTAACAAAATCCATGATGATAGTGAAATAGAACATATACTAATTCATATCAAGCCAATTTCACAGCAAACAAACCAGGATACTATATCTCCATTAATCAGGTAATAGGAAATTAGATATGTAATGGTTCAGCCATCAAGTCCACATCATTTGTGCACATCCACCTCAAATTTCGACCTAGGAGCATCTACCATGATAACAGAATAGCAATGCTCACAAATACACAATGCTGTCAACTGCATATTCATTTTAAAAAAGGATATAGCTTAATTGCACATGTAACTTTTCTGGCGATAATATAAATATATTGAAGCACCTGTTGCTTTTCAACACGGAGAGCCATGGTCTTGATGCCTCGCAAACAAACCCAACAGTCAAATGGAGCCAATCCAGAGCCTTCAGAATTTTGTAGGAAATACACTTCTTTTGCCAGACTGCTCCAGGAAAAAAAATGACATTTAGCTTAAGCATTTTAATACTGATTACTGAATAACTTATTATAGACAGCTAATTATCCATAAATAAATAAGCATAATGTATGTGTCAGAAACCAAGAATTTGAGACATAAAATACATAGGCAGAAGTTCTGCTACAAACTGTAAAAAGGCACCATTACTCAACTTCATTTTTTACTAATAACCCAGAATGTAGCCCCTTGATAAGAGATGCATCAAAAATATGTTAAGGACAAATTTGCTTCTACATGACTACATCCAAGCATCTTCAATAATACTCCCTCGGTTTTTTTATTATTTGCATCATTTTGACTTAAGCACTAATCACATACTCACTTTGACTTAATTTTTTTACTATTTTAAAATGAATAAATGTTACTATTATGTAATAGTACCTCCGTTTTTTTTTTAGTTGACACGTTTTGACTTTAGCACTATTCATTCACTCCCCTTTGACCGCGTTTTGTACTATATACATAATGAAAATTATAATCATGTGGGATCTTGTTAGCTTTGTCACAATTTATATTTTCAAAATATCAAATTTTTATAATTTTTGTTTATTGGTAATCAAAGATAATAATAGTTGAAGTTGTGCATTGGCAAACGTGACTAAAGAAACATGTCAACTAAAAAGAAACGGAGGAAGTATATCATTAGATTAGTAATAATGTCTATTTTCATAATTTTTTATTATTTTTTTTACAATATTTACTAATAGACAATAAAAGATATTAATGGTCAAAATTACGTCTTAGCAAATGTGCTAGTCAAAGTGATGCAAATAATAAAAAATGGAGGAAGTAATAAGATCAAATATGTAAATTGCTCAAATCATTTTTCATCATCTCCCAACTAAAATCTTACAGAACTTTTATAGTGACACTGAGTGGGACACAGGGCACATTAATTGCAAAACCAGAAAGAGAAGCATCTTTAAGGCTTAAACATTGGATTCCGACAAAAGGGGTGGTGTATAGGCTCACAGGTTAAATTACCTTTCCCCTTTCACAGCAAGAACGCCAGCCATAATATCACTGTGCCCAGCTATAAATTTAGTAGCTGAATGCATCACAATATCTGCCATCACCAAGCAAAAGTATATAAAAAAGGTAGAAAAGAAAAGGCTCTAAAAACTCTACCTTATAGACATTATAGGAAAAGTCATCTATCATCACTTAGAGAGTACCTGCACCAAGTTCCAATGGCTGGGATAAAACCGGAGACATGATGCTGTTATCAACCAGTACAAGAGCACCATGTGCATGAGCTAACTCTGAAATTTTCTAAATTGGAGTAAAGAAAAAAAATGTTCAAATGTTTCTCAACAAAATCTGAAATATGTTCATCACAATTCTATTATCACAGTAATATATAAACCCATCTTTAAGACAAGCATATCTCATCCCCAAACATTTCCATGATTTCTTTCAAAAGGAAAGAGACACTTTTAAAGCCATGTAACTTACACGAATATCACATATTTGTTGTCGAGGATTGGTTGGACTCTCAAGCCAGACAAGCTTTGTCCAAGGTCCAATTGCTGATGCTACTTCCTCTAAATCAGATGTGTTCACTCGTCTGCAAATCTTTAGACCATCAGAATGTCACATAACATTAATACACTAAACATGATAAGAACAGGAAGAATCACTAACTTCACCACAATTCCTGTTTTTGGAAGAACTTGTGATAGTAATCGATCAGATCCACCATATATATCATCTCCGGCAACAATTTCCTGGCCTAGATCAGAATAAAAAATAAGAGTGTGGATGCATTAACACAAGTAGAATCAACCAATCACCAGGGGCAGAGTAATGAACAAGCTACCAGCAGCACATGTAATCACAAACAAACATTAATATATTGCACAAATGTAGAAAATTAGAGGTCAATACAGTTTGGCTAGTAAATCCTGAGCACAAATTGTTCATAACAATAATAAGCAACAGTGCATACTGTACCAGGATTTCATTGCTGACAAGAAGAATATGAATCTGAAGAGGCAAAAGATAGCAATACCAGTTCCAATAAGACGAGTGACAGCAGCAAGAGCAGCCATTCCACTAGTAAAGCAAAACGCTCGATCAGCCTTATCCAGCTGTGCCAGGAGTCTGCAACATACAAATAGTAAAAAGTGGGGGAAATGAGTGTATAATTTCACAAAGATTATGGTTTGTACATGAAAACAAAAGATACGAGCCAATGTTAAATGAAATGTTGAACTAGTGAAATATTACCTTTCTAGGACATCACGTGTAGGATTACCACTCCGTGTATAATCATAAGGACCATTCTCTGTTGCTGATGGCTAGATATGAGAAAATTAAGCATGCAATAATATCAGATTAAGGTAGCAGAAACGGATAATGACAATGGAAAAAGAATTCAGTCATCCAAGTCAGAACTTATAGGATAGTTGAGGTAGTTAATTTCATGTAGCAAGGCACAGCATATTGAAACAAATAAAAGTTACATATACATTTAAACCCCATTTAATACAGTAGAGATGTATATACATGCCCAAAATCACATACTCCAACCATTAATGCTTAGATTCTAATCTATGCATTTTCAGATTCATACTCTGTGATAAGTACACAATTATCAGTGTAATTGGAGCAAGAGCATCTCCATGGCCAATGGGGGGCTAAAATAAGAGATTTAAAAGAGGGATCCCATTGGATGGGTTAGCAAAATTGAGAACTTTTCCAACAACTCATTTTTTAAAAACTTTCAGTTTTAAAATATAAATAAATAAAAAATCTCCGTTGCGCTGATGGATAGAAAGTAATTACGTAGTATATTCAAGACTCATTGATGGGTCTCACCAACAGACATACAAGTCTTTAAAGATTAAATAAAATTAGAGACCTTGACATTGGAGATTAATAAGTACAAGTAGTTACAAGTTACAGAAGGTAATGAAACCCGAAATGAGTCACGCCATTGAAGATGATCTAATATCACATTGCTTATCTACATTTGCAGAATATACTCTCATTCATCCAAAATAATTGTCATCTAATCAAAATCATAGATTATTAACATTACCTACTTTCTTATGCATTGACCACATCATCCTAAAACATCAAAAAGAATGGATTAATGTGAGTAATTCATAGCTTGCCTGCTTAAAAGTGGCTGTCTGATACAATGGTGTGCTCATCGAACCATAAGGATCAAAACTGCTGTCGAAATTCATCAACATTGTCGCAACACTTGGCTCCTTAACCTCCATTTCTACAGTTTATATTCAAATCCCAATTATAAAATCAAATTGATTACTTAATTAATCAAAGAATCAACAATACCAAAAACCACTCGTCGATAAGTGTTATTAATACTCGGAAAATGCTTAATGTTTCTATTTTGCAGCTAAAATACTAACAATTGATACAAAAATACAACTTATTTCACGAAACGGTATAACTCAGAACAACATTTAGAGACAAAGGGAGTACGAAATTAGCTCAAAAAAAAGTAGGGAATAAAGTATAAAAGTAGCTCACCGTTGAAACACTCTGCAACACCATCAACCAAAGCTCCAGTTTTAACATCCATGGATTTATCTTTCATACACTTGAGCTCAAATGTGCGATTTTTGGCGCCGAAAATCGGCGAATTGAATCCGATTCTCACCGGATAAACCCCAAATGCGTATTTCTGAAAAAAAAAATCCAATGAAATCAATACAATTAGAGTAAGAATTAATCTAATTAGGGCAAACAAATTGGAAATTGGGGAAGAAAAATAGCATACATGAGAGTCAAAATCAGAGGAAATTGAAGGAGATGAAGGTGGGATAGAAAGAGAAGCCGCCATTTTTGAAGGTGAGGAAAAAATTGTAGGGTTTAAAAGAGGGTTAATGAGCTAAATTAAGTAAAAATGTTGAAGAAAATTACAGTTAAAGTTGAACTGCTAGATTTTTTGAGGAGAGAGAAAGAATGTAAGCGAGAAATGCAGTCGGATTCAAAAACAACGCTGATAATTTAATAATATCTGGTTACTATTACAGAATCTGAAAGTGGGTATCAACATCAAGTCATCAATATTACTGCATATAAAGTTTTTTTACACTCGAGATTATGAGTGCATTTTTAGATACAAAATTATCTAATCAGATAAAAGAATTAAAAATTTATATACCATTAAAAAAATTTACTTGTAGATTGAATTAGCCATTTAGCCACTAACATTTTATGACACGGAGTAGTCGTTTTAAATATTTGCAACACTTTGGGCCTGTTTTCATTGATTGAAATGAGCTGAACTGAACTGAACTTATTAATTAGTGATTTTTAACTACGGATTAGTGATCTTTGATTATTTATTATTATACATATGTGTATATACAAATATACATATTAAAATATTTAAGAAAAATATACTACTACTACTACTATTATTATTATTATTATTATTATTATTATTATTATTATTATTATTATTATTATTATTATAGTTGTAATAAGAGCTCAAAAGAATGAAATTTGGCTTTATATCATTAGCAATATCATTACACACGAGCTGAACTGAACTGAACTGAATTGAACTAAATTGAGCTGAACTGAACTGAACTGAACTAAACTAAACTGAACTGAATTTCAACGTATGAGAACAAACTCTTACTTCTTTTATTTGCATTTGCAATTTTACGGCATTTACTTTTTATAAATGAGATCATTGTACCTTGTTGTTTATACAATAAAGTACTCCGTAATACAATGTGCTTTGTATTTGTACATCATTAATTCTCTTACTTATTTGTCCATTCATTTTTATGTACTACCTACAAGGCCACAAAGGGTTTGTTCTGATTTATTGAACTGATTGTAGCTGAATTGAATTGAATAGAGATGTAATGAATTATTTATGAGAGAAATAAATTAGGAGTTGAACTGAATAGAGCTAAAATGAATTGTTTATGAGAAAATAAAATTAGAATTTGAACTGGATTGAATTGAACTAAACTAATTAAAGCTGAGCTTAATTAAAATTAAGCTGAAGAGAACATACCCTAAAATCACTTGCAAACGCAAGAGTTGCGAGTATCTAAAAACGAAAACAAGTGTGATCTTGATTTATTGCTTTCTCAAGGACTTTGTGAGGCAACCATGCATCAATTTGCTTCTCTAAAACAATGCATAAAAAGTACAACTCAATCTAGAGGTCTGATCAAACTTTCACTAAAATTAACAAAAGCAATCATTCACTCCTATGATTAGCACATTTGAAAATCCCAACAAAAGTCTCATTATGCATCTACACCACAAATTGTTTCATTCACATCCTAGTCAACACCATTATTTTTACATGAAGTGCCGAGAATATGACAAAATAAACAATTCATCCCATCAATATACTAGGAAATAGGTAGGTATATGTTTTTAATCCGTAAAAATAATTTAAGAATAGCAAAAATTATTTCGTTACAATAAAATTATAAATAAGCTCCGAAAATATTACACCAACACAGACCAACTAGAACAAACAGCACAGCAAACAGCAAACAGCAAACAGCAGCAAAAGATACCAACTCCTTATTATTGATTGTGAAAAGAACACAAATATATATAAGCTAAACAATGTGGTAGCTTTACATTTTAAACAAACACGTTCTTTTCCTAACTATCTAAGCTTGATTATCCTTATACTTGAATGTCAAAGCACAAGCTATCAACCTTAAAATTTAAATTCAAATGCTTGGGTTGTAGTTTGTCTAATGAACAACCCAAGCAGTCACGAGATGAAAACTGAAATCTAAGAACAGCGCGGCATAAGGCTGTAGCTATTAGTCATCAAACTCGACAATCTCAACAACTGACGAATCCCCAATCTTCTGAAAGACAACCACTTTATCCTTGGGTCTCAGTAGTCCCATGGTTTTGCCGTGATGAAAAACGAGCTTCATCACTGACTCTGCATTGACAACCCCTATGTTGGCCTGGAGAAAATAACATACAAAGCATATACCAATGGAAAAAAAATTAGTTAATATGTCTAACTGTCTATAAATCAACTTAGGTCAGACAAAATACTAGGAAAAAAAAACCAAAAAACTGAGGTCTAACAAAATTGTTATACTGACAAGATTTTTAGAGATAACATAACAAATAGCTTATGAGAAACAACATATGAAACATATGAGCAACTATTTAAGTTTTTGAACAATTTAAAGACCAAAATTATCAGAATATTCAGAAAAATTCCTTGGATTCAAGTCCTATTTTTTCACTATTTTATATGCTTCTGCACAATAAGCCGCAAGCCGCAGAGTTTAATGCATAAAAACTAGAAGAAGATTATAGAATGTGATGAGATCAAACTTCAAACTTCGATCTTATCTAGCTAACTTCAGTTGCCACTCTATTTCCACATATTATCAGAGTCCAACATAGAGTATTGATGACATCCATTCACAAATATACTACTGTATATTTTTTACTTTTGAGAAATGATTTTATACAATTACTTGGAAAGAGATAAGTTGAAAATTCTTTATCAAAAAAAAAAGATAAGTTGAAAATTTCTTACAGCTTCAGCGCTTGCTAGGAGAGGAAAAACTCCACGTACACCAAGCAACTGTCGTGCCTGAACAATGAAAATAAACATTTAGGAATCAGGAAGACAGGAAGCAAAATGATGAATAATTACCCTGATAAAACAGCCAAAAAAGATAAGGAGTAGAGTCTAGTGTATATGATCTATGAGAAGAAATGCTACCTGCATTGAACCAGTGACACTCCATTTTATAGTATTTGACTTCACAAGAGGAGTGACAATTGCAAAGATAGGAATAGATGGTCTATATTTAGAAATCAACCTATTCAAAGAAAAAAAAAAAAAAAAGAGATTAAATTGAGCTAAAAATGTATCGTCATCAGAAATTTATAACAAAATATAATAATAGTAATAGAAAAAAGCAGGCAACTACAAAACTTTCAATATCATAAAATGAAAATACACCTTGCTGCTGCCCCAGATGAGGTGAACACAGCAATCATAGCTGCATGGACTTTGATAGCAACCCGTACCTATATAATGGGTAGCCTCAATATGTTGTTTTTACCATTAGATATTCAGAAAACTTAAGTGACCAATAGATTACTGATCAAGGAGAGAAGGTTGAAACTTCATTACTGACTAGTGAATACATTATATCCATAGTTATTGCATATGCATCTAATATAAAGCACAAGTGACTTGTAATAAATAGAGTGGCCAGAGATAGTACCGCTGAAGAAGCAACAGATTCAGCATGAGACAGAGGTTCTCCAGCGTAGTTGACAATACGCTTGAAATTTAATTCTTGGTTGTATACATATTCAGCCTACACGAAGCAGCATCCCAAGTCAATAGCCATCATCATGGATTAGTCAGTAATTTTTCAGCTTTTTATAACAGTGGACTGAAATAATAGTAAAGCCCTATTCTCTTCACCTTATTTCTGCTAATTATTTATCGCTTAGCTTAAATTATTACTGATTAAAAATTAATTATACTGATTTTCTATTAATTTTTTCTTCTTTAAAGTTACTGATTTTTACTGATTAAATCTTATTTTTTACTGAACTGAATTTTATTTAAATAAAGTGAAGAGTATAGGGCCTAAGTAAAAATGTTGTACTTAGTAGTCATTATTTGCTTGCTTTTCATAGAGGGGTAGCTCAATTCCTGCTTTTCGTGAACCCTTGAAAAAGAAACTATGAAACCTAACAGTTTTAGTTGATAGAAAACTCACTTCAGAACAAATTTTCCTAACAGTTTTTATAGCTTCAATTGGATACAAGCCACCAAAAGTCTCTCCTCCTAACAAAATGCCATCAGCACCTGTAGATCAAACCCAGAAAACAAAAAAATGAATCTTCTGAAGTAATTATGATCAGGAAATAGCTTTAAACAAGAAGAGTTTACAAACCATCTAACACAGCATTGGCAACATCTGTTGCTTCTGCTCGAGTTGGTCTCAGATTTCCGAACATACTATCCACTACTCTTGTGATAATAAGAGGCTTCCCAGCCATGTTACACCTATATGCAGCAGATTTTTGAAACAAAAAAACCTAGAGAAAAAAACCCGAGCATTAATTAGTATTTATCAAAGTAAACTGAGGAACAAATCCTTTCTATAACGTATGAAATCCACCCCATAAAATATGCAGTTGTACAAAAGTGACAGACACAACTAGGAAACTTAAGATGTACCATCAGGATATACTTAAATTCAACTTATTTGGCTTCCAAGAAAAGGAGAGGGAAACAAAGGAGAAAGTAATGCCTGAGGTGATTGATTTTCAAGCAAAGGAGAAAGAAAAACAAAGAATGGCAATTTATATACAACAGAATCGCAAGGCTCCCTCCATCCCTTTTTGCTTGTTTCATTTATTTTAATGGGGTCTCCCAATTTATTTGCCCCATTTTCATTTTAGAAAACTCTCTCTCTACTTTATCTCTTGAGTTGGGTCCCACACTTATCCACCCATATTTTTCTCTCTACTTTTTCAC
The DNA here is from genome assembly GCF_001683475.1 of Chenopodium quinoa. Classification (NCBI taxonomy): domain Eukaryota; kingdom Viridiplantae; phylum Streptophyta; class Magnoliopsida; order Caryophyllales; family Amaranthaceae; genus Chenopodium; species Chenopodium quinoa. The sequence continues at coordinate 1,479,194 of NW_018745174.1, read as the reverse complement.
TTACATAAATCTTGTGCAAATCACTACTGGGCAAGTAGACAAGGACGGTGAGAGTATATTGAAAAAACAAGAGATTTGATATTTTTGAGCAGAATAGACCTGCTTTAATGCTAAAATGTTCAAGAATGAAGGATAAAGGGAAGAATGTAATCACCCAGCAGAGGGGTGGAAAGATTATAGGGGAAGTAGTGGCATTTTTGTAGCTCGTTAGGCCCTTGAGTATTGTGCAAGGCAGAAGGTTTTCATGAAAGGAGAAGAATTGATCAGTAGAGGATTATTTAGAGAAGTTGTAATTGACGGAGCTTGAGACAGTGCCAACCTCTCAAAAGTTGGAGATGGGATTGCACGTGTTTTGGTGATTCTCACCCTGATTATTGCAATATCTTGCCGATCTCCCCAAATTAATTAGCAATTCCTTTTAATATTATCTTTATCATTTTACATTCTTCTGTGTTAGAGTGAGTGAGGCTAAAAATCAAATTTATTCTTACCATTCTGATACATATATACGCATGATCAAGCTAATTATGCACTCATTTGTGCAGCTTACAATTCTTTTGAATCACATGTAAAAATGAAAGTTCTCTATACTAGCTTAGATCGTTTATTCATTTTACCCTTTTCTCTATCCCAGCTAAGCAAACAAATTAAAGTTCTCATGGAAGATTTGACCACTAGGTCATGTTCTGCTCACCCTAACATAAAAAGTCCAGATAAGTTCCAAACAAGGTTAACTCAAGTTCAATTCACAACAGCATGTTATAATAAGTTTTGATAAGTTCTAACTAGCTCAGATAAGCAAGTTTCAGGGAAAAGGTACACAAGTAAACCAGAACTTATTTATTTTTTTAATAGCACAGAGAAAAATAAGCTGACCTTCTCTGGAGGAAGGTCAACTCCTAAATTTCCCCGAGCAAGGATCACACCATCTGATTCTTTCAGGATCTCATCAAAATGCTTCAATCCCTGTAAAAAATTGCACATAAGAAAAATAAATAGGGCTAAACTACTGAAGGATTAGATTTATATATTTAATCACAGACAAGATCAAAACATTATCGATCCTTCTGAATGGTCATTGCATACAGTTCATAGAAGCTCACCTCTACTGTTTCAACTTTAGCATATATTTGGGTCTCTTGAAGATTATGAGCTGCAAGGAATGCTCTGACCTAACAGAGAGACAGGCAGAAGAATATAAGGATGACGAGGACCCATTATATTGTTAACAAGGTGCTTCTAGATTACATCAGCAAAAAAGAGGGGGGGGGGATACTAAGAAAACACTTAGATCCTTCCTAAATGGGATCTTAAACATAAAAAGTGTATGAGCATATCTCGGCTTATATATTTACTGCATCTCCTATATATCACTATTTTTCAGTTTTTAAGACACGCCTTTTATTAGTGATCCCTAAGAATTAAACGTTTTTTGCTCAAGTCAGCATCTCAAAATTCACCATCACTATGAAAGATGACAATATGAGACACAGGGAGAGTAATCAATAAAACACAGCAGTAGAGAACTGAAAAAGAAACTGACCTCTCGGACATCATCCGCATGGCGGGTATAGTGCAAGGAAATAATATCAACCTTATTGTGAGAGCCCCAAGTGGAAATAATCTGTTATAACAACAATATCCCAATGAATTAAAGCAATAGAAATAGCATATTTAAAAAAAAAATGTCCACAAGAACTCATGAAGTGAAAGCAACACACAGAGTGACAAAGAGTGACATTCCAGCCAAATTAGTTTCTGACGAAAATAAAAACAGGCAACAAGCTTGATCCTTCAACTTTTCAGAAAGTGTATGCAAAATTGACTCAACTTAACATAAAATGCACATTAAATATTGATCCTTGAGGATATGTCGTGTAAATAAGTTTGAGGATGAGATAGGGGCAGAATACAACGATGTTACTAGGAGTAAATCCCTTCTTCAATAAAAATCATACTTCTGTACCTCAACAAAGACAACAATGGTGGAAATGAATCCACATACGAACCTACACATTAATATTGCTAGCTCCGCAACTGGGATAAAGGTGAGCTCAATGTAAGCATTCATGAAAAGAGATGATTACCTGTTTATCGATATCAGTCAGAGTAGATGAATCGGCCTGAACACCCGAAATGTGCAAGTTGAAGTTTAATCCTGTCAATGTTGCACTATTTTTGATTTGACAGATGATGTCTGCACCCTTTGTCTCTGATACCTAATAAAATAATAAAGATACCGAAGAAAATTATAAGGAATGCATTAGAGAAAGAATCAAAAGAATGCCTGGATGCAGTGTTCACCTCTAGCCATACGGATGAGGTTTCACTTCCCGTGAAGAGATATTGCCCAAGAAAAACAGTATCACCTTTCTTCACTTCCTGCAATCAGAGAAAACTGTTCAGAGATCGTTTAGAAACAGAAGCAGCAGCTATTGTGATAGCCTGATAGGTTTAATACATTCGTTCAGAACTTCAGATCCATTTAGTACACAAAAGGCATCCGGTCGGCAATATTCATACAGGCACTGTAATAGCCTCATCATTTTCTTAAATTAATCTTTGATGCTAAAAAAATAAAAAAATAAAAAAATAATAATAATAATAATAATAATAATAATAATAAAGAAATTTTAAAAATTAAAATTAAATAAAATTAAAAAAAAAAAAAAGCACCCTTTCAGGGGAAAATTTGTTCTTGAAATGATATTCCAAAAGAAACAGAAGATGAGAACAGCTATATTGATAACATAGGCAATTATGAAAGAGTGCAAATCTTACATAGGATACAGGAGCATCTGGTAGCTATTTAAATTGTTAATTACAGCAAAGGGAATTGCCTCATGGAAACTTATGCACAGCCGAGGAAATAAAAAATGCCATACCTTTGCAAATCCCACATAGTTGATTGGCAAAACTTCTGATGATGGCTCTTTAGTGGTATCCGGAGTGATCGTCACAAAATTATCAGCTTTCAGCTCAACAGGATTACCAGTTTTATTAGAAACTAGGATTTCAGGACCCACGGTATCTAGCATAACCTACAAGGCGTTTTTTTGAGTGTCATTCCTGTACGAAAATCACTTAGCCAAGTATATCTATCCAGTATCATGAACTACAATTGAAGATTAACTTACAGCACACAGCTTATTAGCTTTTCTAGTACCAGCCCTCAAATTGTCAATAGTCTCTTGGTGGTAATCAGAGTCAAAGCAAGAGAAGTCAAATCGTGCAACTGCAGGTATAGAAAAGAAGATGGTAAGCAGAACTACCTTTACAAATATGCTCAGCTAACATGTTTGAAGCATACAGATATACCACATCAAACTTTACCTGACATTCCTGCGTTTAGACAAGCCTCAATAGTCTCGACAGAACGTGACTTTGGTCCTAAAGTCACCATAACTTTTGTCAACGATGGAGAAAAATCCTGCACACAAATTTATTGGAGATCATTAGATAATACATTTCTATTCATTGCTTGAGATGAGAATAATTAAGAGAGCATCAAGCATACAAGAATTAAGAAAAATAACAGATTGATGGAGCATAAACTACTGCATAAAATCTTGTTAGAAGCATATTCACCAACGTTTTACCCTCCTGTTAAGCGATCAAGAATCTCACGGAATGATGGAAACTTAACAGTAGAAAAACATTAGAAACAAAAGTAATAATGACTGCATTTATCCACCTAGGTTTACTTAAGTATACCATATACATTGATCGGCATCATTAACCATTTTTAGGCCTCCCAAATCCCTCAGGCCCGCCCCTCGTTCCCTGTAAGGCTGTGAGAATAGGGTCTGGAGAATGGAGATCAGGAAAAGTTGAAACAGACATCTGGACAATTATACAGGTTAGCTTTTGACTTCGATCAGTTGAATAACTTTTCCATGGAGACCACCAGTTGATGATGTTTTGGCACATTGTATTAAAAATAGAGCAGGCACTATTCCTAACTTATGTCAGAATTAAAATTTGATAAACAAGTAAATCCAGACTATCATCCAAGAACTCTCCTACAAATTCGTAATTCTATTCTTTTAAAAAAAATGCAGTAGTTATCAATGGAGCAGGCACAATTGTTCCAACATCATAAATAATCCAATTAAGCACTTTCCATACAAAATACATCAATCATACAAGATTGACAGGAGAAGGACCTTAAAGTCAAAGTGAAGTGCAAATCAATATTTTCTTAACACCAAAAACAACTACAGTGTAAGATTTCTAACAAATTACAGGTCTAAATTAACTTCAGCAATATTAAGGGCCTGTTCTCATTGACTGAACTGGAACTGAGCTGAGATGAATATTTTATAAGAGAAGAAAATTAGGAGCTGAACTGAACTGAGCTAAGCCGAACTGAATTTCAACGTAAGAGAACAGGCCCTAAGTTTGGTTCATCAATTCACCAAAAATGATTTGAAGAGATTACAGCCTCAGCCATTAACCCAAATAATCACATATTCTAAAATTGTAAAAACAGTCACTTTCACTGACACATTATGATTCAATTGCCAAAATTACTCCACTCAAACTAAGGGACAAAAGAAATTAAAATTATTACTTATTGATAGAGTATAAAACATATTTCTGGGCCTCAACCATCAGCTTAAGCTTTTGGTTGAGTTGGTCCTCTAACACTTATATTTCAATGATTTTTTTTAATAATAACATTGTTATTACTCTGATTATTTGCTCACAATAGAATTATTTTATTCTTTATAGGTGCAAATGAAATGAAGCTAACACTTAAAACTGTTAAAAGCTTACAACTTTTCTCTTATCATCTACTTTTCTCTTTTCTCATCCTACAATATTTACACATTTTCCCTTACTTTTTCATAAATTCATCATCTTTTATTATATTCATCTACTTTTATCAAACTTTAATAAAAACAAGAATCTACCATAAGTGGGTAGATCAAGAAAATAGAGGGAATAATACAGATTGCAGATATTACACATCTCAACAAACATACCCAACTCAAGTGCAGCAAAATAACCACATAATTAATTAATTATACATTTACATACAATATTTATTCAAGAGTATTAAAAGATGAAATTCAAAGTAGTACCGATTTAGTGGGAGTAAGAACAGAGGAGAGACGAACAGGCTCTTCAAGCATCATTTGACCACCCTGCATTTTTTCTGGATTTTTTTTTTAAATTCTACAGTTTTAAAAAAAAAATCAAGAATTTTTCAAAATCTGGGTTTAAACCAAAACTAAAGTCAGAATTGTTTTCCTAAATCTGGGTTTAATCAAGATTTTTTTTTGTTAAATCTGGGTTTAATTAGTTGAAATTGGGTGCTGTACTAAAAAGATTTGACTCACTCACTAGCAGTGTGCTACTATAAATATGGAAAGTTGTCTGAAAATGAAGAAAATAATTTCCAAATATCTAAAAATAGTGAGATCCAAATTCCAATAAATTCCAATAAAAACACATTTTTAGTAGGTGGAAAAACAATAAAAATGCGAAATTACGAAAATAGACCTCCTAATTTGTAGTGACTCTAGTGAGTGGTTCTTCCTTTTAGCACATGAGCAAGCTCGTGTAAGGCAAGGGGCATAAACGCATAGCATACCCACTTAAACGACAAAACCAGCTACATGACCGACATGAACTTATCATTTATCATTTTCTGATGATATAAGTTTGATTTTGCATCTTTGATTTTGATATTCGTTTCAGAAAATTTATAATAGGACCACAAACGTACATTGTATTGAAATATGATTGAATTTTAAGTAGCTGTGTGTTAAATCGGGGTATGTGTCGAATAGTTTGATAGCAGTCTAAAGATAAGTGGTATTTTGGTAATTTTCTTTTTCTTTTGGTACTCTTCTCTTTTATATTATTGAGCTTGTTCGGTATAGTCTTTTTCTTTTGCCGTTTTGTGTGTGTTTATACAGTTGATATTGTTTACCAAACTAACCTTAGTCTAGTAGTGAAAAAGAAAGCACTCATTAGTGACAATTTAGAAGAGTATCTTCCAACCTTGAGGGTTAGAAGTTCAATCCCCATTCGTTACAATTTAGGGGATAGAATTTCATGACCTTCTTCCCACTCTTCTAAATTGTATAGCTCGCTAACCTAAGCCGGGTTTATCCCATGAGGGGTTTCCGACTCGGACCACTGAATAGGCCCCCTTCATCTTAACTTTTTTTTTTTTTTAAAATGATGGTGTTTAAATTTAATCCATAGAAAATTAACTAGATGTTGAAATGGCTTGATTCTTAAAAAAATAAATAAATAATTAATTAATATGCTTCATAATCCTTTTATAAGTAGATATCATTCCACTATTTAAACAAAACAAAGGATAATATTAATATGCTTAATAATCCTTTTTTAAGACTTTCAGTGAAATGAAAGGCCAATCTTGTCATTGAATTAATAACAACTCAACAAGCAACTCAATGGGACACTTGTAGCCAAACAACACAATATGTACCCTCCATTGTCTTTCTCTCTATCATTGTCTTTCTCTCTATTATGTCATTCATTAGTTAACAACTACTTCGGTGAATTTAACTAACACTATATAATGAGATTAATGACATCACTTGATATTGTAATTTTTTGTTCATACTTTATCCTAGTCAACATTGTAGTACAACATTCATCATAATTATATCTCACGTAATATTAAGGTACTTTTTGTAATGACAAAGTTATGATATCTAATTATGGTTTTAGTGATAGAGTTTTTAAAAGGCATTTTAATAAGTTTAATGTTTTATCTTTCAAAGATGAAAATTATGCGTTTGTATTAATTAATGCACCAAATTTCTTTGGAAACTCAAAGTTAGAGATGATAAATGGATAAAATTTCACAATTTCTACACCACACTTATTTCATATCCATATAGTATGACTTTAGTGGATAAATAGAGTAATATGAATGTCATAAAGTACAGTAAATATTTGTTTTCACATATACATACCTCCTTCATATCCTGCGAGTAAATGAATTACATGCGTATAAAATGAACATTATAATATTATATAGGCAACAAATATTCTCTTTTTTTTTTTTTTTTTTTTTTGAAGAAATAGTGAATATTTTGCGTGAATTTATGTTTATAGTTACTCAATTAGATATAAATTTGTTTAAACTAACATTACATGCCATGATAGATTGATAGTACTTGACATATCTTAATGAATTTTGGCCCTAGATATTCATTACATATGGTAAACGTAAACTACCACCTCCGGTCCAATTTACTCGCAACAAAGGAATATTTTATGTCTCACAAATAATACCCCTTTGTTGCGAGTAAATTGGACCGGAGGTAGTATATAGAAAGGAGATTTTATTTTATGTATTTTTCATTTCTTTTTTTTACGGTCCATCCATGAATTAGGAAGATCATTAGATCTGTATGCATTTTTTCTATTTTTTTTATTTTTTTTATTTTTTATTATATATATATACATTTAAGTTTCAAATATTGCGTGTGCATCATAATTTAATGTATATCTTCCACAAAAGGTTATGTGACGCGAAAACATCCCATAAGAACGTGTTCCAAATATGAAAATTGGCCCAAGTAATATTGATATTTGGATTACATTTCATTGTACACATACATTATACAAAAAAATTATTTCCCCCCCCCCTTGCATTTTAGTCCCCTATTTCACCCCTTATATTGAATATGGACTAGTGGAGGAGATCTCCAAGTCTCCAACCTCAATCATCTTAGATTGTTACAACTTACTTGCAAATGAACTATTTACAACAAAAAAATACAAGCCAACAGCAGCAGATAGACATATGCAGGGCCTCTTCCTTCTATTAGCCAAAAGAGGTTTTCAATTAGTCGTCAGCAAGTTAGACAGTAAATCATCTGCTTCCTCACCTGCAGAAACATAGTTTAAAAGTTCATTTTAAGATGCCCGTCATAAATCCTTGTGTAAGATGTAATTCGACACAATCACTAGTTTCTAAGATTAGAAAAAACAGGCAACTGGATGTGTTTCTTCAGGTTCTCAAGTCATAAACTCATTAATGGTATTTTACAAATTTGATTAGCAATATGAAAGACAAACAGAAAGAAATATGAAGTAATAGCACATACTAGAAGAGGAACAGAAAATTCTTCTCAATCACTATACTTAAACGGCATCCAACTGTCCAAGGGCAAGGCAAAAGAAACATACATCTGCATTAAGATGAATAGGTTACCTTTGCTTTGATCTTGTGCTCCTAGTCCTAACTGATGCGTTGCTTAAAACCTTCTGATCTTTTGACTTTGATTTACGAGCTCTAGAATTCGACACATCTGAACATAACAAAACTGTTAAACTTGTATGAAATACACAGTGTAGCCGGTAGTTTAGAGAAACACTGTTGCTGCCAGAAATGATTTAATATTCAATCCTATAACCCTATAGAGATATACCTCTTTGATTAACTATTGGAGACAGTACTTCACCACTATCCTCTGCCTCTGTTGCTTCACTGGTAATAGCGGAACAATCTTCATCTAGTCCATTAGCATCTGGTGTTACAACATCATTCAATAGTGGTCCTGCAGAAGCCTTTGTTTTTGTTGCTTCACTGGCAGCAGAGGAACAAACTTCTTCTAGTCCATCAGTGTTTGTTGTAACATCATTAGAACAGGGCCCTGTAGAAGGGTTAATGACCTCATCATCTGTTCCATCTACAAGAAAAAAGAAATGTTAGAGAACAACACCAAGTAGGGACATGTATAAAGCAGTAAAAGCATGCAAGATAGTAAAACAAACAAAGATCTAGGTGGATAAATTCAGGTAAATTACTTGTGATAATTACCTTTATTTGACTTTCCAGAGGAGAGGGGGGAAGTTGTGTATGTACAGATCACAAACATCAACAGACCATAAGTTTTGCAGTTTCTAACTTACTTAAGCATTATATAATCAAGGACATTCCTCAACTTCCTTCCTTGAAAAGACTATTATTTGTCCCCAGTAAGATGGCATTTGAGCAAATAGTCATGTTATTGCTAGGCAGTTTAATATAGGGTTCAGGGGCTGCCAGATCCGTTGATGGAATCATGGACTGAGGCAGTCATGGTGTAAAGAGGGATGGAAGGGAGATTATACCCTCATTTTAAAGGCAATTTATCTTGGGGGGTATGAGGAACTATGACTGTCAATGAATGTAGTAATTCCTCCATCCATCCCTCCACCTTACAAAATCACTACCTAATCCATCTACCACCACCTCCACCTCCCACCCATCTCCATTTTCTTTATATAGTCTCCAAAAATTCCCTTAACTCGTTACGCCTGACTCAAACAAGCCCTTAGAATTAAACAAGGGTAAGGTTGCATCCATTTTTGGCCTCAACACCCACCCTTGTTGACATCCAAGATAGTTGAGTTGACACCATACATAACAATTAATACAGAGAGATAACTGGCCATCAATTTATACAGTGTCCTTTTACAGTCTTTAGTTGTGATGTTTATAAAACATAAAGGAAAGGGGATGGGAGGGTAAAGGAGGAGGGGGAAAGGAAGTTTTCCAAAACTTTTGAACATTACTACATTAGAAAGATATTGTTTTACTAGGAGATAAGAAATGGAACCTACCCATCCCCATTCCTTCTAACCCTTTTTAATAAAGAGGTTACAGTTATAAAACAACAAACCCAAGTCCAATATCCCTGTGATCTTTGCTCCTCAAAAAAGAATTAAGCAAGCATTCCAATATAAATTATGGGAACAAAAGAAAGATACACCTAAGATGGTAACAGATTTGCTGTGCCATATGGTTCTGAACAACATAAGTAAGGCATGAAACCATTGCTTATAAGTTATAACCACATAAGCACAATGTTTCATCACAGTCATCTCTTATGTTGTTGGCAACGGCAATTTTATTGTATAGGAAAGCTTGTGTTCATATCAGCGTAAACATAGCCAAATACGTCTCATATTGAACATAATGAGCAGCATTACAGCAGATTTCAACAGGCACAAACAGAAAAGCATGGAGTATATATGGAAACATCTACCTTCAGTTACAGAAACATCTTCATTTTCTTGTTTGGCCTTACTAGCAACTGCAAGGCTTTCAAAGTTGTCAATTCTGTCTTTGTGGGCTTTTGCATTTCGTGCTGTGACCTCCTGCTCCTTCTTCTCTAAATGAAACGTGTTGAGCTTTTCTTCAAACTCGTCAATAGATGATTTCAATTCTGGTTTTGCAAATTTCTTCCCCTGGTTTATACGATAAAATGTAACCATGACATTAGTTAAACATAGAAACACAGAAAATGAAGGTTAAACAATGATGTTACCTTGTTAATTATGCTTCTGAAATGGCCCAGAACAGAATCTTCAGATAATGCATGTTCATATGTCTTAAAGGACTCTATAAGCTTTTTCATTCCCTTATCAGTAAAGTTCAACTGAGAAAGGCAATATGCAAGGCATTCCAAGTGACTACCATCTGCCAAAAAAAATAAAAATGTTTACCCAAACGATGCAAAATAATTGAAAGAAAACAAACACTAATGGGATTATTTGGAAAATGCTTAATTGAAAAGCACTTATTCAAATTTAGTAAAATAATCAAGGAAGTTTTCCAATTTAGTAAGAAGCACAGAACTACAACATTAAGCTTCACCAAAAACATTTATAGCAGAACTTTTCAACTTTCTCTCAAAGCTCTAATTATTAACAACTGACGAAATGACAGTGCAACACTGCAATCTGCAAATTTGCTATAAGACTATATGTAAAATAAAGATACCAGAATGAGCCAACAGTATTCACACCATACCTGTAACCCCATTAAAGCGGTTGCAAAGCTTCTCAATTAAGCCTTCCATTTGTTTATCCTAGAGAATTCGAGGAAGAATATAAAAATACGATTCAGAGAAATAATCAATATGTAAGATTCAATAAGAGTTATCTTTTACCTTTTTAATGGAAGCAATCAAGAATTGCATAATGTTGCAGAATGATTCTGTCTTTAGATTCTGTTGGGAAAGCTTGCCAAGTATATCAGGTAGTAGATTATATATTGGATTTGATCCTGAGGATAGAAAAAAGAAAAACAAAAACAAAAAAAATCCTTTCAGGCTATGATCAGATCATGATATTATATAGAATATTACCTACATTTGAGCTATTTCATTAGTTTTTCCTAGTGCACATGTAATCACTTGTATGTACCTTTCTTTGCTAACTCAGTAAAGAAGAGTTTGGCCAGGTTTGCAATTCTTTCATCTTCATCCTCCAATCTCACAGCCATTTCGTATATGTAGCCCTTGACCTAATTACACACTGGCCATTATCAGAATCAATTTGATATATGAAAGTAAGTCAAGTAGTTGCTCGTCCATACCTTCATCATCTCGTTCAAGATAAGATGTGAAAGCACCAAAACAGCATTTTTCCTGACAGAAACTGACTGATCACGCAACCTGGCATACATGTGCTCAGTCCAAGGTTCAAGTAAATTAGGAAAACGGACAGCCAAATCTCCAAGAGCTATGGTGCAATTTGATCGGACAGTTTCTGATGATGTACTATCCACAACTGTGAACAGTAACCTGAGATTTGTTTCACTGGATTTCATTGAAAGTAAAATTCACTTAGAACTGTCAACTCAGTCATAAATTACACCAAGAGAAATGAAAAGGGAATATTCTCACCAAAAAGCTGCATCGACGATCATAAAACGACACAGAGCAAGCATAGCAGCTGCTTGCAACTCCGGATTCTAGAAAGAACAGAAAACCAAAACATATATGATTATGAAGATCATGAAAGGCTTAAGTTTTCCTACTTCAAATCATCAGTATTTTAATTCCATGAAGAGCCAAAGAACAAAAAATGAAGAGCAACATCTTCTAGATCTAAACAAAACAATTTTGTTCAGAATTCTTTGCTATTTGGGGTGTTATTTTATTTTTACTTGAAGATTTTTAGCTCTGAGAACAGACCACAAAAATAAAGAGCTTGCCTTCTGCATCAAACTTAAGTTTCTGCAGAGCTTTGAAAGAAAAAGTGCACAGTATCCTAGCAAGTTCTTTTCATTTGAACCACCAGCTACAATTTCTCTCTCCGCCTTGTCAGCTAATGAGTCAAGTATTGCATCATCAGAGGCTGCAACACCTAATTCAGCATTTATACCACTCTCCTGTAAATTACCAGCAGAACATTAAATAATTTGCAAACAAATTCATTTCAAAGAACATTCAAGATGTCATCAGCTTGACATAAAGAAATGAGTTTCAAGTGTTATTTAAATGCAAAACTAGCCAAGTCACCTTGGAAGCATCAGGTGTTAAACCGCTACCGTCAACATTCTCCCTCTCCTTCTTTGCCTTCTGTTTCTGAATCTTTCTAACACAAGATTCTATAAACATTAACTGATGCATGGCAACGTGGCTTATAACAAACAAAAATCTACTGAGTTTTCCAGCTTGAACAGTGTTGGGGGCATTAACAGTTCCATTTTCATTCTCCGTACCATGCTGCAAAGGACCAGAATCACCAAAATTGAACACAAAAGTCTGAGATTTTTTTACCATCCTGGCAGCAATAATATCTGGAGCTGGATGAAGTGTATATATTGCACCTATTGCTTTATCAGCAGCGCTGTACCAGATGTTTTCTGGAAGCCAAGAACCAGTTACTAGACTCTCTAATGTACCAAAGATTCGACCCCCGTTATTTGCCAGAAGCTTTTTCCTATCTTCTTCAGATAACCTTTGAAGAGTATGACAAGCAGTTCTTGCAAGCAAGGGATCCACCTTTGCCCATCGGCCAAATCCAATATCAACAATGTCCTGTAAGTGAGAACCTAGAATTTCGCTTGATGATTTTGCAGCCATACAGAGAACAGTTAAGGCACCACGACACTGCTCCGCGGTAGTTCTTGGTAAATTAAAGCAAAAGAAGTCCCACAAAGCAGAAATCTAGAGGGGGGGAAAAAAACAGTTTTTAAAGTATAATTCCATTAAGGAAACAGAAAAAAGAGGATCAGAAAAAACTAGGAGAATAATACTAAATTAAAACATTATTGGCAAACATTTATAGCGTGCTAGAATGAATTCTGAACCACGCAGAGATAGAGGGTGAGAGAGGTGAAGTAGCTTGTTGCAGAACCAAGGATGTACCTTACCATCACGTTGTCATATTTACATGCCGTATATTAAAGGAAGCATCAAGCTTTTAAGTCATCATATTATGTGCTCAAAATAGACCTCAATAGATTTTCTCTACAACAATAATTGTACTCACATAGCCATCAAGCAAATTACAAAAATAAAAGTTTGAAGACAAAACTTTATTTACCGTTCCAGAAGATATATCCCCTTTATACACTAAAGTACCAATTATGGACTCCAAAGCCGCAAGATCTCCAATATTTGAATCTATCGCAAGATTTAGAAGATTCTTAGCAGTTTCCAGAGAGTTCTTTGTAATATAAATGGTGATGAAAGCATTCTCTACAGCCTCACATATGGCTTTGTCCTGAGAAAAAACCTATTGGAAAAAAAGCAAGAACAAAGACGCTTAGTATATTATGAAACAGATAACCTCGTGAGTGTAAATCATAGTCATACATAGAATGTGCAGCAGTTGAGGTGTGAAAAGACAAATCAGTACCAGAGGCAACATCTTGCGAAGGCAGGCTTCTGATCCATCAATCTGAAACTGTCTACACCTCATGAGCAAGAGTATAGTGTTCTCCACATCTGTGGCAGAGGATGAAGCCATTAGTTGAACAAGTGTTGGCATCGTAGCAGATAGACACTTCGAAAAACTCAGGCCAGCCTCAAGAGAAGCAACTAGAGCCCTGGTCTGCTCCACATTTCCAACATCAGGAACAGAATTGTCTTTCAGAACAGTCTGTTCTTCAACTTGGGACAAATAGCTATCTGTTACGCTACTCGGCAGCTCATCAGATCTAGGTTCAGCGTTAACATTATCAATATCACCATCCCCATTACAGTCATCTCTATCAGATGGCACTCCGTCAGTATCAGCTTTTTCATTCTCCTCTGGCTGAAGAGCACTTAGCTTACTCTTGTATTTGTTCAGTGTTGCTTCAAACGATGATATACGAAGTTGAGGCCCAAATGGATTATGCTGCAGCATTATAATGAGTAAATTTAAAGCAGATTTTCTAACAATAGCACTTTTGTCTTCCAATCTCCCAGCAGCCAATGTGGCCACCTCATTCCATAGACCAATTGAAACAGAATGTTCTTCACACAGTTCAGACCAAACTTGAAGCACCCTGCTTCTAGTATAGGCTGAAACATCACGACATCGCTCTAGCAAAATTTCTAGCATAGCCTGCTTAGTTCGTAACCGGACTGACTTTGAACTCACCTCACCTTCGTCATCTTTAAAAGCTTTAGAAACCAACTTTCCAAGCACTCCTACAAGTGCATTCCTGATCTTATAAGATTCCCCACCAAAATGTGGGACTAAAATGCCAATATTTGTTGACACCAACTTTGGCAATCTCTCAGAGAGCTCAACAAGATAGCGCCCAATATTTTCTGCACCAGCCGTATCCTTGGCGAAACTCTTTGGGTTTGCCCTACCAATTTCTCTAATAATAGAGGTAGCCAAGCTTCCATCAGCATACTTCTTTTCAGCCCCGGCCACAGCATCAGCCATTGCAGTGACAACAAAATCATACTTGTGTAGCAAATGAATAATAGAGGCAGATATTTGTGCCAAGTAGTGGTACTTGGTAGCACAACTCCCAATAATGCGACACAAAGCATCTTTAGCATCAGAATCCTTCAGCAGTAGAGGATTCTCAAACAAGAGAAATGCATTCCTAAAAAATCGAACGATGTCATCGTTTAATTAGATATGATAAAACCAAGTTCAACAAAAGTTTCAATAGCAACTTACTTTGCAATGAACGAAAGGTAATTCTCATCAGGATCTGAGGATCCAAAGAGCATCGATAGGTTAATCTCAAGTGAATTGGCAATCAAAGTTAGTATCCGCCCTCGTTGTCCTTCCCACTTCCATGCATTAATTGGCAATTTCTTCCGGCTGCTAGCTGCTGTCTAAAACCACACAAAAAATATATTGCTTTAACAGGTGAGAAGCATATATTTCTGACTTAAATATAAGAAATCGAACAAACACAGACGCAAAGGAGAGCTAGTTCTCCTGGCTCCTTCACATTGTGGTTCACTCTACATCCAATGGAGACTATTCTCAGGCCCCCGTCATTTCAAAGTGAAGTTCCTCCTACTGAGGGTTACCCTATCATTCTCCTTTTTCTGATGCAATTAATTCCTATCCAAACATCTTGCATATCATATCACAGTTACTATTTCTCGTTATGCATTTAATGAATTATTTCTCGTTTCATATTATTTGCAACGATTTGACATGAAGTAGAGAGGAAAAATGTCTAATCGTTGCAAATAATATGAAACGGAGGTAGAATAATAATTAACTCAATAGTCGAACAATATGAAAAAGGGAGAATTATACTTCAATAAACTTGATTTCGAAGTTTATAGTATCAATCAAAAAGGGTCAATCTACGGAAAACAGTGAGTAAACAATTAAATCTAGCATCCGTAAACTAACCAAAATACATACATTAGGCTAA
This sequence comes from Chenopodium quinoa, assembly GCF_001683475.1. Classification (NCBI taxonomy): domain Eukaryota; kingdom Viridiplantae; phylum Streptophyta; class Magnoliopsida; order Caryophyllales; family Amaranthaceae; genus Chenopodium; species Chenopodium quinoa. The sequence continues at coordinate 1,463,575 of NW_018745174.1, read as the reverse complement.
ATTACACAAATAAAGACAGCTAAATTTGAATAAGAAGACTTACTTTGGAGGCATTATTACTAGAAGCATTACTCGATTCCTCGGCATGAATAATTTGAAAAAGGAAGAATGTATAGATTTTGAAAGCATTTCGATGCGAAGCGATTCGATCGTGCACCACAGAACCATCCTCACCACCACCACCACCATCTTCATCATTATCATTCTGAGGAGAATGCGACACTCTAGATAGCAAATCGATATTCGGAAGAAGAACAGTGAAATTCGACCTTAAACTTTCGACGATAGTTAGCTTACTCGGCGGAGTAAGAGCAGAAAAACCCTTCACCAAAGAATAAACTCGATCAAAAACATCTTGATCTTCAATACAGAACAACTCCTTATCTGATAGATCAAACGAAACGCCTGAAACAGCAAAATTGAGGGAATTTCATGAGTGAAATGTGAAATTAGGGTTTTGAAATTGGGGGTTTTAGAGAGAGAGAAAATTACCTTTGACGAATTCTTCGAGATCGGAAGAACGGAGTGAGGCGATGTTGGTAGGGTTTTGAACGGAGAGATGATTGCGTTCGTTTTCTTCTTCGAGGGAGTGGAGATTTGGGGGGAAGATGAAGATGGGAGCCATTGTTGAGTTGAGGAGGAGAGAGAAAATGGAGAAAAGGCTCCTGAAACTTGATTTTTTTTGTGACGTTATGTGTTTCAGTAGTGATGGGTTTGAATTTGAATTTATTTGGGGATTCAAATGGGCGGGAATTTAACCTTATTTTTACTTATTTCAAACAAAAAAAATTCAGATTAGATCTGATCAGAAAAAATAAGTTCAGATCAAATCATCGTTTAATGTGCAATTTTTTATCGCTAAACATCTTTAATTTCGTAATGAAAAAAATTATGAAGTTCGCATATTAATAAAATCACATTATTACGAATCTAACAAGACCACTTGATATATTTTTTCCATATAGATTATCGTATATTTAAGGTCAAAGTTTGGTCAAATCCGACATTCAGATCAAACCACACCACATCAGTCCAGATCAAATAAGTTCAGATAAGCAAAATTAAGGCGAACCAAATAAGACCTTAGTTTAATTTGCACCACAATATCAGGTAAGTTCTAGTTTATTACTCGTGATATACGAGTAACAGTTAACAAAGCATAAGATAATGAATTTAATGTCGAAACCTTAGGAATATGATATTAAGGGCATGTTTTGATTTACTGAATTGGGCTAAATTGAAATGAATTGTTTATGACAGAAGGAAATAAGGAACTGAAATGAATTGAAATTAAGCTGAAGAGAACAGATCTTAGTCTTAAATGGGCTGTTTATAAAGTTGTTTACAACGTTGCTCAAAGCCTCAAACTAGTTTTGGTTTTCATGTTGAAGAAAGGTTAGTGAATATTCTCTTAATTTTTAAAGTAAATGCACCAAGAAAATTTAAAAAGTTTATTTCTTAAAAATCTAATCTTTATATATATATATATATATCATTGATGGCTAAATAACTATGAGTGAGGATACTACCTAACTGACTATCACATCTACTATTAAAAAATATATATACATATATGTAGCCTTAAAATACATTGACAAGCCTACTTGAGCTCGTGGCATATCGAGCTAACTTCATACCGAAATAACTAAACCTGTTTGGGGGTTTTCTATGTGTCCTTCGGGAGAGTTACAATTTCCTAGCAGACTTCCTTCTTACGCCTGTACCTGCTCCTAGCAGACTTCCTTCTTACGCCTGTACCTGCACAAGTAACGGAGACTCCGGATGGGGGTGGGAGTTCCGCCTCCGAAGATTTAGTTAGTATCTTTTCGAAGTGGAATAAGAGCAATAAAAGCTTCTCGGTTTGAGAGCGTTTCAGTAGGTTTGGGCTTTGTTTGGTTTTTTGTGTGGTTGCAATTAATGTGTGATCCCCATAAATGAGGTCTACCCTTACTATTTATAGTAAGGGAGAACTATACCTCAACTAGGGTACATGGGACACGTGTCGCAAAGGGATTGGGCCTTTGCAGACCGTTGAAAGCTTGACACGTGTCAAGCCGTTATTGGGCCACGTGTCTTAGGATATTTTCACCCTAAACATCTGCCCCTCACAGGTGAGATGTGGAAAACTCACGTGTCACCTGTGACAGACGTAGGGTGCATGGGGTAAGTGACGGTTCGTCTGCTTCCCTTCTTTTTTTTTTTTTTTTTTTTTTTTTTTTTTTTAATTTCAAATTTTCGCGCAGAAGGTGACTGTTCGCCTTCTGCCTCTTTCTATAAGTAGGGTGGCTACCTCTTTCCTCCGCACTTTATTCTCTTCAAAATTTTTTAAAAATTTCCTGAGAAGAAGCTCTGATACCGGCTGCTTCTTTCAAGACTTTCGAGCATTCGGTTTTCGTAAGAACTTGACATCTGCCTTCCGGCTGAGTGCGGATTTAGTAAGGTACCGTCTGCTTTCTCCCTCTTTGCCCCTAGATTAAGGGTCTCACTCGGCATTTTGCCGCCTGGGTATATTTTGTCCAAAATTTCTGAATTACCCCTACCTCATCCGGGATTTCCCGTCTGAGGTTTTTGAAATATTTCCCTAGTTTTAAAAATGCCCTCATCCGGCATTTTGCCGCATGGGGCTGGCTTGGGACAAGTCCAAAAATCCCCCTCATCCGGCGTTTTGCCGCATGGGCCTGACATTACTCCCATCCGGCATTGTGCCGCATGGGACCCCTTTGAGCCAACTTTGTTTTTATTCAGACTAGTTACAAGTAACCCCATCCGGCCTTTAGCCGTATGGGGGTGGTCTGATCAACCTTTGCTTTCAAACATCATCCAAATTGCCCCCATCCGGCCTTTAGCCGTATGGGGGTGGTCTGATCAACCTTAGCTTTCAAACATCATTCAAATTGCCCCCATCCGGCATTTAACCGTATGGGGGTAGTTTGAGCAGCCTTGGATTTTTCTCAAACATGATTCAAATTGCCCCCATCCGGCATTTAACCGTATGGGGGTAGTTTGAGCAGCCTTGGCTTTTTCTCAAACATCATTCAAATTGCCCCCATCCGGCATTTAACCGTATGGGGGTAGTTTGAGCAGCCTTGGCTTTTTCTCAAACATGATTCAAATTGCCCCCATCCGGCATTTAACCGTATGGGGGTAGTTTGAGCAGCCTTGGCTTTTTCTCAAACATCATTCAAATTGCCCCCATCCGGCATTTAACCGTATGGGGGTAGTTTGAGCAGCCTTGGCTTTTTCTCAAACATCATTCAAATTGCCCCCATCCGGCATTTAACCGTATGGGGGTAGTTTGAGCAGCCTTGGCTTTTTCTCAAACATCATTCAAATTGCCCCCATCCGGCATTTAACCGTATGGGGGTAGTTTGAGCAGCCTTGGCTTTTTCTCAAACATCATTCAAATTGCCCCCATCCGGCTTTTAACCGTATGGGGGTCGTTTGAGCAGCCTTGGCTTTTTCTCAAACGTACAAATAGCCCCCATCCGACATTTAACCGTATGGGGGTCGTTTGAGCAGCCTAGGCTCAAACTTTGTTTCAAATTGCCCCCATCCGGCATTTAACCGTATGGGGGTCGTTTGAGCAGCCTTGGCTTTTTCTCAAACGTACAAATAGCCCCCATCCGGTATTTAACCGTATGGGGGTCGTTTGAGCAGCCTTGGCTCAAACTTTGTTTCAAATAGCCCCCATCCGGCATTTAACCGTATGGGGGTCGTTTGAGCTGCCTTGGCTCAAACTTTGTTTCAAATTGCCCCCATCCGGCATTTAACCGTATGGGGGTCGTTTGAGCAGCCTTGGCTTTTTCTCAAACGTACAAATAGCCCCCATCCGGTATTTAACCGTATGGGGGTCGTTTGAGCAGCCTTGGCTCAAACTTTGTTTCAAATTGCCCCCATCCGGCATTTAACCGTATGGGGGTCGTTTGAGCAGCCTTGGCTTTTTCTCAAACGTACACATAGCCCCCATCCGGCATTTAACCGTATGGGGGTCGTTTGAGCTGCCTTGGCTCAAACTTTGTTTCAAATTGCCCCCATCCGGCATTTAACCGTATGGGGGTCGCTTGAGCAATTTCCAATCCATCACTGCTAACCCTCATCCGGGAATCCACCGCATGAGGAGCTTTTGAATGAGCTTCTATCAAATACGTCTGATCTATGTATATTTCAGCTTTAAACACATTCGGAGACTTCCGCCTGTGAAGGTTTCAAGCAATCAACTCAGCAAATTTCAACCTCCAAAGGTACCGTCTGCACCCTGTTTCAATTCTTTTTGTTAATTTTCCGGTTGCATAGATAGGATATGGACCCTTCAATTATACACTCGGCACAGCCTATTACTGCTATCAGGCGGTCACCAGGCACGGCTGAGTCTAGGACTGGGACTGCCGTCTGGGGGTATTTGGGCGAACCTTCACCTACCTCGAATCCGACCGTCTCTGTTCATGTGCAGGACAGAATGGCTCGGATAAGATGGACGGCAGTTGACCCGGATTACAAGTTCGACGACGCAGCCGAAGATACGGCTGATCCCAGAAACGAGGACCAGACGGCAGGACCGTCTGGTGAAATTCCTTTGGAAGAAACCCTATGGACTCGTCAAGATTCCCCGAGCGGTCCGAGCACACCGGGTGACAGCATATTGGAAGACTCTGATTCTAATGCCGAAGGATCCGGCGATGAATCTGCTGGAGAAGGGTCTGGGTCCGAATCTGAAGCCCCTGCACAGGAGGCTGAGCCTATTGTTGAGGAGGCCTACAAATGGCCGGCTAAGGGGGATCCGACTGACATGACCATGTCTGCGAGAGACGTGGTCACCCTTACTGCAACCCTTCCTGCCTTTCTTTTTAAAAGGAAACCAGTTGGGAAGGACTGGGAAATAAGAGTCCCGCCTGTTAATGCAGCCGTCGTATGGACGGACGACTTGGACCATGCCGATGATTTTTTCGGCTGTTATGAGGCGGCATTTAAAGCAGGCCTCCGGTTCCCCCTTCACCCCTGCATCAAGGACATATTGCTGGGGTATGACTTGGGCGTATGGCAATTGACTCCTAACTCTTGGGTCAATATTTTGGGGTACATTGCCGCATGTGAGCTGCAGGAGGCGAACCCCAGTTGGGAGGCTTTTGCACACATGCATTACCTCAGCCGGGCTCCGGGTGGGTGGAATGCCTGGTACACCCTTACCACCAACCAAGAATACATGATGACTTTGGAGAAGCCATCAAAGTGGACCAACTGGAAGAGCAAATTTTATGTCGTCTCTTCCCCTTCCACTTCCCTTAATCACCGGCTGCGGCGGTATAATAAGCACCCGGCATTGCTGGGCAAAAAATGCGCGCTCCCGAAAGTGTCGTCTGAGGCCTGGGACCAAATAATGGAGACGGGTCTCTTCCTCAAAACGACCCATCTGATGGAGGACGGTAGTGAAATCATCGTCCCAAAGTTCTGGGTACCCCTCCCGGAATGGTTCAGGGACGAGGCCTTTTTGTCCCTTTGCAATCTAAGTTCAATGTTTAAAAAGAGTAGGTTCATTAACCCATCCGGTATTCTGACGCCTGCCTATGCGTACACGTTCTAACTCGAATTTCCCTTTTTGCAGGTAAAGCTAAAAGAATGGTGCCTCCTGAAAAGACACCTGCCTTCTCAGCCATTGAGCTGAGAAAGAAGCAAATCGAAGAGAAGAAGGCGGCACTGGCCGCCAAGAATGCTGGGGTAAAACCTCTTCCATTTCTTACCGGATGACATATGATGAGCTGCCTTTGTTTCTAACCGATTGCTTTGTTTTGACTATTTTCAGGGTGGAACCCAAGGCATGCCAAAATCACTGGCAAGCATGCACAAAAGACCGGCTGGTGTGATACCCCAGCCGGCTTCAAAAGCTCCAAGGCTGCCGGGTCCACCTTTGGCAGCTAGTCCTGCAAAGAGGACGTCTGACCCTGCCAGGCCAACCACTGCAGGGAAGAGCCTGCAGCTAACGCCGAGTGCTTCGGCGGGCCAGACCCGGATGGGATCTGGCTCAGATGCGGCTGGGGGGGATGGCACCCCACAGCCTGAACAAGGTAACACCTCTGCCTTTGACCCCCCCTGGCCGCTTGGGTATATGAGAGTCAAAACTCATGCAAGCCAGTCTGGGAGCTCCTCTGGCAGCCGCATGAATATAGGCGGCGCATATGCCCAGTATCTGACAAGTAAACCTTCCTTTGCAGATGAGTCTATTAGCCGGCCCGACTACAACCAATATGCCAAGAGAATGGTCAAGACTCTGACCCGTTCTGAGAAGGAGGCAGTGCCGGCTGTACACCAGGTTAACCTGGATCGCATCAACTCTCTTCTTGCTGAGGTAAATAACCCGGCAGCCCTATGCTTGTCTCAAACTCTGCTTTTGCCGGATGAGTAGTAATTATCATCATTAGTTCTAACTCCTTTTCCGGTTGGTACCATAGGTGATGCTGAGAGTGGACGGGCTCCGAGTCCCCTTGCGTAAAAAGCAAGAGGAGGTAAGAGACGCTCAGAAGCGTGCCCTTGACCTAATTGACGTTAGTCAATTTCACACTATTAAATATGATTTAGCAACTAAAGAGAGAGAGTTGCAACAGGAGGAATTACTGAAAGAGGCTGTGCTGGCTGGGGATGAGGCCAAGAAGAAAGTTGATGAACTTGAGCTTAAGGTCAAGGACCTCCAGGCTGATCTTAGAGCTCTGGAAGGAGCTGACAAGGAAAATGCCGACCTCCGCCAGAAAAACAGCGAGCTGACTGTCCAACTGGCTAATATTCAGGCGGCCCACAAAAAGGAGCTGAACGAGGAACTCAGCCGCCTGATTACAGAGAATGAAGCCGACTGCGAGGAGCGCATGAAGCTGGCTTGGGGCCTCATCCATCCGGACTCTGACTTCGACTATTTCCACGTCCGTTACTTGTATGCTTCTGAAGTTTATGAAGCTCGAGTACTCGGCACTCCTGCCCCTCCTCCTTTCGACGAGTGGGCTGAGAAGGGGTTAGGGTCAGAGCCGGATGGGGTGCCAATGGGAGACCAGCCGGAACAGCTGCAGGAGCAGACGGCTGAGACTCAGGTAGCTCAAGGGTTGGAGCAGCCTCAGCAACAAGAGCAGCAGCGAGATCAGCAACCATAAACTCTCTCTTTTTTTTTTACCGGCCTGCGTGCCGTGTATTTTCAATGTATCTTTCCCGGACGGGGGTCCGGCTAACATTTCTGTTATTAATATTAATCTATTTAACCGACACAGTCGGTTTTGCTATCTATTATTAGCAATTTTTTTATATATGCATTTTTACAAGTATTTCAGCCGTTCTATATATGCCGGATGAAGTAGTGATACCACAATATGCCCCTGAAATGGCTACCTGTTTACCCCAACAGTAGACTGGCAGCCGTTTCATGGTAGCCGGATGGGGGGTCAGTGACTGGCCTAACCTTGCCCCGTCTGGTACAATAAAAAGCCGGATGGGGGGTGAGTGACTGGCCTAACCTTGCCCCGTCTGGTACAATTACATATAGGATGGGATGTAAAACCGTTTAGGTGGTTACGGTGGCCCATTAGGAATTTCATTTTTCCGGATGGACCTCTTTTGGGTCCTTGCCGGATGAATGCTAGATGCAAAGGATCACCTCTAACGGCTGCAAAATTGTTTTAGACAAATGCCGTTTGAGTTATTGGATCGCTAGAACAATGTTCCACCCAGAAGGGAGCTGTTCTCTTCAGTGATTCACCCGGATGGGTGTCACCGGATGACTGCTCTTTTTGGAGCAGTGGTTTTTACAAGTGTTCTTCCGTCTGTGTTCTTGCACTAGACAGGTGCAAATACAATTGTATGAATGGAAATTATATGCTTTCACATTTCAATACAAAATTACCAAATCCTTAGAAGTAGTACTTTTTCAAGTTATCTACATTCCAGGTACGAGGCAGCCGCATTCCGTCTGGGGTTTCCAGGCGGTATGTGCCGTTTCTAACTTCTTCAAAAATCCGGTAGGGTCCCTCCCATTTTGGGGTCAGTTTCCCTTGTTCGTTTGCCCTACCGGTTGCTTCAAGCTTCCGTAATACAAAATCTCCAACTTTGAGGGGGCGTTTACGCACCCTTTTGTTGTAGGCCCTCGTCATTCGAAGGCGGTAGATTTCATGACGCAAGGCGGCGTTGCCCCTTCTTTCTGGAAGAGTATCCAGAGACAGGCGCATGGCTTCCCAATTTGCCTCTTCATCATACAACATGATTCGAAGTGTTGGCTCATATAATTCAATGGGAAGCACCGCTTCTGTGCCATATGCCATAAGGAATGGAGTTTCACCGGTTGACCCCTTCTCAGTAGTTCTGATGGACCAAAGAACGTGAGTCAACTCTTCCGCCCAAAGCCCGCCTGCCTTCTCGATCTTTTTCTTTATGCCGCCTGAGATGAGCTTGTTAAAAGCTTCAACCTGACCGTTTGCTTGCGGACGGCCAACGGATGCAAAGTAGTGGGAAATCCCTTGATCTTGCAACCAAGTCTTCAGGACAGGCGTTTCGAACTGGGGGCCATTGTCAAAGACCATTGACATTGGTACACCGAACCGGGTGATGACATTTCTCCAGATGAAGGAGATGACATCCTTAGTTTTGATGCCCTTAACCGCCTCGGCCTCGACCCACTTGGTGAAGTAATCAACAGCCACCAAGATGTATCTTCTGCCGCCTGGGGCAGGAGTGTATGGCCCCAAAATATCCATGCCCCATTTTGCAAAGGGAATTGGACTGTGAATAGCTGTTAAATCAGTTGCCGGCTGCCTTATCAGCCGGCCGAACCTCTGGCACTTGTCACATCGTTTCACCAGATCTAATGCATCCGCCTCAAGGGTAGGCCAAAAGTATCCTTGCCGCCGGGTTCTTTTGGCGAGGGTCCTCCCGCCAATGTGAGATCCACAGAAGCCGGCGTGCAGATCTTCCAGTATTTCCTTACCCCGTTCCGGGGTAACACACTTGAATAGCGGCTGCAAGTAACCCTTCCGGAACAGTTCACCTTTGTGCATTGCGAAGCTTAATGCTCGTCTTTTAAGAGCAGCTGCTTCGGATGAGGTTTCCGGTAGAGTGCCGTCTACCAAATAATTCCGGATGGGGTCCATCCAAGTGGAGCTTCGATCTAGAACTCCAATGGGGTCATGTTCAATGCTCTTCTTTTCCATGACTTCCCAGAAGACTAATCTAGGCGTATCGCATGTGGCGGATGATGCGAGCTTTGATAATGCATCCGCCTGATTATTCTCGGATCTGGGTACTTGACTTAGGTTGAATTCATCAAATGCCCCAGCCTCCTCTTTGACCGCCTGAAGATACTTAATCATCACCGGATGGGTGGCCTCGTAGTCACCGTTGTACTGGCTAACGATGAGTTGGGAATCTGAGCAGGCGTCAACTTTCCTTGCCCCGACTGCCTTACACATGCGGATACCGGCTAGCAGGGCCTCGTATTCAGCTTCATTATTCGAAGCTTGAAACTTGAATCGTAGAGCATACTCGTATTTGTCCCCCTCCGGAGAGTGAATAATTACACCCGCTCCGCAACCATTCAGCGTAGAGCTCCCGTCTACATAAACCCTCCAAACTTCATCAGTTTTATCCGGCTGTATTGGCCTTGTCATTTCAACGATGAAGTCGGCAAACGCCTGACCCTTCACTGCTCGCCTGGGTTCGAAAGTGATTTCTAAGCTTTGGATTTCCACAGCCCATTTAATCATTCTTCCGGATGACTCTAAAGTGGTCATTGGCCTTTTGAGCGGCTGATCAGTGTAAACGGTCACCGGATGTGCTAAAAAATACGGTTTCAGCCGCTTGACTGCTTTGAACAAAGCCAGACCGAACTTTTCGATCATGGGATAACGAAGTTCAGCATTCCGGAGGACATGGCTTATAAAGTATACCGGGAGCTGATTACCGTCTCTCTCAGCAAGGAGGACGGCGCTCAAGGAGTGATCCGAGACAGCCAAATACATGTAGAGAGCCTCCTGGGGTAGGGGACTCACTAATCTTGGCAATGAATGCAGGTGTTGCTTCAGCCGTTGAAATGCCGCCTCAGCCTCTTCACCCCATTCAAACCTTGACCTCTTTTTGATTGCTTGAAAGAAATACAGGCACTTGTCACCTGACCGGCTGAGGAATCTCCCCAGTGCCGCCAGGCAACCGGTAAGCTTTTGTGCCTCCCTGACGGTACGTGGCGACTGCATGTCAATCACCGCCTGTACTTTGTCCGGATTGGCCTCTATGCCCCTCTGATCAATCAAAAATCCAAGAAACTTCCCGGACTCAACTCCAAAGACGCATTTTTTTGGATTTAACATGATTTTATGCCGTCTGAGGGTGGTGAGAGTTTCTCGGAGGTCGGCTAGATGATCCGCCTGCAGCTTTGACTTGACAATCATATCATCAATGTACGCCTCCACGTTCCTTCCAATCTGATCATAAAAGACCGAGTTCATCATTCGCTGGAAGGTAGCAGGCGCATTCTTCAACCCAAACGGCATCACCGTGTAGCAATATAGCCCTTGATCTGTGACGAAAGCCGTCTTCTTTGGGGGTGGTCCTCTTGCTTGTTTAGGAGTATCCCTTGACTTGGAAAGATAAGATTTGAGAGCCCCCTCATCAGCGAGCCGGTCGAAGAGCCGCCTGAGGCTAAAGCAACCCTCAGTGTCGTGGCCAATTTCCTCGTGAAACAGACAATATTTGCTCTTATCCCGGGCGCTTAGAGGACTCTTCATAGGAGACGGTTTTTCAAGATTCAACCGGTCCTTTACTTCGTTGAGAATGGAGGCACAGTCCTTGTTGAACTCGTACTTTGGCACATACGGATCCGACCTCTTCCTTTTCTGGAAAGGTTGTCCGGGTGAGTCTGCCGCCCATACCCCCTTTCTCTTGTCTTCCTTTTTGGCCGACTGGGTAGGCCGACTCTCTTTTTTATCGGATCTTTTGTAATCCGTTGGAAGTTTAACAGCACACAATTCCACTGCCTGAATGTAGGCCTCCGCCTTCATGAGCGCCTCGTGAAGAGTGGAGACCCTCTTCCTAACCAAGTCAAACTTAAAAGTTGATCCATCTTTTAAGCCTTTGAAGAAATCAGTATAGGCAACGTCATCAGACAATCCATGGATTTGGATCCTCATCAGGTTAAACCGCCTGACATATGACCGGAGCCCCTCTTTGTCTCCCTGTTGTATTGCCCCTAGATCAAGGCTTGTTTTCTTGGCAGGGATGTTCATAGAAAAGTTGGACGTAAACCAGTAGGCCAAGGTCCTGAAATTATTGATGCATCCGGCTGGGAGGTTACCAAACCAACGTTGAGCAATCCCTTTCAACGTAGCCGGGAAGCACCGGCACCATGAGGCGTCATCCAAACCCTGCAAATACATCAGGTTGGTGTATGCCATGAGGTGATCTTCCGGGTTGGTGGTACCGTCGTAGGCGCCTACCAACACGTTTTTGATTTTAGACGGCTGGGTCATCTCGGTGATTTCTCTGGAGAACGCCGTTGGCTGTTCCCCAAGGTTGAGCAGCCGGAGCTGCCAGTCCATAGGCTGGACGGGCGGCTGATGCTGCCCCCCGAAAATACCTGCCTGTGCATAGGGGGATCCAAAGGGCGTATACGGTGTTCCATGCACCGCCGGTTGGATCATATGAGGGCCGGATCGAGCGGAAACCTCGCTCGTCCGGTTGTCATTGTTTGTTCTCGAGTGCCTTCCTGAGGTAGCATTGAAGCTGTCTCGAAAGGTCGATGTTGATGCCGACTCGGATCGCTGAGTCTTTTTATCTTGGATGAGCGTCCGGGCGTCAGAATAGGCTTTCTTTGTTCCATCCGGCTGAATGTGCCGGACGGGCTTTCTTACTCCATCTACAGGAGTGTGCATCTTTGAGAAATCAAAGAGCCTAGCCGGCATATTTGACTTCGGATGCGGGGTAGATGCTCTACCCTTTACTGTTTTGGCTGTCTTTTTACCGTGACGCCTTTCTTCCGCCTGACCCTTACGGGGGCCGGCTGTATTGTCCAGAAGGCCTTTGATCTCTCCTTTGAAGCTCATCATCATATTCATGAGCTCATCTCTGGAGACTGGGGAGTCTCCAGCGGTAGAGGTTAACCCAAGCGGCCCCCTAGTTGGCTTGCTAGGAGCCGCCTGGTTCCCTTCCCGTTCTCTCTTATCTTTGGAACGGGTGTTCTTGGTCCTCAAAGAGCCATCCGCAGCAGTGTAGGCTTCCAAGTCATAGTTATCGGCTGTATCTTGGTCCGAATGGACCTCAACCTCCCCAGTAGGCAGATTGCCTTTTCCAGGTAGTATAGGCTCAGATGTCATCTGGAAAGTACTCTCCCCACAGACGGCGCCAGATGTTTGGGGGTTTTCTATGTGTCCTTCGGGAGAGTTACAATTTCCTAGCAGACTTCCTTCTTACGCCTGTACCTGCTCCTAGCAGACTTCCTTCTTACGCCTGTACCTGCACAAGTAACGGAGACTCCGGATGGGGGTGGGAGTTCCGCCTCCGAAGATTTAGTTAGTATCTTTTCGAAGTGGAATAAGAGCAATAAAAGCTTCTCGGTTTGAGAGCGTTTCAGTAGGTTTGGGCTTTGTTTGGTTTTTTGTGTGGTTGCAATTAATGTGTGATCCCCATAAATGAGGTCTACCCTTACTATTTATAGTAAGGGAGAACTATACCTCAACTAGGGTACATGGGACACGTGTCGCAAAGGGATTGGGCCTTTGCAGACCGTTGAAAGCTTGACACGTGTCAAGCCGTTATTGGGCCACGTGTCTTAGGATATTTTCACCCTAAACAAAACCCATATTTAATTCTAATCTCTATTACTACCTTTGTTTTCAAAAGAAGGTCAAGTTTGGTGGTTTTATATAGTTAATAAAAATAAAATAAAAGTAGAAGCATTGAATAGATGCTATGTCTATCAAGTAAACATTAAATTAATTTTGAAAAAAGAATATTTGTATTTGTGTTAAAAGTAGGTAAATATTTTAGAAATAGGAATAATTGTATTGAGTGTATAGGTATGTAAAAGAAATGTAATTATTTTTATTTAGATTTAATTAAAATGTAATCATTAAAAGAGATTAGAGGCTTGGCAAAAAAAAAAAAGTAAGAATACAATTAAAATGATGAACGTGTGATGGAAACCTAAGAAGTGGGTAGCCCCGCCGAGTGATGTGGTAAAAGTCATTTGTAATGCTTTGATTAATGAATCTGGTTGGGTGGGTCAAGGGGTAATAGCAAGAGATGCTTCAAGGTTCGTCCTGTTTGCAGCCACGAGAAAGATCATAACTTATTGGGACCCTATTGTTGCTGAAGGGAATTGAAGACAATAACTATGGTAGTGAGGCCAGCTTGCAGGTTTGAGCATAAGAAAGTTATTATTGAATCAGACAATGCTTCGCTCATCTCACGACTCAAAGGCGATTTATTTATCAGAACTTGATGGCATCCTCAAACATATTTTTTTTTCGCTTTCTTGTTATTTTGAGTTAGTGCATTGGTCTCATGTTAAAAGGGATGAAAACTTTGTACCTCATCACTTTACAAGATTAATTCATTTCAATGTCAAACAAGTTTGGGTGAATCATGGTCCTTGTGAGATTTCACCCTATGTTTTCCACGGACTCCATGTTCTTGAGTTAATTGATTAATTTAAATTAAATGTTTTAAGCTTCTTCAATTTTTTTTTATAAGGAACGAACTAGTTAGTGACCCGGGCGATGCCCCGGATTATATTTTTTAGATGATTGTGGATATAGATGATTGAAACTTGTAGCTTATAATATTATTACTCCGTATTACACAAATTAAAAGAATCAATAAATTGAATTGACCACTGTTGGACTTAATGATTTTGATGATGACACAACCTCACTTACTTACAAACTAATAAGTGTTTGATTGTTTAAGTGTGTACTCAGTTGCAAAGACCAGGAGAATTAAGTGTCATGCAAAAATACCATGAGGAACAAGAAGACCAGAAGCAGAGCTATCCATAAAGAAGAGTTCCTTTACAGGAACTGGTGCTTCAGAAAAGAAGACTGGAGAAGAGAAGGTTCCCCTCAGGGAACAAAAGCTTCAGAGAAGAAGCCTCATCAGAGAAGAGAAGTTCCTTTCAAGGAACAAGAAGCCTCGGAGTAGAAGCTTCATCAGAGAACATGAAGACTAAAATATATTTTATATTCTAGGATTTATGTAAGTATAAGAAGTTAGAAACACTCGAAAATTATGTGTGGAATTGGTCCAAAAGATAAAATTTGTGCATGCTAGTTTTTAGGAAAACTGTTACTTTCTAAAAACGTTTATCTTTTTAAGGGATTTTATTATATTCTGATTTTCGAAAATATCTTAAGGAAAAGGATTTTATTTATTTCTCTTATTTTCGAAAATATCTTCTGAAAATAAAATCTCCCACGTTTTCTAAAAGCTTGCGGCCTACTCCTCCATGATCTTCTTCAAGTCATGGTCTTGCACATTGAGGAGTTCATGTTTCCTTAATTTTAGGAACATGATCATCTTAGTGGGTTGGAGTAGTGGCGTAATGGATTTGCTGCACAAAGACGTTTTTCCAATATGTTTATTGCTCTATAATTAGTCTTTGAAATCTGTTGGAAAAATTCACCCTTGCTCACATAAGTTTTCAAGCTTTAAATCGAGTTAAGAGTCCAATTCCACACAAGTTTATGAGAGTGTTCTAAATGTTCTTATACTAGAGTTTGTTTATCTTTCGAGTTGTAATTTGGGGAATGGCACTACTACATTTTTTATCTAATGCAACCCCTGAATCCGTTGTGTTAGAGATCAAAAACTGTGGTATCAGGCCTAATGCAACGCCCCTGTACCGTGGCTTCTGCTGGCGTGGCGTTAGGCCTAATGCAACGGCATTTGGTATCTAATGCGACGACAGCTCTAATCCGTTGTATTAGATTGTACCTAATGCAACGACCTCCTTTATCCGTTGCATTAGAGTATTTTATAAAAAACGTCATGAAAGTGAGACCTGATACAATGGAAAGGCTAACACAACGGTATATATTGCATTTAAATTAGCATCTAATACAACGACTATATATATAATAATATAATAATAATAATAATAATAATAATAATTAGCTATTTATTATTAATTAACACCTAATCATTAGTAGTTCAATAATATTAATTAGATGTTTAGTTAGTTAAATCTTAAAAGTAATACTAAATATAAAATTTCATTAAATTTATAACAATCTCCTAAGTACGTATGTTAAATACATTACAAAATATTGTTTTCATATGACACTACAGCGCGATATTGATATATAAATGTTTACTAATTAATTTAACAATTGTGCAAAATACAATAGATCTATATATAGGCAAACAGTTCCAAATCTTCAGAAGCTCATCGGACTAAATCAACAATTGTCGCCAACAACATTTACGCACTATTTGTTGGATGCCTAGTCAATGTACTTCATCTCCATCTAGCTCGTCATGCACCTACACGTTAAAAGAAATAAAATTAAAAAAAAATAGAAATTTTGATTAGTATAGGTTATAACCACCTCCTCGCACTTAATATATGGTTATATTATAATTACACTAAGAATTTAGTAATCATTAAATCAAAAAAAAAAAATAACACATGTAAATTTTTTGACATGTACATGGCCATCATTCAAGTTTGGCTAATTCTTTAAGGTAGGCAGTGAAGGTGACATGGCCAAAATTCCTTTAGAGTTCGTGGCCAAAATTCTATCAAATTTCATATTTTTGATCCATAATAATGCCATATACTCAGCCATGGTCAGTGGGCAAAACTTGCTTTAGATACTCTCCCTAGAGAAAAAACTGACCAGATTTGTGTTCACTAATCAGTTATGCTCACTACCACAAGTGTCTTAAATCAACAACACAAGGAACATAAGCAGCATACACAAGCATGAGAAAGTAAAAGTTGTTACCTGATTAACTGTTGCACCAGATTTGGATTGTCCATTCTGGTTAGTCTGGTTAGTGAGCTGATGTGGTGCACCAGATGCATCATTTCGAACTAATGGCATCACAAAATCAGGAACTACAAGATTTTAATCTCCGGGTTAGCTTCCTAAAGTTGAGTCAAAACTGCAACTGTAATGCTTGGTGCAAGTTGTTGTACTAATTGTGCTTGCATACTTGCTAAGAATTCCTCTGGGAATATAAAATCTGACTTTTTAGCTTTTTCCTTCAAATCTGCCTTTTTCACACCTTTTCCATGAAGGCGCACACGGCTTTTGCGCTTAGGATCTGGAATCACTTCGGAGTAAGGGTCCTTAGAGTTGTTACCATCTTCATGTTGGGAAGACTCTAAAGCTTCCATTTTGGCCTATATGGGAAAATAAAGTAATATGTACCATTTATGAAAAGTAAAGAAAATATAAATTATATCTAAGATGTTAACTCACGATATTCTCTTTTGCTTTTTCATAGTTGGTAAGGTATGTCCTTCCGGCAACTCTCTTTCTTGATTCCTTATAAACCTTTGCTTGGGAAGGTTCTTGCTTATCCGGATCTTGTTGTTGCTATAAAACATGATATATTGAAATGATTATATATTATTAAAATAAAGAAAAGGGTAAAAGCCTCATGTACAACAAGTAATGATTATAAAATTGATCATGGAATAGCTTAAAATTAGATAAAGTATTTACCAACTCATGGCGTAAAATGACAAATGACTTACGACCCAAATTGTGCATATCATCTAACATTAGACGATTGTCTTTGTTGGTTTTACTAATTTCCTATGGAATAAAACAATCCAATAAGAATTCAGAATTTAAGGGCATATTTGATAAAATAAACAAGAATAATAAACTCGAATCATGTGTGTTATTGTTAAAACAGTTAGCGAAAGAAATTCTGAATTAAGGTTTTGAAATTTTTTCACAAGTAAGACGATCAAATTCGTATGTATAATACCTCAGCCTCTTTGGTATGCCAATATTGCAAAAGATCTCTAAATTGAGGTTCTGAAATTGTGTCTGGTTTATGTTCCCATCTTAAATCATCAGTTGGATATGCATAGAAGTACAACTTCTTAGTTTTGCATTTATGAGCTTTCCAACATGCATTGATAGCACCCATCACCCAATTAAATCCATCTTGAGGAACCATATACTTGTCCTGCACAATTATGAAAATAATACAACAGTAACATATGTAGGTTTAAGTATGAGTAAAATTGAATAGATTAATGCAAAAGAGTAATATCACTACATACTAGGACATATTCCCATATCTTATCAAGTGTGGGTAGACTTGGAAATTTGATATAATTAAGAGGTGCAAGTTGCCACAGTTCCCAAAAAAAACTTAAACTCCGTGACGATCTCCTTTGTAGGTCCAACTGGCTGACCAAATTTGTTTAAAACAATGGCTGGACGCTCCTCTCTTGTACGTGCATGAACCTTTGGTAGCATTGTCGGACCTCGAAGCTTTTTCGTTTTTGAAGCTAATTCAGTTTCTGTTTTCAATAATAAAATCAGTTTTATGACAAACCAGATTAGTATGTATCAGAAACAATGCCCACATATTACAATTATATTTTTCATGTTCAAATTAATACCATACCTTCCCAGGCAAATTGTGCTATAACCTCGTCTTCCAATTCTTGATCGCTCTCAAAATCAGTCCCAACAGCATTAGCATTCTCATTTAGTCCATTATCATCATCACTCGCATTTAGTACATCATTACTGTTATTCTCATTCAATGCATCATCGTCATTTTGTATTAGTGCTGTAGTAGAATTGTACAAAGAGTGATTACTTTCTACAAGCACTTCATTGTTTTCTTTTTGCCTTTTTCGAAACTCGAGGAATGCTGACATGGAACCAGGAGTACAGAATGATCTTTTTTTCCCCTTCTTTTGTACCATAACTTGCTGGTCTTGTTGCTTCCCTTGGATGCACGAATGCTTTTTCTGGTTATTCATCTCCACAACACCCATATTTTGTGGGCAAACTGATGAATAATATAGTTTCTTTGAGACCTATAAACATAAGGCTTTTGCTAATTAATTACAAGCCAAAAACACCGTGTTCAGCCAGTCTCTAGTATAGCTACTTTTGATGTTCAATCAGTCTCCAAATATAAGCTACTATTGTTCTAGTAGTACAACTCAATGAAAATCACAAATTTATGCCATCATTGGTGATAATAACATGAATGATAAATTAAAGAAATAAAGGGTAAAAGATACTAGCCTAACAATTATAGAGAGTGAAACAGCAACATAATTACAGTAGATATGTTTCGGTTGAAAACAATGGGACCTTGCCGAAGGTCCACTAAAATGGAGAAGACTGGATTCGATCCAAGCTGTGTTGGGCCGAAGGTTTCCTGCACAGTTAACACACGTAAACTAGCCTCGGGGGTGTTTCCGAGGAAGGCCCCTCCGATGCTAAAGTCAGTACAATGTGTAAAAAGGAAGACACTATGCAAGAGAGTTTGTAGCTTGAGGCTTTTGTGGAGTATTTCTCAATGCAAGAATGAGCATATGAATTGCAATAATCGGTGTATGAGATAATGCAAGTGACAATGTGTCTGATCTCGTATGCGATGTTATGAGATGTCTTATGTAAGAATATGACTCTCTCCTTGAATGTGTTAATATGAGGGCTTTTATACCTCATCATATTTGGAGAGGTTGGGCTTTAGCCCAATTGGCTTACTTTGTGGGCTGACTTTTGACTTTTGAGCAATTGGAGAGTTGAACCTTGACCTTGGGCTTTTAATTGGATCATTTAGTGCTCAGGCCCAATTTTGACTAAATTGGACCCAAACAACTTGCCCCCCAGACCCGATTCGGAAGAATGACGGGTCGGGTTTGATTTAACTCAGAAAAGGAGGGAAGTAAATGATTTAATTGATCCAAAAATTTGAATTTAAACCGTAATTAATGAGATAACAACGGTTAATGATTTGCGGAAGTTGGACGGATAATGGGCGGTTTAATCACAAGACATGTGTTTAATGGTTACTTAGTGGGTACTTAAGAGAAATTAAAGCACAGACTCTTCGTATCCCGTACCTGGAGATATAAACAGAGGCGCGTCATTCTCCTCACTGATTCACCAACACAAACCCAGAATTCTTCGAGAGAGAATCCAAGAATCCGTATCAAAACTTCGCAAATTCCCCCGAGCATTGAGCTTAGAAGCTGAGACTTGCCACTACGAACTCGTAAATCGGCAACTTTCGCTTCAGATTAGGTAAATTCCTTTGATTTCAGTTTATTTTTCTTCGAATTCGAACTCCTTCCCCTCTTCTTTCGACTTTTCTCTTCGAAATAGTCCATGGCAAGAGGAGTTAGAGGTAGAGCCCGTGCTCCAAGAAGAGCAAGGCCGATTCCCGATCCTAGGAATAGGATTGGGACCTGGAATGGTCGAAGGCCGGAGTCTGACCCTGCTGATGGGATTAGGGCGACTCCCCTTTCCTCGGCTCCTCCTCAAAGAACGGATGAGCCGAGTGCTTCTGGACGGGACGATGAAATTCCCGCTGTCCTTTGGGATATCCTCCCTGGGTTTTCAGAGTGGGAGAATGCCGAAGTCGCTTCGGCCATGATAAAGAACCGCCCCTACTCATGGTGGGTAGAGAACGCCGATCAATATCGATTTGCCGAGCAAATTGAGTTGCACTACGGCATTTTTGAAGCTGATGGATATTGGTGCCGAATGCCCTCAGCATCCGATAGAATCCATCGTCCACCCCCGGGGTATGTGGGGGTGTACACGAGACAGCTTCAGTATGGGCTGAGGTTCCCTTTGGACGTTTTCGTCCGAGACTTGCTGATCCATTACAACATTTCCCTATGTCAGCTAACCCCCACCAGCATCCGAAGGGTGATGACATACTTATGGGTCTGCAAGTTCTTCAGATACGTGCCGAACCTGCACTGCTTCAGAAAGCTCCATCGGCTAGTGCCAAATATTCAGAGTGGGCACGGAAGCCATGGTTCTGGGTGGTATCGGATTGAGTCCCGGCCCCAATACTTGACCATGTGGCCAAATGACTCTTCAGACAAGGACTGGAGAGGTCAATGGATTTGGGTTAGGGCACCCATAGATCCGGGCCACCCTTGCGTCTTCAGCGCTCCCCGGTACTTAGCTGAGCCTGATCCCGAAATGGGAAGTTTAGGTCCCCCCGCAGATAACGGGGCGGATCCGAACCTGGATCAGCAACATATCTTCGGCAAGCTGCCGAACCCGGGGGGGAGTGGTCGAATGCAGCATATCCCGGAGACTTGGCTCCCCGATACGCATTACGTTTTCCAAGAGAATATGCTAGCAGCTGTTGGCCTCAGCCGAAAGTTTAAGGATGGTAAGCTTCTTCGGCTGGGGCCGAGGCTTTTTAACTACCTCTTTTTCTTCTCTCGCTTTGCTTTTTTATGCTGTGCCAACATATCTGAGCTAAACTTTTTCCCTTTCCTTTTTTCAGAGCGAGACGAGACCAACGTTGGTATTAACTACGCTCGTCTTGGTGTTAACCGAGAGCGAGTTGTAACTGAACGGGCCCCGTCTATCACTGAGCCGAGGCATAGGGAAGTTCATCTGGACTCTTCCCACTTCCAAATTGAGGCTGTCGCTCTGTATCAGAGGCAGAAGCCTTGGTGGAAGAAGAGAGACCCTTGGTTTCAGCTGCTGAACGAAGAAGCTGAAGCTGCCCGCACAGCCGAAGAGGTTGCACGGGTACTTGAGGCTTGTGAAGGAGGAGAAGGGTCCTCCAGAGCTGCTGAAGCCGAAGCTGCAGCTAGAGCAGCTGAAGAAGACGAGGCTTTGCTGAAGACCTCGGTGAGCTTTCAGACAACTTTTTTCTTTTCTTCTTCTTTTTTTTTTTTTTTTTTTACTCACACTCTTCTTCCCCCCTGTCTGTTACAGTCTGAAGAGAGTAACAGACACAGAGAAGGCAAAGCTCCTGTTCGTCCCGAAGATCAAATACAAGAGTCTTCAGACTCAGATATGGACGAGCAGCCCCTTCTGAAAAGGCGCCGAAGGATGGCCATCATCGGCCCTCATGACTTTCAGCAGAGGCCGATGACCATCGGCGTCGCAATAAGGGAACCTGAGGAAGGCAATGGATCGCCGAGGGTTCCCCAGCCAACACCCCAATCTCCTCAAAAGACCCCTCCGCCACCTCCTGAGATGGAGGTGGATCAGAGGACTCCCGAACCTAAGGGAGGGGTCCAAGAAGAAATCAAGGAGAGTGCTGCTGAGCACGGAAATAAAGATGCCGTGATGTCAAGTGCTGAAGGCTTCACGGCAGATATCGCAAGAGAGGTTGAGGCTTTCGTCCTCACCCCTGAAGAAGAGGAGGTCATAGTACTTGACTCCTCTGAGAAGGACGATGCTGAGACAACCAAAGCTAATCAAGCTCCATCGTCGTCCTTCCCTTCTTTCCAGACTCTGCATTCTGGAGAAATGGGTTTCTCGGCCCCCCGAATTCCAATCCCAGATCACATCTGGGACCTCATATGGGGTCAAAACCGAGAAGGAGCTGAAGCCTACTTCGGCAGTTTTGCTGGCATGTCCGAAGTAGACAGGGCAAGGATCTGGTCGCTGAAGGCCACTGCTGGGATGGGCGAATCCAGTAGATCAGTTCCTGACCCAGCCAGGTCTAACCAACTGCTGATGATGCAGGTAATTTTCCTTCATTCCCTCCGAAATTCAGCTCTATTTTTTTTTATTACTTATTTTTATATTTTTTTTTTTTTTTTTTTTTTTTGTCTTCCTGTTTTCAGTTCGTGCACAATCAGACTCTCACTGTAGAGCTGATTGATACCCTACAAGATAGGGTAGACGCTGCTGTGCACGAAAGGAAGGTGGCTGAAGAGGAAGTTAAGCTTGCTAAGCTGAAGCAAGCAGCAGCTGAAGAGAAGCAGCAGGAGGTTGAGGAGTACGGTAAAAAAGCTGCCGAAGCTCTGAAAACCTTCTGCGATGCTATGGAGATGGAGGTTTTTCCCCCACTGATGGAAGGGGAAAAATTCCTCCAGGAGCATATGGGAGTGGACGTCTCCAAATTCAAGGCTGCTATTGAGAGCCGAATTCAAGAAGGAACTGCTGCACAAGCTGAAGTGCAGCAGCGTCTAGAGGCTCTTGAAGCCAGCCGAATGGCTGCTGAAGAGTTGCTCTTGGCCAAAGACGTCCAACTCTCAGAGGCTGCTGCTGCTGCTGAAGCTCAAAGAGCTAAATTCCAAGAGGCTGAGGATCAACTGCTGATCCAGAAAGTTGAAGTGGCCCAAGCTCAGACAAAGGCTTTCCAAATTCAGCAAGAGCTGAATGAGCTGAAGGGTTCCTCCTCCAAAGTCGCTGAACAGCTGAAGAAATCCAAGGAAGACTTGGAGGAGACCCAGAAGAAGCTGGCTGATGCTGAGGCTTCACTCAAGGTCCGTGTTTATACCCAAGAGGAATATGAGATGGGTTTCAGAAACGGATTCCGAGTATGCCGAAGACTCTGCCTTCATGCTGAGCCGAAGCTGGACTGGTCTAAATGTGCTGAGTGGGTCCAGAATCCCGAAGACCCTCACATGAAGTATGCAACTCCAGCTGAAGCTGAAATTCTTAAGGCTGAGGAAGCCGAAGAGGAAGCTGAAAGACTGGAGTTGGAAGCTGAGCAGAGGGAAAGGGAGGCTCGGCAAAATGCAAAGCCCGCCTCTTCGGCTGCTGGGGCTGAGGCCACCATGGGACTCAACGCTGATCAGTCTGATCCCCCGGCTGAAGCATAGGAACTCGGGCAGTCGTCTTCAGAATCTTGCGGTTCATCATGTGCTTAACTTTAGACTTGCCGCTTTCTGAGTTTTTTGCCTTGTTTTTTGCTTCAGCTTGCCTTGTCGTACAGCAGTTTTATTTTTTTGCTTATGTACGTATTTCGGCAGCTGTTATTTTCCGCTTGTGGGCGGCTGCCGATACTGAATTATTGAACTTGTAGCTCAAAAATTTTTTTTTTCTTCAGCTGCTTTATTTTTGAATGCTTTACTGTTTCTTTTCTTCAACTCTGCCGAACATAGCTGCACTGCGTGCTTCTTGCCCCCACAGAAATTGAAGTATGACTTTAGTTGAATAAGCAATTTCTGAACTTCTTCAAAATAGATATCCGAAACACAGGGCCAACTTAAGGCAATGCTTCTGGGATACAAGTCTTACTGAAGATTGACTGTCTGAAAGTTGGATATCCGAAACACAGGGCCAACTGAAGGCAATGCTTCTGGGATACAAGTCTTACTGAAGATTGTCTGAAAGTTGGATATCCGAAACACAGGGCCAACTGAAGGCAATGCTTGGGATATTAGCTTTCTGGGACTAACCTCTTTAGAACAAGTCTTACTGAAATTTGACTTCAGCTGAAAGACCAGCGTTCTTAAAGAAGACGTATATCCGAAACACAGGGCCAACTTAAGGCAATGTTTCGGATAATGGCTCTCTGGGATACAAGGCTCAGTTAAGGCAATATCCCAGGATTGTCCATGGACTCATGTCTTTGGAGAACAGGTCTTACTGATGTTTGATTTCAGCTGAAAGACCAGTGTTCTTTAAAAAGACTGAGTTTTGTAAGCCATCTGAAACCCAGTTACCCGAAGGCGAAGGTTTCAGACGAGGCTGATTTAAAAAGGCTGTTATCCTTGATTTTCTGTCTATCTTTGAAAAATGGATACCCGAAACACAGGGCCAACTTAAGGCAATGTTTCGGATAATGGCTCTCTGGGATACAAGGCTCAGTTAAGGCAATATCCCAGAATTGTCCATGGACTCATGTCTTTGGAGAACAAGTCTTACTGAAGTTTGACTTCAGCTGAAAGACCAGTGTTCTTTAAAAAGACTGAGTTTTGTAAGCCATCTGAAACCCAGTTACCCGAAGGCGAAGGTTTCAGACGAGGCTGATTTAAAAATTTTCAACTGTTGCTGTTATCCTTGATTTTCTGGCTATCTTTGAAAAATGGATACCCGAAACACAGGGCCAACTTAAGGCAATGTTTCGGATAATGGCTCTCTGGGATACAAGGCTCAGTTAAGGCAATATCCCAGAATTGTCCATGGACTCATGTCTTTGGAGAACAAGTCTTACTGAAGTTTGACTTCAGCTGAAAGACCGGTGTTCTTTAAAAAGACAGGTTTTGTCAGCAATCTGAAACCCAGTTACCCGAAGGCGAAGGCTTCAGACGAGGCTGAATAAAAAACCCTCAAAGAGTAGATAGAACAAAGAAAATTTTGAAAGGATAAACAGTTGTAAATTTTATATAAATGGCGGCTCCAAGGCCTGTCATTAGTTCAAAATGTACTTACAAAGATTGTTCTGCCCCGAAGGGTTTACACATGGTATTTTTTCAGTACATCAGCATTCCAGTGATTCTTCAACTCAGTTCCATCCAACTGCCGAAGTCGGTATGTCCCTGGCTGAAGCTCATCATAAATTTCATAAGGTCCCTCCCATGTAGCTGAGAGCTTCCCATGGATTCGGCCTTTCTGAACTGCAGCAGCATTCCGAAGGACAAGATCCCCAATTTTGAGAGGCCTTGCATGGACCCTTCAGTTATGGGAGATGAGGTCTGAACTTATCCCGGGCATATCAGCTGCCGAGAAAGCAAACACATCTCTGTTATCCCGCAGGAGCTGAATAAGTTCACAACGGGTGTTAGGATCAAGGTCCATCCCGATTGTTACACATTTCTCAGCATCTCCTTCGGCCAACTCTGCTGTTTCAGTCTGTTGGTCCATGTCCATTGCTGATGGACTGGACTCTTCAGAATCTGGTCTGCTGCCAATGTCAGCAGGTGTCCCAGTCTTTGTGTTCTTCGGCTGGCTCTCTGAGTCTTTCGGCTCAGATGAAGAGTCAACCTTTTCCCTTTCGGGACCTTTTTCTCTGGGCACTGATCCTTGGGCCGAAGCACTTAGGCCTTTCGGCTTTTTTGTGCTTGGCTCTCTTTCTTTTTCTTTCTCCTCCTCATCCTTGTCGTTATCTGGGCGACTACTGGATGGCTTGAGGTAGTTGCACCTTCGGGCGTCCTTCTGGTTGCCCTGTATCCTTTCGGGGAAGCCGGCGTCTGAGACATAAATCATCAGCTGATGATAAGTTGAGACGACCCCTTGGATCTCGTGAATTATGGGTCTCCCCAAAATCACGTTGTACACTGAAGGAGCGTCGATGACCAAAAACTCAATCATGACGTTCCGGGCTGCCTCATCGCAACCGATGGTGACAGGAAGTGTCACCTTCCCATCTGGATAAGTTGAAGCCCCATTGAACCCGGATACCGGATAGGGTACCGGCGTAAGGTGCTTGGGCTTCAGCTTAATTTGGTTGTAGGCCTTTCGGAACAGAATGTTTGCTCCGCTGCCACCGTCAACAAGGACCTTACTGACGTCGTGGTTGGCCACCGTGGCGATGATCACCAACGGATCCTCGTGAGGGAACGTAATCCCCCGGCAGTCGGCGGCTGTGAACGTCATGTTCGGCACCGGCGACTGGGGAGATTGAATGTCAGCGTTGTTCACCTGGTGAGTCAAAGCTCTAAGGTGACGCTTGTGCTCCCTCCGAGAGTATATTCCTCCCGAGATAACATTGATCGGAGGGAATTTCCCCTCCGGTTTTTTACTGTTTTTCCGGGGGAAATCAAGGTCCTGCCGAGGGTCCTTTGCTAACCTTTCGGATTCTTTTTTCTCGCGGTGATCCGCGATGTATTTTTTCAAGTATCCCTTCCGGACCATGTCTTCTATCTGGTCCTTCAGCTGGATACACTCTTCAGTGTTGTGGCCCGAAGACTCGTGGAACTCACACCACTGATTTTTATTTTTTCGCTGATACCACTCTGGGAGTGGTCTCGGCTTTCGGTAACTCTGCTCCTCCTTCGTCACACTGTAAATTTTGGCGCGTGGAAGAGAGAGCGGAGTGTAGGACTCGTATCTGCCTGTGTATGAGGCAAACCTGTCCTTCTTTAGGTCGCTGGCCGAAGATGGCTCCGAGGCCTTTGATTTTCCCTTTGCCTTATGGCCTTGGCCTTCAGACAAGGGTATTTGCCTCTGTTTCCCTCCCCCGGATTGAGGTTGGGTTTTTGCTTTATTCCATTCTTCGGCTCGGATGAACTTATCCGAAGCACTAAGAGCTTCCTCCAAGGTCTGCGGGGTATGCATGACCATGAAGTCTAGGAATTTTCCTGGCTGAAGGCCATTCTGCATTGCAAAAACAGCTAGCCCCTGGTCCAGCTGAGAGACGCTTGATGACTCGTTACTGAAACGGGTCAGGTAGTCTCGGAGGCTTTCGGTTTCCCCCTGTTGCAGACCCATGAGCTCTGCGGTAGTCTTTTCTCGGCGGTTTGCCGTGGAAAACTTGCTCCTGAACTTGGAGGACAGATCATCCCAACCTGTTATGGAGCCTTGCCTTACTCCCTTGGAGATCCACGCTTGCGCGACCCCCTTGAGAGTGGTTGGGAAATATTTGCACCAAGTTGCCTCGGATCTGGGGCAAAGATGCATATGAGCCTCATACGAGGCCACGTGGTCCTTCGGATCCGTGGTCCCGTCATATGTGATATGCGACGGTATTTTAACCGTGGGTACGCGCTCTTCTAGTATCCATTGCTCGAATGGTGAACTAGCGGGAAGCATAATGGCCTTGCCCTTGTTCCTGGCCGAAGGGACCGCGCTCCGCCCTCTCAGAGAGGTAGGAGTGGTTTTCGTCCCTGGCTGGGAAGTCTGGGCCTCGGCTGCAGGGAACGTGAGGCGACTACGCACGCTCGGTTCCTGGCCGCCGAGTCGGTCAAGGACGCTTCTGCGAGCAGTCTCAGGTTCCCGGCGAGCAGATTCTGGCCGAGAAGCTGAGCTGCTGCTCTTATGCGCTGCTGGTCTTGAGGATGAGGATCCTTTAAATAATTGAGAGTTCTTCTTCCTCTGTTTTTCATTTTTCCAAGAATCCTCCTCCCACTCTTCCAGTTCCCGGAAGGAAGGAAGCTTCCCACCGTCATGGTCTAACTTCCTCCGCTGATGCCGGGTATGCGGAGGAGTTCGATCACGAGGCGGTGGCATATTCTGTGCCCTCATTGCCTCCATGAGTACTGCCAGCGCTCTTGCCACCTCTTCCGAACTGGGCCCCGTCAAAGGGGTCTCCGGCCGAGTGTGGGCATGAGGCCGTGCAGCCGATGGTTGGCTTCGGGAAACTGAATATGTCCTATGATCAGACTGACCCCTGCTAGACCGAGAGTGGTCCGGCCTATATTGAGAGTCATGCATTATAGGAGATAGGGAATCCTCCTTGTGTGATCCTCCCCCCGAGCCGGCACCCTTGGGAGAGTTCCGGTCCGGCGAGGGCGATGGTGTAGGGGTTTTAGGCTTTTCGCCCGCTCCTTGACGGAGGCTTTTGCTCTTGCGGTTCTTAGCCATGGCTGCTAAGACAATTGCAAGATGATCTTGGTTAGGAATTTGGCTTAAAGATTTTTGAAAGTCTTCCCCACAGACGGCGCCAAATTGTTTCGGTTGAAAACAATGGGACCTTGCCGAAGGTCCACTAAAATGGAGAAGACTGGATTCGATCCAAGCTGTGTTGGGCCGAAGGTTTCCTGCACAGTTAACACACGTAAACTAGCCTCGGGGGTGTTTCCGAGGAAGGCCCCTCCGATGCTAAAGTCAGTACAATGTGTAAAAAGGAAGACACTATGCAAGAGAGTTTGTAGCTTGAGGCTTTTGTGGAGTATTTCTCAATGCAAGAATGAGCATATGAATTGCAATAATCGGTGTATGAGATAATGCAAGTGACAATGTGTCTGATCTCGTATGCGATGTTATGAGATGTCTTATGTAAGAATATGACTCTCTCCTTGAATGTGTTAATATGAGGGCTTTTATACCTCATCATATTTGGAGAGGTTGGGCTTTAGCCCAATTGGCTTACTTTGTGGGCTGACTTTTGACTTTTGAGCAATTGGAGAGTTGAACCTTGACCTTGGGCTTTTAATTGGATCATTTAGTGCTCAGGCCCAATTTTGACTAAATTGGACCCAAACAAGATATATAACTAGATTTATCAAAGGAAAAAAAGTGACAAAAGAACAAACCTGTTTACAAACTTTTCTTTTTCCAGAAACGAGATTGCCAACTTCCATAGTTTCGACTTCATTTTCACCATCATAATCTGATGTGGATTCATCATCTCTATCTTCTGACATATTATTATGCCTTGCACTTGGAGTAAATAAGGCTTTCGTTTTTTCTTCAAGTATCTTATTTGCTATCGATCTGGATCCTTGGGCTTTCATCCTTTCTGCATTCGACTTTAATTTTTGAATCCTTTGTAGTTCATAATCTGTAAGCTGACTTTGGGAAGCAGAAACTTTGGGTTTATTCCCTTTCATCTGTAGAAACAATAAATGAAAACGCGTTTAGTTGCCAGAAAAAAAAAAAGATTAATAATATGAAACAAATTGCAATGAAATATAAGCTAGTTATAAAATGTAGTGAATATTTAAAAATGTGGATCAATACCATCCGAAAGCTCTCTAGGAGGGAGTTCCATAGCATAATGCCAACCCTCTCTATTCAAATCTTCTACATAAAACACTTGATGTGCTTGAGATGCCAAGATAAATGGCTCTTCTTTAAAAATGGTCTTATTCATGTTAATCGTAATCAGCCCATCATCATCATCCTTTTCCGAATGAAACCAGACACACTTAAATAAGACAACATTGAAATTACCATGATAAGATATGTCAATGATTTCTGTTATTGCACCATAATAATAAACAATTCCCTCCATAGGATTTTGATCTTTGGAACTCGCAAAGCTATGTGTCATGGCTTTTAGAGTTACTCCGCTGTTTTGAGTGACGCAATTTGCATCACCCAACTAGAGTTTGTTTATCTTTCGAGTTGTAATTTGGGGAATGGCCGGGAAAGTTTGAGTGAATTTTTGTGTATGAGAAAGAGAAGTGAGAAAGAGAAGAGAGAACAGAGAAGTGAGAAGAGAGAAAGAGAAGAGAAGAGTAACATGTTGGGTGACTTGTTCCTCGGGGTTTCAGGTTCGTAGAGGAACTTGAGTTTGAGTCTTTAGTTTGTAATAGGACCATTTGCCCTATTATAGTGAAGATTCTTTTCCTAAAATCCCAAGTGGTCGTGGTTTTTCTCCTTGTTAGGGCCAAGGAGTTTTCCACGTAAAAATCTCTCTTGCATTCTTTAGTTCCTTTAGTTAATCTTTCTGTTCCTTTAGCTTACTTAATCTTAATTCCGCAAAAAGTTTGGCTAAAGTCTCATACTACAATTCAACCCCCTCTTCTTGTAGTATTCATTGAAACAACAATCACAAATATCAATTCCACAATATTTTTCTCTAGATCATTTGATAGTTTAAAAAGTCAATAATTAAGTCATTAAATATTTAATAGTTATAATATGAGGCAATTCAACATGACAGATTGACACTCTTTACCTTCGAGTTTTAATAATAATATCTATATCTATATACTATATATCTATATACTATATATTAAAAGGCAATTGAACTCGGGTCATTAGAGAATAAATAAGAAGGCATACCATCGTTGCTATTTAACACTTTTGTTTATTTATTCTTCTTCAATATACTTAATGTATGGCACGAGTTTTTTTTGTTGCTCAAATTATTTTCTTCAATTAAATAGTAAACCTATAATAAAAGTATTTAAGATTATTTTTTCAAAAAAAAGTATTTAATATTAGTATAATACATAAAAATTATAATATTATGTACAAAGCAGAGAATATTTAACGTATAGACCCGGGGCATCACCCGAGCTATACACTACACTACTATAGTTGATAATTGATATTGATGGAATACAAGATATAGTCAAGAATAGCACGGAGTACCAAAGTTTGCCATTATCCTGAATTCCGATTAGTAAGAATAAAAGTGACGTTATTGGTTAGAGTATCCTTAAATCAACTACTCCAAAGTCAACTACCCCGACAATCCAACTCAGAAGCTAACTATTCTGTCTTTCAAATCAACCACCCTTCATTCTTAAACTACTCCTTCAAATTCCATCAAAATCAAATACTCAAATATGGCGATGCCTTGGAGTATGACGTTCTGGATATCAAAGATGATATGGTTGGCACTTGCTGGTTGGATTTCTTCTTGTTTAATCGTTGCCGATGAAATTGCCAGCTCTATTCGTACTGGTGATATTGGTGCCTTTCATGTCGGTTGATTTCTTCCCTTTTTATAATAATTTTTGGTGAGTTTTTCAATCATACTAAATATTTTCTTCATCAATTTTATGTGTTTTGACTTTTTAAATTTTGGATTTTGATAGTTATGTATTAGCAAAAATTGATTTTTTCTATTTGGGTTTATTTCAATTTGTTTGATTCAATTTGTATTGTTCAATTTGATTGGAGTATTTTGTTCTATGCCGGTTAGAGTAGAGGGCACTTAGGGTTTAAATTTGAAAGTTTGGTAAAAAAAAGAACTTGGAGATGCTATGGAAAGAATTTGTAACTTAGAGGGTGATGTCCATCATGCTCCCGAGTGTAGGATCTAAGCGTTACTTTTCGAATCGGTTATTTGTTTCTTGTTTCGTAGGAGTAACACATAGACAAGGGAATTTTTTTTTTGGTCAAACTATGGTGAGATTGGAGACATGTGATGAGAAGCTAGTTGTATAAGATATAATTAGTGATTTATGCATGAGATTATGGGATTTGTATGAGGATTGTACCTATACTCATAATTGGGAGATCATTTACATTGCTTAAATTATAGGTGTGGATATGTTAGGCTAGAAGAGGCATGTTGTTGCGTTGGTTGGAGTTGGCGTGGTTGGACTAAAGATGAAGTTTCATTGTTTGGTGTAAGAGCTAGCTACAAGTTAGGTCACACTTTGCAAAACCCTGGCCTATGTAGTGAAGGAATTGCCAAGTTGGCAAGTTATGTACCATTAGGCCTTGATCGTATTGGTATGTTGGGATTTCTTCTTTCTCGACTTTTCTGTGTTTTCTATCTATCGGGTTTGAGATTTCAATGGGATTAGCCCGTCAACTGTCAATGAATGGAGCTGTAGAAATTACAGTATAAACTGTGGCTTTTGTAGAGAACTTGTCTAGCCTGGTAAAGGGGAACTTGGGATGTAAACCTCTATTTAGGAGTATTGGAGTACTTTATTTATGATGACAGGGTTTTCATTTTTTAATCAATTATGCAGGTAATATGCTCTATTCTCAGGTAAATAGGGTGTTGGAGTTTGTTTTTTTCTTTAGTATCATGTTCTATTTAGATGAATACATTTTTTTTCATTGTAGAGTCGATGGTCTTTGTTTGAGTTGGATAATATATCGTACCTTCTGTCAAACCTTGTGAGAAACTGAGAGGTCGATACTTGATTATGATAATAATTTCTGTAGGGGGTATATTCATGCTTATTATTCTGGCTATATGGTTGATACTCTGAACCTTGGACTTGCTATACAAGTATGTAAGTATTACATCTCAGCTGATGAGCTATCTTATTTGACAGAATGAAAGAGCATCGTAAGCTGCCAGAATCTGTCTTGGATTCTTGGGTGCTTGGAGGTGATCTCGTGTTATTCTGTATATTCTGTTCCTAGAACTTTGGTCCATAGCAGCAAGAATTGTTTTGAGTACTTCTTGAGCATTAGGATTATCTGGTACTGAGGCCATGTATCGGTGATTCCAGTGGCAGTGACATGCTTCTGCTATCCTTATGTCAGATTGCTAGGATAAAGTAGCATTCCCAACTCCCAAGCCCCCAATGCCCAGGCCAAGTCAAAGGCGAGCCCTGAGGTTGCTGTGGTTTAGGCCAAGCAGCTCATTCTCACTGCTTCCATTTTCAGAGATGCACGTGAGCATATAGGCCTATGAAGCAATTTAGGTTAATTTTTTTTTTTAACTGATACACGAGGTTTCTTATGAGAAGTTCAATGGGCTGCTCAGTCAACTCCGACGTTCTCAAGGCATGGTGCTGCCCTTACTTTGGATGAGATCGTTTCTCTGATATTGTTGTATGGATCATTGTGCAAATATTAGGAAAATATGGAATTAGATGTGGCTATGTTTCATGAAATTTTTGAATGAACATGTAATTTCTGTGTGATCAATGTGTCTAACTTTGTATCTGATTGAGGCATCCTGTAATGTTTTCAGAACATTTTTGCAGGAAGCATTAGTCTTCCACCACATTTGTAATCCCTACAAAGAAAATGAGGATTTTGTATATATATCCGTATTAGAAACGGAGAGGATGCATTTTAAACCACATAAAATCACAATACACCACAAATTCAAAATGCATCGAGGGAGGGAATTTTATTTGAAGTGGTAAGCCTCAAATCGTTGCTCACTTGTAGAAGCTGGTAATACAGGTTTCTGTCAAATACATGATACATTGCATACATACAGTTTACTTGTGTAAATGTAACATCATCTCAATCTTGCTTCTAAATGCTGTCAAGTAAAGATCAAATTACAACACCATGTGTAGTTTAAAGACAAAGTCAACTAAATTTTTATAAGATCAAGCTTCCTTTTCTGATGTGTTTAGCATTCTTAAAGGAGTTAAGCAGGCAACAGAACATGGCATTTGCGCTTATAATTCGGATGGTCCTGCTACATGTTTAGAGCCAAAGTCAGCTAAGTTTTTGTAAGATCAAGCTTCTTTTTGTGCCCTATAATTTTCATAAAACTTTGTGCCCTCCCTACTGTAGCAATTATTACAAAATGGAGGGAGTATCAAACAAGACTGTAGTAAGGTCCCGTTCACTTCACCTTTTTTTTATGAAGTGAAATTATTTTTATTGAAACAAAATTATATTTGCTGAATTTAAATTATTTTTATTGAACTTAAATTAATTTTACTGAACTGAAATTATTTTTGCTGAACTGGAATTATTTTTACTGATTTTCTATTATAATTCTTCT
Organism: Chenopodium quinoa; assembly: GCF_001683475.1. NCBI lineage: Eukaryota > Viridiplantae > Streptophyta > Magnoliopsida > Caryophyllales > Amaranthaceae > Chenopodium > Chenopodium quinoa. Next base: position 1,430,644 of record NW_018745174.1, on the reverse strand, counting down.
TCAAGATAACTAAATTTTACCGAACTGAACTTATTTTTATCGAACAGAAATTAATTATATTAAACCGAACTTATTTTTACTGAACTGATATTATTTTTACTTAATACTCCCTTCGTTTTTAAATACTTGCTCCATTTCTCCTTGCGCGGAGTTTTAGGAGAAATTGGAGAAAGTAATAAAATATGAAGGTAATGGGGTAGGTGAAAGAATAAAAAAAATGTAAAAAACAGTAGTGGAGAGAATTAGAAGAGAGAGAATATGAAATTAATAAAATATGGTTTATGGTAGGTCCACTAGATAAGAGAAACTAATTAAATATTATTAAAGCTTTTCAAATAAGAAAATGAAACAAGTATTTAAAAACGGCCGAAAAAAAAAGTGGAGCAAGTTTTTTTTTTTTTTTTTTTTTTCTTTTTTTTAAGACAAGTGGAGCAAGTATTTAAAAACAAAGAGAGTATTATTTTTTTAAAGTGAAGTAAACATGGCCTAAAACAGATTTTTGTAGGGGAGTGATATTGGACCCAAAATTTAACCAACCAAGGTGGCTGACAGTCTGCATCAACAAGCATGATGCAATGAAAAGGAGGAGAGCACAATGTTGAATTTGCAAGGGTATGATAGTATGAGTGTATGACAAATGTAGCAATTTAGTCCATATCGTCCACCCCATTTTGTCAAAGTGTTCAGACTAGTCTTTTTTATATGGTTGATTACTTGATTTAATGTCAAAAATACTCCCAATTTATCAGAATTATGTAACTAATCAATCAAATACTCGGGATAGTAATGTCGTAATCTGAGGGGTTCGTTTCATAAAATGTGTCCATATGGAGAACAAAGTTCTTTTGATAACACAAATTGCATAAAGGGCATATTTGTCCATTCAGATCAAAGTAGGAGCGTTAGTATGTAAAATGGGAGCGACAAATAGCAGTTCCTTTATGATAAATAAAGATGGTTTTATACTCCACATAACTAAACTTGTTAAGATTTGAACCACAAAATTTTTGGGGTACGGAAATGTGAGGATTGTTACCATTTAAAAAAAACTAAACTTCAAGCACAACCACCGCCCATCTTCTTCTTCCCCACAACCAACCCAAAACTCAAAACCCCAATGATTGTAATACCAAAGAAACCCAAACCTTCATAATTTTTCTCGATCTCCTCATTTAGAAATGATGATGTTATTGATTTGATTTTGGTCATGGAAAAAAAAAAAACTTGCAAGACTTGGGTGTTTAGTTATATGTGTTTTACATTTATTTGTTCAGTTCCATCTCAAGTACTAGAACTTGACGATCAATTTGTAAGTTAAGTAGAACAAATAAGAAGAATTTCAACCATCCTTAAGCCTTTGTTGTAATGGCAGAAGCAATTCTCATGGCAGTCACAAAGTCTGTTATTGAAAAGCTTGCTTCCTTCACAGCTGATCTTGCATTGACCTCAGCTACAGAAGAGATCAGAAGATCTCAAGACGATGGCGAGTAAACTTTCTGCCATTTGAAGATGCAGAACGGAGGCAGTACACGCTAATGAGTCCATTAAAATTTGGCTAAGGGATCTAAAGGATGTTGTTTATGACATTAATCATCTTATCGATGAAGTTTCGACTTATGCTTTGCAGCGTACTGCCAATGAAGGTAATTTGCTAATTCAGCTGAGGTACTATTTTTCCACTAATCCTGTTATTTTTCGTTTTGAGTTGAGCAACAAAGTAAAAGGACTCCGTAAAAAATTGGATGATATAGTGGCTAAGAAAAATGATTTCGGATTGACTGAGCATCCAGTTGAAATCACACCTGTAGAGCGGAACCCTTTAGAATGTGAATATGTCAGACATTATTGGAAGAGATGAGGCTGGACAGGATGTTGTAAATATATTGTCAGCTATTGGTGGTGCTCGTAATCATCCGTCCGTGCTTCCTATAGTAGGGGAGGGCCTGAATGGTCTTAAAAACCTTCAAATATTAGAGATAGTAGGGGTTCCAAAATTGGTTTCTTTGCCGGATGGTCTCCAATCTGCTGCGACCTCTCTTCTAAGTCTCTCAATCGGATGCTGCATAAGTAGTACTCAGCTTCCTAATTGGCTGCAGGATTTCATACATCTTCGAAGACTTCACATTTACGATTGCCCAAATTTGCTGGCTTTGCCCAAGGGATTTCGACATCTCCATTCTTTAGAGACTTTGAGGATCCGAAATTGCTCCCATCTGACAACTAGATGCGCTAAACCTTATGGAGAAGACTTCTCTAACATACAGCATATCCGCGAATTTTTTCTTGACCATCAACTAGTCACATGACTCCAAACTCTATCTAGCAGGTTTAAATTTCTAACCTTATTTGACTTTAAATACATGCTAAGTGAATTTTTTTTTATTTTCATTGTTTGGGGCTTTCAACTGATTAATTTAGTCTTTTTGCAGATCAGCCTTGGCAGAACTTGAGCTGGAGCTGGATACTGAAATAAGAGTTGAGCTAGTCATAGCTAGTTGCTTGGCCGTGGTATGGTAAATTGCTGAGTCTCATACCATAAGTAGTTGCTTGGTTGTAATTTCTTTTTGCAAGCTCTGTTGTATTTAACGCGAAGTATAGCCAAAAGGCCCTAAACTAACAGAGATAAAATTATGTGGGGTGGTTTGAGATTGTCCAATATGCAGTACCTACTCTTTGCTGAACTAAAATCAGACAATTTTGTACTAACTCAGCTCCTTGGCTTGCTATTGTGAAGTGAAATCTAGTCTTTCTTGCTTGTGCCATTGATGCATCTTTTGGATGCATTTAAAGATTCATTTGTTTCTGTCCGATAACTTTTTGTACATAGGCCTGATAACTTTTTGTAAGTATTACATCTCAGCTGTTGAGATATCATATTTGACAGAATGAAAGAGCATAGTTAGCTGCCAGAATTTGTCTTGGACTCTTGGGTGCTTGGAGGTGATTGTGTGTTACTCTATATTTTGTTCCTAGCACTTCGGTCCGTAGCACAAGAATTGTTTTGAGTACTTCTTGAGCAGTAGGAACTTTGGTACTGGGGCCATGGATCGGTGATTCCAGTGGCAGTGACATGCATCTGCTATCCCTATGTCAGATTGCTAGGTAAAGTAGCATTCCCAACTCCCAAGCCCCCAATGCCCAGGCCAGATCAAAGGCGAGCCCTGAGGTCGCTGTAGCTTAGGTCAAGCAGCTTATTCACAGTGCTTCCAATTTCAGAGATGCACGTGATCATATAGGCCTATGTTATGCACTTTGGGTTAGTTTTGAACTGATACATGAGGTTTCTTATGAGAAATTCAGTATAGTGGGCTACTAAGTTTACTCTGATGTTCTCAAGGCACGGTGCTGCTCTTACTTTCGACGAGAATGTTTCTCTAATATAGTTTTATGGATCATTCTGCATGTATTAGGAAAACATGGAACATAATGTGGCTTGTGTTTCATGAATTTTTTTTAATGAACATGTATTTCTGTGTGATCAATGTGTCTAACTTTGTATCTGATTGAGGCAACCTGCAATATTTTCAGAACATTTTTGCAGGAAGCATCAGTCTTTCCACCTCATTTGTATTTCATACAAAGAAAATGAGGTTTATTTTGTATATATATTCATATTAGAAATGGAGAGGATGCATATTAAACCACATAAATTCACCATACACCACAATGCATCAAGGGAGAGAATTTTCATTTGAAGTTCCTCGAATCATTGCTCACTCGTAGGAGCTGGTAATACAGATTCTGTCACATACATTATACATTGCCATGATTGCATATACATACAGTTTACTTGTAAATTTAACATCAACTCTCCCTTTGCTGCAAAATGCTGTCAAGTAAAGATCAAATTACAATACGATTTGTAGTTTAGAGACAGTCAACTAAGTTTTTGTAAGATCAAGCTTCTTTTTCTGATGTATTCTGTATTAAAGGAGTTCAACAGGCAACAGAACATGGCATTTGCCTTATCATTCGGATGGTCCAGCTACATGTCAGGAAACTTCGGTATCTTGGTTCTCGTCACCCAAGAGGCTGTGTAGAAATGTAAACCACCTTAAGTCCTTAATTATTCTTCAATGACTATTAAATGAACTTATAAATAGTGTATTGTATATGTAAGATCTAGTTTGATTTATCTCAACAAGTATTTCAATAAAATTAAATTTTAAATGACTGGTAATAACTACTCATTGATTGATTGATTGATCGGTAATTACCATTCATTAATGGTTGAATTACTTAGATCTGTGAATTGAAGAGTGCGAAAAAGTAAGTACTATGTATAAATCTATGACCATTTTAGTGAAACGAAAAACTAGTTAAAGTGAAATACTCCATATATGAATAGTGTAAAAATCAAACTGTTGTAACTTGTAAGTATATAAGAGCAAAGCGCTTAAACTTTTCTGAATAATGTAAAAGTCAAACTATGTTGCAAGTATAGTTACAATACTTGTTATCTACTTGAAAAAATTCAATATTTTGAATTGCATAAAACGTCATATGCTAATCCAAAAAAAACCAATTGATAATAATTAATCAATAGAGTACATTACATGTGTTTTTCAAACTTGAAACAGTCAATTTCAAAATGAGGAAAAACTGTAGTATTCAAATCCATATCTCACTTATCTAAATCACCATAAAAAGTCAATAATGTCGTTAATCATGTAAAAGAAGCACGGCAGTTAGTGCAATTTGTACTTTAATTAATTAACTTGTCTTGTTAGAAAACACAACCAAACTTCGAAAACAAGGAATAATTACTTAATTAGATACCTTCAATTATTACTCAATTTAATTTGACACAAGTTTCCGTTTATTTGAAGCAAAATTCCAAATTTCTATATTCATTAATTACTCCAAACTTCCATAATAATCTCATTCATTGTATATTTCCTTTTCAAACTCTCTTTATCTTTCTCTGATACTCCCTTCTCACCTTCCTGACTAATACAAGCAATCCACCTGCCAAAATCCTCTGTCGGCCCTGACTCAAGGTTAAATTAGTCGGAGTCTAATAAAGTCTAAAATCCCGACTCATATAAGAACCTGTTGAAATTCCTTCTCGGGTCCTATCTTGACTCAAATTCAGATTAGTAATACAGAGTAATCCTTGAAACGAAATCCACCCAAAATACTCATAATAATCTATCAAAAGTAACAACTTTTTTTATAAGATACCCAGAAATCTGAAAAACTGAGAGTCAATTCAATCAATTTCAATGGGGTGTTCAGCTTCAAGACTTGATACCCTTCTAGCAAAAGCCATTGAAGATCCTTCATTTTCTCTCTCCTCTCATCACTCGTCGTTTTCTTCTTCTTCAGCAACTGCTGCTACTTCTTCTTCAGCAACTGCTGCTACTTCTTCTTCATCATCATCTTCTTCTTCTACTTCTTCTGTAATTCCAAAACCTCGTTCTCTTTCAACCCCTTTAGTTCATCATCCTGCGATTCGAAAAGGCGATACTCATCACCTTGTTTCTCTCACCTCTACTACTTATGGGTCTCTTATTGTCGTCGACAACAACGCTTCCGCCGTTGACGGCGGCGATTTCTCCGGCCAATCATCGCCGGATTCTGTGATCAACACATGGGAGCTTATGGAAGGGCTTGAGGAAGAGGCGGAAGAAGAGTCTAATCATGAATTTGGTAACGACTTTAAGCTTAAATCTTTGAATTCATGTGATTTTGATGATACCCAGAAAAAACCCACCTTGAGATTAAGCTTAAATTTTACTGATTCTGTGAAAAAATTGAGTGACTCCTATGTGTTTGTTGAAATGCCTCAACCAAAAGTTGAGGAAGGGAAGTTGGATTCTAACCTAAATTCGAAACCCTTGTGGCAACTTTTGTCTGAGGAGTCATTGTTATCTAAAATGGACCCTAATGTTGCTTCTAGCTATCAAAAGGCGCTATCAGCTAAAAATTTGGGGTGTAATACATCTATGAGGATGAATAATCCAGTGGGTTCGAGTCCATTTGCCCCTAAATTTACCAAGAGTGTGGATTCCGGTGCTGTGGTCTCGAATTTATGTGGTGATGATAATGATGTTGGTAAGGTTAAGGTGGGTGGTTTTAAGGACAAGATTGTGCTATATTTTACTAGTGTGAGAGGGATTAGGAAGACTTATGAGGATTGTAGCGCGGTTCGATTGATACTCAGAGGGTGTAGGGTGATGGTGGATGAGAAAGATATTTCTATGGATTTAACTTATAAGAAGGAATTGCAAAGTGCACTTGGTGGAAAAGCATTCAGTTTGCCCCAACTGTTTATTGGAGGGAAGCATATAGGAGGTGCTGATGAGATCAAACAGTTGCATGAAAATGGAGAGTTGGAGAGGCTGTTGGATGGATTTCCTATTCAGGATTGCGGGTTTGCATGTGAGAATTGTGGTGATGCGAGGTTTGTTCCTTGCTCGAATTGTTACGGAAGCCGGAAGGTTTTCCTAGAAGAGGAAGGACGAACAAGTAGGTGCCCTGAATGCAATGAGAACGGGTTAGTTCGTTGTCCAGGCTGTTGCTCATGAATGTACTTTTGTTTCATTCATTCATTTTACTACGAAACTTCATCGGTTTCTTGGTAATAATTAATTCTTCCTGTATGTTTATGCCTAGGTCTGGATCAGTTTAATGTGTCCTTTATTCTTATATATCAATATCTTTTGCCATTGGATGCATCGCCAAATTGTTCATTTTTCTCTTAGGATCTTGGACAAATAAATACTGAACTTGATTGCGTGTATCCAAAATTGGTATAATGTAAAGTTGTAGTGAAGGTTGATGAATTCTCTAAGATGCTCTAATCTTTTATCTGGATCTGTCTGTTTCAATAAGTTTAAAGGCCAAATTTCCATATATTTAAGTGCTTGCTGTTGACTATATGATACCCTGAACCTCCTTGTTCTTAATTTCTTAAATACTTGTTTAAGATTTGCACACAAATAAGGAGTATGCTAGCTGCTGCGCCAACATTATGAAACATCACATTAAGTATGTGAAATAGTAAGTATTTGGTAATGGAGACTGAGGGATTAAGTTAGTTTACCTGGTAAAAGGTTACTTAATTTTTTCTCCGTAATAGGCAGGGAGAGAATAGTTTCTTCTCGTATTAATTTTGTGGTCCTAATCCTGCCTAGAGAGTAGAGATTAATGCTTGATGGGTCACTTCATGCCTGCCTGTTACTCATGATTTCTTACTGTGGACTTTGGTGGTGCATACTAGCATGGCCCGTGGCCCTTGCATTAGTTTTGGTGGTACAGCATATTTGTCAAGCTGAGCATGTAAATTGGGTCATTAATTTTATTTACTACTATTCCTTAACTATACTTGTGCATACTTGGCTGGCTCACTGCTATTCCCCTTTTATTTGGTTTCTACTTTCTATTCTGGTTATTTGAAATGACAAGCGCCAGGCTTGATTTTTAACTGGAAGTCTTATCACAACTGCCTGAAGGCCCTGAACTGCATAATGTGCACATTGCAACAGCAAACTCCATAGATTTGAAAGGCTGGCAACTCATCCCTGATAACACGGGTTGAATTAGCCTTTATACTTTGTATTTTCTAGCATGAAGTGCACTACTATTAGTGCTTGTTAGAAATGATTCCATCTCAGAGATGGCTTAGGAAGATCTGAATCCTGGAAATCTCTTTTATTTTTCTGGTATATACAAAATATTTGGGGGTGTGTGACTAAATAGAGGTAGTTTTAGAAGAAAATACTCTCGGATTGGATGATTTTGCCTGTATATGATATGGGGTCATTGTGACAACAGTGCTTATCATTATTAGCATTTTTTCTCTTTGGTATCAAGTTGTTGAAGCTAATTAAGTTATATCTATTGCATTTGTAAGTTGTAACTATATTTGAAAACCCGCACTTGAAGATCTAGATATCACAATGATGTTGTGATTAAGTTTGAAAGGGTCTGAGATTTTGCCATGAGGGTAGCTGGTAATTATTATGTCTTGCATAGTCATAAGCAAAGGTAGGGTATTTTTCTTGGAAAAAAGGGGCTTATTGTCTAGTTGTCTACTCTTTATTTGATGGGAAGTCAGCCTTATAGTGTGCTTAGAGGCATAACCTTCTCCATTTTGAATTGTGTGGTCCTATTTTTGCCTAAAGATAGATCGCTTTTGCTGATGCATTATCTCATCCGCCTCGTTGAATAGTCGGACAATTAACACGAGATGAAATGTCGGTAGTTCTCATAATGGCATAATCAAAGTCTAACTGCACTTTCTCATTAAGAGAATTTATGACATTTCGCTCCTTGTTAGTTCCATAGCTTTCAAGGAAAATAGAGATTTGCTCTATGCTACAGTTGCGTAGGCCATTATGTTATAGCAACCGTGATACCTGCCTGAGAGCCTGCCTGCCTGGGATGGATTATATTACCATAGCCCTTGGATAAGTCTTGGAGAAGTTTACACTGTGCAATAAGGAATTTTTTCTGTTGATGCAAATAAGAATGTAAATTTTGTATTTACTATTCCTCAACTAGATTTGCTGCATATTTAAGTGCTTTTGTCCTACATTCATCATTTTCGGTGGTTTAAATGAACTTGCTAAAGCTGTAATGCTAGGTATATACTACTATAATATGGAGTAAGAGTTAAAGCGCAAAGTTAGTTTGTAACAACTCTGAACAGCACGCTTGCAGAGCAGGCTGCAAAGGCTTGTGAGGCTAGCAGTTAAAATCCTAATTTGCTGCAAGATTCAAATGGGTTGGGTCTATTTTATCCTGAATATTGTCAGATTGGCATATAATAATTACTTTCTCAGGGCCATATTGGACTGGTGTCACTGGACCAAATGAATGGATGAACCCTACTAGGGAGGGCACTCAAAAGTAAAATATTTGGTGTGACGCGACTACAAAGCTCGTACAGTTCTATTGTACACCCGAGTGTAATTTTTACCCTGATGCGCTCAGCTGCTCATGGGCAAAGAATATAAGAGGGTGTAATATTACATCTCGGTATAGGATAGACATCATGCAACACCCACGCTTCTCGGAATAGCTGTAAGTTGTTTGTAGAAGCAGGTTATTGGTTAGCTTGAAAAGGTTAATAACTTTGCTCACGGGAAGAATAAAAATGGTCCCTAGTTTTTTCATGCGCATGGACACTTGAGTAGTTCTTGGTGATTGTATAGATAGATGGGTGGTGGGGGCAGTAAAATTTTACACTACGACAATACCATCATCCAATTTACAGTGATTTAGATACCTCATACGTGCAAATTTAAGGACAAGGTCAAAACTCAAAAAAGCCGCATAATCAACCTATTCACCACTAAAAAGAAGGGGGAATTTCAAACCATGAAAAGATTATGAAAAGCACAAAACAATCATTATATGACTTCAAACTTTCATAGCTATTCAAACTCATCAATACTTCATAGATTGCAAATTGGGATAATTTACAAACCTCTTTTAAAAAGTAGCATTTACCTGCTCACTTTTTTTTGTGCTTAAGAGGGGAAAGTCTTGAAAATAAAACTAAAATAATCGAGCAGCTAAACATGGTGATATTTATGATGTCCTCTTGGTATAAACTAGAAATTTTCTGTATGAAAAAGTGGAGAAATACGAGCCTTTCCTCTTAAAAAACACCTAAATAAACGGGATAATTTGTGTAAAAAGAGGAGAAGAAAAGTAGAGAATTGGTGTGAATAAGTGGGAAGAATTAAGGGTCTATTTAGAGTGTTGAGGGTGTACAAAGGATAGAGTTTAAGGTGTGATATGATTACTAGAAAATGTGATAAGTTTTTGGGGTTGTTAAGGTACTTGAATCAAATTAAGTCTAGATTAATAGTTGGGTTAAAAGATAAGAAAATTTAAATAGATATACATATGGTTGGGAGAAGAAAAATAGGAACAAAATGAGATAATGAAGAAGGAAATTAGAGGTTAATTTAAAATATAATAATTAACAAACTAAAGTGATAACAATCAATAATAATAAAATAATTGAATAAATTAAATAAATATTTTAGATAATATCAAAATTAATTAAATACATAATGTATATTAAATATTTCTCTTGAAATAGTTAGTAAAGTAAAATATGGACAGACCTTAAAAAGATAATTAAACCTATATTATTAATTTAGAAATTCGAAAATAATTAATTATTCAAATGATTAAATACTTATATTTGGCACCAAAATTCAAATATTATTTTGGACCTAAATAATTAATTTACTAAAATACCCTTTTTATAAAATAATTCTTAATTAATTAATTATAAAATACGTATGAAAATATGGGGTATTACAGGGCCATAGTACTAGTTTAAAAATAAAATCGACATCAAGCTAAGTGGAACATAAATTAAGTTTGCCATTGGAAAAAGGCATGTGTGTATCTCAGTATCTCACTACTCTGATTCTGCAATTGACATTGCCTAGTCCTTACTTATTTTTTGTCAACCAATATTTTCACATTTGATCTAAACATAAATTACACACAAATAAAAAGAATACACAACCACTTTTTTCTTCCTTTTCTCCCTTAAACCTTTTATCTACAACAAAACATGCCAAATACTACGTTAAATTTTCTTACAACTCTCTCTCATTCAATTTAGTCTGCCCGAAAAATTAGAATTGCTAACATTGATTCACTTACCCTCTTTATACTTCAACTTTAAAGATACGACTAGTAGATACAAACAAAACAGTGAAGTACACGCGTGTCTTCTTACGATCTCAAGCCTAATTTATGGACCACTTGATGCCGGTTATAGTAGTACAGTATAGAGTATTTTTTATTACCAACAAGTTGTCTTCGAGCATCATTTTTTTTAGTAACATTAAGGTCAATTGTGCCATGAAGTTTAGATGATTACACAAAGCATAAAATTAATTAAAACCTAAATCAAAGTATACCATTCGATTTTCGTCACTTGACTTTCGCTTCAAACCTTGACTTCCATCCATAGCTACAGTAACTAAACAGTCTAATATCCTACAGTACAGTTCAACACATCAAATTCTCAATGCACCTACTTTCTCAAATACCAAACCAAATTTATCACAAACAGATAAAAACCAACTATAATTTTAACAACATAATTGGAATTATAACAAAAAATAGTTCTAAACAATTGAAATAGTAATAGACATTTAATAAGTACATAAATTATAAACTAGAGCATGAATGAAATGCAATAGGGTAGGCATTCAACATAAATTATGATTCAAAATAATTGAAATAAGTATGAATTCAGGTTAAATTAGGGCAATTATCATCTCAAATTTTTTTTTCAACTTAAGTTGCTTCCTCGCTTTGCATCAACGGTCAAAACGCTAATTTGAGTGATTTCCTTGTTTGATGTGGATTTGGGGCGAGGGGGGGGGGGGGGTACTTCCAAGTCTCTCCCTCACCTTAACAAGCTTTGAGTTAGCCAAACAAGCTCCTAGGGTTAGAGTGTTGGACAAACAAGCTTTGTGTGAGCCAGAAAATGGAAATAAGCTCTTATCGTGGAAATGACAATAATGTCGCCCATATAAGAAACTGAAAAAGACCATCATGCCCTATTGCCCTTTATATATGTGCAAACTTATAAACCAATACTCCGTATTAAAGTAATCACTGGATAAGAGATTTGACATAATTTTGTGAAATATATTTCCTTCAAAATGCTACTTGTAAGTTCTAAGTGCCTATTGATTCGTGTAAGCGCCTCGTTCTGCGTACCATAAAATGTATTGATATGTGCAACTATTTCTTTTGATTTGCCGTGAAAACGAGACACTTACAATAATTTTTTATTAATTCCGTGCTCAATTTGGATTCTTAAGGAATAAATGACCCGTAAAACATTTATGTAACATTTATTGGCACGTAAATCAAAGAAAAAAATTAGACTGGATGACAATCAACAATTTATTAGTACTTTTAAGCTGCAATTTGCAATTTTTTTTAAAGGACTGCAATTGACAAAACTATTATGTAGAGTTGGTTTTCTAACTTCATTCACAACGCTCTAAATCCCTTGCAATTCTAAACTTTTTTTTTAGGATAACCAATAACCACTCCTTTTTACTCATAAGTCATAACTACCCATATTACTCAATTAAAATATATCCCTCTTATTTTTCACCCTTTTTAATGATCATAACTACTCATATCACTCAATTAAAAAAAGTACTCCATCCGTTCCACAATGATATTCCCATTTGAAATCTTTGACTTTTAAAATATCGAGAGAGAATATTCAAAATTTCTCTCAATCTATAAAAACAAATATGGTCACGTGAGATTTAGTTTGATTCGTGTAGGTGAGTACATTATTAATACATGCAGTATCTAAATTTTATAATTTTTGAAATTAAAGATATTTGTGGTTTAAGATAGGTAAAACTTGCATGGAAAACTAAGGGAGTAGCCAAAAAGGCAATAACCTCTCATTAATAACTTTTTTTTTTTTTTACATACATATTACATATATCCCATGCTTGAGCGCGGGCCACGGGCACACGGTAGTTATCCTAATTTAAGGGTAAAGATGCAACTTGATGTACTAATAGTGGTTTTACGGCTTTTACCAGTGTTATCGTTTGTAACCTTTTGATTAACAACATACGAAGTAGGGGTGATCATGGAACGGGTATCTGTTGTTTTGGGTACTTTTTACCCAAGCCACGTGGGCCAACCAGGTAGTAACATGTTTCAGACCTTGATTAGTCCAAATTGGACCAATCTCCATTTGACACGTGTCATCTCCAGAATTTGGGAAAAAGGTGGCCTTCAGGGCCCAAATCTCGAGAAAGTCGTAATTCGACGCAGTCCATCAGAATTAGGTCAGAGTGACCTAATCGGAGGTACATTTACCGATGACCCTATAAATAAGGAGATTCCCCCCATTTCGAGGATATCTACAATTTATTGCATCATACCCTATATTCTCTCACATTAGAGAAAACACCTGATCTCGGAATCCGAGAAGATCTTACCTTTACCTTTCCGCACTTTTTACTTTCTCCAACGCGTTCTAACTTGTTCATCGGAGGCGGAACCCCAATCAACCGGAGTCTTCGTGTTTTGTAGGTAGAGACTGCGCCAGACAGTCTTCAAGCTGTAACTCTCCCGAGGGACAAAAACACCCAAAACACTCATACCGTTAGTACTAATGGTTCTGATGCCTAATAACCAAAGTCCCTTAAAGTGATATCCATAACTTGAACCAATAAATTCGGGTACCCGAATTTCAGGTATTCGGATTTTCGGATCGGTTATCGGGTACCCAATAAGATATTCAATAATGATAATTAACCTGAATTATGTAGTTATTATGATATAGTTTACCACTAAATAACAACAATATCATATGATTTTGACCAAATTATTCATAATATTACAAATCATTTATAGTATAAAGTAATTATGGAGCAAAGTAAGAGTTTAGATTTTAAAAAAATATAGATTTAAGTAGGGGAAAAAAAGGCAAAAAAATGCTTATCAGATCGAATGACTGTTAATTTTAAAACGGTGCTCAATAACCATACCCGATAACAAATTATCGGAACGGATACTCGAACGGTTACGGATCGGTTTTCCGACTAGTTTTGCACAGCCGTTATTACGAAGTACGTAGTACTTTGTTTCTCAAACTGGGGCAGCCTTTCCCTCTTAATCTCAGAGAGTTTTTAATTGCTCATTACTTTCCAGAGTGCTCTCTCTCTCTCTTTCTCTCTCCTAAAACCCCAACTCTCCCACAAAAATTCCCTGTCGACAAATGGAGATCGACGGCGAAATCAACGGCGAGGCAGTAGGACGATGCCTAAGTAGCTTCGTAGACGACGGCACCACCGAAAGCCACCGCTACTACCTTGCTCGAAGAACCACTCTCGAGATGCTCAAAGACAGGGGTTATGCAATCCCCAGTTCCGAAATTGATCAATCTCTTCATGAATTTCGCACTATTTTTGGCCCTATTCCCGACCCTGATCGTCTCCGTATCACCTCCTTTCTCGCCTCCGACCCCTCTAAAACGGTATAACAATATATTCCCTTTTATTCAAAAACCCTTTGGTTTTATTGATTTAAATTTGTCTTTTTTTATGTGTATTTTTGAGTAATTGGGTTTTCAGGTTTCTGGGTTTTGTTTGATCTCTCTTAAAGTTTGTAACTTTGTGTTTGATTATGGATGATATAATAGTATGCGTTCTTTTTCTTGTGATTTTTTGAGTAATTGGGTTTAATGGGGTCTGGGTTTTGTTTGTTTTATCTTAAATTTTGTAACTTTATGAAATGATAGTATGTGTTCTTTTTCTTGTGATTTTTTTTGAGTAATTGGGTTTAATGGGGTCTGGGTTTTGTTCAATTTCTCTTGAATTTGCTAACTTTTTGTTTAATTATGTATGATATTTGTGGCATGACAATTGATTCATGTTGCATTGCTTGCATGTGCCATTTACTGTACTTGGTTAAGCTTGGTGAACAACTTCCTGCTTTATGCCACAATGGATTCCCTCTTTCCCCAAAAACCTTATGATTTTTTGGTGTTATTTTTGAGTAATTGGGTTTAATGGGGTCTGGGTTTTATTGAATTGCAGTTAAATTTGATAAATTTGTGTTTGATTATGTATGAAACTACCTATTTGTGTTTGATTGTTTACTATCTAGTACTTGCTTGACTATTGATTCATGTTGCATTGCTTGCATAGTTGCATGTGTCAAGTATCGTTCTTGGTTGAGGTTGGTGAACCTTCTACTTCGTTTATCTATTTATTTTTAGGAACTTGTGAGGAGATCATAAAGACGTAAAGGGCAGTGATTTAGATGCGAAGGTTCCAAGATTTTTCTTCTTTTTATTGTGTACTTAGGTAATCTGTGAAGTCTGAACTGGGTAGCTTTGTGATTTATTAGCTAAGATTGGTGGTTAATGAATTCAGCTTACTATCTGGTGAAGTTTATTAAAGGTTGTTACCATATCTTTACCTTTTACATTAATTGCCCATGTTAATTAGCACACGTGTATGGATACCGGTGCATATGTGTAGAATGTATGGATGATCGTATGTTGCCTTATACAAAATTTATGTACCAATCTTGTTTAGAAATCGTCTTTGGCTATATGGCTTGAATTATATGGAAAAACTCAACTAATGATCACTAATTCACCATGGATCATTCTTTTTATTGTGTTATTGAAATTGGACGACATAAAATTTGACTTTTGGAACTGTTGAGTCATATCTGGTATTGTAACCTCTGTTGTGAAATCATTTATGACAAATGTTACCTCATCTGTCATTGTATCGCTAATTATGTGCTGTAACAAATAGCTCTACTTTTCCAACCATAATATTTAAGCTCCGATCTTTGAAGATGCTTTGCCAAAATGTCTTGCTGTCTCTGTGCTGATGTGCTCTGAAATGAATTGGCCATTATTAGGTGGAAACACATATACTTCGTATTATGTAGTTATATACCCTTTAGTATCATCAATTATTGATGCGTTTGTTACTGTTGTAATGAATCAAATTGGCGAAGCCCTCACTCTCTGCTATCAGCATTTGTCTGCCTCTGTTAAATAATAACCTGCTTTAATTCCATACAATCTATTTCTAATTTGGTTTTCTTGACTTTGAATGCAGATCATGGTGATTTTCTGTGGGCCTCAGCTGGTCAAAGTGAACTCAATACGTGGCATTGGAGCTCAGATTGTTAACAAAGAAGGTTTGAATGGCTTGATACTGATATTACAAAGTAAAATAACAAGCCAAGCTCAGAAAGCCGTGGATGAATACCCGTTTAAAGTTGAGATATTTCAAGTAAGTTTATTGAGAATCAAAATACTAACTGCTAGATTTCACCTTTTGAGTTTCTTAATGATTCTGGGAGCTCTACATCCTGTTTCGTTGTATATATGTCATAAATGGAAATAGTAATCTAAATCTTTACAATTGTTTTCAGATAACTGATTTGCTCGTGAATATCACAAAGCATGTTTTGAAGCCAAAGCATCAAGTGCTGACTCCTAGAGAGAAAGAGAAGCTCTTGAAGAAATACAATTTGGAAGAAAAGCAGGTAGGTAGCTTATCTATAGTGGATATACTGTGGATCATTACAGTTTGTCATATGCAAGTGCAACAGAACATTTAAGAATATGGATCTTCATGCCATGCCACTATTTGTTTTTTGGACCAAGGATCGTTATAGCCTTTATTACTCTTATCTGTATGTCTGTGCCTAGGATGTTTGGGGCAACTTTGTATGGAATACCAGTGGTATCATAAGGCATGAGAGTTTGGAAAGTTGGAATAGGATAACGGCCCGGCAATATGTTAGTCAACATCTGTATTGAACTCCTTAAAAGTACCTAGAAGCTTCTTTTTGGAAAATTGTTTTTCTTTTGTGTGAAATGATAGGTAGAGGAGGATGGGAAGGGGGTACAAAAGAAAAGAATGGAACTAGAGGAGGTTAAGAGGGAGAGAGAACATGGTATAGAGTAATAGGAATGTTATGTTAATGTACCTAATTTAATGGAGAATTCAGAATAATTCTATAGTATACTTTGGTACGAGTACTTCTAAGGCCACGTAAGGATGTTCGAGGAAGCTGTTGTTTCTAGAAGATTTTGGCTTGACCTCTTAGTTTATCTGTGTTTTTCTTCACCTTTTGATGAAAGTCTTGTCCTGCATCACTTGAGTGATTGATTGCCTGTAATCTTAGTCTCGTGTGTTTTTTGTAATTTAATTTTTTTGTGATCACAAAGCAACTCATTGCATGTTCTTCTACTTGATCCTATGTTTTTTTTTTAATAACATGGAATTTGTCTCCCTTATGTTCCAGCTTCCTCGAATCTCGGCTAAGGATGCAATTGTAAGACATTATGGATATGAGAAGGGGCAGGTACTCAAAGTGACGTACAGTGGAGAGATCACACAATCTCATGTCACTTACCGCTGTGTATCATAAATTCATTTGGTGCAGAGCCAAATCTACTTTCTCTAGTGCTTCTGTTTTTAGGCCTAGTTAGTTTAGCCTTGTAATTTTATGGAACAAATAATGTTCAATGTCGTGGAATATTGTAGACATGAAATTCTTTTCCTGTCGTATTCCTCTTCCTGTTGTGTAACATATGGAATTGATATTTGGTTCTCTGGCCTTACTGTTTTTCAGCCTAATTGGCTTATTAGTTTAGCCTTGTAATTTTATTGAACTATATTGTTCGACGCTCTGGAGTATTATAACATGAATGATTCCATAAATTGAATGCTATTTCTTGCCCCTTATATTTTGCAGTCTACCAATTTTTGTGGAATTGCTTTAAAAATTATGCATCCTACTTAGATTATTGTTACCAACTTAAGTAGTCAAGAACTGAGGTACCTTGCTGATGTAATGACTCAAATGGGCACCTATTGAGTATTCATCTTTGCATGATCTATTTAAGAAAATCAAACCTAAATACTTTCTAAGACACTTGGGTATTTCCGGATTAAGGATATAATTTGTGCATAATTAACCCTCAACATTCATGAGTATGCATTTCTTCTTCTGCTCATTTCCCATTTGTGTGCCCTTCATTTTTGATAATATAAATCTCCTCTCTTTGACCTATAGATATCCAAACACAGCTTCAACTTAAATAGACTTGTGAAGAGGACAGGAAGCAAACCAATATTATAAGACAGGAAGGAGACTAGTATTATAAAGCACATTGTTGTGAGAATAAGAAGAATCCTTGATTATTGATTACAGATTCATATTAATGAAAGATTATGATAATGTGACACTTATCTCCGATGGATATACATCGGTAAAAAAGTTAGGGCCTACTATTTCACATTTATTATAAAAATATCCCACTATCTTCTATCACATCTACTTTTTCAATAAAATAATACCCCACTATCTCTTATCGGATCTACTTTTCTAATAAAAACAATTGAGAATCAAACAACTACTTTTGACCTAAAACTATGCGCCATAATAAGTGTAAAACGGTTTAATACGAGCAAATAGAATATATATCTCTAAAAATCTTGAGCATATTAGAAAATACATAATCTTAGGAAAGATTGACATAGAGAAAGCAGTGCATATGTCTGCTCTGCTGCTTGAGTGCATCCAGCTATGCTGTACCACAGTTCAATGAAAAGTGATGAAACTGCTGTAAGTAGGATGTTCCATCGATCAAGAAGATCACCACATTCGATTTTCTATCACTACAGAGACTATGGCCTTGATTGTATCCTGCCATGAAGCAAAAACCATCATAAAAAATCCTGGTAAATTGATAAAAAAAAAATGCCAAGGGATGACTTGGGATCATACCACAGAATGGTCCTTCAGACCAAGAGAAAGCACCAGTGACATAGACGAGCCAGCAGCACTGAAGAAATCATCGAAGAAAATTGTCAATGCTTACGGGATAAAGTAACCAAAAAAATGAAAAACAGAACAGACAACAGAAAGCTATCAAATGCAATAGCCATCCTTTTTAGATAATTTCACGAGTTTAAATCAAAAGACACATTCACTGTAAGAGTATCAACCCTCTTTAACCTCTCTGCTCAAGCAATTCATTCTTTAGCAGCAACAATGTTCTACTAGACCACTACAATTGAATTCACTTGGAGAAGCCTTATACTTTTCTGTAGCCCTCAAGATTGTTGAAGGGCCTTCTCCTAACTGTAGTAGTTCAGGGACGCCATATCAAAGATTGAGCTTTCCCCTTGCAGCATTAGGGCAGAACTGCAAGAGACAGGTCCTACACAATAGATTTAGCTCTTTAACCTCTGCTCAAGCAAATGTAACATTCTTTATTATTTTCTTTTTTATTGTTGTGCCTAATTTAATCCTCCATACACAATTCTAACTTCACGCAGATTTCATGCCCAGACTATAGTCTGCATAACTTCAATTGTTTATGAGGAACCTTTTTGCCTCTGCAGCAAGTTCTGCATAACCACCAAAGGACTTTTATTTAGCCCAAGTTGGTGGAAATTGGTTCTTCCAAGATGTCTCCACAACCAATTACAACTATTCATGCAAACCAAGGAGCTAAATTGTATCTATTTCCTATCACTTTGCTCCACTCCCCTAACTGGGTAGACAATAAACATTGGAGGAAGGTAGGATCGGACATCACTCTATTGTTATGCTTTGTCCATAGATATTACTTGAAGTTTTCAGGCATAAGGCATAAAGCAGGCCCATGCTTCAATGGATTATTGGAAATTCATCTATGAGGCTAGCTTCTGCTTAGGGAGATTGAACACCGAGAAAATGCACACCAAGTATTCAAAATTTCTAACATATGAAAACAAAGCATCAGTTCAAAGGCTTTTTTCTAAAGATTGAGCAAAGAAAAGTTCACCTTATATTTTCAATCAGCTGGCGAGCACAAGCCGAAAGCAATGGCTGCATAGACAGCATGTTCATTCAATAAATTTACTTACCCATGACAGCTTTTTTCAATTAAGTAAGAAGTTAACAAACCAGTTTAGTAGTTTACCTCATCTCGTTTACCAAATATCACAGACACATTGAATGTAGGTTGAACTGATACACCTTCCTCCTTTCTGGCTTGCAGTAACGTTCCCATACTTCCAAGCTGAGTCACAATTACCTGTTTTCACAGTCTTATTTAAATTACAATTACCTGGTAGATAGAAAATAATACTGAGATGCTTTAAAGATGAAAGTCACTAGATGGAGCGAGATGAGTCCAATACTCACAAGGAAATGATCTTCATAACGACAAATGACCAGATCTGTTTTGATTTTCTGTCAACCAAAATGCAAGCACCCAATCAATAAAAAAAAGTGCCAAAAAAGATTTCAGAATCACTCCAAAAGACCTTTATTTTTCTTTTCCCTTTTTCTTTTTTCTTTTTTTTTTTTTTGGAAAATGACTCAAATTGCATTGCAGTATTGCACAATAACTAAGCATATCATCACGTAACTTAAGCAAGAATAAACATTAATTTCTTATCAAAGAAAATAAAAATAAAAATTGAATGTGTTTCAATATCTCTTTCAGACTATGTTAAGGTGCAAGCAAGTTAAGAACCATGTATGAGCTACAATTAATGTCTCAATGTTTCAAGTTTCCTACAGGTTCGGTTAATTTCATAACAAATGGATGCATTTATAATAAAAAGTACAAAGATATCATATAAATCTCTTTCAAGCACCAGTTAAACATTTTTGAAAACTATAACAGCAAAAGAGAAAACATTTGGTAAGAAAAATAAATGTAACCTATTCACAATTACGGATAGTGTACTGTGAATAAAATAATTATTGATATGAGAGTAAGAAACATGACTCATGCCTTTACGACATTTCTGTAACAAGAATTAAACTGTAGCACAAATCCAAGACAATATCACCTGAACAAAAACACAGCATAGACAACGACGCAAGCATTACATGGCATGAACTTTACAATAATATGGTTCACAATATTTTGGTCATGACCAATACTTTAATAGCTCATTCGATTTTCTTTTTAAATTTTGACAATATAGATTATTCTTGCTGTTGATTTGAGAAAAAGGATTTCTCAAAAGATGCAACTTTATGATGTTTAGCATTGGCATGGGAAGCTTGATTCTTAAATGAACCAGTGGCATCTCATATCTAATTAAGCAACTGAGCACACCACATTATATTCAACCCAACACCTAGCAAAAGCAACACTTTTTGACTAAGAAAGGGAGGGAGAGAGCGAAACCTTGATATCAGTAGTGAGCTTCTTATGGGGTACAGGAAACCCAGCAGGAGAAGTGTCCATAATGAATGCAAGAACGTGTTACTGCAAGAAGGACCTCATTATTCAGAATAGCAAGTAATATAACGAAGGGACAAGTTTCCATCCTGTACTAACCTAAGTACATATCAATTGCACATAATTGAGCAATAGAAAAAATAAATAAAGAAAAAATAAAATCTGCGATACAAGTGGAAGAAAGTACAGGGATAACCAAATTCCAAAAACATAAAGTTAAAGCTATGGAATTAAGTTCCAACTTCATAATCTGTAATGCTTGAAAACCACACTGCATCCCATGATCACTTGACGTTACCTTATGACGAAATCCAATCTTTGAAGGCATTCAAAAGTCACCACAGCATTCGTGTGGTTTTTCCGTAGTATTGATAGTTGGGTATAGCATTGACATATGAAGACATTCATTCTCTCATAACACTATAAACAAATGTTCTCAAAATGGTTCCACTACTACTTCTAATGAAAAAACCGCTCAAGCTTTTCATAACACACGCTCAAATACTCCGTAAGAAACACAACAATCCTTCATAAAAATCTACCGAGCATGATTCCATAATCGGAGGTAAAAAAAACAGGATGCCACACGATTTCGAAAATTAAAACGAAAGCACACAAACAATTACCAATGACTTGAAAGTTGACACAATAACGATCATAGCAAAATTCCACAATTGCAATAAAGTATGCAAAACATTCATAGTGCTCATTCAACAATGACACAATAACATTACTGAATCACCGTGAAAAGGGTTGCAAGATCATCCTTATTAAGTGAATAATTAGTCTGATTACATACTAAGCTTAACAATGGAAACTATCAAGTTCATAATCAAATTGATAATTCATATGATTATTTTGCTAATTCATTCAACTAATTACCAATAAAAAGAAAAACATGAACCCTAATTGAAGCTTAATTAGCAAGTTAAAACTTGAAATTCAATGACAAATCAACCCAGTAGTATTGCAAATTAAATAGTTGAATTAGTTAACTCATTCAAAGAACTCAATTAAACAATTTAATTAAAAAAATGGGAAAGAGAATTACTGTGGCTTAGCAGAAATGGTGGTCAGCTCGTCGACGGTCGACGGGTAGAGGTGGTGCAGAGGACTAGAGGAGAGGCAGCTTTGAACTGTGATTCACGCCTTTTGTTGGGACTTCTTGACAAGCTAAACGACACCCTATTTTACTAGATAACGCTCGTATTTAAACGTAAATAGACAAATATACCCTTATGTGTATTCCATATTTTTCTTCCCTCCAACTCAACCTAACATTTTCTCCTCCCAATAAACCACCACCGATTACCACCAACAGAAGGCAAGGTCATTGATCACCGAAGTTAAAGTCATTTTTTTAAGGATGCCAAATGCTCGATTTTTTCAAAATTCTATAGGAGAAACGCCATAGGAATCTCAAAATTCCGTACAAAATTCAAAATTCCATATCTAGGTGTTTCCCCCTAGTATTTTCCATTTTTTTGCGTTATTTTTGTTTTTATCTTAACTTTGATCCCGAACTCAGATTAAGATAAATAATACTTCATCTGTCTCAATGCGGTGTATATTGTTGGAAAGCTCTGAAAGTCTACTTTTCAACCAAATTAGAATTAGATTAATATCATTTCTAAATCTTAAATAGTACCTTAAGTACTCTCACTTAGCAGGTTTCGAACTTAATAAAGGTCAAAACTGACTATGTGCTTATACAGATTTAGAAATAAATCACTTAAAAATGAATACAAATTTTATACTTAATATATTAATAGCATTATTGACTCGACCAACCAACTCGTAATAGAAAATTATGGACCAAGATCAAGTTGAGCTAAAATTAACCTAACCCCCGACTATATTGACTAGAACTGTCAAATGTGTCATGTCATTCTCGTGCTTGTGTTCAAAGTTAAACGGGTGGGAGGATCTCAACATTAACCTCACCCATCTAATAAAGATATCGTATTATCGTCTGTGTCATAAGTAAAAATGTTTAGTCCCATACTCCCATTCAAAATTTAACAGAGGTAGTAGTTATTCTTAAGTGGGTTAATTTATGTTAATTAAAAATGTCGTGTGACCCATCTCTAATATTGGACATTCATGATTTGTGAGTAGGGGTGTTCATAAATCAATCCGGACCGAAAAAATGGACCGGACCACCTCGGACCGAATTAATCGGTCCAATCTTCGGGTCTTGAAATTCATTTTTCCAATCTTCGGTCTAGTCCGAATTTTAGACCGATTCGGTCCGAATTTGATTTTGGTTATTAAAATTCTAATTTTCGGTCTTCAGTCCAATCTGGATTGGTCCGGTCCGGTCCGGTCTTGGACCAATGAGCAACCCTTTATTGTGAGGCAAAACGATGCATTTTTATGACTCAAAATTCAAATTTCAATCCATTTCCTTTCATCCCACCCAACAACCGTTTTCCGTCTCTCACTTAACATCCCCGCAAACCTCACCGGAAAATCATTCCGGAAAACCGACACACGCAGCATTTATCAACGAATTTTCCCACACTTTCGACTATAATAATCGAAATAATTCAACCCTTTTCCTTGTTTAATTCAGGTATATATTCTTCATTTCATTTAATTACTTAACCCTAAGCTCCAATTTTTCTCAATTAAACTCGATTCACTCCATTTCAAACTCCAATTCTATCAATTGGGCAGCTGAATTGAAACTTTGTTGAATCAGATTTCAACTTAAACCCCAGAAAAATTTCAAAAAAGAAGGAATCAATTTGTACTCCAGTGTGTGATCGTGGGTACTTTCAATTTCCGGTAAAAAAGTTATATTTCTTATATTTTTGGTGAATTTGTGAAGAAAAATGAGTGATTTGGTTTCTGGGTCCGATCCATCGGGCAGCAATGAATCAAAGGGTAGTGGGTTTGATGCTGCACGAATTCAGGAGGTTAAAGCATGGCTTGTTTCTCAATTTGATGCTGTTGGAAAAGATGTGCCCGAATTCGAATACACCCCTCGAAGTATTGCACATTTGCATAATATTGCATCTGTTTCTCAGGCTAAGACTCAGGCTGCTGGCATTGTTGCCAATGATTTGCGACAAAAGGCGGCCGAGTACCGATCTCAAGGTTTTGGCCTTGACCCTTTAACTTGTTTATGATATCTATAAATGGGCATTGTGTTGTAGATTGTATGTTTTGTTTGCAATGTTGAATTTCTTGTTGCTTAGTTTATGTTGGCCTATATTGTATAATGGATACATTGGATTGGTTTTTGTGATTGGTTTCTTGTGCTTGAATGTTGAATTGTTTAGTGGTGATGTTTGCGGGAGTTTAGATTTTCGAGTATGTGGTTTTGAGTGTGTAGTTGGAAAACTGAGACAGTGGCTAGCCAAAGTAAGTTAGAATAAGAAAATTGCCTAAGTTGGTTTTGATTTCTTTTTCTGATGATTATGATGGGTGTTTTGGATTGCTTAGCTGCAAGGATTAGGGAGTTATTGGAGAATGTGGGTTTGGCTCAAGAGAGTTTGCCATCCAGCATAGTGGGCTCGGCGCAAGTTTTGGCGAGTGTTGCCAACTTGTTGAACATAAGAGACACCGAGTTGAGCAGGTGAGTGTTGCTTGACACAATGTTTATGTTTTTTTACTACGGTTTGGTTTTTTGTACTTGATTTCTAGAGAATTTACAAGAATGAATATGCTTCTAGTTTCCTTGTGTCGATGGGGGATCTTTCGCTCAGAAAGTGTGGTGTAGAGGAGAAGAGGGCAAAGGTACAAAAGGAATCTAAGGTGCTCCTTGATTATACACGAAAGGCTATAGCAAGGCTAACTTACTTGAAAAGGTATGCTGTCAGTGAGATTCGTCAAAAACGTTTGTCCTTTGTAGAGCAGTTGTTTATGTTATGTTTGGTAAATCCCTGGTGGTTACCTTGATAGCTTTTTGAGGACATTTTTGTTTAGAAGTTTGACTAGTTTCGTTTTTTCGGCTTGAACTAATGGCTGTAGCTGCTTTGCATATTTTAAGAATACTTGCTCAATTGGAAGATGAAGTAGCTCCTTGTGAGGCTCAAATTGAAAACTGGAAGACAAACTTGCCACTCCTGGTTTCAAAAGAGCGTGAATACAATCAGAGATATTCCAACTACAAGGTAGTGTACATTACTTGCTGACTTTGAAATTTAAAACTATTGCTTACTATCATTTGATTGGGAAATAGAATGGTATTGCTGGTCTTTCTTAAAGCTTCTTTTTATATTTGCATACTCGTGATTGAGAAATAGGAATGCTTCATTTATCTTCATATGTGACATCCATTCAAATATTATGGATTGCTGGTTCAATATACAGTGCTGTGTGAGTCTTTGAGGCTACTTTGTAATTTGTGATCTTTGTGATGTTTTTGCTTCTTTTTCTCTGTGAAATCTGTAGCAGGAGGCTTAAGCTGTATACTGCTTGTATGTGTTGATCATTTTGGCTTTACACACTTATGTTGGAATCTCCATGTTTCCTAGGAGAAGATACATATGATATTTGTTGTTTTTATGCTAAAACTTGACAATTCACAGCGGGTCTTAATCACTAGGCTATATTAGCTGTTTGAGCAACTGATCATGTAATAGTATTGAAATTATGGATCAGATGAGTGTTCAGATCAGAAAATAGGATGAACATTATGGATTGATTTCTCCATCTTGTTACAGTATACTGTACTTATCTTGAACCAGCAAAATCTTGACACTTTATTTGCTTGCTAGATTGTTTTCCCATTTACTCTATAAATAAGACAATAGAATGATGAAAATTTTGTTTTGGAATATTTAAAAATTACGGCGCCTTTTCTTTTATGAAAAACTTTTAAGAGTATCAAAGAAAGATTTTGCTGCCTTTCCTTCATTTCACTGGGCTGATTAAGGTGTTTTTCTCCCCTTGTATGAGCAGGCACTTCTGAATCGCGTGGGTTATGCCCCTGAAATCAGCCATGGGGTATTGGTAGAAATGGCGGAACACAGGAAAGAGATGGAGAAGAAAACTAAACCTATTCTCGATACTTTGAGAAGTTACCAAGATTTGCCTCCTGTAATAAATCTGAATTCTTTTACTTGCCACCACAGTTGATTTTTCATTTTTGATGTTCTCAGCTTGTTTTTCTCATTATTTTTCCCCTTTACCTTTCTAGGACAAAGCATTGGCTTCACTGGCAATTGAAGACAAGAGAAGACAGTTTGCGGCCGCAGAGAAGTACCTTGAGGAGGTGTTGCAGTCTGCGCTTTCAACAACAGATTAGCTTCATATCTAACATTTTATCGTGTTTAGAGTGAGATCAAGTTTGTCACTTTGAGAAGATGTCAACGCCTAGCTTGTCGATTGGCACTGTACTTGAAGCCACAACACCTGGTGCACCCACTCAAATCTCAACCAATAGTTTTGAAAATCAATCTTGTTCACACATTTCTGTATAGTGCTCTTAATATTTAGGGGTGGTGTAAGCGTCGTTGTGTACTCTATGCCGCTGTGTTTTGGCGGTTGTGATGAGTTATTTAGATGTTACGTGACTAGCCTGACCGCTATATGTCATAGTAGTGAGTAATTAGCCTTGAAAATATCATGCCTAAGTATTATAATTGTAGTAACTTCATGGACCAATGTGCAAATTGAAGGTTTGTTGATCGCTAATTGCTTACTTTATGTATGATGATCGATTATGGTGACACTCTAAGTATTATCTGTCCAACTAATTTTTTTTTTTTTTTTTTGAAAGATTCTATCAAACTAAATAAAGCAAAGGTTTTACTAAAAAAAAAAATTAACAAAAAAATAAAAAATAAAAAATAAAATTAGTACTTATCTCTTCTCTCATTCATTGTTCTCTATTTCCCACTCCTTAAACAATCTTGTTATAAGTTTACTTCAAAAATTTTAAACAATTTATTCTAACATCGGAAATAAGTTTGGTTTGAAACCTAATTTCAAATGGGGGAGGGGATTTGAACTTATAACCTATTGTACTCAAACTCTCAATCTTTGCCACTAAGTTAAGATTTCATCGGTTATTGTGGTATGTGAGAACTTTTTAGTTTGTCATAGCTCGCTAACTATTATCAAATAACATTCATTAGTTTTTAGTACAACCGATGAAACTCTTCACAAAAGTTAGTTAAGATTATTTCAGTACAACCGTTTCCTAACAGAATCAGCTTATATTAACATCACCCATTTCAGTTTAGTTTGTTTTAACACTGTTAATTTCTTCATTTTCAAGAAACCTGAGTTTATTGAGAGACTTCAAACTTCAGAGTTTCTACTAATTCTGTTTTCATTCATCGGTTAGTCTTTTCATTTTGTAACTTCAACTTCAATCATATAATAAAATTTAAACCCATAATTCGATTGAATTATTCTGTTTGCATGCAAGATTGTTCTACTTCTTGTATTATTTCATTACAAACATTATATTGTGGTAATTTCCTGATTATTTCGTACTATATTCCATGCTTCGTTTCTTTTACTGATTTCATGCATCATTTCTGGTATATAAACTATGGATGATGAACTTGGTTTTTTTTAGTGTAATTTTCTTGGAGAAAAACTTGCATTTTGTGGGATTTCTGCTGAATGTGTGATAATCACGTACTAAACTGAAATACATTTTAAATTCCTCTGTTTTAATCAGGTTTATGAGTCGAAATTCGCGGTAATTGAGATACCCAGTTTTGGATAATCCTAGATAGTTGTTTCATTCGAGGGCAGAAATCATTACCATACTTTTTTTTTGGCAGGAATTTAGATTACTTGCTTCTGGAAATATTCAGTTTAGGTACAAAAATGGGAACAGAGGATGAGAATAATCACAAGAAGGAGACAGCTCAGCCACTAGACGAAATCGACATCGATTTCTTGAAAAAATATGTAAGACAGTTTAACCCTTCTCATTCTTGATTATATAAGGATTGATTGATTAAAATGGTTGACGAAATAAAATATTATGCTTGTTTAAATGATAATTTTTTTTTTTCTGAAACTTAAAGTTTGATAATATATGCAGGGAAATGGACCTTACTCTTCCGACATTGATGAATTGGAAAAGGATATAAAGAAATATGCTAGGAGGGTTAAGAAATTATGTGGTACGGAAAAAATGCGACTTAATATTATGCTTCGTATGATTTAATAAGTTAGTATGTGGTACTTGATAATGTGTCTTGTTCTTTGCATGATTTGCTTATCTCTAATGGTTCTATGAATATAATTAAGTTGCCTTTCAGCAATTAACTTTAGCTCGATCTGTTGTTATTGACATGATCATGTATTATGTTTGGGGACAAGCACGCAATGATATACATGTACACACGATTGGTATATATATAATCAAGTATCAATTGTCGATGCTCAAATGGCATGTCGGAGTGTTGAGGATCTTGACACAGATAAATGAGTCTTGAAGAGAAGGGAAGGGTCCGAGTTTGATGAGAAGGGAAGAGTTCAAGTATGATAAGGAAAAAGGTGTTAGAAATATGAGATTCTGATTTTGTTCTGTATTTGATGTTCCTGTTTCATTTGTCAGGGTTACATCTTACAAGTGATGTAGGTCATTTATTTGGCATAAACTCTAAACATTTTTTTTTGCTTTTTTAGTGAAATATTGCATATTATTTGTAGATATTGAATTATGATTTAAGTTTTGGATTGAGCTAATTAATCTTCTTATATGACAGGAGTCGAGGATTCTGACACAGGACTATCAGCTCGTAGCAAATGGAATCTCAAATCGGATATACTAATGATGAAGACAGAAGAAACTCTCCGTGTAATAATTTTACCTTAATTCTCTTCTGTCCTGAATAATAGTCTCCAAATTTCTTAATAGTTGTGGACTTATGGTGACTGATGTACGTTCAGGTTGCGTACTGCACCAGCATAATGAACCCTAACACCGAACAAGCTAAATATGTGGTTAGACTGTCAGGAAAATTAAGGGTAATTGATGCTTCCTTTTTCCTCATGTTTCCCACAAACTCCTCTTTTTACTGATTTCTCAGCTCCCTAGCAGGCTTCTTTGGTGAATATTAGAGCATTTGGCTTCTATGTTACATGTAACAGTAGGTAGTAGACTAGCATCAAGGCTTAGCTGTTTTACTTGTGGCACTGTAGGATTGACTATGTGGTTAAGACTCACTAACGGTTTTTGTTTTTGCATAATCGTATGTTTATAAATTATAAATAGAGAAGAAAAGTGGGAATACATCTGCCTTCGACTTTTCTTACACCATTTTCATATAATAAATTATCACAGGCTATGATTATTGTTGGGCTTGATGATGGAGTTTCTCCAACTGATATAGAACAAGGCACGCGTGTTGGGTATGTTGTTGATGCTCTTTGATATTTTTGTGTGTTCATTTCCTTGATGTAACTTACTGTCACTAATGTGAACGTATTACTTTGATTTGGTGCTAGTGCAAGCTAGTACACCATAACTCAGCTAACAATTCCATGTTGGCTATATAGCTAACATATGTGTCTGTAGTCTGAACTATATTACTCGCTTTCTGATCGTTATTGCAGAATTCTGCACTGTCACATGGATAAACTAAGGCTTGTTTGGCTGTAGGTTGAGTGTTTTCAAACTATGAGTTTAAGCTCTTTGTCTCAAACTATAATTCCTATTAACTTTCTACTGATTTTTGAATTTTGGAATAAATTGAGAGTTACTACTTATATATATATGGATAGTACTGTCTGTTAAATAGTTACAAGTTCACCTTCTACTCTCGCCTTACTACAATGCATCCTTCACTCTGTGTCTGACATGATCACAGAAACTATACCAACTAAAAATCCATCTTAGACACATAAACTCACTGGTAAGTTGGTGTGCTTATTTTAACAGGATTACTCTCAAGAAGCCCAAGATACAGATATCCTTACCTCCTAAAATTCATCCCGATGCATCTTTGTTGACAGTGAAGGAGAAGCCTGATGTAACATACAATGATATTGGTGGCTACAAAGAACAGATACGAATGGTCCGAGAAGTAAGTTTTTTTCAATAAAAGTTTGCTCAAATTTTCTAAATGAAAATGATGTAAGAAAATCTACTCGCTTTCTCTTTTAGTAATTCTTAAGCTATGTGTCTGTTTGCAGGTTGTTGAATTACCCATGATTCACCCAGAAAAATTTGTCGCTCTAGGGGTTGATCCTCCTAAAGGAATCTTGTTTTATGGTCCTCCTGGGACAGGGAAAACACTGATAGCCAGAGCTGTGGCTAACAGAACTGATGCTTGCTTCATTCGTGTTAATGGAACTCAGCTTCTCTACAGGACAATGGGTAAGGGTGCTGCAATGGTTCGTCATATATTTAAGGTATGCACTATGCTAAGAACAAAAAAAATTTAATACCACTGTGTTCTCTTCTTGTTCAGTTGCTTTATTGCTAAATTATACACATGCATTGTTACAGATGGCTAAGTCAAAATTGGCCTGCATACTTTTCTTTGATGAAATTGATGCCGTAGGAGGTGCACGTTCTTTTGATGTTGCTCGTGGTGACAATGAGGTACAACATACCATGATGGAAATAGCAAATCAGCTTGATGGATTTGATTCTCGTGGAAACATCAAAGTTGTTATGGCCACAAACAGGTTAATATGCTCCTAATGAGTAATTTTAGGACTTAGGCTTTATTGTTGTTGAGTACGTATCTCACCATGCTCTTTCGATATTTTCCAGACCTGATACTCTTGACCCTGCCCTCCTGCGCCCTGGAAGAATAGATCGGAAGGTTGAGTTTGGTCTTCCTGATTTAGAGGGTAGGACTCAAATATTCAAGATTCAAGCCAAGAACATGAGTTGTGAAAGGGGCATTCGTTTTGAACTTCTTGCTCGCTTGTGTCCCAACTGCACAGGTGACTTAGTTTGCCCCCCTATTCTTAAGTGTATGTAAAACAACATGGAAAGATATATCACACACATGAAATTATAGTTATTGTGACTGTTTAATTCATAGACCCGGAGAGGACAGAAGTAGGTCTGTAGGTTTGCTCGCTTTCTCCTTAACAGAACATAATTTATACTGTATGCAATTTCTTCACTTCCTGAAGGTGGCCTAAATTGTTGAGAGAACGAGTTTAAAGCTAATTATTTCACTTCAGAAAATAAAACTTCAAAAGATTTTTCTCTTTATTTTTGAACATTACATGAATACATATTTGATTAAATGCAACCTGTTGTTACAGGTGCTGACATAAGAAGTGTGTGCACTGAAGCTGGAGTATTTGCCATCCGGGCTCGAAGGAAGTTTGTGAAAGAGAAAGATTTCCTTGATGCAATTAACAAAGTCATCAACGAATACCAGAAGTTTAGTGCAACCCCAAAGTATATGATATACAACTGAAACAGTTGATTTTTTTCAAGAAACCAAATAGCAAACCCCTGAAAACCAGTAAACCGAAACTGACTATTTTAACTGTGAGTTGTGACATGTTTGGCAATGTTAATTGTAGAGATTTGTATTTTGAATTAAGCATTTAGGCTTTATCTTCTGTTTAGGCAATCATAAGCTAGTGAGTTTGGATATGAAAACAGCTTGAATTTTATATCATTCATTGTGCTTCAGCTCTTAATATACACATTAGATTTAGTATGAAAACCTGATGGAAAACTGTCACTGGCTGTGGAGGGCTTAAGGATTCCGAATCACTTGAAAAAATCAGTTCTGATTGCCATCCGCAGACATGCTGAGACAGGATCTGTAGCAACTGCACTGCAAGGTCTGCAACGATAAATGAGAGGGATTTAAGGACTACTAAACACATTAGGCCCTAAATAGGCGCAAAACTATACATATATTCTACTCCGTAAGAGAAAAATGAGCATTACTCAAAGAATTGATGTATAACCTCTCCTAAATACGAATGCATAAGTGATCTGGAAGTTGTAATAGGGACGGATGGAGTATTTATTAGTTGTTTACAAGCTTATTGTTTCAGCTTATTCAATTAGTTGATTGCATTACTATTTTGCATAAAGGAAGTTTAGTAAATAAGTTTATACACCATTACCAGTTTCCTCATACCCAAAGAAGAACTGGAGGAAGGAAGAGAGGAATGTAGGAGGATAATTGTTTTCATTTCGATATTAGCCTGAATTTTGTACATGCAATCAAGAAATTTTGATATTAGTCTCCTATATATGATATGATACTTCCTTCTTGCGTAAAAAAAAAGCAATCAAGATGATGCCATTTTCTTATTTGTCTAGCCATTTTACATGAGCTACTTGACTAGCTGTATACGAGCAAATCGACAAATTTACACCAAAAGTATCTACTAGGGTCACAATAAATAGATACGATTTCATATGTTTTTTTTTATAGGTATGACCGTATGATGAAGGGTCTTAACAGGCTGAAACTCCTCATAAGTCAACCCGGCCTGAGTAAGTTTTATTTTTTTACTCGCAAAACAACAGTATGGTTAATCAACCTCTATTGCGGTTCCAAACCATTTTTAATTTAGGCCCGCTAAAATATAGCCTAACGGCAAAGCAGGCGGTTGGCTGCTTTGTTAACCACCGTTGTGATTTCTTCTCCACTCTACTGATCATTTGTCTTCTATTTTTCAGCAAAACCCTAGAAAAATTTCTAATTTTTGCAAAGTTAATCTATTAATCAACACTCAAGTTCTAGGAGCTTTGGTTTACTGCACCATTCGCAAAAATAAAGGTCCTTTTTTTTTTTTCTCTTTCTTTGTCATTTTCTTATTTTTGTGAAATTAATTTCATATATATCCGAATATATAGTCTAATTTTTTTTTTTTACAAATGCAATTGGGGTTTATAAATGGAGAAATACCCACAAAGTATTATAGCCAATAATTTTAAAAATGGTGGTATTTGGTTATTATTATTGCTAATTTGCTATTAACAATTGAAGGAAGAAACTTCTAGGAGGGGTCATTGCAAAGTCCTGCTTGATTCATGTTTTGAAGGCTGCCTTGTTATCTTTGTAATTGAAATTATGATTAGAATTCTCGTGATCGAGTGTATTATTGTTAGCATTCATAGCTGTTAGGCTGTTAGCTACTGTTTGTCCCTTAATTTTGTACAATGAACCCACTTTTTGTGAGTGTTTTTGGGTCAAATGGTGCAAAAAATAAGGGACGGAGGGATTATGTTGCTGCTTGGGAGTAGGATTTAGAAGAATGCATCATGCTTTTTTGATTTCTTAGCTATATGTTGCTTCGGGGTAGGGTTTAGTAGATTTCATCTCACAAGGGTGCTGAATTATTCAGTGATTTTCAACTTAGGCCATGGGAAAATATGAATGTCTTAGTGCTAAAATTTGTGAGAAATTGGAAGAGTTAAGTGAACAGGAGAATAGTAGGGATGAATTTTCATCTTACTCTATGCGAGTGGCCTAGAGGTGTACCAAGGTGCATTCCTATAGTAGTAGGCTAGTAGCACACGGTTGATTATTCCCATAGATACAGATATTGCATAGGTGCTTGATAGGAGTGAGCTAGAGATATAGCATCTAAGCAATGATTTTACTGGCAAATATTAGTGACTAATACCCTACTAAACTATGTAATGATGTCTAGGAGGCCGATAAATCTCTTGCTGTCATTTTCTGTTCTTTGTTTTTTGCTGAAAGGGATAAAATAAATTTCGCTAAATGTTTACAGTTTGGACCATGTAATTGCTTTGATAATTTTTTTGTATTTGACAAATGTTCTTTCAAGTGATGATCCCATATTAAGGAAGTGGAGTGTTACTAAGATGAGAATAGAAGGTTTTACTTGATTAACTTCCATCTTTCTAAGAGTCCAAATCACATTAGGCTTATAAGATATCTTAGAAGTTCCAGGAAAGAGAAGTAATGCACATAAGTGATACTTCTCATTTGTTTCTTTGAGAATGAGAAAGTTTGTGTCAAGTCTGACCATTATACGATCTGAATATCTACCCCTTTGCCTAGACATGCTCAAGAAGTGAATAAATATGTTAGTTTGGAAAATTAAAATTAGTATACCTGGCAAATATATCCAAAGGATTACATTGACCTTTCTGTTTGAGGGCTACTAGTGACTAGTACAAAACTACAGATAGAACACTCACATATATTCTAAGGTATAGGTTAAAGTCTTTCCCCTTTTTCATACGAGTAGGAACATGAAACTGGGGATGAGACCTGTTGTATAATGTTGATATCTAAAGATTTTCCGATCATCATCTTGGTGCGGCATATTGAAAAGCATTCATGACTTGCATTGTCTTTAATGCCACTTGAGCACTAGTTTTAGTTTCCACATGACCCTAGTTGCATTAAAAAAAAGTTAAAAAGTTTGTTGTCATGGTAATAAAATTACTTGAATGATTAGATGTTTCAAAGCAAGTTATATCTTACGTTGATATTTCTGTGTCAAGTGTAAATGTTGTTTTGAAAACAAATGTAGGGACTTGGGGGGTAAGATTTTTCTATTGCGATTGAGTTACACCAAGTATCAATATTAAGTCTTTTTCTCTTTGCAGCAAAATTAGAAATTTTCATGGTGTATTCAAGATATGTGGCGTATGGTTTATGTGGATAGTATTTTGGTAGATGGATGACACTTGAGCTTTGGTGCATAGAACATTGGTGTTAAAAGTCAAGAGTATTATCAATTTCATGGAGTGCTAATCTAGCACTAAGGAGTCAAATGAGAATGTAGTAACATTAGATAGTTAAGAGCTGCACAAAAGTGAGTATTTTAAGTCCCTTGATGTCACTTAAATTTGTTGGCTCAAATGGAGAGCATAAAAATTTTATTGGTTGTTACCTACAAATCTACAATTAAGGTTAAAGGAGAAATCATATTGGACTGAACATATTAGAAAGTGGTGTTGCTTACCAGCAAACTTTGTATTTTGAGGTGGATGTGCAGGAGCAATTTAGGGGTTGAATTTAGAATAAATATATTTGATATATGGTTTGATTTGCATTGAAGATAGTATAGGAGAGAATTGGTTTGATTTGAATATATTTGGGCATATGAGATGTTGATCAATAGATGCACCATTAAGAATTTTGAAGAATTGTAAGTATAAGGATCTTTGAAAAGCTAATGGCATTGGGAATGACATGAATATATTGGGGTTGCAGAAGCATATATCACTCAATAGAATTGAATGAAGGGAGAAGATCTTTGTTGTCTACTATTGGAGATAAAATCTTTGTTTCATTTAGTCGACCCTATCCTATTGAGGTCAGAGCTTTGACATTGTAGTTGGAAGTGTACATACAGTTCCGTTATTGTGCTAATGGAACAATTTCTGATTTTTTGAAGTTAAAACATTTTACATGGTGGCTATATAGCTTAATACAGGTTTAGTTATATATGGAAGGTGGGGCAAGTTGTCCTATAGTTTTTGCAATTGCCCAACTTACTAGCTAGAATCATGCTTCTAGACAAGGAAAGATTTTCAAGGAGATGCAGCTCCTCTGACATTGTGACTGTTGCGCGATCACTTATATTCTCCATGTTTGGAAGTGTAATGCAGATCCTTAGTGTGCTACTGGAACAATCTTAGTGATCCTTAGTTTGTCATCGTGGTTGTAATCTGTGGATGTATCATGCTTTTTAACCATCATGGCTTTTACTGCTTGATTTTATTGGTGACGTTTACGTTTTAACTAAAGCATGAATGCTTCATCTCAACATCTGATTCCATACCTCAGACACTGGCCTTGTTGACATCAGGATAGTGGAATGGGTTAGTGTTGGCTGTAGTATGAATTTTGGATATTCCTTGTTATATGGACATTTGAATGGAAAGATAATTTAGTACTAATTGTAGGAGAAGATAATAGCAGATCAGGCCATTTGCATATGATGCCTACATTGTGTATCCGAAGAAGAAGCTGGAGTAGATGCATCATTGCATAATGAACTCACGAGTTATGATGGTAAGTTTTGTCATTCAAAATAAAGTTGCAAAATCTTATTGGCTTGGGAGGTTCACATCTATGTTTTAAGCCCATTTTTTGGTGTTATGTGATTTACGAAGTGCTAAGTCTTATTATTTCTGTTTGTTCGTCAAAATTGAGGAACTGAGATGACTATTTGTTGTCAATTACCTTTTCTCAAATGACTGTTCAGGCTGTAGTAGCAATATTGACATTGATTCTGGACTGTTCTTTATTGCCTACTTGCCTAGATTAGGGTGACGGGGTGACGGTATTGTTGCCAGTTTCACAGCCTTTTTTTTTTGTTTTTTGCAAACAATGAATAAGCTGAATGAGTAATAGTCTTTCAACTCTTCTAGATGTTCTGTTCTGAACAAATTTACTCCACAGTATGTCAGTATTACATGACAAAATTATTTTCTCTTGTCAAATTTCTCTGTCAAGGAATTTAAGATAGATGAGAAAGTCTGAGATGGCCAGTTATCTTTTGCTCAGTTGTTAAGTTAGAAGCAGACTGCTTTGACGGAGGAGCACTTTGAGCCTATCAGGGATGATAGATGAGTTTGAGCGATGGTGCTACACCCTCAGATTCTGAGGATGAAAGCAGACTGGTTTTGATATTGCAGGCTGGTGAGTTAATACTTAATGTATGTTATCATTACAGTAAACATAATCTAAGAACTAAATAGCTTCAAAACTTTTATGCATTTATTAGTTCTGCCATTTGTCAAATTATTTTAGGTTGTATGAAGGATGAAAAGTTAGCAAAGGCGTTTCTTTTGCAGCTTCTCACTTGTCAATGAGGACACTTCTCCTTTAGGAGAGAGATCGAGTGGCTGCTTTGCTGGCCGAGCTAATATCATCATGTCTGCTTAATTAAGGCTAAACCGGGAGGGTTGATAACACAGAGTCGTCTATCTATATATTATATTAAAAGACAAGCGCCTCAATGTGAGGATGGCAAATGTCACTCTCTCATTGACTTATCTTAAGTATAAAATATATCTATATAATTACTGTTTACATATTCAAGCATAGTTATTTTTGTTAAACTTCAAACAATAAAAGCAAGTTTCTATACATGTATAACATTTTCATGATTTCCTAACATAAATATTGATTTAATTTTTTTATGATAAATATATACTTTCCAATACTACAAATAATCCATAAAGTCTTTCCAATCTTTATTTATAGTCAAGTTAAAGAATAATATTGTAACTAATTTGAAGCAATATTAAAGTGACATAATTAAGGAAACAAATATTTCGTATTTTAAAAGGCTAATATTGTTTTTTTTTATATGAAAATTAAATAAAATCTATAGAATTTAATTTGACGTCAATTATGAAATCAATACAAACATTTAAAAAAAAATCAGATGTACAATAAAATATTGTGCACCTATTATAAAAGCTACCCTGTAATGAATGAATGTCATTTATACTTTATTGATAAAAGTTACCCAAAATAGTCTACAAGTTATCCTAAATTCAATTCAAGTAATCGGTTGAATACAAAAGTTTTTGATAAAGATACAAAATAGTGTAAAAATTACTTTTATCGTTTGTTGTACTTCTTGACAAATACTGAATGCTGAGCCGAAATGTTGTCATGGAAAAAAATACATAATCTTGAACAAAAATTTAATTTTAAACGGCCTTTCATTTTCTATACAATGTCTTTTACAATGACCTTTTGTTTTTCTTGCATTAAAAATAATAATAATAATAAATAAATAAATAAAAAATGAACCAATAGCCAATCTAAAGAAGAATAAAAGTTAAATTGAATTAGACATTTGACGGAAAAAAGGATAGATATAAAATGTATTATAACTATTACTCGTGTTTTAAATTGTAATATTCGTATTAACAATGCTATTCTAGATATACAACAATCATGTGCAATAATTTATGTTGTTTTATATATAATAATACTTTTAATAACTATAATAGTATGTGTATATAATATAATATTTTTTATAATATAAAAAAGTATATGTATATAATATAATATTTTATAACACGTGTCCTCCATACCAAGTGTTTGGTTGTTGGTGTAGTGGTGATTGAGACTACACTTGGTAGGGAGGACCTGTGTTCGCTCCCCTGCAACAACAATCGGAAGGGGAGTGGAACCTAATAGCCTAAAAAAGATCCTCAAATCTGGATTAGCCCAAAGGGTGAACCGGATAGAACACCCCAAACTCAATGCATATATGACGGGAATTAACTTATCCTTTATCTATCTTATGCAAAACTCCAAAGTCTAATTTTTTTTTTTCAAAATATAATAATAACATTTGTAAATTTTTGTTAATATGAAAGATATAAACCTATGCTATTCAAAAAAAAAAAAAAAAGATATAAACCTATCAAAATGTATATATAGTTAAATTGTTTAATAATTTATATCGAATGCGTAATTTTATTAAAATTATTTACATGCAATTATTAATTGTGTTGGATGTGTGTGTAGCTATGCAATGTCCAAAACTTTAGTTGAGCGACTTTGATTTAGTGATTGTACGGTAAAAAGATATTGACTTCAATCTTGAAACCTAATAGTATAATAAATTCTAAATAGAAAAATTAAAACAAAAGGAAATGAAAATAGTAAATGGCTTTAAATATTGAAATAAACATAACCTTTTAAATCAATTTAGCGAATTCAAGAGACAATTTTAAGGCTTTTAAAATTAAATGGGGGGAAATATATAAATGTCCATGCACTATTATAAGAGTTTTGTTAACCATTTTATAATTAAGATAGGGATAAATCTTAGTAATATATACTCCGTATATTTTATTTATATAAAATTATCAGTATCCATACTTATATACGAAGTATTTGTATTGTATACTATATTTAATCAGCTGTTGGTTATATATATGACTATTATATAATATATAGTTTTTAGCACAATGCTTAACTTAGGAAAATATATGTTTTGGTAGGTCATATATAAGGTTATTATTGTGTCTATAGATTTAATGAGTGCGACGGATAAATAAAACATGTATATATTAGATTGATTGTAGCTATTGATGCGGATGGTATGATAAGAAAATTTTAGTTTTTCTCAACGGGAGATATAAATAAATTAGCCCACTTCTTATATAGCTATGTGGAGTATTATTCAATTATTTTTCAATTAATAAAATAACATTATAAAAAATTAAAAGAAATTCAAATAACATAAAATACTATTTAAATAACGTTCATTTAATATTTATTTTTTTTATTGACCATTAGTAACCAAGTCCTTTAATAGTAAATGAATTATCTTTATTTTTATTTTTATTTTTCCTACGGGTTTTATAATTTGATTTATAAACCGTGCATCGCACGAGCACTATGCTAGTGGTTTAATAAGAGAGGTGTCCACTGTCCAGTCACTAGGTTTTTCGCCTTCAAATTATGAATGAAGGAGCCATAGAGGGAAAAGGAGACGAGCAAGTGGTCGACATTGAGATAATAGCAGAGTTCACTTAAGGATTAAGGTAGATTTTTTAATGCTTTTCTCAGCCTGTGATTTCTGATGGTAATTTGTCATTATTCTCTATTACAATATTATAGAAACTGTAAGCGGAACGTTTCCTTAAATCCTAATATTATGATTAACTAACGCAATACTTTGTCGAAGGTAGTTTGTCTTGTCACTGTCATTGATATGCTCACGGATGATGGCAGTATAGTGCTGAGACTGATAACATTTCAACGTATTAGCGTGTTAAAGGGTGCTGTTAGTGTTGGCTGCTTTGATTATTAGCATTTTCAAGAGGGTGATGTAAATATTTCCGCCATTGTCGCCCGCTTTTGTTAATTAATACTTGTATGTGTTGTATAGTTTTTGGTACATGGCATATAAGATTGATCAAGTCTACAAGTTGCATTTCACAATTTTTTTGCGTTACTTTCTTTTTCATTAAAGAGACCAGTTATATTTAATAACTGGTCTTTTAAGTTATCTCACTTTTTTTTGTATAATTTTTTAATAATTTTTTTTCCCTTTTTATATCTTATATTTGTACAACCAATTTTAATATTTCCCCATAAAGCTTATCAATTAACTAAAAAATCATAAAGTTAATTCAATATAATAATTTTATTGTACCATTGGTTTATAACATGTTATTTGTAGTATTTTCGACTTGTAAAATTGAATTCTTAAGTATTGTATTTGGTTGTGATATGAATTTTTGTGTCCTATTTTTGGATTGAAATCAATTTGGTATATGTATATATACATACATATGTATGTATATATACATATATATGTATGTATATATACATATATATATATTTTATATATATAAGTTTTGGATTGAAATTAATTATGAACAAGACATGGAAAAAAAAATTGTACTTTCACAAATGATCAATAATTGATGGTGACACACTATCTCGGAAATCCTGGATCCGCCACTGTCCACAGTAAAGACAGAATTGAATTAATTTTTGGCTATGTTGTTGCTTCATTTGTTTATCTGTTTTTTTTAAGAAGGTATCTATGACTTATTCATTAGTCTAATTGTAAAGTATTGATTTTGACATTGGTTTGAAATATGAAATTGACCATAATATTGCATATCATTTCAGGTGACTTTGTGCTTCCAACATTATTGAAGTTTTTTAAGTGACGTAGTTGTTTGAATTTACAAGTCTTCCAAATTACTTGTGATTAATTTATAGGTTTTCTTAAATGGACTGCGCTATGATTTTATATTATGCTTCTGCCGTCTATGGTATGTTGCTCATCCTCTTAGTTGTAAGCTTCTAACATAATGTCATACTTCCGCCGTCTATGGCTATGATGTTCTTCCTTGTGTTAGTTGTTACGGAATATATATTGTCAAATTTCCCTCCGTTATTTAAAGTTCTTCCCACTTTTATGAACTCGGAGCAAGTTGAAAACTTAAAATGAATGATGACTCATCACTTCAATATGAAAAGCTTTTTGTTTTTTTAACGATTACTATGAACTATGGCACATTAGCACAATGATGTCGAAATGTTTTATTTCTCCCAGTTGTTGAAGAGTGTTCTCGTGAAGAAAAAAAAAACTATCATAGTCTAATTGCACTAGATTTTTTTTATTTTTTGTTTTGTTATTATTATTATCATCTTTATTTGGTATATAAGTCTTTAAGATGAAGGTGCTCTACCGGACCCTTAAAACATACATATTGAGAGACCATCTTGCTCAATACTTTCTTGAACAATTATTAGTTTGTTCAACTCAAAAATTAGTTGGAGTTGATTAATATGCTTGGCTTGTAGGATAGATGAGAAAAAAGTACTGAGTTTGTACAAATTTTGTTGGCCTACTTTTTGGATTGGACCTGACTCAAAAATTAGATGATTCGTATAGACTTTGTGCATTTTTTAGACCTGAAAATTAATTTTCGACCTAACCCGACTCAATCCCCTAACCCTGATCACTCATAAACAAATTTGACCAAAATATTGTGAAGCTTCATTTTGAAGGCTACAAAATTAAGATTTGATACTCTTTTTTTCTATTACTTGTGTAATGACCAAGTCAAAACGCTAATCACTATTTCAAACGCCACTACCAAATTAAGCCTTAGCATCCTCACTCTTAGAGGCTTAGGTCTATGTCCAACCTCTTTTTTTTTTTTTAAAAAAAAATTATTTATTTATATGTCCACGTAGTATAATAATAACAATAATAATAATAATAAAGATTACAGGTAACAACAATAATAAAGTTTGATTGTATTGAGGTTTAACTGGTGCAGACGCCTTATGGAAGCACATTTCCTAATCAACTTGGACATGTTGCCTAAATTCTATTTTATAAACTGCATGAACGAAGTTTATAATTTTTTTTTTTTGAAGACAAGTTTAATAATATTTAATAGTATGTATACGTTAAATAAAGTATAATTTCTCAATATTATTTTTTATTTTTGTGAGAAATATCACTAATTAATTGTTATTACATTGTAGTATGACATCATACAAACAACTTTTGTACCCTCCTAGGCAACAGGAAGAATAATGTGACATCATTTTTTTTAGTGCAATGTTGATCAAGATCATAAATTTATGGGTGTTAAAATAGTTAAAAGTTACTTGTAATCCTGAAATATGCCTTAATTTAAAATAAAGCATAAATAAAATTGAACTTATCAATAGATAACGAAATATAATTTAGAAAAAATACATTGGTCTACTCTACACAAATGTATATTCTATGTTTTTAACTGCTCCATAAACCTATAATAATATGTACCATTTTCATTCTTTTTTGAGAAAATTTATTATTATTATTTTTATTGAATTGAGAATTTTTATATAACTTGTTTGTTGTTTCCAACTAAGGGTCTTGTCTCTTCAGCTTATTTTCAGTTCAGTTCAGACTTTTCAGTTCAGCTCCAATAAGTCCAATTCAATTCATATTTTAATTTCCTTTTCTCATAAAATATTCAATTCAATTTAGTTCAGATCTACGCAGTCAATCAGAACAAGCTCTTACTCCTCCATTTCTTTTTTCTTTTCTATAGAGTAAATTTCTTATTCTTGTTATTAAACATATATGGCAAATCGACTATAGTAGAAGTAAAATGAGCTGAGACAAAGGGACCAAATCTAACTTTTAAAACCACAAATTCTTCTTAATCAAATAATAGAGTAGTCAATTTATTAGGTAAGCCAATATCGAAGCTTTTTCTTGATTATTTAGCATAAGGGACAATATCTCAATATGACAATAGGTGAATGTCCCCTCTAATCAAATACACCTGACCTTCCAAAATGTCTACATGTTTAAACGTTAAAATAGGTGACGTATTAATCTTATAATTTTCAATTTTTGGTGATAAATCCATTTGGTAGAACGTGTGTATAATACTTAATATGATCTTGCTTGTAATGTTTTCCATTTTACAATTTTTATTTGGATAATATTATATGTAGCCCTTAAAATTACAAATAAGTATTTATTATCTTTTTTGATTGAAATTAGTTTAGTAATGCACGAAAAAATCACGCGCAAAATTGTGTAATTAATGAATTTATAGCGATAAACATTTTAATTTCCTTTTATTTATGACACCATAAATTACACAAACAAAATACGGAGTATGAAGTATATTATACAGAGTGATTTATATTTCAACAAAATTCCATTATTGATAATAATTCAAAAAGATAAAATAAATGTTGTCCTTCCACTTAAATTCTCAACAATCAACTATGGTAAATTTACGTACTTAACTTGTGATAATTATGCTCGTATATGTTTATTAGGCTAGACCTATAGATACGTTTTTTTGTGATGAAAATTAAAAACGGGGGATACATTATTAGTAATTTAGTATTAGTCATTTCTCATTTGTACTATACAGATGTCAGCATTTCACTTTGTTTTAATTTGTAATCAACTAATTAATGGAAAAATTGATCCAGTAGCTAATGTTATAATGCACCAATAACTAATCATATACTCTAGCTTAGCTAGAAGTGTAAACAAATATATGATCCAGTAGCTAATGTAATTAAAAAACAAAAAAAAATAAAACAAGTAACATCTGATTTTTTTTTTGTTTAAAAACATATTAACATAGTGCATCTCAA
Organism: Chenopodium quinoa; assembly: GCF_001683475.1. Taxonomy (NCBI): domain Eukaryota; kingdom Viridiplantae; phylum Streptophyta; class Magnoliopsida; order Caryophyllales; family Amaranthaceae; genus Chenopodium; species Chenopodium quinoa. The sequence continues at coordinate 1,387,360 of NW_018745174.1, read as the reverse complement.
CAAAATATAGGGCTTTTACAAGTATTTGATTACTTACGGTCCTTGTATAGTCTTATACTTCTTTCGTTCTAATAATATTGCAACAATTGGACTTTTGCACTATTCGTTACTCTTATTTGACTACATTATATGATTTATATGATAAAAAATATAGTCATATGAGATATTATTAGATTCGTTTCATAAAATATTTTCACAATATTACCTTTTTATAATTTTAATTCTTATACAATTATAGATATTTAACACACCTTCAAATAAAAAAAAAGATATTAAACATATAAAATGTGCTTTGGGATGCGTAATTTCATTCTTCTTGTAATATTATTGGAACAGCGGAAGTATATTACAATAAGTAAATATGTATGTTTTATATGAGCCTCATCATTCACAGACTCAACACTTAATACTTTTACTTTGAAATGAGGAGTGTTTGAGATTCGAATTTGTGACTTTTAACAGTTTGTTTGGGTACTGTTAAGGGAAGAAAAAGAAGGTGATCGAAGGGGAGGGAAGGAAAAGAAAGGGGAAAGAAGAATGATGAATTTTCTTTTCAAATCTCTCCATTGTTAGAGGGATTATTTTCTTAGAATTTAATCTCTCCATTTCCCCATCCCCCTTCAAATCCCTTCATCCCTAATTTGCTATCCAAATGAAAGATAATCTCTCCCTCCTTCCCTTCTTTTCCCTCCATTTCCTTCAATCCAAACACACTCTTATGCAATGTTAACTATGATATCATGTTAGAATACCAATTCAATCAGAATTTTAAGTTTATAGTTGAAGCCTAAAAATTTGTTTATACTCCTATCAATGAGGAGCTAAACCAATCAAGAGAAATACTTTAACTTTCCAAATATTACCCCATTCCCCCCTTAAAAATGCGTTTAACTTTTTCTACAATTACGAATTTAAAAAGTCATTGTTATATTTACTATTCATCATATAACTTTTGAAATTTTTTTAGGTTGTAATAAAATATTCTAAGAGGAATATCCCATATTCTTGAAACAATTCCTCCATAGATCCTTTTCCATTGATGCTGACATACACCTTCGTGTATTATTCCATAACGATGTCTTTTCTTAACCTTATTTTTCTATATCATTACATTTATTAGGTGATTATATTATCTTTATGAACTAATATTTTAATTTCAATATATAGTTGGAGTACTTTTTAAAAATATATGCATGCAAGTATATTTTTGACGGGCTAGAAGAATACTTGAATATGTGATAAAGACATAATATGTTACTTTAGGGAAGGCAAGTTATTCCCTAATGTAGAGAGAATTATGTAATGTAATAAAATGGGTACTTGTAAACTGTGATTAAATTACGCGTGACTTAAAAAACTTTAGATGATTAGTATTATAGATAATATAAAAATAAATAAAAGATAATTAATTCAAATAAAATAAAAGTAAATTAAGTTCAAATCAAATAATTTCAAAGAATTCAAATACAAAATTTCACAAAATTTTTGGACGTAATAAAATAAAATAAATTCAGATGAACCAAACATAGCATAATGCATTGTAGTTAGCAATCCAATTAGCATCTCAAAATATATATATATATATATATATATATATATATATATATATATATATATATATATATATATATATATATATATACTCCATCCGTCCCTTAGTCCATTTCTTTTTTCCAATTATCAATAATATTGATTTTTGTACTAAAATTCCCTCCATTTTACAACAATTCTTATGCAAATTTAGCTTCCGTACGTAAATTTTGCATAGCATCCACCTCACTAATGTCAATGAACAACTTTCGAATGTCATCCCTAAATCCTTACATAGTGGTTTCCAAGGGTTGTGGGTCTAATCCTGCCAAAATGTTATATCCGACAAAAGGTGTTGCCTCGCAACCAAATTACGTATTAAGGTTTCAAAAATTATAAAGCATACCTCAACAACTCTAGCAATTTATGATGCCTACATTCTTGTATTCATAAATAAACCAAACAACCTGTAAAATATATACTATAGTATAAATTTAAAAATAATAATAAAAAAAACAGAGGTTTTTCAGTGCGGCAAGCCACATGGTGCCAGATGGTGCGACACGATTACTTGTATTTTAGGGTTACTTGTATTCTGGGGTTACTTACTTACTTGTATGGGTTACTTGTATTACGAGGTTACTTGTATGGGTTACTTATATCGTGGGGTTACTTGTATGTGTTACTTGTATTCTGAGTAACTCCAGACCAAAATCCCATACCAAACCAGTAACACCCTACAAGTAACCCCTGATCAAAACCAATAACATCCATACAAGTAACCCTAGAATACAAGTAACACCCTACAAGTAACCCCGACCAAAACCAGTAACACCCATACAAGTAACCCCAGAATACAAGTAACACCTACAAGTAACCCTTGACAAAACCAGTAACACCCTATAAGTAACCCCGACCAAAACCAGTAACACCCATACAAGTAACCCCAGAATACAAGTAACACCTACAAGTAACCCCTGACAAAACTAGTAACACCATACAAGTAACCCTTGCCGCACCATGGGGTCAGCCACATACAAAAATTTGTAATAAAAAAATACTAAAGCTATGATTCCAATTTACATAGAAGTATCACAAAATTTTAAAATTAAAAAAATTTATAACGCAAAATAAAATATAAATCAAGAAGATGGAAGAGATAAGAAGAAGCCATATAAGAGGAGAATTTTTTTAACGTATTTAACAAACAAATTATATTGGCATTATCCAAGGTATACTTATAAAGCCATTATCTTCATCCTCCTTCCTCATACATAATTCACTTTCATTATTTCTTTAGTTTAACGACTTTTATCATCACCCTAAAGTTCCTAATATGCCACTTTCAATCTAAGCATGTAAAGCCTAAATTATAATAAACAAAGCTAATAATGGACTTAGTTAGATTTCGGGATAACTCCTCAACCTCGGAGTGTGTAATATTGATCAATGTAAAAGCTTCATATGTGGCTGGCCACACGGCCACAATTTTTTTTTTTTTTTATAATTCTTTTTCTCTCTCTTCTCTCTCCTCTTTTCTTCTTCTTCAAGCCAAACCTTCATCTCATTTTCTCAGAGAATGTAACACAAATTTCGCAACCGGCGTCAATAGTTGTCTTCATGGTTCGTTCGTCGGTGCTTCGTTCGTCGGAGGTAATGTTTTCACTGGGAGGGTAGTGGTGGTTTGGTGACTCCGTCGCCGGAAAACAAGTGCAAGGTTTTTAAGGCCAAATTCAGCCATGAAAACTCTAGATCTAGAATTTTCATGGTCGAATTTGACCTTTTTAGCCATATTTGAAGTGATATTCAAAACCATTGTTAACATTTTAAGGTATTTGTTCGATTTGATTTTTTTTTTTTAAGGTTTGGTTGGATCGGGGTTTGTTTGTGGGTTAAGGGCTAGTGGCAAGGCGTTTAGGTTGGAAGTGGTTCGTTGGTGGTGGTTGTTGGTGGTGGGTTAGGGATTACTAGATCCGGTCAGGGGTTACTAGGTGGTCCGATCAGGGGTTACTAGGTCGGCTGTCAGGGGTTACTAGGTCGGTTAGGATTACTTGGGGTTACTAGGTAGGGATGGCAATTCTAAATGGATATCCGTAAATCCGATCCACCCGAAATAAATAAATGGACAAAAATCCGCATTAAATGGATGAAGGGCGGGTGACGGATGAAGCGGGTGACGAATCGGGTCGGATTCGAGTGGGGCTCCGTTTCATCCGTCACCCGATCCGTCATCCGTTTATCACCCGATCCGCAATCCATCCGTATATATATAAAAAAAATTTCCCTACTGTCTTATATACTAGTATACTACACTATGTATGTACTGTATATTTCTAAAAAAATAAATCTTTCTAAAAATTCTTTAATTTTATTTAAAAAAATATAAAACCTCCCTCAATTCCCAATTATGTAGTACCGAAATAAGTTCATGATTCCGTTAAAAAAAAACAAGTAAGTTCATGATTATTATTTTATTATTATTATTGCTATAGTTTGGAATAAAAATTTAATCAATGGTTTACTTTTTAAGTTTAAAATTGGCTAACATTTTTTTTATATATATAATAACGTATTAGATTTTATAATTAGAGTAGGATTATAATCATCACCCGCTAAGCATCCGATCCACCCGTTTCATCCGCGGATGACGGATGGATCGGATGTGGGTGATGGGTTTTGCGGGTGACGGGTGGATCAGGTGGAGCGGATGGTTAATTCGGGTGGATGCGGGTGGAGCTCCATCCGACCCGAATCCCATCCGTTGCCATTCCTATTACTAGGTCGATTAGGGGTTACTTGGGGTTACTAAGTTAGGGGTTACTAGGTCAGTCAGGGGTTACTTAGTCAAGGGTTACTAAGTCAGTTAGGGGTTACTTTTGTCTTGGGGTTACTTTTTCATTTGCTGATTTAGCACCCTGCCGCATGGTGCGGCCAGCCGCACCAGAAACGCACTGTTGATCAATATATATAGAGTTTATAATACTAGTCCTAATCATGTTAGGACACCTAATACGATAAGATCTATCCTAATATCCGACAAATATTATCATAAATATAATATCTATCACACCCCCGTAGTCGTAGCGGGAGGAGGTCGTACGCTAAGACTGGACCTAAATTCCAGAAATAATTCTCGTGGTAGGCCTTTAATTAGTGAAAATGTTCGCGAATTGACATCTAGAAGGAACATGCAGAACATGAACTTGCCCCAAAGCAACCTTTTCTCGAACAAAGTGAATATCCATCTCCACATGTTTGGTGCGTTTGGTGTTGTACCGGGTTGCCAGAAAGGTAGATAGCACTGACATTATCACAATAAACAATAGTAGCCTACGGTAGAGGATAATGTAACTCGAGTAAAAGATTACGAAGCCAACATGCCTCAGAGACAACATTTGTGACGCCTCGATATTCTGCTTCTGCACTCGAATTAGACAAAGTATGTTGACGCTTAGATGACCAAGACACGAGGTTGTCCCCAAGGAAACAACAATAGCCCAAAGTGGATCGTCGGGTATCGGGACAACCTCCCTAGTCAGCGTCAGTGTATGTAATTAGTCGATGAAAAGCAGATGGATCGGATATAAATGTAAGCCATGATCAATAGCACCCTAAACATAACGCATAATGCGTTTATGCCTCATAATGAGGTTCTCGGGGATCATGCATAATAAGACACACCTGTTGTACCGCATAGGTAGTATGTGGCTTGGTGAAAGTGAGATACTGAATAGCACCTGCTAAACTGCGATACAAAGTAGGATCTCGAAAAGGTGAACCTGAATCCGCACTAAGTTTAGACTTAGAGTCAACTAGAGTAGTTGTAGGTTTACAAGAACCCATACCTGCAAGCTTTAAAATCTCCTGAGCATACTTTTCATGTGAAAGTAGCAAATAAGAGGGAGTACGGGTCACCGCAATCCCTAAAAAATGGCTTAAAGGACCCAAATCAGTCATATGGAACTCAGTTTGTAATTGAGATATAATCCCTGCACGCAACCTGTCAAAAGAGGTAGCTAATATAATATCATCAACATATAGGAGCAAATATGTCATATCATCACCCTGCCATCCAGAGAGTAAAAATGAGAGTTGTCGTCACTTTTAGCAATGGAAAAATCCAATCTGACTAAGAAATTCGCAAAGCGCTGGTACCAAGCTCGAGGAGCTTGCTTCAACCCATTGAGAGCCTTACGAAGTCGACAAACATAGGAGGGTGCTCTCTGATCAACAAATCTCGGAGGTTGATGCATATATACAGTTTCCTGCAAATTACCATGTAGAAAGACATTTTGACATCTAACTGATGAATCGACCACTTTTTAGCCAAAGCTAAACTGAGAACAGTACGAATAGTGGCCGGATTAACTACCGGACTGAACGTCTCATCACAATCTACACCAATTTCTTGCGACCTGCCATCACAGACAAGACGAGCTTTGTGCCTTTCAAGGTCACCATTAGACTTTAATTTGTGTTTAAACAACCGCATAAAATTAACAATATTCACCCCCGTACGCCTAGGCACCAAATCCCAAGTCCATTATATTCATCATGCATCGCGGCATTCCAATTAAGATCATTAAGAGCATTTTATTTGATTTAGGAAGTGGTGATTTGTGAGAAGCAATGGACATGTTAGCATGGTGATACCATGTTAGATTTCGGAAAAACTCCTCAACCTTGGAGTGTGTACCATTGATCAATATATACAGAGTTTACAATACTAGTCCTAATCACGTTAGGAAACCTAGTACGATAAGAATACAAAATATACATAAGATCTATCCTAATCTGCGACAAATATTATCATAAATATAATATCTATCCAGACTGATTAGATGATTAATAGTAGCTACTCTTATACATATTGTGAAATTGTTTATGTACATACATTTGGATGCAAGGTATACCTATCTACGTACCATTATATGTATTAGAAAAATTTTAAAAAAAATCGGGTGTACAATAATTATTGTACATCCATTATAAAGATAGCATAAAATGATTAAAAATTACCCCTGAAATGAATAAAAGTTACCCCAATATGCGTAAAAGTAACTCAATTCAAATAAAAATTATCTACGCATTATTAGTAAAGAATCACATTTTAATTGACTAAAAATCAATTTTAGTGATTGAATGTAATTAAATTACCTCTATAAAACTATTCTTGTTATCTATTTATATAAAAATTGTATTATGTTTAAAGTTACCCAAAGAAAGGCAAAAAGTTACCCTAAAATTAGCTAAAAATTACCCTTATACTGCTCGATGTACACTAATATTAGTGTAAATTGGATGTATACAAAAGTTTTTGTAGACTTTTATATATATAAAAGACTGGTTTTGTACATATCAAATCAAAACCAATTCTAATGAAAACATTAACTTTTTTTTTTTTTTTTTTATTTTTATTTTTATTTTCTTTTTCAAATTAAGTGTTTGAGGATGGAGGGGACCAAGCAAGGAGCGGCTTTAATATGATGCAAAGACTTACGTTTTTATGGAAAATGAATTTATGCAATAATTGCATAACTTTATACTATAAAATTAAAAAAAAAAAATAGAAATACTAAATGATCATTTTCCCTTCTGAAAAGATGGGTGATTATAAATTACACTAAGCTAGTGAAATGGCACACACGTCAGATAATTAGTGCATTGTTTAATTTTTATTTAATAGATCCACGAGCTCCTAAAGACATTGCTCGAGCACAACACACGCATTATTCATATATAAAATGTAATTTTAACTATATATGTTGTTTCGGATGAAAACAATCGAATCTCGGAAGATCCTTTTATCTTGAGGGAACTTGGTCTCGGTCCGAACGACGCAGGAGCCGAGGGTTTCCTGCACAACAAATACACGTAAACTAGCCTCGGGGGGACGCCGAGGAAGGCCCCTCCGATGCTTAAGTCAGTATATTAGAGAGAGAAAGCTGTGCAAGAGTTTAGTTGCTTGAGGCTTTATTGTCTTACCAAGAATTGACCAAATTGTTGGCTTTTATACCTTGGCTAATGAAGGAGGCGGATTGGGCCCGGAAGTCAGTTGGGCTGGGCCAAGCTGATTGGGCCGTTGACTGACCTTGACATGGCTTTGAGGATGTTGATTTTTGACTTTAGCACATTTGGAGAGTTGAACCTTAACCTTGGGCTTTTAATTGGATCATTCAGTGACCAGGCCCAATTGGACTAAATTGGACCCAAACAACTTGCCCCCCAGACCCGATTTGGAAGGATGACGGGTCGGGTTTGATTTAATCAGAAAAGGAGGGAAGTGAATGATTTGTTAATCCAAAAATGTGAATTTAAACCGTAATTAACCCATGATTAATGAGATAACAACAGTTAATGTGGATAATTGCGGAAGTTGGACGGGTAGTGGGCGATTTAACTGCAAGGTCGTGTGTTTAACGGTTACTTAGTGGGGTGCTTGAGAGAAATTGAAACGCAGACTCCTTGAATTCCCATTTCTGGAGATATAAATAGAGGCGCGTCTTCTCTCCCCACTCATTCATCAACACAAACCCAGAATTCTCAAGAACGCTCAAGAGCCCGCATCAAAACTTCGCAAATTCCCCGAGCATTAAGCTTAGAAGCTGAGACTTGTCACTACCAATTCGTAAATCGGCGACTTTTGCTTCAGATCAAGGTAAATTCCTTTGATTTTATTTCATTTTTCTTCGACTTTGCACTCTTTCCCCTTTTTCGACTTTTTCCTTCGAAATTCGTCAATGGTGAGGGGAGTTAGAGGTGGAGCCCGTGCTCCAAGAAGAGCAAGGCTAATCCCCGATCCCAGGGACAGGATTGGGACCTGGAATGGACGAAGGACAGAGTCCGACCCTGCTGAAGGGGTTAGGGCGACTCCCATTTCTTCGGCTCCTCCTCAGAGGGCTGAGGGGGTGAGCGCTTCAGGACGGGATGATGAAATTCCCGCTGTCCTTTGGGATATCCTCCCAGGGTTTTCAGAGTGGGAGGATGCCGAAGTAGCTTCGGCCATGATAAAGAACCGCCCCTACTCATGGTGGGTGGAGAATGCTGATCAGTACCGGTTTGCCGAGCAAATTGAGTTGCATTACGGCATCCTTGAAGCCGATGGGTATTGGTGCCGAATGCCCACGGCCTCCGATAGAATCCACCGTCCACCCCCGGGGTATGTGGGGGTGTACACAAGACAACTCCAGTACGGGCTGAGGTTCCCTTTGGACGTATTCGTCCGAGACTTGCTGATCCATTACAACATTTCCCTGTGCCAGCTGACCCCCACCAGCATCCGAAGGGTAATGACGTACTTATGGGTCTGCAAATTCTTCAGGTACGTGCCGAACCTGCATTGCTTCAAAAGGCTCCATCGGCTAGTGCCAAACATTCAAAGTGGGCACGGATGCCATGGCTCTGGGTGGTATCGGATTGAGTCTCGGCCCCCGTTCCTAACCATGTGGCCGAACGACTCTTCAGACAAGGACTGGAGAGGTCAATGGATTTGGGTTAGGGCACCCACGGAGCCGAGCCACCCTTACGTTTTCAGCGCTCCCCGGTATCTTGCCGAGCCGGATCCTGATATGGGAAGTTTAGGTCCTCCCGAAGATAGCGGGCCAGACCCGAACCTTAATCAGCAGAACATCTTCGGCAAGCTGCCGAACCGGGGAGGCAGCGGCCGAATGCAGCATATCCCGGAGACTTGGCTCCCCGATACGCACTATGTTTTCCAAGAGAATATGCTGGCAGCTGTCGGCCTCAGCCGAAAGTTTAGGGATGGTAATCTTCTTCGGCTGGGGCCGAGGCCTTTTAATTATCTCTTTTCTTCTTTCATTTTGCTTTCTTGTGATGTGCCGAACTAACTGAATTGACTTCTCCCCTTTTCTTTTTCAGAACGGGACGAGACCAACGTCGGCATTGATTACGCTCGCCTTGGCGTCAACCGAGAACGAGTCGTAACTGATCGGGCTCCCCCTATCACTGAACCAAGGCGCCGAGAGGTTCACCTAGACTCTTCCCACTTCCAAATTGAGGCTGTTGCTCTGTATCAGAGGCAGAAGCCTTGGTGGAAGAAGAGAGATCCCTTGTTTCAGCTGCTGGAAGAAGAAGCTGAAGCTGCCCGTACAGCCGAAGAGGTTGCACGGGTTATTGAAGCTTGTGAAGGTGGAGAAGGGTCCTCCAGAGTTGCTGAAGAAGCTGCGGCTAGGGCAGCTGAAGAAGACGAGGCTTTGCTGAAGACCTCGGTGAGCCTTTAGACTTAACTTTGTCTTTCTTCTTTTTTTTTTTTTTACTCACATTCTTCCCCCTGCCTGCCCTTTACAGTCTGAAGAGAGCAGCAGACACAGGGAAGGGAAAGCCCCTGTTCGTCCCGAAGACCAAGTACAAGAAGAGTCTTCAGACTCGGGTATGGACGAGCAGCCGCTTCAGAAGAGGCGCCGAAGAATGGCCATCATCGGCCCGCATGACTTTCAGCGGAGGCCGATGACCATCGGCGTTGAAATAAGGGAACCCGAGGAAGGCAATGGATCGCCGAGGGTTCCCCGGCCACCGCCTCAATCACCCCCAAGGGCCTCTCCGCCACCCCCCGAGATGGAGGTGGATCAGAGAACTCCCAAACCTAAGGGAGAGGTTCTGGAAGAAGCTCGAGAGAGTGCCGCCGAGGACAAGGATGGAGACGCCGTGATGCCCAGTGCTGAGGGTTTCACGGCGGACATTGCCAGAGAGGTTGGGGCCTTCGTCCTCACACCTGAAGAAGAAGAGGTCACAATAATTGACTCTTCTGAGAAGGAGGAGGACGTTGAGCCACCCAAAGCTAAAGAGGCTCCATCGTCATCCTTCCCTTCCTTCCAGACGCTGCAGTCTGGAGAAATGGGTTTCTCGGCCCCCCGAATTCCAGTCCCAGACCACATCTGGGACCTCATATGGGGTCAGAACCGAGAAGGTGCTGCAGCCTACTTCGGCGATTTTGCTGGCCTGTCCGAAGTAGATAGGGCAAGGATTTGGTCGCTGAAGGCCACTGCTGGGATGGGCGAATCCAGCAGATCAGTTCCTGACCCTGCCAGGTCCAACCAACTGCTGATGATGCAGGTAATTCTCCTTGCCTTGATTTCTTTCTGAACTCAACCTTTCAGCTATTATTTTTTACTTTTTTAACTTGTGCCCCTGTTTTCAGTTCGTGCACAATCAGACTCTCACTGTAGAGCTGATAGATTCCCTACAAGATAGGGTGGACGCTGCCGAGCACGATCAAAGGGTAGCCGAGGAAGAGCTAAAGCTTGCTAAGCTGAAGCAGGCAGCAGCTGAAGAGAAGCAGCAGAAGGCTGAGGAGTACGAGAAAAAGGCTGCTGAAGCCCTCCAGACCTTCTGCGACGCTATGGAGAAGGAAGTTTTTCCCCCACTGATGGAAGGGGAAAAATTCCTCCAAGAGCACCTGGGGGTGGACATCTCCAAGTTCAAGGCTGCTATCGAGAGCCGAATCCAAGGAGCTGCTGCACAGGCTGAGGTGCAGCATCAGCTAGAATCTCTTGAAGCCAGCAGAATGGCTGCTGAAGAGATGCTCCAAGCTAGGGATGTCCAACTCTCAAGGGCTGCTGCTGCTGCTGAAGCTCAAAGAGCTAAGCTACAAGAGGCTGAGGATCAGCTCACTGCCAAGAAGGAAGAAATGGTCCAAGTTCAGGCCGAGGCTTCCCAGGTTCAGCAAGAGTTTACCGAGCTGAAAGGCTCCTCCTCCAAGCTCGTCGATGAGCTGAAGAGATCCGAGGAAGACTTGGAGGAGACGAAGAAGAAGTTGGCCGATGCTGAGGCTCTACTCAAAGTCCGTATCTATACCCAAGAAGAGTATGAAATGGGTTTTAGAAACGGGTTCAGAGTGTGCCGAAGGGTCTGCCTTCATGCTGAGCCGAAGCTGGACTGGTCCAAATGTGCTGAATGGGTCCAAGATCCCGAAGACCCTCACATGAAGTATGCCACTCCAATCGAAGCTGAAATCCTTAAGGCTGAGGAAGCCGAGGAAGAAGCTGAGAGGATGGAGTTGGAGGCTGAGCAGAGGGAAAGGGAGGCTCGGCAAAGTGCAAAGCCTGCTTCTTCTGCTGCTGGAGCTGAGACCACCATTGGGCCCAATGAAGCTGATCAGTCTGATCCTCAGGCTGAAGCATAGGAACTCGGGCAGTCGTCTTCAGAATCTTGCGGTTCATCATGCGCTCAACTTTAGACTTGCCGCTTTCTGAATTTTTGCCTTTTGTTTTTTTTTGCTTCAGCTTGCCTTATCGTACAACAGCTTATTATATTTTTATTTTGCCTGTACGTATTTCGGCAGCTGTTACTTTCCGCTTGTGGGCGGCTGCCGACTATTTTTGTAATTCAACATTTTTATTTCAAAGAAGTTCACTTTCTCAGCTTTCTTGTGTATTTTTTTTCTTCGCTTTACCAGTCTTCGCACTTTACTGCTTTCTTTGAATGATCTTTCAAATATTTGCTAAGTGCAGAACTTCGGCTAGCGAGAATCATTTCTGCTGAGACTTCTTTTTGCCGTTTGTACTCGGATGTTTTCAACTTGTGAAAAAACTGACATAAGTATCAAACTTCGGCTGAGCTGAAGGGTATTAGATCAGTTGTGCCATTTCTCTATTTCCCTCTGCCCCCCCAGAAATCTGAAGATGAGGTCTTCTGAATTCTGGAATGGCTGATAATTTTTCACGGCTAAGCCGAGGATCTTTGAACACTTTGCTTTATTTTCTACATCTGTTTTTAAAGTACTGATTTCCCACCTGAGAGTTTTCACTCTAGAGATGGTACTCTTGTGACACTTTCTTCAATTCATCCAAGGGAACAACTATCCGAAACACCATGCCGGGGCAGCAGTTTATCTGAAGTACGAGGCATCATCATGCAATACTTCAGAGTTGCAACTACCACCCGGAACTGATTCATCCGAAGTACAAGGCATCACTATGCAATACTTCGGGGCTTTATCAGTTCCTATTTTTTAGGCTATGTTTCGGATAAGTCTATGGCCTTTTTGCCCAAAGGAACAGATTCTCCGAAGTACAAGGCATCACTATGCAATACTTCGGGCTTGTATCTTTTTTTGGCAGGTTTTACGGCTTGCCGAGGTACAAGGCATCATTATGCAATACCCCGGACAGCGCCGAATGAAACCTTGAATTTTTGAAAAACCGTAGAAAGCATAAAGAATAGATTGTACTATCCGAAGGATTTACACATAGTATTTTTTGAGCACATCGGCATTCCAATGGTTTTTCAGCTCGGTGCCATCCATTTGTTTGAGTCTGAAGGTACCGGGCTGAAGCTCTTGATAAATTTCATAAGGTCCCTCCCAAGATGCTGAGAGTTTGCCATGAATGCGACTTTTTTGAACAGCTGCAGCATTCCTCAAAACTAAATCCCCAACTCTGAGAGGTCGTTGATAGACTCTTCGGTTGTAGGACTTGCTCATTCTGAGCTTGTGTGCAGCCATCCTTTCTCGGGCTAGATCTCTAATCTCGTCAAGGAAGTCGAGGGACTCTTTCATGAGCTGCTCATTTTCCTCGGCTGAGAAGAGATTCACTCGTAGGCTTTCTGAGCCCACTTCCACTGGAAGCACTGCTTCGGATCCATACACCAGCTGAAAAGGTGAATGCCCCGTTGCCTCCTTCTCGGTTGTCCGGAGTGACCAGAGGGTTCCCGGAAGTTCCTCTACCCACTTGGACTTTTGATCCTCTACTCTTTTTCTGAGAGCGTTAAGGATCTGTTTATTTGCGGCTTTGGCTTGGCCATTACTCTGAGGGTGGCAAACCGCGGAGTAAGCCAATTTTATCCCGAATTGATCAGTGTATCGGCGCAAGGGCAGGTTGTCAAACTGTCTGCCGTGGTCGAACACAAAAACTTTTGGGATGCCGAACCGAGTTATTATGTTCTGCCAGATGAACTGTCTGACAGTTTGCTCAAATATGCTTGAAGCAGCTTCCGCTTCGATCCATTTGCTGAAATAGTCGATTCCGACTATCAGCCACTTTCTTTTGTATGGGGCCTCGGGAAAGGGTCCCAGAATATCCAACCCCCATTGTGCAAATGGAAGAGGATTAAGAATTGGCTGGAGATCTAGGCATGGCCGATGGATTACCGGTGCAAATTTTTGGCATTTCTCGCATTTTCTGACCATGTTCTTTGCATCCGAGATCATTGTAGGCCAAAAATACCCTGCCCTGAGAGCTTTGTGGGCTAAGGTTCTCCCTCCTATGTGGTTTACGCAGATGCCGAGGTGAATCTCTCGGAGAATATAGTCGGCATCCGTTGGACCCACGCATTTCAATAATGGAGCGGAGAAGGATTTTCTGAGGAGTTGGCCGCCGAAGACGAGGAATCGTGAACTGATCCGCTTTATCTTGGAGGCCGAATTCCTATCCTCGGGGAGCTCGTCCCTGAGTTTATAAGCCAGGATGTCATCCATCCAGCTCGGCTCGAGTGCAGCGCAGCAGATTGATATTGCTTCGGCTACACTCTTTTCTCGGCGCACCTCCACATAGACAGAACGGCTTAACTCAGTCAGAGTTGAGCTTGCAAGTTTGGAGAGTGCGTCCGCTTGAGCATTTTGACCCCTTGGGATCAGCTCTACTTCGAAAGATCTCAGCTTCGCAATTGTCGATTTGATCCTTGTGAGGTAAGCTGCCATTGAAGGCTCTTTAGCCTCATACTCCCCCCGGATCTGATTGGCGACCAGCTGAGAATCTGTCTTGAGGTAGACATGCTCGGCTTCCAACGATATGCACAGGTCTAAGCCAGCAATGGCTGCTTCATATTCGGCCTCGTTGTTAGAGGCTTTGAATGAAAATTTTAGTGCATACTCGAAGGTTTTGCCTTCGGGAGAGGTGATGACGACCCCTGCCCCCGAACCGTTCACGGTGGAGGACCCATCCGTGAAGACGGTCCAGATTTTCCTCCTTGCATCCAGAGTCTCCTGATAGGAGCACTCGGCCAAGAAGTCTGCCAAGGCTTGCGCCTTGATGGCTGTTCTCGGCTGATAACCGATACTGAACTCGGTGAGCTCGAAAGCCCACTTTGCTAGTCTACCGGATTTTTCAACCTTGCCGAGGACTTTCTCTAACGGCTGATCAGTTAGAACCGCTATTTGATGAGAATCAAAATAGGGTCGCAACTTCCGAGCAGCCACCACCACTGCATAAGCCACTTTTTCTAACAATGGGTAGCGCGTCTCGGCATCCGTCAGGGTGTGGCTGACGAAATAGATCGGCTGTTGAACTTTTTCTTCTTCCCTTAGCAGCACCGCGCTTACCGTGGCTGGACTGACCGCCACGTATAAGTATAGGATGTCTCCTACGACTGGCCTTGCCAGTGTTGGGAGTTGAGCCAGGTGTTCACGGAGCTGCTGAAAGGCTGACTTTTGTTCGTCTCCCCATTCAATGCCTTTTGAATTTTGGAGCTTCAGCGCCTTGAAGAAAGGGAGCCCTTTGTCTGAGGCTCGTGAGATGAACCTGGACAAGGCAGCCATTCTCCCGGCTAGACGCTGAATATCCCTTTTTGTCTTCGGCTCGGGGAGGTCTAAAGCAGCTTGTACTTTGGCGGGGTTTGCATCAATCCCCCTCTTGCTGACCATGAAGCCGAGGAACTTGCCTGACTTCACGCCGAAGACACATTTCTTCGGATTCAGCTTCATTTTGTATTTTCTGAGGGTGGCGAAGGTTTCGGCTAGGTCCGTGACATGATCTTTTTCTTTTATGCTTTTGACGATTGAGTCGTCAACATAAACCTCCATGTTTCGGCCTTTTTGCTCGGCGAAAACCTGATCAACCAACCTCTGATATGTTGCCCCCGCATTTTTCAATCCGAAGGGCATCATTCTGTAATTGTACAACCCGGAACTTGTTATGAACGCTGTTTTAGCTCGGTCCTCGGGGTGCATGAAGATCTGATGGTATCCCGAGAATGCGTCCATGAAACTGAGCAGAGCATGCCCGCTTGTCGAGTCGACCAGTTGGTCGATCCTCGGCAGCGGATAGGAGTCCTTGGGACATGCCCTATTCAGGTCCGTGAAGTCAACGCACATCCTCCAGTTACCATTTGCCTTCTGAACCATTACAACATTGGCCAGCCACTCCGGATACTGACAGGGTTCAATGAACCCAGCATCTAGGAGCTTATCGACCTCAGCTGCGATGTTCTGGTTCTTTTCGGCGGAGTAGTTCCGCTTTTTCTGCTTAATGGGTCGACTGGAGGGGTCGACATTAAGCCTATGGGAGACGAAGTCCGGATCAATCCCGGGCATTTCTGCGGCTGAGAAGGCGAACACGTCTCCACTGGCCCGTAGGAGTTGGACGAGTGCCGCACGGGTGTTTGGCTCCAGTGACGACCCGATGCTAACACATCTGTTCGGATCTCCTACGGTCAGTTCTATTGACTCGGTCAGGTCATCCGTTTCCATGCTCTTAGAGTTGGATTCCTCGAATTCCGGCCTGCTATCAATATTAGCAGACTTTCCTGACCGCGGCTGGCCATCAGAGTCGTTCGGCTCTGAGGCGGAGTCAGCCTTTTGGCCCCCATCAGATTTCTCGTTGTCTGGGGCTTCATTAGCCGAAACGTCTGAGCCTCTCGGCTTTTTGGCGTTTCGGTCCCGGTGCTTTTCCTCCCCATCGCCACGGTCGCCTCGGCGAGACGTGGATGGCTTGAGGTGATTGCATCGGCGGGCTTCTTTTTGACTGCCCTTTATTTTCTCGGAGCGTCCCTCGTCTGAAACGTATATCATGATTTGATGATACGTGGAGACGACTCCTTGAATGCCGTGAATGAGGGGTCTCCCCATGATCACGTTGTATGCAGATGGAGCATCTACGACCAAAAATTCGGCCATGATATTCCTAGCTGCTCGGCCTTCGCCGATGGTGACAGGAAGTGTAATCTTCCCGTCAGGATACGAGGAAGAGCCGTTGAATCCAGACACCGGGTAGGGTGCGGGGGCCAGGTGCTCGGCTCCCATCCTCAGCTGGTCGAACGCTCCTCGGAAGAGGATGTTCGCCCCGCTACCGCCGTCGACGAGGGTCCGCCAGACGTTGCGGTTGGCGATGCCCAGAATGATTACTAGTGGGTCATCGTGGGGGTATACCACCCCCTCACAGTCTTCGGCTGTGAACAGGATGTTCGGCGCCGGTGACTGGGACTGCCGAAGCTCAGCCTGATGAATCTGATGGGTTAGACCCTCAGTTGGCGTTTGGCTGTGCCTCGCGAGATTCCCCCGGAAATAACTAGGATGTCGAGGGACTCCTTGCCCTGAGGTCCCTTATCCTTCTTCCGAGCGAAGTTGAGGTCCTGCCGAGAATCTTTTTCAGCTTTTTTCTCCTCGCGCCTGTCCGCGAGGTATTGGCTCAGGTACCCCTTGCGGACCAGATCCTCAATCTGGTCCTTCAGCTGGACGCAGTCCTCGGTGCGATGTCCGGGTGAGTCATGGAACTCGCACCACTGGTCCTTTCCCCTCGTCTGATGCCAGGGAGGCAACGGACGAGGTTTTTTGAATCTCCCCTCGTCCTTCGTCGTGCTGAAAATCTTAGCACGGGGAAGGGAGAGTGGAGTGTATGAATCGTACCTTCCCGTGTAGGGAAAGTGTCTTTCCTTCTTCGGCTCGGCAGCAGAGGACGGTTCTGAGGCCTTAGCCTTCCCTTTCCTCTGCGCCGAGACTTCGGGCTGCTGCCCTTTCGGCTTCTCAATTCTCGGACGAGACTGAGACCTGGATCTGTTCCACTCCTCGGCTCGGATGAACCTATCCGATGCTTCCAAGGCTTCCTCCAGGGTCTGCGGGGGATGCATGACCATGAAGTCCAGGAACTTTCCAGCTTGGAGGCCGTTCCGTAGCGCGAACACGGCCAGGCCTTGATCCAGGCTTGTGATTCCGGATGACTCGTTGCTGAAGCGAGTCAGATAGTCGCGGAGGCTCTCGTCCTCCGCCTGCTGCAGACTCATTAGCTCTGCAGTGGTCTTCTCTCGGCGGTTGGCCGTGGAGAATTTGCTCTTGAACTTGTTGGAGAGGTCGTTCCAACCGGTTATGGAGCCTTCCTTGAGCCCTTTGGTGATCCAGGATTGGGCAACACCTTTGAGGGTCGTAGGAAAGTATTTACACCAGGTAGCCTCAGACCTCGGGTTCAGATACATGTGCCCCTCGTAAGAGGCAATGTGATCCTTAGGATCTGAGGTACCATCGTAAGTAATATGTGCCGGGATTTTGACCGTTGGCACATGCTCTTCCAGAATCCACTTCTGGAAGGGCGAGTTCGATGGAACCATGACCGCCTTCCCCTTGTACCCGGCCTCAGGGACCTCGCTCCCTCCTCTCTCAGAGGTGGAAGTGGTTTTCGTCCCCGGCTGAGACAAGGTTGGGTGGGGTCCGGTATCCTCTGGGAAGGTGAGGCGGCTATGCACACTCACCTCCCTCGAACCCAAGCGTTCGTGAACGCTTTGGCGGGCGAATTCCGGGTCCTTGGAGGGCCCCATGGAATTCTGAGCTTCGGAGTGGTCAGAGGGTTGAGGGTTCCTCCTCCTCTCCTTACTGGAGTTTCGGGTGTCCCCTCGCCACCTCTGGCCGAGCTCTCTATGTGGTGGAACTTGTCCACCATCATCCTGACCGATCCTCCTTTTCAGGTTTCTCGGCTGGTGATCATCAGGCATCTGGATTGGAGCCCCTTGAGCTTTAAGGAACTCCATGCAGATGGCCACTGCTCTGGCCACTTCCTCGGTGGAGGGTCCGGAGGGAGGAGTCTCCCGCGGATGTGACCTGGATTGCACGCTATGGCGCGGCGGGGAGTTCCTCGCACCTGAGCCACTCGGTCTCGGGGATGGCCCCGGCTGCCGAGTGTGGTGCGAGGTGTTCTCCTCCTGGAGGCTAGGACCTCTTGAGGCTTCCCTTTCCGGAGAAATGGGGGCCTCCGATTCGGAAGAGGCTTGCTCCGGGGAGGGATAAACCGGCTGGCGTTCCCTCACCGTAATCCGGCCTCCTCCCTTCTTAGCCTTCTTGGAACTCTTTCCACTCTTAGTCATGGCGACTGCCGGAGTGTTTGATGACTGACGCGAAATTTAGTAGCGTTCCCCACAGACGGCGCCAAATTGTTTCGGATGAAAACAATCGAATCTCGGAAGATCCTTTTATCTTGAGGGAACTTGGTCTCGGTCCGAACGACGCAGGAGCCGAGGGTTTCCTGCACAACAAATACACGTAAACTAGCCTCGGGGGGGACGCCGAGGAAGGCCCCTCCGATGCTTAAGTCAGTATATTAGAGAGAGAAAGCTGTGCAAGAGTTTAGTTGCTTGAGGCTTTATTGTCTTACCAAGAATTGACCAAATTGTTGGCTTTTATACCTTGGCTAATGAAGGAGGCGGATTGGGCCCGGAAGTCAGTTGGGCTGGGCCAAGCTGATTGGGCCGTTGACTGACCTTGACATGGCTTTGAGGATGTTGATTTTTGACTTTAGCACATTTGGAGAGTTGAACCTTAACCTTGGGCTTTTAATTGGATCATTCAGTGACCAGGCCCAATTGGACTAAATTGGACCCAAACATATGTTTTTTTTAATTACCAGGGATACCAGCATATTCTGTTAATAACAGACCAAGAACTTATTAATTTTTATTATTAATAACTTGATAACTACAAGCAAAATGATTAGCTCCCTTAATTCAGAATATCTGACGACCCATATAAAGTTCTTATACAATATTTATCAGTCACTTGATATATTCAATGTTATTAGTTTGCTTATAATTATCGATAAAGAATTATGTTTATAAAAAGTGAATTTCAAATCAATTAGATAGCACCTTAATTGTAACAATTAACAACGGAGTAGTTCAAAATCCCATATGAAATGGAAGTTATTAATAAAGAAAAATAAAATTGATGGAGCAACTACTCTTAAATGTTCCTTATACATGTACAACGTGTAGGATACACATTTATTATTCTTTTAAAAATAGTGACGGATTTTGAATCAAGTAATATTGAAAGCTAAATTTGAACCGGTTAAAGCTCTTGACATCTAATCATTGAAACATGACATTTTATATCAATATTTTATGGAATATATTCATTATGTCTAACATAGCTTTATAAAACCACAGGGGTCGAGCCCCTATGAGTCTTAATAAAGATCCTCCCCTACTTAGAAATATCTCTTATACCTTATTATGTGAGTAATAGTGTTGGATATACACTACATCGCGGTGTAACACTGTAGTGATAAATGATAAAAATTGACCATTTCTCCACTATCTTTATTTTCAGTAATTTCCTATGGTTAGTAGGTGGTTAAACTACCTGAGGTCAACAATCAAAGACCAAAACGAGAAGAGCACACTAATCTTTAATTCTATATGATTGGTAGGATTATGTATGTTTGTTTAGTTGATTGGTAGGATATTGTATATTGTTTGTTTAGTAGGTTGTGAGATGGTTTCTGTTTGTGTCAAAAAAAGAGATGGTTTTTGTTAGTTCCATTTACTTCAGTTCATTTATATAATTTTATTATTATTATTATTATTATTATTATTATTATTATTGTTAAAGGACCAACTCAACCAAAAGATTAAGCTGATGGTTGAGGCCCAGGAATATGTTTTATACTCTATCACGCCCCCTCACACGAGAGCCCGTTGGGCTAGAAGTGTGGATGCAGCATGGGCCCTCCACATACCCTGCGCTTAATATTCCACTTGAAAGTGGGGGATGGATGAGATTCGAACCCGTGACCTTTGTGTCACGCTGGCTCTGATACCATGTTAAAGGACCAACTCAACCAAAAGCTTAAGCTTATGGTTGAGGCCCAGGAATATGTTTTATACTCTATCAATTATTATTATTAGTATTACTATTAGTATTATTATAAAAATATCAAAAAACCTACAAAGTCAATTAATTTATAAGTGGGGAGCCGAGATACAATCTGGGCCCCACCCCTCTAGCTATAGTGAACCCGATCCTACTGAAGATGTGAGTAGTTGCACGAGCACCAATATCCAAAGTCTTAGCGAACGCCTGAATCTGCTTTAGCAACGCAATAGCATCCTTAGCACTACAAATCAATCGAGTTTAAGTTAATTAAGTTTTAAAATAGGACCTTAGTGGTTTAGCTTGCACTTTCTCCATTTTTTTTTATAACGCAACGTTTGGAATTTTACACTATTCACACACACTTATTTGTTGGAAAAAATTTAGTCATGTAGGATCTTCAGATTTGTTAATTGTCGCGAAATACACTTTTTATAGTATCAATTTTTCATAATTTCTACTACAATACAACTTAGAATATTTAAGTTTAGAATGTACATGGGTAAGTGTGAAATCTCCACCATTATGAATTTACGATTAAAAAACAATGAAGTATGTAGTATATTGTAAACCTTATTTATTTAATTATGCAAATTTCAAAGATGTCAATTTTACAAAATATTTAAGGGACATACATCATCCATACACGTATATATTACACCTATAAATATGTTGTATTAGAGAAGATCTAAATGTACATACATATATATATCCAAGTGAAGGTAGAGCTCAAAATACTTTGTCTCTTGCCAAGGAATCAAATCCAAATAAAGTTAATTAGAACTTTGAAGGAATTCCACCAAATTACTCTACATAATTATTATTCGAATCGAAATAATGTCTTCCATTTGCCCTACTTATTTAGGATGGGAATATCCCATAGAATTAGGTACAAACCAAGGTTTTAATAATGTTGACTTAGATGCTGTATTTCTTCTTAATTTTTCATCTTCTCAATCTCAAGATTACCAATTTCAAGTGTATGATCATGTTAAGCGTAGCGAATTGCCACAAGATACAAGCTCAACCGATCATCAATTTGATATTAACCCTGTGTTATCTAAGAAACTTAGTCATAATGCAAGCGAACGCGTTCGAAGAAAGAAGATTAGCAACTTGTATTCATCTCTACGTGCTTTACTTCCTTCTTCTGATCATAAGGTACGTAATAATTACTATTAGTCTCTTATAATCTTAATTTTTGGTCTTAAATCTTTATTTTTTCACGATTTGTATTAATTCGTCATTTAATTGCTAATTACTAATTATCCATTTTTTTTTTTATTACAGAAGAAATTAAGTATTCCAGGGACAGTTGTACGTGTGGTTGAGTACATACCCGAATTACAAAAAGAAGTGGAGAAATTAATTTGTAAAAAGGAAGAACTTTTATCAAAAATATCAGCAATTCAAGGAAATGCATTGGAAAATAATGTTCAAGAGGAAAAACCCATGAAAAATTGTATGATTAAGGATACAATTTCGTGTTCGATTTCTTCGAATAAATTGGGCGATAAAGAAATGGTTATCCAAATTTCAGCATTTGAGAGAATATCATTATATGAAGTGCTTGATTTGCTTGAGAAGAAGGGTTATCTTGTTATTGATATTTCTTCTTTTCATTCTTTTGGAGGAAGGACTTTTTACAATATTCATTTATGGGTAAGTGTTCGTTGCATCGATCGTTCTCAATAATTCTATATTATTATTTTGATTTGACGTACTTTTCTTCATGCTACATTGTCACTCTTTCTTGGTACTCCGTAATAATTTGATTGTAAAATATTTGACTTTACCGCGTAAGATTTTGTGTCGTGTATATGTCAAAATGATTAATTGGTTAAATTTAAACTTCGTATATTACAAACTAATGATTTATCGAATAAAAGAATCAACTTTATTTCATTGGTTTCGGGTCTCATCTTAAAACTAGAACACCTAATACAAGCATGTAGGATATCAATTATTGTAATAATATAAAACAAGCGTCCTTTTCAAGAAGTTGATAATTCTCTAATCACAATTTTTATTTCTACGTAACTGCTATAATTATATATATAGATAGATAGATATTTTTTTTGTGTACAAGCTCTAAGATTTATACATGTTTATGTAACAGATGGGAGGAAACTATACCGCAAAGTTCGAAAATTTAAATGAAGTGTTGATGTCCTTGCTTAAGGAGCAAAAGCATATGCAAGCGTATTATTAGTGTATGCAACAAAGGAACGGTCTTAAAATCCAATTTGGTCCTTTAAACATCTAGCTATTTGTACATTATTGTCGATCACTATCAAAATCATTTTGCCAGAGTTTTGATAGATTTAATCTTGATCATGCGTTAATACATATACTTCGTATAATCATATATGTTCATACACATATCTACGTATAGTTATTATCTTAAATCGTTGTTGTATAAGATTACGTCACACTATTATTTGGTAAGTACGTTAAGACTATCATTGTAAATACGTATCGTATCACAAATTTTAAAGAGAACTAGAGAGAAAATCATCATTATAGGAAGGATATGCAATACTTCAATGAAATGAAATGATTTAAATAAAAGTGTTCTAAATCTAAACTAGCACAAGTTATCAAAAATTATGTACGTAAATGGTTATATAGTTAAAATTTGATCAAAATGGTAACAATTCATCATTTCACTTAATGCACACAGCCTTAATTTCATTTGTATAAATGCCAATTATTGTTATCAATAAAAGTGAATATACTATAAAAACAAGTGTTTTTTTTAACAGAATTTTTAATTTTGTCATCACTCGAATTGAGAAAATCTATAGACAAAGTAGTCTTACAAAGATACTAAAAAATCTTTCTTAGATCCAACCACTAATTTCTAAACTAATTAAATTTTGTTCACTTTCTTAACTACGTTACTAAAGTTATAAAAGTATACAATTAGGGAACATTTACAAAAAATATTACGTGTACTATTATGAAATAATAGAGGGGGAAAATAGCCTAATTATAATTTACAAACCAAAGATTTTGTATATATTAATGTAGAAAACAACACATAATGTACAACACTACAACCTATACGCATTTATATATAGCATTGGAACTAATAAGTAACATGTTGTGCGTTAAGTAAAAGAATAAAAGATCATTGTACATACATGCTAGAATATGCCTCGAGTTGGTTAGCCCTTTTCGAAAAACGAACTATGATAGAGTCCGCTTTGAGAGTATTGTATAAACTCCAAACCCTTGGAGTTTAACCTAGCAATCACGACTATTTTGTATATTAAACTTTCTTGAAAACCAATAAATACTAATCTCTAACTTGTCTATATGATTCTATGGACGTAGCTAACTCATTGTTAGTGAACCGTGTAAAATCAATGTTCTTGTTTGTTGATTTCTTATCACGTACAGATAGAAAAGAGTCGAGAACTACATGGGGCAAATTACTTGATCGATGTGCATGATTTGATGTGGTGTGTTATAAACGCTACCTTGAAAGCAAAATTCACCATGTCAATGGTGTAATCAAATATGGTGCTATCCTTAAATTATTACAAGTCAAGCCTACCCTCAAATTATTACATGTCAACCCTACAAGTGGTGCATGCACTCATAATAATATGATTTTGGAACTTACAATTTGAATTGTATATCAGGGTCATGCTATGCCTTGTACTTACTGAAAAAAAAAAAAAAAAAAACAGCGTTTATTTGTTGGGATTCAAATATTAGAGCATAGGTTTTTTCAATTCTAACTAGTATTTATTTTTGCAAATTTTAGAGTAAAAATGCAATTTAATTTAAGGTTTGAAAAAAAAATCATTGTAGAGAAAAAAATATCATTCTTGAAATTGATAGCAAATTATGAATCTCAAAACAATTGTGCATATAGTGGAGTGCATTTTGTCTTTCTAATGAATCTTTTATATATAGGCGATATGGATACTATGGTAGAAATTAAAGCAAAGGCAGCCACATGTCAAATAGTTAGGTGTATGCCTATCATTATTTCCATTAAGAAACTAATCCTTTTTTTTTTATAATTATTCTCACAACTTGGAGGATTAGTAGTTTCTAAGGGTAGAAGAAGAGATAAAAAGTGAGAAAAAAAAATGAACTCATGGTATAAGAGGAGAGATAGAGAAAGCCATTAATAAGATTGAGCGATGTTGTAGATATTTATCAACTTCTTAGAAAGAAAAGCGTTGTGGTTATTGAAGAATGGATAAAGTATGAAATAGATACTTCCTCTATTACAAAAAAATATTATCTCCGTTTTTATTTAGTTGACATGTTTTAACTTTAGTACTATTCACACACCTCTCTTTGACCGTGTTTTGTACTTTATACGTAATGAAAAATATAGTCATGTGGGTTCTTGTTAGATTTTTCACGTTATATACTTTCAAAATATCAACTTTTTATAATTTTTGTTTATCGATAATTAAAGATATTAATGATTGAATAAGTGCATTGGTAAACGTGATTAAAGAATCATATCAACTAAAAAGAAACGGAGGAAGTATACTGAAACATTTCCCTTTAAAGGCCAAACTTCAAATTTGATCTATACTTCAATACTTCATAAAGAAGATATATTCAAGTGTGATCTTGTTAGAATCATAATGCATTTTCAAATTATTATCCGTAGCTTTATAATTTTCAACAATGCAAATTAGATATCCATGATCAAACCAGTGTATTGAGATCATGTAACAGAAAACAGTGCAATTATTCAGTAATGGAAGAAGTATATCCTTGGCTAATCTATAATTAGGATTATTTTTTTTTTAAAAAACTTTTTTTTTCAATCTATAAATAATCTAACAAGGAGTAATGGAATATCAAGTTTTGGCCCAATGCATAGGTGTAGAAAGTAGCGCATGATGTGGTCTAATAGGAAACTAAGAAGCCCCATTTTCATTTTTTTATTGCGATACACTACAATGGCAAAAAGCCCAATTGTCATATGTACTTTGAATCAGTAAACTACCTATAATAAACCCATTTAACCCTTGTAGCGTATAATCTTACAAATATCAAAATACTACCTCCGTCACACATTAGTTGTAGACTTGTAACTTTTGGGGTATTAGTTGAGAGACAAAAATATTCCAAAATTATAACTAATATGTAGCGGAGGTAGTACTTTCTTCGGGGTTTTTTTTTAAAATTTTTTTTTTATTATAATTATAATTAATTGAAATTTGCTTCCTTTTTTTTTCCTTCTGTTTGAAGAAATTGAAATTAGTGGAATAGTGGCGGCGGATCTATGAAGGGGCCTGGGTGGCACCGGCCCCCCCAAATTTTTTATTTTTTATTTTTTTGTTTAAGTAAATATATAAATTTATAAGTTAAATACAATTTTTATGCAATAAATAACATCAAATTAGCTTTATCATAGTGGTAATGTATTGAGTTTGGACTAAAAGTCTTAGGTTCAAGCCCTTATACAAGCATTTTATTTATATTTTTTATTTAGTGCCCCTCCACACTAAATATTCTACATCCGCCATAGTGCAAATTGAAATTTGCAAATTGCAATAGTAAGGTATGCAAATTATTTCGGAAAATTATAGACTTAATTAAGGGGCCGTTTGGCTGGGGGTAATAAATAAAGGGAAAGGGAATGAACATGCTCCATTCCCTTTGTTGTTGTTTGTTTGCCACTATCAATCATACCCTTTACCCTCTTTCATTATTGACTTTACCCATTTTTGCTCTAACATGATTCCCCACCCCCCCCTAGACTTTTCCATTCCCTTTCCTTAGCCACCAAACCCACCACCATACCCACCCACCTAGCAACCTTCTACAACACAACCACCACCCAGCCACCTCGCCACCCTTCCCCCATCCACCGTCGCCCCTCCCCCAGCCATCTCGCTGCCCCTCCCTTTCCCCCGAAAACATATCCCCTCCCCGAAAACATATCCCCTCCCCGAAAACACTTCCCCCCCTACCCAAGAAAAACCCTTAAAAAACCCTCCCCCTCCCCTTAAAACCGTCGGTCGTCCCTCCCTCCACCCTCGAAACCCTAGCGGCTAGGGTTTTGAGGGTGGGGGGAGGGACGGCCGACGGTTTTAAGGGGAGGGGAGGGTTTTTCTTGGGTGGGGGAAATTTTCCGGGTAAATCAATGACGGTGAGGGTCGGAGGAGGGAGGGTGAGGGGCGACGAGGGGCGGAAGAGGGAGGGTGAGGGGCGGCGAGGTGGTGGTTGGGTTGTAAGGTGGCTGGAAAATGAAGAAATAGAGTGTTGCTATGGTGGATTTGGTGGTGCTATGGTGGAGGTGTTTCTCTTGTGTTTTTTGTAAAACAAACAACATGCTAAATTGAAAGGGATTCATTCCATTCTCTTTGATACTCTTTCTCCATTCCATTTCGATTCCACTGTGCGAACCAAACGGCCCCTAAGAGTTTTATGATAACTAGTCCAACTATTGGGGTTTTAGGGTATATTTATTTATTAGTGGAAGAGAAAAATAATTAGAAAAAAATGAAATAGTGCAAGGGTGCTCGAGAATGGTGGAGAAAAATATAATAAAAATATCATATTAAAACTTTTTTTTTTAATAATAAATCATATTAGAACCTTACGATACAAAAAGTGTAGCAATTAATAAAAAAATGAACAAAAAGGAAGATGATGCAACACATGCCATCCAAGGGTTCCTTTTAAAGCACAAAAGGACCCCAAAATTATTCTCCTAAGATTAAATTAGAACCCACAATGACTATAAGCTAGCCGTATCTTGAAATAAAAACATCATACGACAAAAAACTGAACACAGGGAGAACATCAGGAAGAAGACCTAAAGCGTGGACATGAACACCCCTACATATCTTGCGCGGATAAGCAAGCTTAGAGCAATCTTGGACGTATAATTCATTATAAAACGACCATAACTTTCTCGTTCTAGCTATATCATTAATTGACATATCACCGGTTGTAAAGCTATCAAAATAAAGGGAGAAGTAATGATAGGGCATAGGTAGGCCTCATGTATTTTGTTATAAATAGGATGACAAAGTAGTAAATAAGTTCTAGGGGGAAAAAAAAAACTCTATAATAAAAGGCTTTATAAATATACTCTTTGTATCAATCAATAATAGACCTAATGAGTCAATACAACTAAATGGGTTTAAATGTTGTTTATATCATCCGCAAATTTTTGGCTGAGGTCGCGTTCAGCCAGCGTTGCTGAGGTTGCTGAGGTTACGCCCAGCAAATGAACATCTATTAGTAAAAAAATGAACATTTACTTGAAAAAAATTGAACATTTATTTTTGAACATCTTCTTCTACGTCTTCGTCGTCTTCTCCGCCACTACTTCTTCCACCTTAGCACCAGAATCTTCCTCCACCACACTCTTCACCTCTTCCGTATATACTATCACTATCAACAAACTTAAATAATCCTCCATTAACAGCACCATTCTCACTCCCCTTCACTCCACCATTACCACTCAAGTAATTCTCAATCAAACCATTTCCATTACTATTTCCGTTCAATTTCAATCAAACCATTTCCATTACTATTGCGAAATGTACGTATGCTGAGTAAACGAACTAAGCTCGAATATAGAATGAGAAGTCAAGGAGAGAGAAAGCGCCATTAATTTACAGTAGAAAGAGAAAGTGAAGGTTCTGGAATGAATTGAAGCTTCAATGTCTATTTTCATGGAGTTTGATGAGAGAGAAAGAGAAGTAGAGGTTGAGAGCAGAGTTTTGCAGAGAGAAAAAGAATGAAGCACCATTACCACTAGAGATTTGAGTGGTAAAACCAACATTTTATACAATTGAACAAACACACAAAAATTGTATTAATTAAAAAAATAAAATGAACATTTATTTTTATAAGAATGAACATCATACGACATGAAAATAAACATTTATTTTATAAGAATGAATATCATACTACATTAAAATGAACACTTGAATATTGAAATACAAAATCATTGTAAAATATATTTCCTTAAAAAATGTTCATTTTTGCTATATTAAATGTTCAATTTTGACGGCAACCTCAGCTAGTGTGGCTGAAGTCGAACTTAGCCATTAACCCTAGCTACTGTACATCATCATCAATTCATCACCTTCGTGACCCCTTATACAACCAGCCAATTACTGTATTAGAATTTAACATAATAATGTGTCAAAAAATTAACATATGTCCAACTGTCCAACCGTCCAAGTACCAAGAATATACTAGTAATGATTAGCATTCATTTGTTTTTCTTTTTTCTACTATTAGAAACTATAAAGAATATTAAAAAATACAAATTATAATAATTTGTCAACTATGTATTCTTTCAGGTAAATCTTGTAACAAAATCTTGTCCACGTTATATTATGTTTCTATTAATAACAAGTAGTAGGTTTCCAGGTTATATATATATTAATTGAAAAAGAAATATATTTCAACGGTTTTTTTTATAAATACGTTTCATTTATAATAGGGCTAACAACAAAGTTGATAGCTACTAGGAACCTAGAACGCCACCATAGGGACTATGGAGTAAAGAGGTCTAACCATCTAGGCATGTGCCCTACCTTGCATGCCACAGTCATCTCCTTAATTTAAATTAGAGGATTAATTGATTACTTTATTAGAGGTTTAATTATTTGTTTAGCCTTTCAAAGGGATTACTTAAAATTGTACTTTAGTAATAAGGAGCGGTACCTAACTTATATGCACCCTCCTTAGCACCAAATGAAATAATTTTTTGAATTTTTTAGATTATTATTGATGCCAAAAAGAATCTTCCACATTATGAATTTTGGATGTTATTTTACAAAACAACATAAATTTATATGTACAACGAAAAAGAAAAAAGTTAATATCATTAGTCATTTGATAACACTCATGCAAAGCACAAGCAATAACCTTTTTTCACATTGAAATTAACCTTAATTCAGATGTAACAATAATTTATTTCTTTAATTCAGACATAAACAATCTATTACAACAAGTTAAACCATCGAGTAGGAAAATAAGATGATCAAAGCTTAACAGCACAATTGAGTCACTTTCACAAACGACTCGGTATCCTTAAGTCTGGATACCTTTGATCCCCTTTCTAAGTTATTGATGAAATATGAAAGTTCAATTTTTGGAATGATAAATTAAAAGTTCGAATTTCCCCAAAAATAATCTAAGTTAAACACCATAAAAATTCTCATTTTTTTTTCTCTTTTTGTTGACAGGAATAAAATCTCATTATGCTATAAAGATTAAAGAACATCTTAAGGCCAAAGAAAATTATGTTTAAATAAGATTAAAATTTCTTTTAATATTTGGAGCTATTCTTTCTATACTCACTTCTCCATTAAGCGTTGACAATGACATGCACTTGTATTTTATATTATAGTCTACGCTTAAACGATAAGGACATATCTTTAAGATGTTATCTTAATTAAAGTTGTTAGAGCATTAATTAATTCACGAGCCATTATAAGAAATACACGAGCCCGTCACACTTAGTAAAGCATATTATAAAATTTAATTCTTGATTTCTTTCTAATTTAATCCAAATGATAATAAACGAACACAATTATGCACGGGCCAATCAGAAAAAAATTTGAGTCGACCCACTTTAGACCTACATGTCTTGATTAATTACATTTAAATATATGACAATAATGACATAGAGCTAAAAAAACAAGTACTTATATATATAGTCGAACTTAAATAAAATTAGCAAATACAGTTATACAATACATAGGCTTCTTAATAAAGAAATTAAACCAAAGAAAAATCTTTCATAAAATTATAATTCTTCAAGAAAATGTTGGCAATGTCTCCTTTATGCCCTACTAATTTAGGATGGGAGTATCCCTTAGATTTAGACACAAACCAAGCTTTATTTGATAACTTAGATTTCGATTTTGATACCATGTTTCTTGCTAATATTTCATCTTCCCAAGCTCAAGATTGTGAAGTTAATCATCAAGTGTCGAGTGATGATCATGGTAAGCGTAGCGAATCGCCACAAGGTACAAGCTCAACAGATCAACTTGATAATAATCCCTTGTTATCCAAGAAGCTTAATCATAATGCAAGTGAGCGAGATCGAAGAAAGAAGATTAATAACATGTATTCTTCTCTACGTGCTTCGCTTCCTGGAATTGATCAAAGGGTACGCTATTACTCCCTCTGTTACTTTTTATTTGTTACATTTTGACTTTTACGGTCTTCAATAATGCACATTTTGACCATAACACATACAATATATGTGATTAAATATTATAAAAAGTTGATAATACAATTTAATATTAAAATGAATGCTTGTTTTAATTTAATATTTAATAATGTTATTCATGTCTACTTAAACTAAAATAAAATACTTGTTATCTTCATTAGAAGGCTAACAATGGTATCATTTCAAGCATTAACTAATTAATTACTTGTTTTGTTCTAATTTGTTACAGAAAAAGCTAAGCATACCATCAATTACTTGTTTTGTTCTAATTTGTTACAGAAAAAGCTAAGCATACCATCAACAATTGCCCGGGCGCTTGAGTATATACCTCAATTACAAAAGCAAATTGAAGATTTAATCCATAAGAAGGAAGTGTTTACATCTAAAATGTCCATTATGCTAGGAAACTCAGGGGAGTTTGTCCTTGAACAAGACCAAAAAAATTGCATAATTAAGGAGACAACGAAATCGTGTTCGATTTCTGCTAATAAGCTTGGAGATAAAGAAATGGTGATCCAAATATCAACATTTGAGAGAGTATCTATATCTGAAGTTCTACTCCATCTTGAGAAGAATGGTTGTATTGTCATTGATGTTTCTTCTTTTCAATCTTTTGGAGGGACAACTTTCTACAGCATACATTTGTGGGTAAGTACCTCAAAGTTGCAACTAAAAAAAATCGGAGGTAGTATAAGTTAACATTATGAAATTTCATATTAATTCCGTAGTATATATTTTAAATAACTTAGTTTGATATTGCCTCCATTTCATAATAATAAACATACCTAAGCTAGACTTTTTCACTATTTATACATTGACCTTGACCCCTTTTTTTTTTCCTCTCTCTATTTTATTATATAAAAAATTTATTATGTAAAAAATTTATTATATAAAAAATAGATAATATTGATAAAAAGTTACATAAAATTTGTATTAATTTTAATTTTATTCATTTGTAATTAAAGTCAAACTAGTGCATTGACACAGTATAAATGTCAAGTTTGACTGTGTCAATTATTATGAAACAAAGGAATAATAATTACTTTACCTACATTACTAAGCTACTAAGAAGCTATAGTCATACATTTATTTAAATTTTTTATACACATTTTTTTTATTATTAAAGTGAATTAATCTACAAAGTATTTATTTACCGAGTTCTAAAGTTTAATTAAGTTTATGTTCATGTAACAGATGGAAGGAAGCAATGTTGTAAGCTTTGAAAAAATGAATGTAGAGCTGTCATCCCTGCTACAAATGAAGCAAATGCAGATGGAAGTACCTATAAGTAGTTCCTTATATGAAGTATATATATAGTGAACGGTCAACTCTTTTGTAAATTGTACTCACTCCTTCCCTGAAGTAGGAATCTAATTAAAGGATGGAGGGAGTAATAGAAAATTCAAATCCTTTAGAGCAATTATCTACTGGATACTAGTATTAAATTATAAAGTTGGCGAAATTAGAAATATAAAAACTCATTACTGTATTATCTATCCATTTACTATGATGTATCTCATCCTAGACAGTAATCCTTGCGGTATAGTGCATAGCAGGACGACCAATAATGCAAATTGTTCATGCGACACCTAAATCAACCTATGTACAACAAGCACATAAAAAAAAAAAAATCTATATACGAGGAATACAATACTCAATGACACTAATTTGTATCGAGGTAACTATGAGCACGTAACAAGGGAAGCTCTCGATGAACTATGTCCACTTGAGCTACTTCTTACTTCCTATTGGTTGCCCCCTATTCAGGCACACGCATATATAGTTTAGTTTACGACATTACATAATATGAGTTAGTCTCACATCTAAAGTTTTATTAAGTAAGTACATACACCTTTCATGCCTCATATTATTTGGCCTAAACTAAGTGAAGCCTTGACCTTATCCAATAAACTTATCTTTTGCCCTAAGATTTTACACTAGTGTACACTTATATTTTTTTTTTTTTGAATAGCTACTGTACACTTATATAGTTATATGTTATACAATATATAACTTATACGTAGTATATATGATGTTGTTAGCTATAAAACCTTGTCCTATCTAAATTAGGTTTCCATCAAGAAAAATTTACACAAAATAGATATCCCACGTTATTGCACAAATACAAACTATGAAGAATGAAGTAGTAGTTTTTATTTTTATTTTTATATTTATATTTATTTTTATTTAGTTTAGGTTTAATTTGTTCATTTGGTGAATGATGAGGAGGTTTTAAAATTTATGGAGGCACGTGCCAGTCTAGTCCTTTCTTACTGCAAGGCACGAGCTCTTACAGTTTCATTAAATTAGTGGATTTAATTACAGTAATTTCTTCCATTGTTTTTGGATTTGAAGTTGTAACCTACACTGTATGTGTTCTCTACAACAACAATGAAAGAATATGTTAAGGTCATAGGTTTCATAGAGAATCTTCTACATCTGTACTGCTGTACATTGTTTGACTTGCTATGTTGACATAGTAAATGCATAAATAATTTTCATATAAAATTTGAAAATATATATGTTGACATAATGAGTCCATCAATAATTTTCATATTGAAAATTTTACAATACTTTTGCATAATTTCATATACTATTTTGACCAATATTTGTGCTCTATGTTGACTATGTATAACAATAAACCCCTTAAACATCGTTATGTTAGTAGTAGTTGTTAGAGTCGTCCTCATTGTATGATATTCAATTTTTTTTTTTTTTTTATTAATTTTACATATTTATCATTAAGGGTCTGTTCACAATTATTGAACTAAGCTAAAGTGAACTGAACTGATTGAAGCTGAACTAAACTGAACTAACTGAAATGCATATTTTATGAGAGAAGGAAATTAGAAGCTGAACTAAACTGAACTGAAATTAAGCTGAAGTGAACATGCCCTAAATATATGAATAGTTAGAGTTTGACATTGACAAATATGTCAATCAAATTAGTAGACACATTAATAAAAGAGAGTATAATTTGAATTTGAATTTGATTTGATCAAAAACACTTTAACACATACATCATATATATTTCTTGCAGTACATAATGATCAATAGATAATAATCCTCATTATTGTAGCAACAAATTCGAAGAAAATAATCAAGGTGACCCTAGAGATCATAATTAGAATGTGGGTCATTATATGTTCATTATCTTTTGGGTAGGAAAGAAAAATGGTGATTAGAAAGAACCTTTTTATTCTTTTGGTCAAAATTTAATCAGACAACCATAGCCTACATATCAAACACGACCATGATAGCTAGTCGTCGAAGAGGGCTAACTGATTCAAGGGATATTCTAACAAATTAATGAACTACACTGTAAAGGATTATGTATATACCAAAGAAACTAGATCGATCACCATGAGTTACATGCTCTCAAACAAACTAATAGTCAATTTGATGTGTTTCTTAGATTAGATTCAGTCAAGTGAGGTGAATTAGAAGCAATATATATAAGAAGACGAAACATTGTCACAAAGAAGTTTAACTGGTTGTCGAATATTTATTCCGTTATTCGTGACGTTATGCTAATTGATTAAATTATTTCCACTAATTGGTTTGTCATGGTTTGTCTTACTTCATTTAAATTATACATTTATACTTTGCATTACCTTTGTTAGGTCTCCAAAGTGACGTGTACACGTATTAATGTATTTACAATTTCATTAGTATTTTCGTCTTAAAAAAAAATAAAAAAATAAAATAAAATTGCAAGTATACTTTATTTCACATAAAATATGAAATATTATACGTAGTATGACCTAATTTAAATTAGCAAGGATCCAAAGTATGTGCTATAACACCTAAGATGTTACTATGTATTAGAATATTAATTCACGAGCCTTCTTAAGACATACACGAGCCTAACACACACAAAATTGATTATTATAAGTTTAATCTAGTTTTTATCTCATAATTAATCCTTCTTTAAATTAATAAATGCTTGTTTCCACGAGCCTACCTTTAGATTCTTGTATTATTTTACCATCTAGTCATCACCTTCTTGTGTATTATTATTCGTTAATTAATTTGTACCGAGTAGTAAAAAATTATATACACTTTATAATTGTCATATAAATTGAGCTAAATTTACTTTGTTTTATACTTACAAGATTCTTATTTCCTTTATTTAGTAAATTAATCCCACCTAAGAAAATATGTTAGCAATGTCTTCTTTATTATGTCCTAATACTAATTTAGGGTGGGAGTATCCCTTAGGATTAGATCCAAGACAACCTTTAGATAACCTCGATTTCGATTCGATATTTCTTGCTAATATATCATCAACATCACAAACTCGAGATTACGAAGATAATCAAATGTCTAGTGATCAAGCTAAACGAAGTGAATCACCACAAGGTACAAGTTCAACAGATCAATTTGGTAAGAATCCCTCGATTTCGAAGAAGCTTAATCATAATGCAAGTGAAAGAGATAGAAGAAAGAAGATCAATAACATGTATTCTTCTTTACGTTCTTTGCTTCCTACAAATGATCAAAGGGTATGTACTTTCTTATTTTCCATATTATTAATTACTCTCGTATTTTATGTACATGCACAGTTGTACTCCGAGGTTGGAAGGAAAAATCTTTTAATATTTATTTTTTAATTTTTTGTTGTTTAATTTAATTTTCTTGATTAAATTGATTTTACTTGCCTTCCTCATAAGAAATCGAATTGATTAAAAAATATGAATTTTAAAAGTTTATTTACTTGTACATCATTTAATATTCTATATTTATAAATTAGATGAAATTAAAACTGACAAATTAAAGCATATACCAATTTTGATTTCAACCATCAGCATAACCTTTTGGTTTAATTGGGTTAAAATGTCTTCACGGCCTATAAGAAAAAAATTATTCCCAAGGATTAATTTGTTCACTATATATATAATGTGCTTTTCTAAAGTTGAGATGTTGTCACATTATTGAAAAAAAAAATAGTGTTATAGTGACCTTTTTCAAATATGCAAATAATAAATATTCAAATTCGTTGCAGAAAAAATTAAGCATTCCAGCAACAGTTGAACGAGTGCTAGGTTATATACCTCAACTACAAAAAGAAGTGGAGGATCTAGTTCATAAAAAGGAAGATCTTCTATCAAAAACTTCAATATTACAAGGAAATGCTAGGAAAATTGTTCAAGAGGAAAATCCAAACAAATGCATAATTAACAAGACGACGTCATGTTCGATTTCATCAAATAAATTGGGTGATAAAGAATTGGTGATTCAAATATCAGCATTTGAGAGAATATCAATCTCTGAAGTGCTTTTGATGCTAGAGGAGAATGGTTATCTTGTTCTTGATGTATCTTCTTTTCAATCCTTTGGAGGAACGACTTTTTACAATATACATTTGTGGGTAAGTTACAATTTTGTCCCTTTTTCTCGCTATATTGTAAATTTTGTTTTAGTAGGATTGAGTCTTATACACTGTGAACTTATAAACATAGTCACATCAGTGGCGAAATTAGGATTTTACTTTGAAAATGACCAAGTTTATGTTTCTGAATAATTTATATGAGATTTGAATAGAAAATCATCGAGCACAGTTTTAAAAGTTACCACATTATTCCTCGGAAAAAAAAAACAGTGGGGACGGCTCACCTGTCTGATCTATTCCCTAAATTTCTATCTTATAATTAAGATTAATATTATAAGTACTCTGTAATAGAAATTATTTTTTTTTTCAAATAATTAATATACCACATATATTATTTCTATAAGGGAACAAATATTTTGTGTTTGATTTATAATAAAGGCATAATCTATGCAATTCTTAGATAATTCAATATTTTATGAAAGTGTATGAGAAAATGTTCCTGGTATTGTACTCCGTACGAGTATAGAGGTTGAGGGATGCTTTTCTTCTATTTTTTGGTCCCATGTAAAGCGTGAGGGTAATTTCGTTGCCCATCACCTAGCTAGGTTAGTGCCAGTTGGTCGTGAACAATTGTGGGAAAACTTTGTTCTGGATGAAGTTTCTCCGTATGTATTTTTGGATAATCTTTCATGAATTAATGAATTAACCGTTTTCTTAAAAAAGGGGGGGTGGGGGTTTTGAGGGATGCTTTTATTAAACTTTTCACATTTTACAAAAGTGGCTAAGGGAATTGGAATAAATGTAGTGATGTAACATAACATTATCTTAATTAGAATATTCTTAGCCAAATTTAAAATGTTAGTACTCTTTGTTGCATTACCCCTATAGCCATGTGTGTGTAACAATATATATATATATATATGGATTTTTTTGTGAAAAATTACCTTTTATATACAACTTTTTGTGAAAAACGTAACTATCTTTTAAAAAAAATGTTGTAAATAACTACCTCATTTTAAAAAATGTTGTAAGGGACTACCACTTTCCGGAATCTGGCCGTTCACTCACTTTTCCGGCGTTGACCACCCACATGCCGGTCACATGACCTTAAATTTTTTTTTTCTTTTTTTCTATGAATGCACCACCAGCATTGTCCTCATTTTCACCACCGCAACACCTCAACCCACCTCAAAACTCCATTACAACCACTCTCACGCATCCAAAACCAACCCAACCCCACTTGAAAGTTGAAACTGCCTCCATCCCGTCGAATCCAACACAAGCCCTCATCCTCTCCGCAGTTTCGTGACCCTCGAAGAGCAACATCAATAACTTCCTCAATTGAGAAAAGGAAGGGAAGGGTTCTGATTTTCAAGGGGGTTTTTGTTGAAGCTCGATCTTCGAATTGAATCGCATAGCCAACTTCTTCCCCAAGTTGGACCCCCATCTCTTGGGCGACGTGGCGTGCGATGGAGACGGCGGCCAATTTGTACCAGAATTAGCGAAACCATGTCATAAGAGGATTTGGGAAAGTTGGGTACTTTTGCCAGAACTAGTTTCTAATCTCCGATTAAGACAATGACGAGTTTGTTCTTGAATGTTTCAACAATTTTGCCATCGAATTGAAGAATTGGGAGCTTGTCCATTGGATTGGAGTTGCGGTAAGGCGGAAATGGTGGTTGTGCCGCCGTTAGATGGAGTATTTGGGCGGGACTGAGATGTTCTTACTGCCTAAATTGGACAAGGGAAGGGGAGGTGACGGCAAAGGGGTAGGGGTACGGTGGTCAAAAACTAGAAAAGGGAGGAGGAAGAGAGGATGGGGTGGTCAAAAAAGGGAAAAGGCCACTACGTGGTGTAGTCAATGCCGGAAAAATGAGTCAGCGGTCTGACTCCGGCAAGTGGTAGTCCCTTACAACATTTTTTAAAAAAGGGGTAGTCATTTACAACAATTTTTTTAAAAGGTAGTTTTTCACAAAAAGTTGTATATAAAAGGTAGTTTTTCACAAAAAATCATGTATATAAATATATATAAATATATATATATATATATAAAGTAATTTAATTTTAAAGTAATTTAATTTTGTTAATTATACTTCCATGAGCTTTATGTTAATTGTGTATTTGTGTGTGTGTAACAGATACAAGGAAACTGCAACATAAACTTCGAAAAGTTGAATGAAGCATTGATGTTCCAGCTTCAAAAGCAACAAATAATGCATATGCATGTATATTCCTAACAATATTGAAGAACTGCCTTATTTTTAGTTTTGTTTAGATATCGATCTAACCTTTTGTGATTGATAAATTTTTGATACATGATTCTAATCCTGATCACACATTATACATTAACATTGGAATTTTGGAAATTGTTGACTAAAACTGATTTACGATATCAAAGATATCCAATCGAGAATAACACATTATATAATATGTATTTCAGATGAGAAACTATAAAACTCGAAATTTATTTAAAGGATAGAGAGTGAGGATCTTTAGAAGCCTAAAAAGTCACAAATAATTTTACTTGTTGATAGGCCGTCATCGAGTCTACCAAAGATAAAAACCTAACTTGGTCTCTCTAATGGGTAGAAAAGGCAAGTAAGGGTCGATCCCACAAGGACTAAGGGGAGCACTAACAAGTATCGATTTGTGATAAGCTAAGTCAAGTCTTTTTGGGTTTTGAATTATAAAGAAAAACTACAAACATTAATAAAAAGGATCTTGGGAAGGTATCCACCAATTAAGTCATTCACAAACTACAATTTAACATACAAAACATAGCAATTTGGGGATAAATTAGGGGAAGTCATCTAAGGCACCCAACTACTCTCTCAAGCTAGAGGGATTACTTGAATCATGAATACAACCTACTCTCGTGGTTACAAAGCATGAAGCAAGTGTTAAAGCATAATCACGATGACATAAACATTCCCTTGACTGGAATTCCTATTCTCATGGCATTTCAAGTCAATTAAGCATAAGGGAGCTAACTCAAGTTCATCTCTCGATCCTTCGTTGAGAAAGCTTAGATAAATAGTTCTAGCAATGACCACTTACAAGAACTAACAATGAAACCACTTAAGCTCAACTAATTAACATCCCACATTAGCTAAATTAACACATGCAAACAAGTATTTGTGAATTCATTAATGGTTTCAACCATCCCAAGTAAAAGAACTACTCACAAATCATTATAAATTGCAAAACTAAAGTAGTTAACTACTAAGAACATGAATCCAAACACTAATTTAACATAAACAAGTAATAAAACTAGAAAAGATACAAAAATAAGTAATTAAGAAATAACATAATAGAGAGAGTAAGGAATTCTCATTGATAATGCAAGAAATAATCAAATCTTCAAGTCTCCTTCCTTCAATTCTTCATATTCCAAGCTATCAACAAGTTTTTCCCACTTTCTCTCTCTAGAAAATGAGAGTTTCTCTCTCTAAAAACCTAACCTAAGCTAAAAATACACTACCAAGATCTTCCCCTTACAAATGAAACCAAAGAGGTATTATATAACCCCCAAGTAAAAGGACGGAGAACACGAGGAAACGACCCGTCTACAGGTCGGCACGGGCGTGCCAAAGGTTGCACGGATGTGCAGACCTGTTAAAATACGACCAGTAGCTACTGCCTGACCTTGCAAGGACGTGCTTCATTTGGCATGGACGTGTAGTGACTTGCACGGACGTGCCACTTATTGGCAGGGACGTGCAGCTCTTTTCTGGCGAAACAACTTATTTTTAGAAGGTCATAACTACTTCTTTACTCGTCGGAATAAGGCATGTGACTAGTCGTTGGAAAGACCTTGAGATGAACTTTAATATCCAATTTGAATCACTTCAAAATGTTGAGTGGAACAAAATTTATGGTCAGTTTAAGTTGACCTTAGTGCAAAAATCCTTCCAAAACTTTCCAAAAGCTTTTCATTTCTCTTTAAGGCACTCATCCTTCTTCCTTAATTGCTCTATCAACCAAGCTTTCCCTTCTCCTTGTTCACTCATGCTTGATCACGTCCATATATAGTGCTAAAAATAGCTACATTACATTAAAAACACAAACAACCCGTGAAGCATGGATGGTACAAAATTTGTATAAAAATAGGATAAATAATGAACTTTGATGTCGAATAATCACGAAAACAAGGTTCAAAAGTACCCTAAAATCATACCAAATAACAAGTTATCACTTGCACGTAGAAATTTGAAGCTATTAATTATATCTATGACGACGCTTATCTGATTTACAATATTTCTTCCATTATCATAAACCGTATTGGGCTTTATCTACATTTAACTCCTCAATACTCACATAGTACGACACTTTAAACAATGCAAGCTATGGATCAAAATCTATGCATTGAACTAATAGCCTAAAACTCTTCTATAATATATGCTTTAACTATGATGATATTATGCTAATAAACCCCATTAGCTTGATATTGGATCCGCCCTTGCCTTACCACCTCTAATATAGAGAAGTAACGTAAAGCATAAGGTTTTCTCGTGACAAATTTGTATTAGTTATAACTTGTGATGGAATAAGGAGAAGTAAATAAACAAAGTTATCCGATCTTTTCAATTTTAATCCAAATTAAAACTCATATAAATAGATTTTAATTTCAATTTACAACTGATGTCAAGTTAATAGCTATGATTTTATAAAAGGTTGAAGTGATAAAAAAGTTTAGGTGATAAAAAGATAAAAAGAATATATTTTAGGTTGATCAAGTTTTTACAATATTAAAACACTTATCATTTTCTAGTTTGTTAGTGATCAATGATTCAAAATAGAGTATAACTTTAATAAAAAATAGTCAGACTTAAATATGAGAAAATCTAAAACATATTTTGAGATAAATTTAGAATACTTTTTGATTAAGTATCACAAAAATAAAGTATCAATTTGTTAGAGAGGAGATCAACACGTAAATGATTACTATAGTCTACCTTGCAAAAGAGGTGACACAACTTTCAAATTTATTATATCACGTAATTTGTTAATTTATAAATAATTAATTTTAATATAATTTATTTTATGTTGTTAAACCTCACTTATAAAAAAAATGTTAGATCTATTGTTAGTTTATTATTTTATGTCATTATAAAAAATCAATAGGTACTCGCGTAAGAAGAGATCCGTGGAGCAATGGAAGAATTTTAAGATTGGTTAATGCTGATAGAATGCATAGAAATATGACATAAATCAACAAACTGATTGGCCATAACAACGCCATTGCCAATTCTCATATTGAAGTCTTTGATGGTATTTGTCATGTCACGAACATCTGATATTTTACTTTGCCAAAAACACCAATTATTCTTGAAGGTAAACTCATAATTTTCACCAAACAAAAGACAGTAAAGTATGTACTTCTCCAGGACAATAATTCTCATTTTCACTCACAGTTAGAACCAACGATAAATCAGTTAGGCTTTAAAATCTCAAATTTAATACATAAACTATCATTTTCTCTTATTAAAGTCAATGCCAATTTTAAAATATGATATACAACTCATAAAATAAGAGGAAATTTGACTTGCACCTCTAATTTTTAGCTTATTATTAAGGTGGATGTAATAAGTAATTCAACAAAATTAGGTTTTGTTTAGGCCAAGTTTATTGTCCTAAGCCCAGTGACTTGAAATTACAAAAATACCCCTTCATGATCTAGCCCATCATTAACCATTGGAGAGTACAGATTTACCCCTAATTTGTCCAACTAAGTACAACTTTGCCGCCTAAAAGTATATCTATAAACTATAAATATTTCTCTAATCATTAATGAAGCTAACTTTTTTATGATTCTCTCTATACTTTTTTTCTCTCTAGAAAGTATTTTCGCTACTTAAGCATCTGAGGGGTTTTCCCGGGTCACAACCCCGGGAAAGCTAACCTTCTCTATTTTGCAGGTCGAGCTCTCGGACATCAAGGCGGAGCCCTCGGATCGACATACCTTTACTAGGCGGAGCTGAAGGACATTTGAACAGTCGGACATTAGCTCTAAGACATCTTTAAACCTCACTACCCTAAGACTCCTAGGAGCTGATGGCTCACATGAAAACACAGGCCCGCCCATACCTGGTACAAATTAATTCCACTTTGAAGGAGGTGCGGATGAGATTCGAACCCGTGACCTTTGTGTTACGCTGGATCCGATACTATGTTAGTGGATCAACTCAACTAAAAACTTAAGATGATGGTTGAGGCCCAGGAATATGTTTCATACTCTATCAATTTCCATACTGACATGTTGTAAATTAAGACAATTTGTATTGCTCTTCACTATTACGTGTTGCAAATTTAATGGACACGAACTTGTAATTAGTAGACAAACTTCCAGTATACAACTAAACATCAAACAATGTATATATAAATGATCAAGTAGCATTAAACATTTTATAGTTATTGCTATTAAACAAAAGACATTATCACATTAACAACTTGAATACAAATTATAATTATTTAATTCTTAATCGGCTAGTTAAACGCATTATGAATAATGATACACCACTCGTACGTAAAATGCGAAACTAGATAAGCATATAAAAATTGCTTGTATAACTTCGTATATAAGTACAATTTAGGTGATAAGTGATAATACTTTTAACTAAAAAAAGATAAGTGGTGCACAAGATGGCTTGAGGCAACCACGTGTAAATCTAGTGCATTACATACTTTTATCACTCTTAAATATTTAACTTTAATTTCTTTATAAACGCAAATGTATCCTATTGGATTAAGTTAAATATTGATCACAATTAAGTATACATGTCCTTAGCAAAAGCTAGCGCACTCACACTTTAATAAAATCATTGTTGGTTGTGAATTTGTGATGGTCAAAGTAGTTGATCTAAGCAATTAATTGATCGAGAAACTAAGTTTATTCATTAAGCATCTCTTAAAAAATAGAAATATTTTGTACGGACTAATATTTTAGCTATATCTAAGGGTCTGTTCTCTTCCGTTGAAATTGAGTTCAGTTCAGCTCAGCTCAGCTTAGTTCATTTCATTTCAGTTCAGTTCAGTTCAGTTCAGTTCAGTTCAGTTCAACTCTTAATTTATGTCTAATGATATTACTAATGATATAAAACCAAATTTCATTCTTTTAAGCTCTTATTACAACGACAACAACAACAACTACAACAACAACAACAATAATAATAATAATAATAATAATAATAATAATAAAACAATAATAATAATAATAATAATAATAATCAATAAATAATAATAACAATAATAACAATAATAACAATAATAATAATTATAATAATAATAATAATAATAATAATAATTTGGAGTTAGATACTAGTT
This sequence comes from Chenopodium quinoa, assembly GCF_001683475.1. Lineage (NCBI taxonomy): Eukaryota > Viridiplantae > Streptophyta > Magnoliopsida > Caryophyllales > Amaranthaceae > Chenopodium > Chenopodium quinoa. Next base: position 1,344,175 of record NW_018745174.1, on the reverse strand, counting down.
AGATACATGTATTAATTAAAACATTAAAGAGAGTGGGTTAGGGTGTTGGACTGTTGGGCCGTTGCCTCTGTTAGCTTTTCGTGTTTTTTTCTTTCTTTTTTTTTTAAAAAAATATTTTTTTTTAAATTTGTTTAAATGGGTTAGATACATGTAAGTGTTTTGTGTTCTTTTGTCATAATACTATTTTATTTTTAAATTAAATAGTATATGTGTTTAAAATGTTTAGAGGTTTCAAGTTTTTAATATATTTTCCATAAATTTTATAATTATATAGTATATTCGTAAATATTTTAATATGTACATTTGTATATACCCATATGTATAGTAATAAATAAATAATCAAATATCACTAATCCGTAGTTAAAAATCACTAATTAATAAGTTCAGTTCAGTTTAGTTTAGTTCAGCTGAGTTCAGTCTATCAGAACAGGCCTTAAGTAATCACTAAAGTATATTACCATTATATGAATTTTTAGCTAATTAAGCTTATCCGTTGATTATTTCACTGTTTTGATTAAAAGTTGGTACGAGAAGAAAGATGAGATAACTCACAGGCTACTCGAGCTCATCAAATGTCAAAACTTATTCCAAGGAGGCTTGACTCGAGACATTAGCGAGTTTTGAGTTGAGATACTCAAAGCTTGACTTTAAAAAGGTTAAGAAATTAAACTTGAAAAGATCTATTGTCAAATATGGTCGATCAGTAAAGTAAATATATGGAATTAATGTTCAACATATGAATTTGGTTATACCATGAATGCTACAGAGTCCAAACAATCAATTAATGAGCTACGTATCAAAATTAATTTGGTCAAAACTTGATCAAAGCTTAGCTGAGTAAGCTCAACTCATTAACTGGATTAACTTAGCTTGTGAGAGGTATCCGTTCATTTAATTTGATTTCCTTCCTTATCACCTTAACAAAAAGAAATACTCGCTAAAAAAGAGGTTTATAAGTCAATATGCATTTGTATGAAGAAAGTTTAAGAATAATTATGATAATTATTATTATGGATATCCATTTTTTTATTAACTAATCCTAAAACTTAGATTTTAATATTTTTACACATATATAATAATGTATGTCCAATACTTTGTAAGAGTAGTTATATAAAGAACTTCACTAAAAACACATTTACCTCTTTCAAGGACTTGAACCCAAGAAAATAGCTTAGCACCCAATAAAAAAAACCAAACCTCCCTTCATTTCCTTATTAAGATCAAAAATATAGTAACGATGTGTCCTTTTGTACCCACTTTAGGATTGGAGTATCCTATAGAATTAGAAACATATGACCAAGTTTTACTAGATAATAATTATCTAAACTTGGACTCCATTTTTCTTCCTAATATTTTGTTGTCTCAAGCTCAAGATGATAGCAATAATAATCTTGTTAAGATTAAGCAAAGAAAATCGCCGCTAAGTACAAGTTTAGCCGATCATCAGTTTGGGGCAGCCGTGACAACGACCACAACAATGAAGAGAAAAATTAATCATAACGCTAGTGAGAGAGATCGGAGGAAGAAGATTAATGTCTTGTATTCTTCTCTACGTGACTTGCTTCCTCCTACTGATCAAATTGTAAGTTAACGCTAAATTTCTACTTCTATATATACATCTAATTAAACATGATTTAATATTTCTAATAATTTGATCATGTTTTACCTATTTAAAGTTGGGGTTTATATATGTATAATGGTTAAAGTTACGCGTGAGGATTCTCTCTAATTATTGAATAATGTAGGAGTCCGAAAAAAGTGACATGAAATAGACAAGGTATCAGGTCCTAGGGGAAATTGAACTCCCAAAATAATTCTCAATAAATAGAACGTCAAATTTTGGAAATTATTGTATAACTGGTTGTATTATGTGCATGGGACATCAGAAACTAATTTTTCTTATAAACAAAAGAGGAAAAAAAAAATTAATAAGGTTGTACTTACCATTGCATGCACATCTATCCCTTGTGACTTTGCCTGTGGCCTGGTTCAGCTTACTAAAAACTAAGTATTTTTCACTTCATTCACCAAAATAATTCTTCTTTTCAATCAATACAACAATCATATTGATCATATTCATAAATACTTCGTATAACATATTTACATTCATACCTTTATTTATTTAATAATCCTGCTTTTAATTTCAATGAATTGTGATTAATCTCCCACATAATTAATATAATATTATAGCTATAAAAAGTTTTAGATAGCATCACAGTTTAACAAAAAAAATATATGCATTTCTTACATAATAGAACATAAGTATTTTTATTTATTAATTATGAAAGTTAACCCATTAAGTAATACTTCTTGTTGTTTAGCTAATACTCCAAGTTTAAAAATTTATCTATTTCCAATTGATAGTAGAATAATAAAAATGTAACGTATGTATTGATGGTACAGTAACATACGTGTCGACATTTGGATGATTTCAATTTTTAAATATGCTTAATATGACTAAACTAAGCTAGTACAATATACTACACATTAATTAAGTACTTAGAATGTTTAGGGTTAATTTACACATTATTGACTCAAGTTGAACTTTATTTTAAGCACTTTATTCAAATAACAATTAAGTAATTAGGATGATAATTATTTACAAATCTAATTACAGAGAAGGTTAAGCATTCCTGCGACCGTTGCACGGGTGCTGAAGTATATACCAGAGCTACAAGAAGAAGTGAAGGGTCTAACACATAGAAAAGAAGAACTCTTATCAGTAATTTCAGTGTTACAAGGAAATAATACAAGGAAAAATATTTACGAGGAAAAGCCGAAAATGGACAAAATCAAGGAGAAATCAACATCTTTTTCAGTTTCTATGAATAATTTGAGTGATAAAGAAATGGTAATTCAAATATCAACATTATTTGAAATGGTATCATTGAGTGAAGTGCTTATATTGCTTGAGAAGAATGGTAATATTATTATTGATGTTTCTTCTTTTCAATCCTTTGGAGGAAGGTTTTTCTACAATATACATTTGTGGGTAAGTACCTTAATTTATCTTTTACCTTTATACTGGTTTAAAAGAAGATATCTTTTTACCTTATCGGATGCATTTTATTTACCGTAGTTTGTTTAGTGACGATGACAAATAGGTCATTTGGTTCATGTCAACTCAGTCCAAGAAGTTATATTTTAGTAATGATTTATTTAGTTCAAAATTGATTTGGTTAATTAATTGTATGGTTGTGTTTGGATTCATGTTGATTAGGTTTTTATGATAATATAATAACATTAGTCACAATAAGGGCCTGTTCACATTTATTGAACTGAACTGAACTGATTGGAGCTGAACTGAACTGATTAGAGCTGAACTGAACTGAACTGAATTGAATTGAGCTGAAATAAATATTTTATGAGAGAGGGAAATTAAGAGCTGAACTGAACTGAACTGATTGGAGCTGAACTGAAATTAAGTAAATGTGAACAAGCCCATTGTATGTGTTAAATTGGTTTGGACTAGATCAATTTTAGCTTGAGCTATATATATATATATATACACTTAGTATAATTATATATTCCGCACATTTAAAATTTTGAGTCAAGTAATCGAATAGGAGTAAATTTTATATTTTATAAGGTATTGACAAATGAAGAAGGGTTGCTGTACAAGATTCTCCACAAGTCTACCATATAATTGTTGACTTGATATACTCCTTACGTGTTTTAATAAGTGTTACAATTTGACTTTTTTCACTATTCACACCATAGTTTTGACTTGATTAATTCACTAATATATTTAAAAAAAAAACAAATGATATTGTATAATATATTGTTAAATTCGTTATAATGTATACTTTCATAATATGAATTTTCCTATAATTTTATTAACATATGATTAGATAAATATAATTAATGGTCAAAGTTATGTCTCAACATGCGTGTTTGGTCATGCATTTCAGCCACTATATGTATATATGTGTTAATTCATGGCCATAACTTTTGTAGTATATTGTTGTAAACTTGTAACTCTACATTTTTATGTTAATGTCGTGGCCACTATTTGTTCGACTCATTATATTAATAGTAGGGTCGATCACACCTAAACGCGGACGTACTAATTAATCTAGCTAATTCATAACAAACTAAAATAATAATCAAGTTACTAAATGATTAGAGAATAAAATTAGGTGCTAAGTAGTGGTCATGAATTCTTTAAATGAATATAATGTTGTCAAAGCAGGACTTAAAGGAGTATTCAATTTCCTTTCTTTTCTTTTCTTTTCTTTTCTTTTTTCCTTTATTTTACAAGGATAGTTAAAGATCAATGTTCTGATTAAGCTGTTTATTTATCTATTTAACAGTTGGAAGAAAACTATGTTGTCAACTACGACAAATTGAATGAAGAGCTATTATCCTTGTTTCAGAAGCAGAAGTTGTATACACCTTGCAGTTGAAGTGCCCATATCACGTGACATTTTGCCTTTTGATCTTTTTTTTTTTACTAACCTAGGAAAAAACATATGCATATCTTTTACTTCGTAACTCTTTATTATAGTGTAAATGTCAATTTACTCAATTATACATGCATATCATTGCTGTAGTATCTTTTACAAATGTGAATGATGAACATAGCAAGGAACTATTTTCAAACAACTGAAAAAAAAATAAAAAAAATGTAGTCATTGCTTGGGAAAAGAGGGAATACGAGTTATACATCTTATTGACAATGAAACATATCCAAAGAAACCAAAGTAGAAAAAACTAAATTGGTAAATGGTGTCGTCTTAGTACCGGAACAAGTAGATGTAGCTCGACCCAAGTCCAGGTAAAAAAAATTGCACAAGGCTCACACTGTGGTGTTTGTTGAAAATTGAGCAACAAGAGAGTTACTCAGCCATGGAAAGCTGCATCAAATATGTTGTTGATGGACTTTATCAGGTAAAATGTGGACTCCATGACGCTGATGAGCAGTTTCTCTACAGCGCCGACTTTGATATAATCCAATTTATTGATGCAATGCTTCAATATGTAATGGAAACCCAGGAATAAGTAACGAGAAACACCTCGTAGTGATTTTTTTCTTTTTTTGTAAACAAAGCGTTAATGATTACCTTGTATTGATTCAAATGCTTCAAAATAGCCGTCCGAATGCTGAAACAACACCTTGAATGACATATTGGAAACCCTGGGAACATTTTGGTTCAAGAGATCAGTTTATTTGTCCATTTCAAGTACAAAGCTAAACATTATGCATAATACTTCCAACAAAAATGGACTTTCAATCACACTTTAATATTCATAACTAGTACTACAGAGTATATTCATCTTTTGTTGAAGTATGCTGATTCAAGCCATGCTGTTGCTGCTGACTCTCTTCAGAAGCTTCTAGAAACGATGCAGATTGTTCCAGAAGCTTCCTCAGGTTCTGACCTGGCAATAGGTTGTTACAGCTCTAACAGAATTCTGTTACTAAGATATTTTTGTAATATCTATTTTCCTTGTAATAGCTGTATATATAGAGGTTTACTATCTTATTTTCTCACTTGTACAAAAATACGCTCGAAAAAAATCAATGAAAGAATTTCTTATCTTTTCTCTCTGAATTTTCCTCAAAGTTTCTGCTACAGTATTTTTCAGCAAAATAAACATCTTTCTGTACCAATACAAAAAAGTTTACTTGCATACTTCCTCCATTCTTTATTACTTGACCCGCTTTGACTTTTACACTATTCACCACCCCTCCTTTGACTGTCTTTTGTGAATAATATGTAAGGAAATATATATTCATGTAGGATTTTTTGGATTCGTCTCAATAAGTACTATCATAATATATAACTCTTATAATTTTTACTCATAAAGAATTGAAGTTATTGATTGTTAAAGTTTTGCATTGGCAAGCGTGATAAAAGAAACAGGTCAAGTAAAAAAAACAGAGGAAGTATATCATTATATCACCCTTTGCCTAGAAATAAGCATGAAACTCATCATTCAAATTATTTCCCATATTATAGTGAATGCAGTGCAATATTCATCATTCACATTAAGGCCTTGTTTGATTCACCTTAATTTTACTGAATTTAAATTATTTTTACTGAACTGAACTTATTTTTACTGAACTTAATTTTACTGAACTGAACTTATTTTTACTGAACTTCATTCCAGATTAAGAAAACTGAATTTTACTGAACTGAACTTATTTTTACTGAACTAAAATTAATTTTACTGAACTGAACTTATTTTTACTTAATATTATTTTTTTAAGGTGAAGAGAACAGGGCCTAAGTTTGGCTTCATATAGATTCTTATTGACTTTGTAATTTCTAAAGCCAATTTTCAAGGCAAACCTGAAGTTGTTTACATACATGGTTTACAAATGTAATATGGACTTCTTAATGCCAGTTAAAATATTGTGACATATCTTAGGCAACAACCATTGCTAATATCACAAAGTTTGTGTTTTTAATAAAGGCTCTAGTAACAAATCCGAGCTTTCTTTTTTATAACAGATCGGTTGATTTTCATAATCTGGAATGAAGCTCCCAGCATCTGATGGGTGCAAAAACAAAGGATTCAAGAAGAAAATATGATATTTTTGTTAAAAAAAAAATTCAATATGTAAAATTAGAGAAAGACAAGGATATAAGGCTAAACTTTTTAGGCTAAAGCTATGAGAAAAGAATTAAGCTGAATTTTAGCTTACATTCAATGGCTCTGATACTAGAGAAATTGAAGTATTTTCAAAATAATCCATCTAAAACCAGAGACAGAGAAATAATTCTAGATTAAAACAGTAAGAACAACATATAAGGAGGCTCAAGTTAATCACTGTGATAAACAAAAATGTTTATTACATGACATTGTGAATATTGTGATAAATAAATCGATCATTTAATCATCATCAATGCTATGTGATAAATTGTTTGTCTCAGAGATAAACGTGTATTTCCTGACAATATACAACTCATTGGGTCATTGCTTGTGCTAAACGGTGATGTTAGCAATTATCATACGAACTTAACACAATATGTTCCAAAGCAACCACACAATTTCTTTTAAAAAAACCCCGCACAATCACTAACAAAATCAATGATCATTTTAATCCAACATACCTGGAGAGACGTGTTATGATTTTCTGCATTTCGAGAAGAGATGTGTTCAGCAGGTGTTGTAGGCATTTTTACACCATCAACAAAAACATCCCGAATTTCTTTTATGTTTGACCAATGTTCACCTCCATCTTGACATTTATTTTTCAGCAGATTACAATTTCCAATTGTCAATGACTCTAATGATGATGGGAGCTTTGGTATCGAGCTCAAAGATATGCACTCTTCAATCTGTAAATCAACAAGTGAAGTAAACTGGTACAGAAAAAAAGGCAGACTCTTCAGCTTCGGACAATTCACAATCTTAAGCTCACGAAGCGATGGCATGATATTGTCTTCCAATCCATTCCATTCTTGAAGCTCTGTCATATCATGTAACACCAATGACTCAAGTGAATGGAAACACCCAGTACTAGTACTAATCACCCCACAAAAATTTTGGTCCAAACTTCTAATGTTGCTCATTTTTTTAAGATGAAGCAGTTTAAGATCTGGGAGCTGTCCGATTTTAGGCAAGTTGCAACAAGACTGACATCCAACTAACTCAAGTTTCTGAAGCTTAGTTACGTCGTGTGAAAGCCATTGTGGAAATGTAGCACCACTGTAATCTACAATTCTTAACTCTTTCAGCTGATGATGAGGTTTTAGGCCTCTGAGAACCTCCTCTGCAACTGAAACATTATCTTTCCATATTAACACCAACTTTTGGAGAGAAGACTTACAAGATAACATTGCCTCCTTAGCCTCTGCCTCGTCAGTGATTTTATGGAGGTTTGTTATCTTCAGTGATCCCTGAATATGATTCATATCCTTCAGCTCTGTAATACGAAGCCCTTCTTTGTTATCTACGATGAATACAGGAAGAGTCCGAAGGTTGACAAGCTTCCCAATTTTGCTCAGCTTAGAGGCCATTTTCAGTATATGACTCTTGCCAATCAATGAATGCTAGATTAGTCAATTTGTTGAAATCTACAGGTAATTGAGGGATTTCAGGGTCGGTTCTAATCTTGAGAATTTGCAGGGCAGAAAGGTTAGCAAGCTTTTCAGGTAATTTTTTGACTTTAGTGTTTGAAATGTCTAGATAACGAAGGTGCTTCAACTTTTTTACAGAATTGGGAAGGTCAGAAATATCGGTATTATTCAAGGCTAGCACTTTAAGACCAGATAATTTATCAAAAAAATTAGAAGGAATTTCACCAATTCGCCCAATCTTTTGCCTATTATAAAGAAGAAGCAATGTCCTTAAACTTTTAAGGTGCTTCCTAATTTTGTCCCATAAGGAAGGTTGGATTTGCTTATTGGAAGACAAGGAAAAATGATGGGTGTATTTATCCCACTCATAAGAGCTAGACATGCATTCATCGCCACTTCGGACATATGCTTTCGAGCCTGCAGGCATTTGAGCAAAGTCATGAGTGAATTTATGAATCTCGTACCTTGTCAAGCCACAGCTGTCAACTGGTTGAGGTTGAACAATTGATCGTTCCAGTAGCTCATTGAAAAAGTTCTGCCCATTTAATTCAAAACCTGATGCATGAGGTTCCACTAGTCGTTCTCCAATCCACATATGGATCAGATCCTCCCGACAGAATACGTAGTCATGAGGGAACAAGGAGAAGTAAACAAAGCATCTCTTCAATTCCAATTTAAGATTCATGGAGCTTGATTTTAGAATTGGAAGTATTTCTTTTTCAATTTCAGGCCACTTCCACAAGTCATCGTGAATGAACCATTGATCCTGTTCTTTAGTCCCAAGTAATGACTGTGCCAAGAAAGTAGCAACCAACGGCAAGCCACAAGATTTTTTAGCCAAGTCAAAGCTTATAGAAGGCTGAGGTGGTGGACAGCGTCCACAGCGATGTACAAGGTCTATTTTGTGGCGGATTAGGTCTCGACAATGTTCCTCTAACAAGGGCTTTAAATAGAGGAGGGTAGTTTGAGCCATTTTTCCAACTCGGGGACTAAGAGAAGTAATGAGAATTTTTTTCCCAGCTGTTAGAAACTCTGTCTGGAAATTGCACCAAGTATTTGAAGAGACTTCTTCAAGATCATCTAGCATTAATAACCACTTATCACAGCCCAAGAGATGACCTTGACCATTTCCGTTGAGCCTCCCTTCAGAATAGACCACCTGTAACTTTGAAAACAAGTCTTCCATACAAAATCTTGTGCCAAACATAGAAGCTTGTAATATAAGAGGAAATTTAGCCTGCACTTTCTTGTGATTAAGAATGTGTTCAGCAAGTGCAGTCTTTCCAACGCCTCTCATGCCAATTATAGAGACTCCATTCGAACTATATTTCTCTGAACAAGTTAGCTCTTCAAGTATGATCGGGACATCTGCATCCCTCCCGATTAAATTCAGCTTTTTGTTCGGAGGACTTGTTTTAATTAGAGGTTGAATCCGTTGGCTCAAGTCCACTTGTTCTTTCAAAACATCTATTATTTTAGCCATCTTCTTTTGCAACTCATCTATTTGACGAGGCTTAGTCAAGTTTTTTAGCGAGACCAGAATACAACGCCCGGAGACACTGGTATATGTAGGTGGTTTCAATTTTTGAATCTCATACTCAATTACTTCAATGAGATCTTCAGCTTCGCATAAATAGCTTAACAATTTATCTGCTTCTCGTTTGCTGCTGGGTTTTACCTCATGTAGCAAGTTTAGGGCTTCCTCTCTACTCATTTCCAGTTTTCTCAGTGCTACATCCATATCTTTTATCTTATATATCTCATCACCGATGACTTTGAATACTGGATTCCAAAGGGTCTTAAGAACGTTTGATGCAAAGGCATCTAGAAAAGCACTATCCATAATGCCCTTTAATCAAATAAGATTTCCCTTTGCCTTCCTGAAAATATCAAGGGATATAAGATTAATAATGTTGCAACTTAAATATTGTAAGGTTAGAAAATCCTAAAATACTTTAAATATGAGTACATATTTAAAACTTGTAAAAGAACAAAGTTGATAAAATTATGAGAAAGCTTAGAGATGTTGCCCTTGATGTTTTGATGATAACACAAGACAAATAAAAGGACTAATGCCTTAATCAGTTTTGTAGTTTATTTATAAAGTTGCAGGATCAATTCAAGGCATAAGAACAAGATAAACGGAGAGCTCTCGCTCACCATCGAGCGAGCTATCGCTCGAACCCCTGTCGAGCTATCGCTCATGGTCGAGCGAGCTATCGCTCGGCCCCTATCTCACCTTCGACCTTCGCGAGCTACCACGCGAGCTACCGAGCGAGCGCTCGGCCTAGTCGAACCAATATGTCTTCGTGAGCTATAGCTCACTCGCATAGGAGCTATAGCTCCAATTTCGTCGCAACTCCATATGCTTCCGAAACTACCGAGCTACCTCTCGAGCTATAGCTCACTGATCCTAAGCCATTTCAACACCATCCATAGATGAGAATCAAAATCCCAGAAATTTGGGACAGATTCTCACATATGGAGAGAACAAAACAAAACAAACAAACCAAAACAAAAAACTAAATTGAATTAAAGAAAAAGGGTCGACATGCCGACTACTTTGCCCAAGTCACGCACAATGCGCCACTCGCTTATTGTCCGTTCTAAGACGAGTCAGGCTTTCTCCCTTGGCACTACTCCTGGTGCCCACGTAGCACAACCCTTTGTGCTGCTCAAATATGTTTGCTAGCACGACCCCTTGGTGCTAACAAGACCCCTTAGTTGAACCCAGCACTCACTCTTAGTGCCTTAGTCTGAATTTATGACCAAGTGTCATTTAGTCGTAGACAATTGAGCACCCAAGCTATCACCCTTGCTAGTATGCCCGATCACTCACTTGGCACCCTCGTGCCTTAGTTTTCCTCACACTCTCTAAGTGTTTGAAGGAAAGAATTGAGTTGCAAGAGAACCAAGTTGCAAGAGAACACAAATGCTTTTTGAAATTAGATTATTTCCGACCTAATCGGCCAAGAAAACTAAAACCCTAAACCCTAGAAGAGAGACGAAAGAAAAGAGAAAAAAAAAGAAAAAGGGAAAATCATGAATATTAATTAACCAACAATTAACGAGTCATAACATGTTGGATTGTGGGGTAACCGGCTGTTTTGGTAAATTATGCAACATGTCATTATGTTGTTGGCTCTATTTTAAAAAAAAAAAAATTAAGATTTATTTTTTATTTGTTATTGATTTTTTTTTTTCAATTAACAAGAATATCAATTTTTCTAAAAAAGAAATCCCAGCCAAGCCATCCTCCCCACCCAGCGACTCACTTTTCCTCACCCACGACACCACCATCTCTCTTTTTCCCCTTTCCTTTTTCCCCGAACCCTTAGCCCGACATCCACCCCTCTTTCTCCCCTCTTTCGCTCTCTAATTTGCCGGGAAATCGCCGCTTAAAGTTTGGTGATGAAGTCGTTCATTGAGTCTCACCAGAATCTCATTTATGTAAATTTCTTCTGCCGGCTTATTCTCCGTTCCAATTCTTAATGGTTGCGACAGGCCGACATCTTCAACGAGGACAAATGTGTTGGTTTAAGGGTTTGGGGGCGGCGGTATCTGGGGAATGGGGGTCGTCGCCGGATGGATGGACAATGGAGGAAGGCTGTATCTGTCAATACGGGGACAAAGGGGAGGTTGTGGTGCCAAAGTAGGGGTGGGGGAAGCGAGAAAGGGGAAAGGAATGAGTGAGACTGTCGCTAGGGGATGAAGGTGGTCGCTAGCGGTGGCAAAGGGGAAGTTGGTGGGGAAAAGGTCTTGGTGTGCCCGTGAGGGATTTTTAATTTTTTATACAATGTAATTATAATTAATATTTAATAAATTATTTTTAATTAAAAAATTAATTTGTTTAGTAGGTTATAGGTCATTGGACCTATTAAAAAGAAAATACCTTTAAACCTCGACTTATTTTGAGTTAATGAAACGTTGGCTTATTTAGAGCTAACCATGCGCAAAGGTTGACTTATTTTTTACAAATTTTCCTATGTTACATCTGCCATCGTACTCCACATTCGCACAGCTCTCTTCGCCCCCATTCAATCGAAGCAGCTTCTCGGCTATCTCTTCGCCTTCATTGAAGCAGCTTCTTTTCTAACACCATTGCTAGGGTTTATCGTCAATATTTATTAGTAATTTTGGGCGTGTGACTCTATGCAATTAGGGTTTATCGTGAACTCTAAAGGTTTGCATTTCTCTCATCTCCTACCACGCAATCTTTGATTATAGTTGTTGGTCCATTGTAATTTTCACCATTATTTGTCGATTGAGTCCCCCACCCCCCTCCCCCCTTTTTAATTGATTTTAAGGTCAAATCTGTTATTAATTGCTAGCCTTTGTTAATTAATTGTTTAATCTCGTTCTTCAAATTAGGTATTTCAATCTGCTGCATGAACTTTTTGTTGGTGTATTCTCTTTGTGTGAATGAATATGTTCTAGAAACCTAATTGTCTTTTTCATTGATTTTGCTAAAATGTATGCCTTTTTCGTGTGAGAGTTCTTTGATTATGATTTGATTGTTTGTTGGATAGGGAAGTAGTGGTTCCTGTGATTTGTTTTTTGTGGTTATGTTAGGTGTTTGCTTGTGTGGGGTTAAGATTGAAAATGTTGGTTTTGGGGATCCACTGTTGAAAACTATTGTCTTGCGGTAGATCTTAGTAACTGGGTGTTCAATTTTTGATTGCGTCGCTTTGATTATTTTTGAGTAGTTTGGTTCATAAATTGGTGTTTGACCAAATTTTGATGTATTGGTTTGATTGATCCAAGGTCAATTACCCAAACTCGTGAGGAAGTGGCTGTTAAGATTGTATTATTTCTCCGATTTTGCCTATTATGCTTCAAAGTTAAATTACAAGTTATATAAAGTAAGTTGATGTTATAAGAGTACTGAAGCATCTTCTCCACTCTCTCTTTCAGCTATCCTTGTGCAATTCTTTGCTCTGCCTCTAAACCCCTTTGCAGCAGACATGAGCAGCTTTAAACAATCACATGGTGAAGATAGAGAATGCAGGGCTGCTTTGCCTGATTAATTGTGATGTATCCTAAGCTGCATCTGGAGCCTTAGGACCAGAACAGATGAGCCATCAGCGACGAGTTAGCCCTTATAATGAGTTAGCCCTTTCCTTTTGTAGATTTGAACTATTTTTTCCCCTTAAAATTCAGGGAATCGAAAGGCTTTCACTTGGCTCTTTCAAGACTGGTGCCATTCTCTTGGTAATTTTTCTGTCAAATTTGTGGCTTTGTGTACTTGGCCAACTTTTTACTTCTGACTAAGTATACGTTGGGTTTGTATATGCTCATGTATTGCTTGATTTTGTCTGGGCTTCTCTATATTTATGCTTAGCACTTTAGTAGGTTTCAATCAATGTGTGTAATTACAGTCATCCTATACCTTGACTGACTTTGTTATTTCTTTGTTTTTGAACTATTCTATCCAAAACAGATAATTTTTGCCTCCCTTGCACAATACTATGCATATAAAACACTTTATGGGCTTGATTTTATAGATATCAATAAATTAATGTGCATGATTACTAGATATTGGGAACTCCTAGCCTTTTTTAATGATTTACTTGAGACTTGGGTTTATGTAACATAAAGAAGGTCTGGACATTATGATCATACTACGAAATTTCAGTCTTGGATACAGTTATGCATAGATATGTTTCAGGAAGCTGTTTTATACATCTCTTGCTTAGACTTAGGATTAGAAAAAAAAAAATCATATTAAGGGATCTGGATACAAATATCAAACTGTGATTACGGCTGTTAACTGCAGATGAATTTAATGATAATCTATTGTTGTTTATCAGATGAAATAGGAACTGTCCCTAAGCTAAAATGGTTGTAGGACAGGTCAATTGACAGCAAAGAAGGCAAGCCTTTGGCAAGAATACTCAGCAAAGAATTTGTGAGTGCATTTCATGATAAATTCAGGTTCCATAAGTTCTCTAATTTGGCAAGGGATGCAGGAATTTGACCTGTAAGATGATTGTAACTAAGGGAAAGACTGGTGAGAGATTTAAGGCCACTAATTTGCTCAGGGATCCTTCCAGTGAGCTGGTTGTCGCTCATGGAAACATCTGAGAGCGCAGTAAGACTGCAAAGTGATACGGGTATTGGACTAGAGAGCTGGTTATATTAGAAAGATCGACAAAAGTCGGATTATGAAACTGCCCAATAAAACCAGATATTTCCCCAGATAGTAAATTGTGACTGAAATCAAGAAACTGCAAGCTCTGAAAGTTTTTAAAGATAGGTGGGATAGGACCTGCAAGATAATTTTTTGCTAAATTGAGTTGGAGGAGGCCCTTAAGGTTTCCTAAGCTAGGAGAGATTCGACCCCTCAGACGAATTCCATCTAACAAGAGGGTCTTAAGAGTAGGAAGACGACTGATGGCTGAAGGGATGGGTCCCACGAGAGAGTTTCCCTCTAGGACAAGCTTGCGACAAGTATCTTAAACTGGTGAGAGTATTCGGAATGTTTCCTCTAATGCGGTTCATCCCACTGATCACCAGCACCTCAAGAAATTGCAAGTTGCCTAAAGCAGACGACAAGGTGCCCTCCATGTAAATGTTATCAGCAACACCACCGCTAGAAGGTTTCTGCAGCACCAAAGAAGTGACTCTTCCAGTAGCTGGATTATCAAATGGCCGTTACAGTTTTTTTTTTTTTTTTTTTTTTTTTTAATGGATCTCTAATCTATTGTTGTTTATTGTAGTTGTATTGGAGGAAAATGCACCACTAGTTTAGTCAATTTGAGTCGTTTGTGCTGCTGCTCTCTACTCGCCTTTTATTGTTGTCTATTGTTCCCGGACGCTTTTGATGTTGTGTTTCTTACTTTCTTTAAAAGTCTTGTAATTTATATTTTAATTTGTAATTAATATATACTTCATAAGTTACATAAATATTGTTACAATAGTGTATAATATAGTTTGTACATCAATTTCGAAAAATTGCAAAAAAATTCATTTAAAGAAATGACTATTTGCAATTGAGGTAGTCCTTAGCTAGCTGCTAATAGTGTTTATTCACAGCGGGTGAGTTGCTAATAGTCATTTTTTTTAATTAAAAAAAGGCTATTAGCAGCTGGCGTAGTTATAGGCCAGCTGCTAATAGTTTTTTTTTTTAATAAAAATAAAATACTATAAGCCACCGGCGTAGTATTAGGCCAGCTGCTATACTATTAGCAACTATCCTAGTACTATGTCAGTTGCGAATAAACACTATTAGCAGCTAGCCAAGCATTATGCTAGTTGCAAATAAATACTATTAGCAACTGAAAAGTGTCCCGATGCTAATGATATTCGCAATAGCAGCCTTACATATCAGTTGCTAAAAGTCACTTTTTACCAGTTGCTAATAACATTTTTTCCACTGGTGTGGAAAATAAATTAAATGAAAGCAATCATCACCTTTTTAAGTAAGTCTGCATTAACAAGATACAACCGCCAAAGATCTGTCACTGAATTGATATTAGCCTCTTTCAGCCTTGTGTGAATTATTCCATTCCTTGCAATATGACACAAGTGCCACACCTCATCATTTAGAGGTGAAGTCCCTGCAGCCGAAGAAACCGATTGCTCATCAACCAAAGTTTGAGGAAATAGAAACAAAAAAACAGAAGATTATACGTATTTGTTATTTACAATATTATCATTTTATATCTTTAATCGTGCTAGTGGTACTTCTACATGCAAAGGACCATAACATGTCAGAATTATATACAGTATTAAATCATAAGTGAATGTAGAAACAGAGATCTGTTTCACTGACCTTGATTTTGGATGAAAGCAATGCTATCATGCTCGAATTCGGGTATGTGTTTTACCAGCCAGTAATCTTCTCCACCCGGTCTAGCACATCTTTTTGACAGGTGTGGACAACCCTTGATGAAAAGCTTATACAGAGAAGTAATATGGCAGAATGAATCGGATAAACACAATAGATGAGGACAATTTATTATTTCGAAAGTCAGGAGAGATGTGAAAGAACAAAACCAATCTGGAAGCTCCACCAAACCTCTACAATCTCTAATTATGAGATGTTGAAGAGAAAATGCAGCAGATTTAACACCATTTGGCAGACTAGCCAATTTCAGATTACTGATGAACAAATACCGGAGGCTTTGAAGGCCTAGAAGGCCCTCTCCCTTCTCCAAATCTAGCTCTTCACAATTCTGTATATGTAACTTTTGAAGGCCGACAAGGAACTTCATACTGTTCGGAAGACTTGTCAATTTTGGACAGTCATTGATGCACAAGGTCCGGAGGGAAGTGAGGTTGCCAACACTATCATTGTCCCACATTGATATCATACTCTTACATGAATCAAAACTCAAGAATTGTAGAGAGCTCAAGTCAGAGAATCTGGAGCCAATTAAGCTCGACTGACATGTTGTCACCCTGAATTTTTTTAAGCTTGGCAATTGATGTACATCCTTTGGTAGCTCTTTCAACTTTTCACATCCATTGAAACAAAATGTTTCCAAATTCAATAAATTGCATATTGTATCTGGAAGACATCTAAGGATGGGATTATCGGACACATCAAGATACCTTAAATGCTTCAATTTCCCAATGGACCTTGGCAACTCCTCAAACCATAAATTTCCAAATTCTAAGATGCGTAAGTAGCTGAAATTGGATATAATAGACTCAAGAAAGGAATGACTTACATGATGATTCATTGCAAGATCAAATCGTAATGTTCGGGCTTTTTTGGCTCTAAGGGGCCCTTTATTACTACTGTCATCTTTCCAAACTATATGCCTTGCAAAGTATCTAACTATCCCATAATTCACATTATTCGAAGATACAATAGCTAACTCTTTCTCCATACTCTCAACAGCTAGATGAAGCAAAAGATCATGCATTTCGCTCTTGAGATAAATTCCATAGAAGTGAATACTCGTTTTTTCAATAAGGGACTTAGATGCTAGTTCCATGAAGTAAGAGTATCCCAACCCTTCAATATCCTTGTTTCTGTCTTCTGTTGGCAACAAACCAAGTGCACTCCAGATATATGGTACATGATCCGTAGAAAGATCCGTATCCTTCATAAGTGACAGAGAAGCAAAACATGGTTTTAAGTGAGACGAAAGTTCACAGTAACTCAATTTGAAGACTGCCATTACTGGACAATGTTCTTCAAATACATCACTTTTACTGATTTGTAGCCACTTGTGCGTATCTCTCTGACTCCTTAACAAACCCGCTAGAAGTTTAATCACAAGAGGGATGCCGAGACATTTCTGAATGATAGACTTGCCTATCTCACAAAGATGCGGATACATGTCTTCTTCACCTTTCTTGAATGCCAATTGTTTGAAAATAGACCAGCAAACATCATTTGGAAGACTGTCCAAATGACATGACTCAATCGTCCCACTAATAGCAGCCACCTTGTTGCTTCTTGTAGTGATCAAGATTACACTCCCTGAGCTACCAACAGCCATCACTTCCTTTAGCTGTAACCACATTTCTGGATCTTCTTCCCAAACATCATCCAACACAAGCAAGTACTTGTTGCCATATAACAAATGATGGAGCTTTTCCACCAACATACTCATATCTTTGTTGGGCGTACCATCATTCAAAATGCCCTTTATAATCTTGGATATGTCAAAATTGTCTGTGAATTTTAACCAGAACTTTAAATCAAAGTGTTGGACATCCTGATACACTAACTTAGCTAATGCAGTTTTTCCAACCCCACCAATCCCAACTATAGACAACACAGAAAGCTCAGTAACATCATTGATTTTTGCTATAATATCATTCTTAATCTCATCTCTACCAATAACATCGGGTTCACGGACATATGAACTTGTATTAAAAGGATCCTTGATGTCAACAGTTGAGTACTCAGCTGAAACCCTACTCAAACCAAAAGCATGGCTATCAGCCACAATGGAACCTAGTTTCCCATGTAAGCCCCGTATTTTGTGCCTCCATTTCAAATAAAAAATTATGGGATTTGATGAGGAAATATAGTCCCTAATCTTGCGACGAAGATGGCCTTCATTGAGACGGCGCTGTAAAGCATCAAAGGCCATCTCATCCAAGAGATCATCAATATCATAATTGACTAACCTCAGATTTATAAGCCAATTTCGTATAAATTCATCCGAGGATTGCTTGGATTCTGCATCTTCAAGGACCTCAATAGCAGCAGTGACATTTTTTGCTATCTCTTTGAGATCCAAAACAACGGAGTTGGGAGCATTGATTTCTGTAATACTGGCGATATTAACAATTATGGATTTAGCAATCGGTAGTAGCATTGGTTCCGCCATTATCAGATCCATAGAAAGAGACAGGTGAGAAAATGGAGAGGAGAAAATAAAGATGGTAGATTCTTGAGTTGGGTTTGTAAGAAAAAGAAAGTAAGAGTGACCTAAGGGGTAAAGACTAGACCAGGTTTACAATATGTTATTATAGACCCAACCTTATAGTAACCATACGAATGTGATTATATCATACGAAATATGATTATATTACTACAAAAGTGATTATATTATTTTGAAACTGTTATGTAAATGTATCACTCAAAAAGTAAATTTATCATTATAAAAAGTATTAAATATTAAATTACAACATTTAAAAGATTGATTTTTAAATTTTATCACCCTAAAGATAATTATATAATCTCATTCAATGGTTTAATATGAGATTATATAATTCAAAATATGACTCACAAAAACATAATTATATCGTCTAAAAAAATGATTATATCATCCAGAATGTGATTATATTATTTGAAAGTGTCAAATTTTAGGTCTACAATAATTTATTGTAAACCGGGTCCATACAAGACCAATTGGCAAATGAAGTCATTTTAATCGTTCAACAAAAAAAAATATGGGGTTTAGTTTTTGGAAAAATTAATCTGAATTTTGCCTCGTCTGCCGAAAATAATCCCAACTTTCGTTTATTATCTATCACTCCCAACTTTTGGGGGTATTAATTTTTGTTGAACCCAATAGGTCATCTAAGATGACCTAATGTAGCAGGTTACCTAGACACGTGTCAGCGTATGATTGGCTTAAATTTTTTAAAAAAAAAAATAAATAAAATAAAAAAAACCCACAAACCACCCATGCCCAGCGGCTGCCACCACACCCCCACCCCACCCCCACCCCGCCGGAAAATCACCCCCACCCCTCGAAAAACCCCTAGCCTGTTGCCGGAAACCGCCGCCCAACCTTCCCCTTACCTCGAAACCCACCCTTTCCCTTCCCCCACCCCCGAAAACCCCTCCCTCACTCCTGGAAACTGTTGCACAACCCTCCCCCTTCCCTCGAAACTCCCCCTTTCCCTTTCCCCATCCCCGAAAACCCCCTCCCCCACCCTGTTCCTCCGTCACTCCCCTCTCCCCCGCTGTTTTCCAACCTGAATCCCCTTCCCCTTCGTTTTCGTCGTTTCCCCCTCCCCGTCGTTTCCGCCCCCTTCCCCTTCGTTTCCGACCCAAATCCGGCCTCCCTTCCTTTATCCTCCCCCAATCTCGCTGCCATTAACGGTGGCTGCCGTTAAGGGGTGGCTGCCGTTTTGGTTGGCTGGGTTTTTTTTTATTTTGTTTTTTAAAATTTTTTTTATTTGACCATTCATGTAGTGACACGTGTCCAAAAAAATATAACACATAAATGTTGACCGGATTATCCGGTTGCAGGTAAGTTGGGATTATTTTCGACGGACAAGGCAAAGTTCAGATTAATGGGAGCAATTTTTCCTTTAGTTTTAAGATTTTTTTACCTTTAGAAATCTTTCAACCAAAAAAACCATAAACTCCTTTGAATTTTTTTATTTTTTTATTTTTCCCTTGGATCTACAGTTAATTATTTGGCCATCTAATCTATTAACTTATACTCCTTTGAATTTTATTTTTTTTTCCCATCTCTAAGGATCTAGAGTTAATTATTTGGCCATCTGATCTATTAATTTATACTCCTTTGAATTTATTTTTTTCCATCTATGAGGATCCAGAGTTAATTATTTAACCATCTAATCTATTAACTTATACTCCTTTGAATAAATATTTTTTTTTCATCTCTGGGGATCTAGAGTTAATTATCCAGTCATCTAATCTGTTAACTTATATTAAAAGCAAATACTTTCATAACACTTGTCATTACCTTGTAAATTTTTTTTTGTCTTTTTTGCTTTTTTTAATTTATTTTTTTTTCTTGCGAAATCTATAAGTGTTATGATATTTTCTTTTCAATTTGGTAATCATATTCCATACATACCCAAATAAAATACTTCTGAATATCTTTTATATACTTTATATTTTGTGATATTATTTTTCTCAAAATTACTTTACAATCGTGCATTGCACGGGATTTTAACTTTTTTTTTTGAAGGAACGGGATTTTAACTTAGGCCCTGTTCTCTTCACCTTAAAAAAATAATAGTAAGTAAAAATAATTTCAGTTCACTAAAAATAAGTTCAGTTCAGTAAAATTAATTTCAGTTCAGTAAAAATAATTTCAGTATAGTAAAAATAATCTCAGTTTAGTAAAAATAAGTTCATTTCAGTAAAATTCAGTTTTCTTAAATAAGAATTATAACAGAAATTCAGCAAAAATAATTTCAGTTCAGCAAAAATAATTTCATTTAAGTAAAATTAATTTAAGTTCAGTAAAAATAATTTAAGTTCAACAAATATAATTTTGTTTCAGTAAAAATAATTTCAATTCAGCAAAAATAATTTCATTTAAGTAAAATTAATTTAATCAATAAAAATAATTTAAGTTCAGCAAATATAATTTTGTTTCAGTAAAAATAATTTCAGTTCGGCAAAAAAAAATTCATTTAAGTAAAATTAATTTAAGTTCAATAAAAATAATTTAAGTTCAACAAATATAATTTTGTTTCAATAAAAATAATTTCAGTTCAGCAAAAATAAGGTGAAGAGAACGGGGCCTTAGTTTTAAAGTCTTTGTCAAAAAAAAAGTCTTACGATTTATTGCTTTCCAAATTTCTAGAAAAACATTGGTTCTTACAAATTTGAAACGAATAAAAATTAATAAAGGCACTATTTTTTCATAAAAAGGGATAGTACAACCAAACTATATACAAGACAAAATTAAAAATATTTACTACTCTCTCCGTTTTTAAATGTTTGCTCTATTTCTCCATGTAGTGCGGAATTTTAGGATAAATGGGATAAAGTAGTACTCCCTTCGTTTTTTTAATACTTGCTCTACTTTTTATTTTCGGTCGTTTTTAAATATTTGCTCTATTTCTTTATTTGGAAGGAAAATCTGTTAAAATATTTCAACTTTCACGTATTCGCTTTAAATAATCCCAACTTTAGATTATTATTAAATAATCCCAACTTTGGGGTGTATTCGCTCAAAATAGGCCCAAGTAATCTTTAGCCTGTTAAAAAGGTAAATGTTGACACGTGTCACCACGTGATTTGCTGAAATGTTTAAAAAAAAAAAAAAAAAAAAAAAACAGTCATAATTCAAAAACCCCCCACCATCACGGCATCACCTGTAACCACTGTCACCACTATCACCTATAACCACCATCACCTACGCAGCAACTTGCGCACCCATCATCGCATCCTGAAAACACCAGCAGCCACGTGCAATTACCCACGAACCAAAAACAACATCAAGCTATCGCTGCAACACTGCCTGTCGTCACCACCAAATCTAGGTAGCAACCTGCAAATTGCAGCAAAATCAATTGAACCTAACCCTCTTGTGGTTGTTGTGTGTTTGTGGGATGGTGCTGGTCACGGCGGAGTTGTCTGTGTAGAGGGTGATTATGCGTCTAGGCGCCGGAAAGTATGGAGGTTCCACGAGGGAGCGTGGTTGATGGTCGTGGGTGAGATTTCAAGGGTTTTAGGGATTCGTGGTGGAGATGGTGGTTTTGGGGAAAGGGGCGCGGGAAGGGAAACTATCAGCGTGGGGGAGGCCTTCTAGTCATCGGTGCTTGGGTGGGGAAGACGACTATGGCCACCGTGGTGGTGGTGGTGGGGAAGGTGGATCGTGGGTGGAGGCTGGCAATTTTTATTTTTATTTTTTTAAGTTTTTTTTTTAAAAAAATTTCAGCCCATCACATGGTTACACGCATTACCTTAACCTACTATAGCAAGTTAGTAACCGGTTAGGGTCTATTTTGAGCGAATACACCCAAAAGTTGGGATTATTTGATAATAATCTAAAGTTGGGATTATTTAAAGCGAAAACGTGAAAGTTGGGATTATTTTTAACAAATTTTCCTATTTGGAAAGATTTTATAATATTTAATTAATTTCTCTCACCTAATCGACCTACCATGAATCATATTTTATTAATTTCATATTCTTTCTTTTTCAATTCTCTCTACTACTTTTGCTTTTTACAATTTTATATTCTTTCACCAACCTACCCCACCACCTCTATATTTTATTACTTTCTCCAATTTCTCATAAAACTCCGTGCATGGAGAAATGAAACAAGTATTTAAAAACGAAGGGAATAATATACAGAGTTAATGGGGGTAGGCGGAAGAATAAAAAATTATTAAAAACAAAAGTAGTTGAGAGAATTGGAGGAAAAAAGAACAATAATTTTTTGGTGCAGCAAGCCATACCATGCGGCAGGGGTTACCCGAGTTTTTTTTTGTTAGGGGTTACCTGAGTTTTTCAGCCAAGTGTTACTTGACTTTTTCTGTCATGAATTACTTGAGTTACTCGGTAAAGGGTTCGGACAGGGGTTACTCGAGGTGTTCACTTGGTTAAGGGTTATTCAGTCAGGGGTTACTGGCATTTCTCATTCAAAAAATTGTGACTCGAATAACCCCTGACCGAGAAAGTCGAGTAACCCTTGACCAAAAAACTCGAGTAAACCCTAACTGATAAACTTAAGTAACCTGGAAACTCGAGTAACCTCTGACTAAGAAACTCAAGTAACCTCAAAAAACCCAAGTAACCCCTGACCGAGAAACTCAAGTAACCCCTGCTGAACGGTACAACAGATCGCATCATACAAGAAAAACCACTTTTCGTAGCGATTGTTCATTCGCTACAATATACAAGTATGTTTGTGAAATAATTAAGGATGTCGTATCATTTTTACAATTGCCATGGTTTTCCCATATAAAATCGATACGGAAAATATAATAATACATATCCACACTATTTTTAATTTTTTACACATTTATATAATTTTGAGAAATCGTATCATTTACAATCGCCACTAAATCCTAAAAATCGATACGAAAAGCCTTTTCAACACTAGATATATAAATATTGTTTGACAAAGAATACATAAAATATGTCATAGCTTATTGGTGAAACATTTAATATAAGAGTTTGAGGTTGCATGTTCGAATCTTGTAAAGATCATACGCATGTTTTTTTTTTTGAAGAAAATGAGTTGAACATTTATATCGATTGTAATCGCTACAATAATCACCACGATTGGATGTAGTTTTTCGTATCGATTATTGAGGCCAACCCCAGCGATATTGAAAACCACTACTAAAGGCTAAGGCAACGGGGGATATTGTATCGAATGACCATTCGTTGGGAAAGCTTTTTGTTGCAATTACAATCGATATTAAAGGTTAAAATAATCGCTACGAAAAGGTTATTTTCTTGTAGTGCATATAAAAAATTGTGGAAAAAGAATATGAAATTAATAAAGTATGATTTATGTTAGATCTACTAGTTGAGAGAAATGAACAAATTAAATATGATAAAAGCTTTTCAAAATAAGAAATGAAGCAAATATTTAAAAACGATCAGAAATAAAAAGTGAAATCATCAATCAATCAATCTATCTATCTATCTATATATTATACTAAAAGACAAGCGCCTCAATTTGAGGATGACAAATATCACTCTCTCATTGGCTTATCTTAAGTGTTAAATATATATATATAATTACTGTTTACATATTCAAGCATAGTTATTTTTGTTAAACTTCAAACAATAAAAGCAAGTTTCTATACATGCATAAGATTTTCAAAATTCCTAACATAAATATTGATTTAATTTTTTTATAATAAATATATACTTTCCAATACTACAAATAATCCATAAAGTCTTTCCAATCTTTATTTATAGTCAAGTTAAAGAATAATAACTAATTTGAAACAATATGATTAAAGTGGCATAATTAAGGAAATAAATATTTCGTATTTTGAAAGACTAATATTGTTTTTTTTTATGAAAATTAAATAAAATCGATAAGAATTTAGTTTGACATCAATCATGAAATCAATACAATTAAAAAAATCAGATGTATGATAAAATATTGTGCACCTATTATAAAAGCTACCCTGTAATGAATGAAAGTTATTTATGCTTTATTGATAAAAGTTACCCAAAATAGTCTACAAGTTATTCTAAATTCAATTCAAGTAATCAGATGAATACAAAAGTTTTTGATAAAGATACAAAATAGTGTAAAAATTACTTTTATCATTTGTTGTACTCCTTGACAAATACTGAATGCTGAGCCGAAATGTTGTCTTGGAAACAATACATAATCTTGAACATAAATTTAATTTTAACCGGCCTTTCATTTTCAATACAGTGTCTTTTACAATGACCTTTTGTTTTTCTTGCATAAATAGTAAAAAATAAAAAAAATAAAAAAATAAAAAATAAAAACTGAACCAATAACCAATCAAAACAAGAAGAATAAAAGTTAAATTGAATTAGACATTTGACGGAAAAGGGATAGATATAAAATGTATTATAACTATTACTCGTGTTTTAAATTGTATATTCATATTAACAATGCTATTAGTTATGATTTTTTTTTTAGAAAAACTAACATTTTGATTTAAAAATCGTGCATTGCTCTGTTGCTCATGTACTATATTAGATGTACAACAATCATGTGCAATAATTTATGTTGTTTTATACATAATAATACTTTTAACTATAATAGTATGTGTATATAATATAATATTTTTTATAATATAGAAAAGTATATGTATATAATATAATATTTTATAACACGTGTCCTCCATACCAAGTGTTTGGTTGTTGGTGTAGTGGTGATTGAGACTACACTTGGTAGGGAGGACCTGTATTCGCTCCCCTGCAACAACAATCGGAAGGGGAGTGGAACCTAATAGCCTAGAAAAGATCCTCAAATCTGGATTAGCCCAAAGGGTGAACCGGATATGACACCCAAAACTCAATGCATATATGATGGGAATTAACTTATCCTTTATCTATCTTATACAAAACTCCAAAGTCTAAATTGTTTTTCAAAATATAATAATATTTGTAAATTTTTGTTAATATGAAAGATATAAACCTATCAAAATGTATATATAGTTAAATTGTTTGATAACTTATATCGAATGCATAGTTTTATTAAAATTATTTGCATGTAATCATTAAATGTGTTTGATGTTGTGTAGCTATGCAATGTCCAAAACTTTAGTAGAACGACTTTGATTTAGTGATTGTACGGTAAAAAGATATTGACTTCGATCTTGAAACCTAATAGTCTAATAAATTCTAAATAGTAAAATTAAAACAAAAGGAAATGAAAATAGTAAATGGCTTTAATATTGAAATAAACATAACCTTTTAAATCAATTTAGCGAATTCAAGAGACAATTTTAAGGCTTTTAAAATTAAATGGGGGAAAATATATGTAAAAAGAACATTTTTAGATATATAAATGTCCATGCACTATTACAAGAGTTTTGTTAACCATTTTATAATTAAGGTAGGGATAAATCTTAGTAATATATACTCCGTAGACTTTATTTATATAAAATTATCAGTATCCATACCTATATACGAAGTATTTGTGTTGTATTTGTTTCAAAAAAAAAAAGTATTTGTGTTGTATACTATATTTAATCAGCTGTTGGTTATATATATGACTATTATATAATATATAGTTTTTGGCACAATGCTTAACTTAGGAAAATATATGTTCTGGTAGGTCAAATATAAGGTTATTATTGTGTCTATAGATTTAATGAGTGTGACGGGTAAATAAAACATGTATGTATTAGATTGATTGTAGCTACTGATGCGGATGGTATGATAAGAAAATTTTAGTTTTTTCTCAACGGGAGATATAAATAAATTAGTCCACTTCTTATATAGCTACGTGGAGTATTATTCAATTATTTCTCAATTAATAAAATAACATTATAAAAAATTAAAAGAAATTCAAATAACATAAAATACTATTCAAATAACGTTCCTTTAATTTTTTTTTATTGACCATTAGTAACCAAGTCCTTTAATAGTAAATGAATTACCTTTGTTTTTATTTTTTTTTTCCTACGGGTTTAATAGTTTGATTTATAAACCATGCATCGCACGGGCACTATGCTAGTTAGCCTATACTAAAAGCAAACCTAAAATGACACTTGTCATGATGTCATTAGTAATTTTTCCGCCCATTTTACTTTCCGTTTTCTCATAGATTTTTTAAAGAAATTAAATTAAATTATAATAATCCAAAACATCTTTCTTACCATAAAAATTTTTAACAATAATAATTCTCCATATAAATCCAACTAATATATTTTTTACATTAACGAAGTATTTTATATTAGGTATTTTTTTTGTGTGTTAAAAAAATGAATGATATTATTTTTAAGCAATACTACTCTATATGTGTTAAAAAATTAAAAAATATTGCTCCATATTATCTTAGTTGTCGATTATACTATTAACTTTTTAATTTTTTTTTCTAATTTTGTTACTTTTGCAATAACGTTCAATTCAATTAAAAATAAAATTATTTTGTTAACACACACATATATACTTTGTTTTTTACTCTTAAAGTCGTATCAATAATAAAGGAGCATGTGCGGATACTATCCTTAGTTCTTTTATTTTTAAAATAAAAACCTCATAGACCCCTTAAAAAAAAATAAAATCAAGTCTAAGTGTCACTATTCTCAACAATGGTATACATTCCCGTAAAAAAAAAAATGGTATACATATGTATAAAATTAAAGTTATTTTTATTTTGAATTAGTATTATGAGTATAATTTTTTTTATAAATAAAATTCAATATATAACACTATAAGATTAAATAATAACCGTGCATCGCACTGGACTTAGGGCCTGTTCACATTTACTGAACTGAGCTGAACTGAACTGAACTGATTGGAGCTGAACTGAACTAAACTGAACTGAATTGAGCTGAAATGAATATTTTATGAGAGAGGAAAATTAAGAGCTGAACTGAAATGAACTGATTGGAGTTGAACTGAACTGAACTGAACTGAAATTAAGTAAATGTGAACAGGCCCTTAAACTACTAGTAAGTATTTAAAAGAGAAAGTATGTCTCGTGTACTTCTTCTCCATATTTGCCTTCTTGTTTCAAAAATTATTCTCAATGGAGGTCACTTTATCCATAACCCTATCAAATACTTCTGCAACAACCTAAACTTTTACTACAAACTCTAAACCCCACAAACTTTGAACTCCCAAAACCTAGAATACTTCAGAATCTATTCTCTCAATCCCACCCTCACATTTCCACTTCATTGGGAAGTTTCTTAGGCCCTGTTCTTTTGAGCTTCGGGCAGAGCTGAGCAGATTTCAGCAGAGTAGAGCAAAGAAGAGCAGAGCCGAGCCGAGCAGAGTAGATTTTATTATTATTATTATTATTATTGTTATTATTGTTATTATTATTATTATTATTATTATTATTATTATTATTACTACTACTACTACTACTACTACTACTACTATTACTACTACTACTACTACTAATATTATCGCACTATTATTATAATCATTAAATTTTTAAAGTTAAATATTAATTATTATTATTATATTAATTATAATTATAATAATAATTATTATTATTAAAAAATAATAATTAGTACTATCTTTAAATATTAGGTATTATCTTAATATTAATTTTTATTATAAAAATCAATTATTGTTATCATAATTAATATTATTAGTTATAAGTATTATTATTACTATTAGTATAAATACTATTATTATTATTATTAAATATTAATTATTATTATTATTATTATTATTATTATTATTATTAAATATTAATAATAATAATTATTATTATTATTTCTATTAAATATCAATAATTAATTATTGTTTTTATTATTATTAAGTATTAATTATTATTATTATTAAATATTAATTATTTATTATTATTAAATCTTAATATTTATTATTATTATTATTATTAAATATTAATTATTATTATTATTAAATATTAAATATTAATTATTATTATTATTATAATAATTCAATATTAAGTATTAATTTTAAGTAGAACAGAGCAGAGCAGATAGGGATGGAAATGGGGCGGGTCGGATGCGGATGATGGTACCTCCATACCCATACCCGCCTAAAAATCTTATACCAATCCCCGCCCCACCACCCGTGGCGGGTACTATTATCCACATCCATACCCGCCCCACCGGGTACAAGATAGGATCCATCCCCGCCCCATCACCCACTTGGATATTCATATCCACCTCATACCCGCCTCAAAATCGTCCCAAACCCTTTTCCATGATGCTCTATTGTATCACATTAATGACAATTATATCAAATTAGGTTAAGAAAATTGGGACTTTCACTATTCAAGCTTATTGACTCTTAGGGGGCATCAAGTTTCATAAATTCACAACTCTTCTAAAAGAAATATGGTGCGGATATAAGATGGGTACGGGGCTGGGCGGATATGGGGCGGGTCTACTCTAAAATCCATACCCGCCCCATCACCCATGGCGGGTACACATTTTATACCCATCCCCGCCCCATCACCCGCCAAACCTTCCTCCATCCCCGCCCCATTTAGGCGGGGATAGGGCGGATCTCCCATTTAACCCGACCCACTGCCATCCCTAAGAGCAGAGCAGGGCAGAGCAGAGCAGATTGAAGCAGAGCAGAGCAGATTTCAGCAAAGCAGAGCAGAGCAAAGCAAATTTCAGCAGAGCAGAGCAGAGCAAAGCAGCTCTAAAGAACGGGGCCTTATTCAAGTTATTCCAGAATTCTTCGGTTGTAAACGATTTCCCTCTCTAACTCTAAATTTGTCATATTTTTCCCTTTATAATACTCTCCATGTCTATTATCGAAGATTGTGCCCCATTAAAATCTTACTTAAAAAATCATGTGAAATAAAAACTTTTTTTTTTTTTTTGAAAAACGCCGAACAAATATATTAATCAAGGGACAAAGAGTCCAAGAGTACATACGAGGAAACCTCCTTAGGGCAATGGTCTACTCACACTTGCTCGACACCATTAGGAACGACCTTAGCAAGATGATGGGAAAAAAAGGTATAGCGCATATTTCTCCCCCGTAGAATACAAATCCTTGATCTTTGATATTCCTAAATTGGATTTGAATTTTCAAATCTTCTCGTAAACAAGTGAAGCATCTTATTTCATCATGTCTATTGTTTGTTAGTGGACCATCTCAACCAAAAGCTTAAACTAATAGTTGATGCCCAGGATCATGTTTTATACTCTATCACGCCTCCTAACACGAGATCTTGAAGTGTTGATGCAGCATGAGCCCTCCTCATACCCAAGGCTTAATATTCCATTTAAAGGTAAGGAGTGGATGAGATTCGAACCCATGACCTCTATGTCACATTGGTTTTGAATTTCTGATACCATGTTAGTAGACCAACTCAACCAAAAGTTTAAGCTAATGATTGAGATCCAGGATTATGTTTTATACTTTATCATCTATGATAAAATAATATGTTTACATTTTTAAGAACTTGATACGTGTAGGGTTAATTTACACATTTTTTTATTCAAGTTGTATTTTATTTTAAGTATTTTATTCTAACAACAATTAAGTAATTAGCAATGATAATACTTGCATCTATTTACAGAGAAGGTTAAGCATTCCTGCAACCGTCACACGGGTGTAATCAAATGCAAATTACCATAAGTAAATTTCCTATATATAATATTAGAATAACATACTTTGAATATCCTTTTTTTTTTGTTAAGAATATTATCTTAATCTGTAAGATATTTTAGATTATTATCTTTATAATGAAAGAAGATAATTCCTCATATATTAACAAACCTATCAAATGCATTATATACACTGTAAGCTATGTATGGTAAGGTATAAAGTAGGCCTAATTTCCTACCATTAATGGAAGACAATACACTAAGCATAAATAACTATAACTTTTTTTTTTGACGGAAAATAACTATAACTTAATGGTAAGCTATAAAGTAGGCAAATATACACTACGTATGATTACTATCTTTACAAAAAGAATACATTGATACTTATCAATATATTATGTTACATAATTGGATCGAAAAACGGCAAAAATAAAATATAGTAAACATATTAAAATCAAATCATATATATTCAAATAATAAAATCGGATGCAATATTATTTGTATTATCAACTATATGTTATACTAAAAGACAAGCGCCTCAATGTGAGACTGACAAATGTCTCATTATGATTCGCTGTCTTTTATTAATTTATTATTATTATTATTATTATTATTATTATTATTATTATGTTTCCATATGTATAAAAAACATCTGTACATTTTATTGTAAATTAATACAAAAACTATTATAGTAAAGTCTATTATAGTGTATTAATACAAAAACTATTATAGTAAAGTCTATTATAGTAAAGTAATAGACATATACACATGCAAGGTATATTAAGAAAAGTATCATAAAATATGTTAGTATATGTAAATAATAATAGCTACATAAGAATAAAAAAAATCTTAGTATAAAAAATATCAAAATAACATATGTTTATGTATGGTAATTCATATTCTCCCTAGAATATTATGTTTATAATGAAAGAAGATAATTCAATAAATATTAACAAGCCTATCAAAGGCATTATGTACATTGAATTGAAAGCTAGGTATGGTAAGCTATAAAGTAGGCCTAATTTCCTACAATTAAAGGAAGACAAGTATACATTAAGCAAAACTATGCCAAAAAATGATGCATATATAACATAGTTTTTGGTTTTAGCATAGATAATATCAATGAAATTTATGTGAAAAATATTCTCAATCTATAACCATTAAATTTTCATATATTCTTACTTTTGTAATGCTCATATTCAAAATTTAAATAATTTAATATGTAATTGTATGAGTTTTATAAAATTCATAGTTAATGTATAAGAATACATGTCCGTAAAAAAAATGCATTGCATACATGATTGGTTAGTTGATAAATTATGTCTTTTATTCTTATTATTTTAATAAATATTTTTTTAATCATATAAACTTTATCAATAACCATATCTATATATTTGTGTTGTATATTCAATCATCAGTTGTTGATTAATTATATGGATATTATGTAATAGTTTTTGACACAATGCTTAGCTTAGATAACTGTAAAATATGGCGGTGAATAAGATATAAAGTTATTATTGTGTTTGTAGATAGTGAATGCGACGTGTAAAACAGGTTTTTGATTGTATAGATACTAAACAGATGGTATGACAAGCAAATTTTAGTTTTTCTTCTATTGTTCTTCTATAGTCATGTGTGGATTGTATGACAAGTAAATTTAGTTTTTCCTCTACTTCTCTTACGTAATGTGGAGCAAAATAACTAATTTAATTTTCAATTATAATAAATAACATTATAAAAAATAATAGGGAATAAAAGAAAAGAATTGCAAATGACATAAAATACTGTTCAAATCACATCTTTCTTTAATTTATTTACGTATCGGCCATTATTGCAACTGAACAAAATTTTAATAATTAATTGTTATAGAAAATAAGCCCTTTATTACTAATTGAATTATCTTAGGATTTTTTCTTACGGGATCAATCATGCTTTTGTCAAAAATAATAATGATACGATTTATAAACCGTGCAATGCACGAACACTATGCTAGTACTTGCATCTATTTACAGAGAAGGTTAAGCATTCCTGCAACCGTCACACGGGTGCTGAAGTACATACCTGAACTACAAGAAGAAGTGAAGGATCTAACACATAGAAATGATAGAAAAAAATGAACTTTAGTCTTATCAGAAATTTCAGTGTTACAAGGATATAATGCAAGGGAAAATATTCCCGAGGAAAAGCCAAACTGGACAAATTCAAGGAGAAATCAACATCTTTTTCAGTTTCTATATGTTAGTTGAGACGAACACTACAAGAGGGGGGGTTGAATTATATGTGAGTTCCTAGTGACTACTTTTTGCGAAATGTAAAACAGAATGTAAAGGAATTTGCAATGCACACAATATTTTACGAGGAAATTAAACCTTCCAGGCCCAATTGGAAGTAAAACCTCGACCCTTCTAAGTGATTTCCAAACCAAACCAATTCACTATAATAGGGAAAACACACAAGTTACAACCTATTATAATCAGACCTTAACTCACAAGTTTCAGACTGAACTTGCTACATAGTAGGACCTATCCTACCCAACCTAAGTCCCTGACTTAGATTCACTCGTACTCCCTGGACACTATTCACTCAGCTTTAACCTAAAAGCCTACAATACTGTATGCAAAGATAGATCACACACACACACACACACACACACCCAAGAACCCAACCAATTACAAAACATAGACTCTTAGTATATGAGAGGCAAGCTACGCATGAAACCCGAAACTAATATGCCAAAGTTATGGACTTGGCAAACTTACACAATTAAGCACACTTCGATTTCTTCACGCATAAAATCATAGAAAATAATGAATTAGGATTTCTACAATTTATACAAGACTTGCTAGTATAGAAAGTAGGGTTTTCAAAAGACAAACTAGTTATTAGCCCGGGCGATGCACCGGTACATGGTATAATTGTTTGATCAAATTTAATAAAACGATTAATGTTAAACAATACAGTTATAATAATAAAGTGAGTGATAAATATAATAATCTATATTATCTTTTATTAATATATATTTGAAATATACATGTCAAATTTAAATATGGAGGTTATACATAAGAAGATTTTTTCATGAAAATTAAATATTATTATAGATAATTAAAGTTATTGAGTAATTTTAATTAACTACACATTACTACATAATTCAATGCGGTAAGAAAAAAAAATTGATACACATATGATGATACATGGCTCACATGTGGCACTAAATAATAATTAAGGGTGACACATGGCATTAGTAGGTTGTTCCTATGAGTTTTACTAATAATATAGATATGTTATTTTACCAAAATCCTAAAACACGGTTTTAAGTAAATCTATTTTAAAGAAAATCTTTTAGAAAACTTATCAGAAAGAATAATATCTTTTTGATAATCGGTTTTGTAAGAAATAAATCATAAAGAATATCTTTTCCTAAAAACTTATCTTTTCAAACTTTCCTATCTTAAGAAGCTTGCCGAGCTTTTTGTCACATTTCTAATAAGTCTCACGCGTAAACCTGCTTAACATATTTACAGCAAATCTAAAAGATAAAATCTTAACAAAAATAATTTGCTTCGCCAATACTCTGTATTCTAGGATACTTAGTGTAGACACCTAAAAATGTCTCCCCCAAAATCAAACCCGATGATGAACAATCTTTCACCGCCACTATTGGTCGGGTTCAGTATTTAATCCCGAGAGTGCTTAAAAAAAATCATATTTTTGAATAGTCCATGGATTAGTCTTGATGTTTGGTCAAAGCATAGTTTTAATTTCAGTCCAAACTTATTATTTAATTTTAGCCCAAACCTTTTTTATTTGTTTTATTATTTATTTTGGCCCAAACCTTTTATTTATTTTATTTACTTATTTTCTTATTTTAGCCCAAATAATAATAAAATCATAAATGGCTTGAAATTATCAATCGGCACTTAAAATGCTGAACGAAATTAGAGTTAAAAATGAATTTAGACGGAAAAGCGGACTGAAAATTCCCGCGTCACGACAACAGTCCACCGTGTCACGGGAAACTTACCCATCTGACGGTGGGGTTCCCCGTGACACGGGAAACCTGTTGTGACACGGGAATTTCCGTGTCTTTTCCGCATAAACCCTTAACGTGTTTTCTCCCCGTTCACTAAATATTTCCCGCACAAAATGTGCATCGTGTCACAGGAATGTTTCCCGTATGATGGTGGGATTTCCTGTGTCACGGTACACTTTGCCGTGTCGCGGAATACTTTTTTAGGGTTTTTATCATTTTAGGGTCCCGTGTGTTCCCTCAGCACATTTTTTTCTATAAATACCCCCTCATTTCTGATGTACGGGCCATCAATTAATTCTCTAGTTTTTTCTCTCTGCTATGCTTTGGCCTAAACACTAGCCTACCCTCATTCTTTCAAAATTCCTTCTTCAAGCACTCCCAAGAGTCCATACTTTACTCGTGGTTCCGTCCTTAAGCCAAGGCGTGAAAGGTAGAACTGTTTGAGAGTTTGGTTTTGGGGAGACATTTTTAGGTGTCTACACTTGGGCTTCACGCAATCCTGGACTAAGTTCCTGCGCCACTTGTACTCCAGTTCTGAACTAGAATTTCGCGGGCCAAGTTCTTTCAGAACTTGTTGTCTTCAACGCAGACCAAGTCAACACTTTGACTTGCTGTCTTCAAGTTCCTGTTAGGGAACTCAGTTAGTTCCTGTGAGGGAATTCTTCTCCTATCTTCCTTAACTTTCCTTGAGCTCTCTTATGAGTTTTCATAGCTAGGCTACTCTTCCACTTCCAAATTCAACTTCACCTGTTCTAGTCACAACCCTAGGAGAACTCTTATTAGTTTGAAGTTTTCTTTGTTTAAGTTCATCATAATCAAAACCTTTAAGGTGCAACACTATAAATAACTTTGAGTGATAAAGAAATCGTTATTCAAATATCAACATTATTTGAAATAGTATCATTGAGTGAAGTGCTTAATTGCTTGAGAAGAATGGGCTTATAATTATCAATGTATCTTCTTTTCAATCCTTTGGAGGAAGGTTTTTCTACAATATACATTTATGGGTAAGTTGTAAGTGCCTTAATCATCTCTTACCTTTACCTATTTTTACCTTTTTTTTTTTTGGTGCCATCTTTTATCTTTATTTGAAAGTCATTTTATTTAGCTTGTTTATTTTTTTTCGACAAAGGATATAAACAGCAAATTACATATTAATACTAAAGCAAATTAAATAGAGTTAACCGCCGCTTCTCCTTGCGATTAGATA
Source organism: Chenopodium quinoa (assembly GCF_001683475.1). NCBI lineage: Eukaryota > Viridiplantae > Streptophyta > Magnoliopsida > Caryophyllales > Amaranthaceae > Chenopodium > Chenopodium quinoa. The sequence continues at coordinate 1,309,056 of NW_018745174.1, read as the reverse complement.
AGCTCTGTGGACGCGTTGGCGATCCGCCTTATGAATACTACAAACCCGAAACCTTGAGGCGAGTTGTAAAATTCTCCGAATGAGCCATATGTAAGCGATATTACCTTGCCCCTTCTCACGAAGCAGAGTGACCAGATGATATGAATCAGAAAAAAACCGCGATAGACATAAATCCTCGATTAAACGCCCACTGCAGCCCATACATGCAAGCCAACGCCTCCGCATGTAAAGCCGAGGAACAAACCCCGAAGTTACTACCTCCACTGATCCGATCATCCAACGGGTCCTCATTATCCAAGCACCAACCCATTCCAGCTCGTCGAGAATCCTTGAACCAAGAGTCATCTATTTGAAGAGAAAGTAAAGCACTCCCATGGGGAGTCAGGCCAAGCTGAGCCATATAAAACCCAGGCGGAGAATAGGCTCCCCCATCCGTCGCCGCAGTAGTAGGGATACTAGTAGGGCCATCTAAATTGAAAAAGATTGAATGATTATCCATGACCTCCTGAAACAAAGCCTCAAAAGGCTGAGACGCAGAAGAATCCCTTAAAATTCTGGAATTACGACATAACCACAAGCTCCACAACGTACCAACAAAGGTACATAAGCGAGTAATAGAAGGACCATCCTGACTGATAAAAAGTCGGATATAATATTGGATCCAATCTGAGAGAGAAAGGTCTCCATTAAATTCTGAGCGAATGCCGAGGCATCCACCCCTCCAAACCGAACGTGCAGTAAAGCACATTCTGAAAGGGCTTGTTTATAGATGATGAAAAATGATGAATCATTTGGTTCATGTCAATTCAGTTCAAGTTATATCTCAATGATGATTCATTTAGTTCAAATTTGGTTATTTAATTAATTGTATGCATGATTATATTGGATTTATGTTGATTAAATTTTTACAATAATCTAATAAACACTAGTCACAATAATAACTCTATGTGTTAAATTGGTTTGGACTAGATCAATTTTAGCTATTGAGTCATACATTATTAGTATTATTATATACTTCGCACAATTAAAATTTTGAGTCAAGTAATCAAATACGAGTAAATTTTATGAAATATTGACAAATGAAGAAGGGTTGTACAAGATTCTCCACAATATGAAATATTGACAAATGAAGAAGGTGTTGGAGTTATTCACTTATTTCCACAGTACAACTCCAAGTCTAGGCTCATTGATATTGCTTCAAAAGATCAAAATTCAAATTTGCTTGATTGATACCATGATTATGGCAATTAGTTGACTTTGATCATCATATATTTCCTCCTCTCTAGATAAAAGACTAATTAGTATACATAGATTAAAGACTAATTAGTATACATTTAAACATAGATAAAAGACTAATTAGTATACATGCATAATTAAAGGGTTTTTGATTGATTTCTTATGCATGGTTGCTGTGAAATATTAATTCCCTTCTATTGACTTGAGCTTAGTGAAACTTCTATATAAATGAAGCTCCTCCACTTCTTTTTGGACAGACAAAAGATTACATACTACTCCTCAATAAATTGAAGCATCCTCCACTTCACAAGGGATATACACAATTAAAAAGATATAATTCTCTTCTTTACTCCAAAAATGTTGCACAAAATAATTTCTTGTTTTGGGCATTGATCATTGTGTTCTCAATCTAGTTCTTTGAAGTACACCGGAGAGTTAGAGTCGTGTAACCCTGGAGGTCGATTGCTATGAGTCCGTGTGTACGAGCACGGGACAAATTCGACTTTAGGGCAGTGATGCTATGTCACGCCACGACATTAAATTAGATAAGTTTGTTCTATTATTAATTGCATTTAGTCGTATTTCCTACAGAAGGGTTGTACAAGATTCTCCACAAGTCCACAATATTAATCGTTTTCATATATGTCGCATATTTGCTACTGGAAGTATATGGAGGGTGTATGTCCATGGCCATCATGATAGTGACAAATCATCTTTTTTGAAATTGCTACCCACCTTTTGTATGTCCATGGCCATAACTTTTGTATATAACTCCATAATTTTTTTTTTTTTGATGTCGTGGCCACTATTTGTTCGACACATTATATTAGTAGCAAGGTCATTACACAACTAAATGCGGACGTACTAGTTACTCTAGCTAATCCATAAACAAAGTAGGATGAATGGATGATAATTAAGTAATTAAATAATTATATTCGAGAATAAAATTAGGTGCTAAGTAGTGGTCATGAACTCATGATTTCATTAAGAGAATATTATGTTGTCAAATAAGGACCTAAGGGGTAGTTGTATTTATTAATTTTTTTTAAGGGTAATTAAGTTTAGGGCCTATTCTCATTAGATTATTTGCAGTTCATTTCATATCTAATCAATTTAGTTCAGTTCAATTCAATTCAACTCCTCATTTCCCTCTCTCATAAAATATTCAGTACAGTTCAGTTCAGCTCTAATAAGTTCAGTTCAGTTCAGCTCATTTTAGTCAATGAGAACAAACCCTTAGTGCTTTGATTATGCTGTTTATTTATGTATTTAACAGTTGGAAGAAAGTTATGTTGTCAACTACATAAGTTGAAACAAGAAATGTTATCTTTGTTCTAGAAGCAGAAGCAACAAGAGATGATCATTGGGCAGGTGAGGCCTAAGCCTTAAAAATCAGCCTAGCAAGTTAGGTCGGGCCAAAAAATGCTTGCCCAAACCCACAATTTTTGACCAGGCCTTGTGGGCTTTTTTTTTTTTTTTTTGGCAAGGCCTAGTGGGCTTTTCAGCGCCAAGAAAAACAACTAAAAATGTGTAAAATGCATGTCCAAGGTCAGCCAAAATAAATTAATATCGGGCCTAGCCAGCCCGAATTCGGAAAATTTTATGCCCATGACCTACCCAAATTCGGGCCAGGCCTATGTTGATCAGGTTTAAACATTTGTATACATCTTGTAGTTGAAGTGCCCATGTAACATTTTGGTCTTTTTGTTAACCTAGAAAAAACATAAACATAAGTATATCCTCATTATTATTACTGTATATTAAAATATCTATTGTGTATTTAGCTGACACATACATAATCATAGTATGTACTCGTATATAACTATATTGTGTATTTAGCTCATCTTAGGTATCATCTTCAGTATCTAAATACTTTATGTCGTTAACGAATTAAACTCATCTGTCACATATATGAAATTCAATTGATGATGCCATATTCCTTTCAATGAATTGAATTCACAAAATGTATGCTACAACTTTTGGTATAGCTATCATTTTAACATGGAGAAATTAAAGTCAGCTATGAACATGTCAGAGGATCATCTCACCCAAAAAGTTAAACTAATGATTGAAGACCAAAACTCCCCATATCTAATACGAAGTATGAAGTACTAAATAAGTATTCTATTTAAAGGGTGGATGGAAATAAGTCACATAATTTGTACCAGTAACCTTCTCAACTTCTCGGCGCGTTAGCTATAATATCATATGCTAGACACAAGTCAACAAAAAAAAAAGTTAAGGTGATGTTTGAAGTCTAGGATTACTTTTGACACTTCCTTAGGATAATATTCTTTAGACAAATTTTTTTCAATGAACAAGTCTAAATAAAGTAACTTTTGTTTTATGGACACCAAAAGGCGGGTTAAATGAATTGGGTCAAAAAACAACGAACCTCCAACGTCAAGCCTCAAACTGAGGCCATGGTGAGCCTCAAATGTTTGGCCACAAAATGGTAAAGAATAATTAGCTTTTCCTAAAAAATAGGCCAGAGATAGTACAATGAATGAATCATAGTTACGTTGGACTAAAATAGTGAAATGAATTAAGTAGGGACAAATGTATTTGATTTTCAATTTAGCACACCACATGCAAATGTATTTGTTGTGTGTACGGCCTCTTTTACCAAAATTGTCAAAGTTAATGATCATATTAGATCGTACTTCTATTGACGAAACCAAATATTTTGCCCATTTTGGTGGCGACCCTATATCTATAGCCGATTTGTTATAAGTTAGGTTTAATAGATAACGGGAGTGTTGAGCTTGTTTGTTGATCGTTTTTATTTTATAGAAAATAAAGACTCAAAATAAGAAATTAGAAAAAAATTATTTTTAATTTTTTGTTGTTGGTTTTAAAATTATTGTGATATAATAAACTTGATAAATTTTTTTATTTATTATATGATATTATATTATATGATTTTGAAAAACAAAAAACAAAAAAAAAAAAAAAAAACAAACTACAAGATACCGAATGGACTTTTAATTAAAAGATTTTTTAATTTTTTTGGACTTGGTATTATTTGGACTTAAGTTCCCTAGATTAAACTTGTTGAAATAAATGGATATAACTTGACCTTTTAGCAACAACGTTAATTTTTACTTTTACATTTAGTAGTTTAAAAGATATTTTTGTTTTGTATAAGTATCAAGCTAAATTGCACTTGACGAAAGCAATACAACCCGAAAAGCTAGTACGAATCCATTGTATCATAAATAGTAGTTAGAAACCCATTAATCAATTTGGAGGACTTCATTTCGACCAACCATTCTTGAATTAATTGGGAATTTACGTATTTTGCTAGATCACATGCTTTTTAAAGTTTGGCCATCGTTAGTTAGTTAGGAGGTTAGATAGATCGCGTAAGCAACCCATCTATTCATCATGTTATGTAGCAAGGATCAATGAACCTATAACTTAACATAGACCAAATACTCGTTAGTTGTATGAAGACGTTGGTTTAAAGGGAAAGGAGAGCTAAAAAGAACCTTAAAAACGACATCTTTATGTTCTGCTTAATATTGAAAAATCCAACCATAAACCTTATTGTGGACTAATAAAGGTAAGAACTTTTTTGAACATCGAATTAAAGCATGCTAAGGATTTTCTAATGCAGGATTTATTAGACCATTTTTTCATTTACAAACGAGTGTTACTCTTTTTCCATATATCCATACCATCGTTCTACATAAGATGAAAGTAAAGGTAAAAAGAAAACCCTACACGATCATTCGTTCCAATCCTTAACCAAACACCCCCCCACCCAATAAGTCGCCATATAGTCAATTAATTAGTCATTATTGCAAATCATTAAATAAATTTATTCCCACGTGAACAATGACTTAAATTGTGTAGTAACTTTCAAAGATTAATATATATCCCATGTGCATTTACTAACCAAATACATACATGCCGTAATTTTCAAACTTTCCTTTTTCACATGTGCATGTAATTAGTCATTAACCATATTAATCATATATATGCACAATTTTATACATGCATGTATGCAATTAATCCTCATCATCTCATTGCCGTAACACTTTGTGTTCTCTAACTTATCCTCAAAATGCCTTTTTCTTACTATAATCATAATATTTTGCTCCATATTCGTCATAAGCCTAAACATAGAACGTAAACTAGAGCATCTTTGCATTATATATATTGCAAACTATGTTCAAATGCTATGGTTTAATATTAATGGTTATATTAACTTTGTCCTTGTTGGTTTTGCCCATAGTTTTGCCTCCGTTGCCACCACCGCCGTCGATGCTCCTCTTCCTTCCTTTGTTTATGATGGCTTTTCTAGTGCACTTGGCCTTCTTGCCGTCGAAATTGCCTCAGTTAGACGCTTATTATTCTGCCTCTATTTAAAGGAGATTTCGATCGTGGATACAATTTATTTATAATTTTAAAAATAGTGATGAAGATGTACGTCGATGTCAAAGAATTGGATTGAAAAACATGAAGATTTTTTTAAATTTTGATTTAAGGCCTAAAATCTAGGTTCAAGGTATTGAGTACAGGTATATACGGTTGATTTTTTTTACAACAATATATTCGATCTAGAGTACTGTAATTAATTTATTGGTAAGACATGTACTAGTATTTTTTTTTTTTTTTTTTTTTTTTTTTGTTTTGAAACATGGCATGTAATTTCATAGTTGTCTAAGAAGGATTGTAGCAAGTAGTAGGGATAGCTTAAGTGGTTAGAGCTCCCTCTCGGTTTCCAGTGATCCTGGGATCGATTATAATATTACATCATTCCATGTAATATATTTTTTGGTAAAATAATCGAGAGATAGATATGATGAAGTATAAGATTGTTGAAAAAAAAGTAAGTACGTAGTATAAGATTATAGAGGGACATTAAATTAATCAAATCTCAGCTCATATACTCGTAGCAATTTTGAAAGTAATAAGCACTATGCTTTAATTTCGATATACAAGAGTCTTGAAAGTTGCAAGAAAATAGTATGAATAGTAATATAAAAGAAATTTGACACTTAACAATAGATAGGTACAATCATATTCCATTTGTTTTTCTAAGTTTCATCTACTCACTTTTCATTTTCATCGATTTTTTAAAATCTCTATTAACTTTTTTTGTTTATAACTATAATTTTTTTATTCATCTACAACCCCATTTTGCGACCTCAGACCAATTGTATTCATAATGTAATTCCCTTACTCATTATCTCTCTCCTTTTTATAGTCAAAGGACCTACATGTGCATGGTCTCCATTTTTTTTTAAGTTTGCGTAGTCACATTAACTAATAATCTAATATAAGTAGAATTAGGTCAAATTAAATTAAAAAAAGAAAAAAAAATATGATAGGGTGGGCAAAGTCCATATCAAAGTTATACCCCATAATCTTTTTTTGGAAAGATTTACAAAGACTACAAACAAATCCATTAGCATTTAATCTACACAGACAAGCTAAGCTAATTTAAAGTTGATAATTAGTTTGATCTATGCGTTAGGATTCAATACTATTCAATGCGTCTCTAACATCTTTAAATATATGGTGTTTGGGTCCAATTTAGTCCAATTGGGCCTGGTCACTGAATGATCCAATTAAAAGCCCAAGGTTAAGGTTCAACTCTCCAAATGTGCTAAAGTCAAAAATCAACATCCTCAAAGCCATGTCAAGGTCAGTCAACGGCCCAATCAGCTTGGCCCAGCCCAACTGACTTCCGGGCCCAATCCGCCTCCTTCATTAGCCAAGGTATAAAAGCCAACAATTTGGTCAATTCTTGGTAAGACAATAAAGCCTCAAGCAACTAAACTCTTGCACAGCTTTCTCTCTCTAATATACTGACTTAAGCATCGGAGGGGCCTTCCTCGGCGTCCCCCCCGAGGCTAGTTTACGTGTATTTGTTGTGCTGGAAACCCTCGGCTCCTGCGTCGTTCGGACCGAGACCAAGTTCCCTCAAGATAAAAGGATCTTCCGAGATTCGATTGTTTTCATCCGAAACAATTTGGCGCCGTCTGTGGGGAACGCTACTAAATTTCGCGTCAGTCATCAAACACTCCGGCAGTCGCCATGACTAAGAGTGGAAAGAGTTCCAAGAAGGCTAAGAAGGGAGGAGGCCGGATTACGGTGAGGGAACGCCAGCCGGTTTATCCCTCCCCGGAGCAAGCCTCTTCCGAATCGGAGGCCCCCATTTCTCCGGAAAGGGAAGCCTCAAGAGGTCCTAGCCTCCAGGAGGAGAACACCTCGCACCACACTCGGCAGCCGGGGCCATCCCCGAGACCGAGTGGCTCAGGTGCGAGGAACTCCCCGCCGCGCCATAGCGTGCAATCCAGGTCACATCCGCGGGAGACTCCTCCCTCCGGACCCTCCACCGAGGAAGTGGCCAGAGCAGTGGCCATCTGCATGGAGTTCCTTAAAGCTCAAGGGGCTCCAATCCAGATGCCTGATGATCACCAGCCGAGAAACCTGAAAAGGAGGATCGGTCAGGATGATGGTGGACAAGTTCCACCACATAGACAACTCGGCCAGAGGTGGCGAGGGGACACCCGAAACTCCAGTAAGGAGAGGAGGAGGAACCCTCAACCCTCTGACCACTCTGAAGCTCAGAATTCCATGGGGCCCTCCAAGGACCCGGAATTCGCCCGCCAAAGCGTTCACGAACGCTTGGGTTCGAGGGAGGTGAGTGTGCATAGCCGCCTCACCTTCCCAGAGGATACCGGACCCCACCCAACCTTGTCTCAGCCGGGGACGAAAACCACTTCCACCTCTGAGAGAGGAGGGAGCGAGGTCCCTGAGGCCGGGTACAAGGGGAAGGCGGTCATGGTTCCATCGAACTCGCCCTTCCAGAAGTGGATTCTGGAAGAGCATGTGCCAACGGTCAAAATCCCGGCACATATTACTTACGATGGTACCTCAGATCCTAAGGATCACATTGCCTCTTACGAGGGGCACATGTATCTGAACCCGAGGTCTGAGGCTACCTGGTGTAAATACTTTCCTACGACCCTCAAAGGTGTTGCCCAATCCTGGATCACCAAAGGGCTCAAGGAAGGCTCCATAACCGGTTGGAACGACCTCTCCAACAAGTTCAAGAGCAAATTCTCTACGGCCAACCGCCGAGAGAAGACCACTGCAGAGCTAATGAGTCTGCAGCAGGCGGAGGACGAGAGCCTCCGCGACTATCTGACTCGCTTCAGCAACGAGTCATCCGGAATCACAAGCCTGGATCAAGGCCTGGCCGTGTTCGCGCTACGGAACGGCCTCCAAGCTGGAAAGTTCCTGGACTTCATGGTCATGCATCCCCCGCAGACCCTGGAGGAAGCCTTGGAAGCATCGGATAGGTTCATCCGAGCCGAGGAGTGGAACAGATCCAGGTCTCAGTCTCGTCCGAGAATTGAGAAGCCGAAAGGGCAGCAGCCCGAAGTCTCGGCGCAGAGGAAAGGGAAGGCTAAGGCCTCAGAACCGTCCTCTGCTGCCGAGCCGAAGAAGGAAAGACACTTTCCCTACACGGGAAGGTACGATTCATACACTCCACTCTCCCTTCCCCGTGCTAAGATTTTCAGCACGACGAAGGACGAGGGGAGATTCAAAAAACCTCGTCCGTTGCCTCCCTGGCATCAGACGAGGGGAAAGGACCAGTGGTGCGAGTTCCATGACTCACCCGGACATCGCACCGAGGACTGCGTCCAGCTGAAGGACCAGATTGAGGATCTGGTCCGCAAGGGGTACCTGAGCCAATACCTCGCGGACAGGCGCGAGGAGAAAAAAGCTGAAAAAGATTCTCGGCAGGACCTCAACTTCGCTCGGAAGAAGGATAAGGGACCTCAGGGCAAGGAGTCCCTCGACATCCTGGTTATTTCCGGGGGAATCTCGCGAGGCACAGCCAAACGCCAACTGAGGGGTCTAACCCATCAGATTCATCAGGCTGAGCTTCGGCAGTCCCAGTCACCGGCGCCGAACATCCTGTTCACAGCCGAAGACTGTGAGGGGGTGGTATACCCCCACGATGACCCACTAGTAATCATTCTGGGCATCGCCAACCGCAACGTCTGGCGGACCCTCGTCGACGGCGGTAGCGGGGCGAACATCCTCTTCCGAGGAGCGTTCGACCAGCTGAGGATGGGAGCCGAGCACCTGGCCCCCGCACCCTACCCGGTGTCTGGATTCAACGGCTCTTCATCGTATCCTGACGGGAAGATTACACTTCCTGTCACCATCGGCGAAGGCCGAGCAGCTAGGAATATCATGGCCGAATTTTTGGTCGTAGATGCTCCATCTGCATACAACGTGATCATGGGGAGACCCCTCATTCACGGCATTCAAGGAGTCGTCTCCACGTATCATCAAATCATGATATACGTTTCAGACGAGGGACGCTCCGAGAAAATAAAGGGCAGTCAAAAAGAAGCCCGCCGATGCAATCACCTCAAGCCATCCACGTCTCGCCGAGGCGACCGTGGCGATGGGGAGGAAAAGCACCGGGACCGAAACGCCAAAAAGCCGAGAGGCTCAGACGTTTCGGCTAATGAAGCCCCAGACAACGAGAAATCTGATGGGGGCCAAAAGGCTGACTCCGCCTCAGGGCCGAACGACTCTGATGGCCAGCCGCGGTCAGGAAAGTCTGCTAATATTGATAGCAGGCCGGAATTCGAGGAATCCAACTCTAAGAGCATGGAAACGGATGACCTGACCGAGTCAATAGAACTGACCGTAGGAGATCCGAACAGATGTGTTAGCATCGGGTCGTCACTGGAGCCAAACACCCGTGCGGCACTCGTCCAACTCCTACGGGCCAGTGGAGACGTGTTCGCCTTCTCAGCCGCAGAAATGCCCGGGATTGATCCGGACTTCGTCTCCCATAGGCTTAATGTCGACCCCTCCAGTCGACCCATTAAGCAGAAAAAGCGGAACTACTCCGCCGAAAAGAACCAGAACATCGCAGCTGAGGTCGATAAGCTCCTAGATGCTGGGTTCATTGAACCCTGTCAGTATCCGGAGTGGCTGGCCAATGTTGTAATGGTTCAGAAGGCAAATGGTAACTGGAGGATGTGCGTTGACTTCACGGACCTGAATAGGGCATGTCCCAAGGACTCCTATCCGCTGCCGAGGATCGACCAACTGGTCGACTCGACAAGCGGGCATGCTCTGCTCAGTTTCATGGACGCATTCTCGGGATACCATCAGATCTTCATGCACCCCGAGGACCGAGCTAAAACAGCGTTCATAACAAGTTCCGGGTTGTACAATTACAGAATGATGCCCTTCGGATTGAAAAATGCGGGGGCAACATATCAGAGGTTGGTTGATCAGGTTTTCGCCGAGCAAAAAGGCCGAAACATGGAGGTTTATGTTGACGACTCAATCGTCAAAAGCATAAAAGAAAAAGATCATGTCACGGACCTAGCCGAAACCTTCGCCACCCTCAGAAAATACAAAATGAAGCTGAATCCGAAGAAATGTGTCTTCGGCGTGAAGTCAGGCAAGTTCCTCGGCTTCATGGTCAGCAAGAGGGGGATTGATGCAAACCCCGCCAAAGTACAAGCTGCTTTAGACCTCCCCGAGCCGAAGACAAAAAGGGATATTCAGCGTCTAGCCGGGAGAATGGCTGCCTTGTCCAGGTTCATCTCACGAGCCTCAGACAAAGGGCTCCCTTTCTTCAAGGCGCTGAAGCTCCAAAATTCAAAAGGCATTGAATGGGGAGACGAACAAAAGTCAGCCTTTCAGCAGCTCCGTGAACACCTGGCTCAACTCCCAACACTGGCAAGGCCAGTCGTAGGAGACATCCTATACTTATACGTGGCGGTCAGTCCAGCCACGGTAAGCGCGGTGCTGCTAAGGGAAGAAGAAAAAGTTCAACAGCCGATCTATTTCGTCAGCCACACCCTGACGGATGCCGAGACGCGCTACCCATTGTTAGAAAAAGTGGCTTATGCAGTGGTGGTGGCTGCTCGGAAGTTGCGACCCTACTTTGATTCTCATCAAATAGCGGTTCTAACTGATCAGCCGTTAGAGAAAGTCCTCGGCAAGGTTGAAAAATCCGGTAGACTAGCAAAGTGGGCTTTCGAGCTCACCGAGTTCAGTATCGGTTATCAGCCGAGAACAGCCATCAAGGCGCAAGCCTTGGCAGACTTCTTGGCCGAGTGCTCCTATCAGGAGACTCTGGATGCAAGGAGGAAAATCTGGACCGTCTTCACGGATGGGTCCTCCACCGTGAACGGTTCGGGGGCAGGGGTCGTCATTACCTCTCCCGAAGGCAAAACCTTCGAGTATGCACTAAAATTTTCATTCAAAGCCTCTAACAACGAGGCCGAATATGAAGCAGCCATTGCTGGCTTAGACCTGTGCATATCGTTGGAAGCCGAGCATGTCTACCTCAAGACAGATTCTCAGCTGGTCGCCAATCAGATCCAGGGGAGTATGAGGCTAAAGAGCCTTCAATGGCAGCTTACCTTACAAGGATCAAATCGACAATTGCGAAGCTGAGATCTTTCGAAGTAGAGCTGATCCCAAGGGGTCAAAATGCTCAAGCAGACGCACTCTCCAAACTTGCAAGCTCAACTCTGACTGAGTTAAGCCGTTCTGTCTATGTGGAGGTGCGCCGAGAAAAGAGTGTAGCCGAAGCAATATCAATCTGCTGCGCTGCACTCGAGCCGAGCTGGATGGATGACATCCTGGCTTATAAACTCAGGGACGAGCTCCCCGAGGATAGGAATTCGGCCTCCAAGATAAAGCGGATCAGTTCACGATTCCTCGTCTTCGGCGGCCAACTCCTCAGAAAATCCTTCTCCGCTCCATTATTGAAATGCGTGGGTCCAACGGATGCCGACTATATTCTCCGAGAGATTCACCTCGGCATCTGCGGAAACCACATAGGAGGGAGAACCTTAGCCCACAAAGCTCTCAGGGCAGGGTATTTTTGGCCTACAATGATCTCGGATGCAAAGAACATGGTCAGAAAATGCGAGAAATGCCAAAAATTTGCACCGATAATCCATCGGCCATGCCTAGATCTCCAGCCAATTCTTAATCCTCTTCCATTTGCACAATGGGGGTTGGATATTCTGGGACCCTTTCCCGAGGCCCCATACAAAAGAAAGTGGCTGATAGTCGGAATCGACTATTTCAGCAAATGGATTGAAGCGGAAGCTGCTTCAAGCATATCTGAGCAAACTGTCAGACAGTTCATCTGGCAGAACATAATAACTCGGTTCGGCATCCCAAAAGTTTTTGTGTTCGACCACGGCAGACAGTTTGACAACCTGCCCTTGCGCCGATACACTGATCAATTCGGGATAAAATTGGCTTACTCCGCGGTTTGCCACCCTCAGAGTAATGGCCAAGCCGAAGCCGCGAATAAACAGATCCTTAACGCTCTCAGAAAAAGAGTAGAGGATCAAAAGTCCAAGTGGGTAGAGGAACTTCCGGGAACCCTCTGGTCACTCCGGACAACCGAGAAGGAGGCAACGGGGCATTCACCTTTTCAGCTGGTGTATGGATCCGAAGCAGTGCTTCCAGTGGAAGTGGGCTCAGAAAGCCTACGAGTGAATCTCTTCTCAGCCGAGGAAAATGAGCAGCTCATGAAAGAGTCCCTCGACTTCCTTGACGAGATTAGAGATCTAGCCCGAGAAAGGATGGCTGCACACAAGCTCAGAATGAGCAAGTCCTACAACCGAAGAGTCTATCAACGACCTCTCAGAGTTGGGGATTTAGTTTTGAGGAATGCTGCAGCTGTTCAAAAAAGTCGCATTCATGGCAAACTCTCAGCATCTTGGGAGGGACCTTATGAAATTTATCAAGAGCTTCAGCCCGGTACCTTCAGACTCAAACAAATGGATGGCACCGAGCTGAAAAAACCATTGGAATGCCGATGTGCTCAAAAAATACTATGTGTAAATCCTTCGGATAGTACAATCTATGTAAGTACACTGATTTTGTTTATAAAAAGGCCATCGGGCCAGTATTCATTCAGATTGCGTGTATTCTTTAAGTCTTTATGCTTTCTACGGTTTTTCAAAAATTCAAGGTTTCATTCGGCGCTGTCCGGGGTATTGCATAATGATGCCTTGTACCTCGGCAAGCCGTAAAACCTGCCAAAAAAGGATACAAGCCCGAAGTATTGCATAGTGATGCCTTGTACTTCGGAGAAGCTGTTCCTTTGGGCAAAAAGGCCATAGACTTATCCGAAACATAGCCTAAAAAATAGGAACTGATAAAGCCCCGAAGTATTGCATAGTGATGCCTTGTACTTCGGATGAATCAGTTCCGGGTGGTAGTTGCAACTCTGAAGTATTGCATGATGATGCCTCGTACTTCAGATAAACTGCTGCCCCGGCATGGTGTTTCGGATAGTTGTTCCCTTGGATGAATTGAAGAAAGTGTCACAAGAGTACCATCTCTAGAGTGAAAACTCTCAGGTGGGAAATCAGTACTTTAAAAACAGATGTAGAAAATAAAGCAAAGTGTTCAAAGATCCTCGGCTTAGCCGAGAAAAATTATCAGCCATTCCAGAATTCAGAAGACCTCATCTTCAGATTTCTGGGGGGGCAGAGGGAAATAGAGAAATGGCACAACTGATCTAATACCCTTCAGCTCAGCCGAAGTTTGATACTTATGTCAGTTTTTTCACAAGTTGAAAACATCCGAGTACAAACGGCAAAAAGAAGTCTCAGCAGAAATGATTCTCGCTAGCCGAAGTTCTGCACTTAGCAAATATTTGAAAGATCATTCAAAGAAAGCAGTAAAGTGCGAAGACTGGTAAAGCGAAGAGAAAAAAATACACGAGAAAGCTGAGAAAGTGAACTTCTTTGAAATAAAAATGTTGAATTACAAAAATAGTCGGCAGCCGCCCACAAGCGGAAAGTAACAGCTGCCGAAATACGTACAGGCAAAATAAAAATATAATAAGCTGTTGTACGATAAGGCAAGCTGAAGCAAAAAAAAAACAAAAGGCAAAAATTCAGAAAGCGGCAAGTCTAAAGTTGAGCGCATGATGAACCGCAAGATTCTGAAGACGACTGCCCGAGTTCCTATGCTTCAGCCTGAGGATCAGACTGATCAGCTTCATTGGGCCCAATGGTGGTCTCAGCTCCAGCAGCAGAAGAAGCAGGCTTTGCACTCTGCCGAGCCTCCCTTTCCCTCTGCTCAGCCTCCAACTCCATCCTCTCAGCTTCTTCCTCGGCTTCCTCAGCCTTAAGGATTTCAGCTTCGATTGGAGTGGCATACTTCATGTGAGGGTCTTCGGGATCTTGGACCCATTCAGCACATTTGGACCAGTCCAGCTTCGGCTCAGCATGAAGGCAGACCCTTCGGCACACTCTGAACCCGTTTCTAAAACCCATTTCATACTCTTCTTGGGTATAGATACGGACTTTGAGTAGAGCCTCAGCATCAGCCAGCTTCTTCTGGGTCTCCTCCAAGTCCTCCTTGGATTTCTTCAGCTGTTCAGCGACTTTGGAGGAGGACCCCTTCAGCTCATTCAGCTCTTGCTGAATTTGGAAAGCCTTTGTCTGAGCTTGGGCCACTTCAACTTTCTGGATCAGCAGTTGATCCTCAGCCTCTTGGAATTTAGCTCTTTGAGCTTCAGCAGCAGCAGCAGCCTCTGAGAGTTGGACGTCTTTGGCCAAGAGCAACTCTTCAGCAGCCATTCGGCTGGCTTCAAGAGCCTCTAGACGCTGCTGCACTTCAGCTTGTGCAGCAGTTCCTTCTTGAATTCGGCTCTCAATAGCAGCCTTGAATTTGGAGACGTCCACTCCCATATGCTCCTGGAGGAATTTTTCCCCTTCCATCAGTGGGGGAAAAACCTCCATCTCCATAGCATCGCAGAAGGTTTTCAGAGCTTCGGCAGCTTTTTTACCGTACTCCTCAACCTCCTGCTGCTTCTCTTCAGCTGCTGCTTGCTTCAGCTTAGCAAGCTTAACTTCCTCTTCAGCCACCTTCCTTTCGTGCACAGCAGCGTCTACCCTATCTTGTAGGGTATCAATCAGCTCTACAGTGAGAGTCTGATTGTGCACGAACTGAAAACAGGAAGACAAAAAAAATAAGTAAAAAGAAAAAAATAGAGCTGAATTTCGGAGGAAATGAAGGAAAATTACCTGCATCATCAGCAGTTGGTTAGACCTGGCTGGGTCAGGAACTGATCTGCTGGATTCGCCCATCCCAGCAGTGGCCTTCAGCGACCAAATCCTTGCCCTATCTACTTCGGACAGGCCAGCAAAATCGCCGAAGTAGGCTGCAGCACCTTCTCGGTTCTGACCCCATATGAGGTCCCAGATGTGGTCTGGGACTGGAATTCGGGGGGCCGAGAAACCCATTTCTCCAGACTGCAGCGTCTGGAAGGAAGGGAAGGATGACGATGGAGCCTCTTTAGCTTTGGGTGGCTCAACGTCCTCCTTCTCAGAAGAGTCAATTATTGTGACCTCTTCTTCTTCAGGTGTGAGGACGAAGGCCCCAACCTCTCTGGCAATGTCCGCCGTGAAACCCTCAGCACTGGGCATCACGGCGTCTCCATCCTTGTCCTCGGCGGCACTCTCTCGAGCTTCTTCCAGAACCTCTCCCTTAGGTTTGGGAGTTCTCTGATCCACCTCCATCTCGGGGGGTGGCGGAGAGGCCCTTGGGGGTGATTGAGGCGGTGGCCGGGGAACCCTCGGCGATCCATTGCCTTCCTCAGGTTCCCTTATTGCGACGCCGATGGTCATCGGCCTCTGCTGAAAGTCATGAGGGCCGATGATGGCCATCCTTCGGCGCCTTTTCAGAAGAGGCTGCTCGTCCATATCTGAGTCTGAAGACTCTTGTATTTGATCTTCGGGACGAACAGGAGCTTTGCCTTCTCTGTGTCTGTTACTCTCTTCAGACTGTAACAGACAGGGGGGAAGAAGAGTGTGAGTAAAAAAAAAAAAAAAAAAAAGAAGAAAGACAAAGTTAAGTCTAAAGGCTCACCGAGGTCTTCAGCAAAGCCTCGTCTTCTTCAGCTGCCCTAGCCGCAGCTTCTTCAGCAACTCTGGAGGACCCTTCTCCACCTTCACAAGCTTCAATAACCCGTGCAACCTCTTCGGCTGTACGGGCAGCTTCAGCTTCTTCTTCCAGCAGCTGAAACAAGGGATCCCTCTTCTTCCACCAAGGCTTCTGCCTCTGATACAGAGCAACAGCCTCAATTTGGAAGTGGGAAGAGTCTAGGTGAACCTCTCGGCGCCTTGGTTCAGTGATAGGGGGAGCCCGATCAGTTACGACTCGTTCTCGGTTGACGCCAAGGCGAGCGTAATCAATGCCGATGTTGGTCTCGTCCCGTTCTGAAAAAGAAAAGGGGAGAAGTCAATTCAGTTAGTTCGGCACATCACAAGAAAGCAAAATGAAAGAAGAAAAGAGATAATTAAAAGGCCTCGGCCCCAGCCGAAGAAGATTACCATCCCTAAACTTTCGGCTGAGGCCGACAGCTGCCAGCATATTCTCTTGGAAAACATAGTGCGTATCGGGGAGCCAAGTCTCCGGGATATGCTGCATTCGGCCGCTGCCTCCCCGGTTCGGCAGCTTGCCGAAGATGTTCTGCTGATTAAGGTTCGGGTCTGGCCCGCTATCTTCGGGAGGACCTAAACTTCCCATATCAGGATCCGGCTCGGCAAGATACCGGGGAGCGCTGAAAACGTAAGGGTGGCTCGGCTCCGTGGGTGCCCTAACCCAAATCCATTGACCTCTCCAGTCCTTGTCTGAAGAGTCGTTCGGCCACATGGTTAGGAACGGGGGCCGAGACTCAATCCGATACCACCCAGAGCCATGGCATCCGTGCCCACTTTGAATGTTTGGCACTAGCCGATGGAGCCTTTTGAAGCAATGCAGGTTCGGCACGTACCTGAAGAATTTGCAGACCCATAAGTACGTCATTACCCTTCGGATGCTGGTGGGGGTCAGCTGGCACAGGGAAATGTTGTAATGGATCAGCAAGTCTCGGACGAAAACGTCCAAAGGGAACCTCAGCCCATACTGAAGCTGTCTCGTGTACACCCCCACATACCCCGGGGGTGGACGATGGATTCTATCGGATGCTGAGGGCATTCGGCACCAATATCCATCAGCTTCAAAAATGTCGTAGTGCAACTCAATTTGCTCGGCAAATCGATATTGATCGGCGTTCTCTACCCACCATGAGTAGGGGCGGTTCTTTATCATGGCCGAAGCGACTTCGGCATCCTCCCACTCTGAAAACCCTGGGAGGATATCCCAAAGGACAGCGGGAACTTCATCATCCCGTCCTGAAGCGCTCACCCCCTCAGCCCTCTGAGGAGGAGCCGAAGAAATGGGAGTCGCCCTAACCCCTTCAGCAGGGTCAGACTCTGTCCTTCGTCCATTCCAGGTCCCAATCCTGTCCCTGGGATCGGGGATTAGCCTTGCTCTCCTTGGAGCACGGGCTCCACCTCTAACTCCCCTCACCATTGACGAATTTCGAAGGAAAAAGTCGAAAAAGGGGAAAGAGTGCAAAGTCGAAGAAAAATGAAATAAAATCAAAGGAATTTACCTTGATCTGAAGCAAAAGTCGCCGATTTACAAATTGGTAGTGACAAGTCTCAGCTTCTAAGCTTAATGCTCGGGGAATTTGCGAAGTTTTGATGCGGGCTCTTGAGCGTTCTTGAGAATTCTGGGTTTGTGTTGATGAATGAGTGGGGAGAGAAGACGCGCCTCTATTTATATCTCCAGAAATGGGAATTCAAGGAGTCTGCGTTTCAATTTCTCTCAAGCACCCCACTAAGTAACCGTTAAACACACGACCTTGCAGTTAAATCGCCCACTACCCATCCAACTTCCGCAATTATCCACATTAACTGTTGTTATCTCATTAATCATGGGTTAATTACGGTTTAAATTCACATTTTTGGATTAACAAATCATTCACTTCCCTCCTTTTCTGATTAAATCAAACCCGACCCGTCATCCTTCCAAATCGGGTCTGGGGGGCAAGTTGTTTGGGTCCAATTTAGTCCAATTGGGCCTGGTCACTGAATGATCCAATTAAAAGCCCAAGGTTAAGGTTCAACTCTCCAAATGTGCTAAAGTCAAAAATCAACATCCTCAAAGCCATGTCAAGGTCAGTCAACGGCCCAATCAGCTTGGCCCAGCCCAACTGACTTCCGGGCCCAATCCGCCTCCTTCATTAGCCAAGGTATAAAAGCCAACAATTTGGTCAATTCTTGGTAAGACAATAAAGCCTCAAGCAACTAAACTCTTGCACAGCTTTCTCTCTCTAATATACTGACTTAAGCATCGGAGGGGCCTTCCTCGGCGTCCCCCCCGAGGCTAGTTTACGTGTATTTGTTGTGCTGGAAACCCTCGGCTCCTGCGTCGTTCGGACCGAGACCAAGTTCCCTCAAGATAAAAGGATCTTCCGAGATTCGATTGTTTTCATCCGAAACATATGGTGATGAATAATTCGACTATTTGAGCATTGAATGTGCATTATATTATGGGTTGGTCATTGCTTGATAGCTTTGAATAAAATTCTACGTACATCTAAGAGATAGAAGAAGCTTTAGTAACTGCTTTAAATATATGGTGATATTTTCTAAGAAACTTAGTGCTTATAGCAAAACCTCATCACATGTGCATACAGAGTTAAAAGATCGATTTTTCAAGTACATTACTTCTACCTATTATTGATATAATCTCAAATGACCAAATCCAATGAAAAAGAATCACCAAATTTGAAATCTTCAGCAAATCTATACTTAGTATTTAAAAACACAAACCACACATTACTCATATGCTACATGTCATCACAAATCACTCATATGCCACATGTCACCTTTTTTATCAAAAAATAAAGTTTATGTCTTTATGCATTTTGTAACTTGCAAATTTAAGTAAATAAAGTGTTAAGGAAATTAAGTGTTTCAACTACACCAAAATAAAGTCGTAGTCTTTCATCTCCTAGACTTAAAATAAAGTAATAGTAAAAAAAAAAAAAAGAAAAGTTGAGCTAATTAGTCCCCATTATATAAATATATAAAGTACAATAAAACAATGCTGACTCATATAACATAAATAAGCAACACATTACAAGGAAAATATTCTAAGTAATAACCCGTGCATGGAACGGGCCAGAAAGCTAGTTAAATTAAAGTGCATGACCAAATCAAGTGATTTATGTATAACTTGCAATTGTACATTATTATATGCTTTGACAAATAATCATAAAAATGCATCATAATTAAGATTTCAATAAAGCCAGTCTCTTTGCCTAAAAGCACATCACGTTCCACATTTTCTTTTTGTCATCTCGATTGAAATCGTACTCCATTGAATTGTAACCCTTATACACAAATTCAATTTATTCAGTCGGTGCAATGTATGTCTACCAAATTCAAACTTATTCAAAATTTTGGTAGTTAGTCACATAGTTAATTTATTCTACCTTTATTCTTACCATAGTGGAGTAGTCTCAATGAACAATAATGAAGAAAATGCCTATACAACTAAAAAAAATTAACCATAATATTTTTAACGCGAATATAATGCTACTTCTTCATTTCATTCTCTTTTTGTTTGTACCAGTAATCTTTAATCTGAAAAGAATTGAAAGAAATGTTAACTAAGAAACAGAAAATAGGAAATAACATGTATTGATCAACTGAACTAATTGGAGCTGAACTGAATTGAACTGAACTGAAATTAAGCTAAAGTGAATAGACCTTTCATATCAATTTATTAGTTTACTTTTAATAAATTTAAGTTGAGTACAAAAGAATAAAACTCGAATAGTGAAATATTTCTAGTATGAACTATGAAGTAATAGCTAATATAATGCTTAATTACGTTGATCAGAGTTATCTTATTTGGTTAAGCTTTTAACTATGGAGCATATTAAGGGAGTTTGTTCTAACCCCAATGGCTCCATCCCCCTAGAGTCCTACGCACTCTTCATATTCTAAGGCTCACAATTCATTCTACTTGAAAATCATACTATTATTAAATCAAATCACTTCAAATTATTAGTATGCGATTTTGAATTTATACCTTCCTAATAATTTTAAATCAATATGTAACGTTTTAATTAAATGAATCCTTAATACAAGAAAAGGAAGTAAAAAGGATAAAGGATGGGCTTGACTACATTATACATGATCTCCCTTGCTAGAATTAGATAAGATCATTAGACTTTAGACATTTAAAATTAGGGTTACGATTTTAATTACCAATGTAAGAAATTGGTAATAATGAAATAATTGAATTATTTGATGAGATTAGACTTAGAAATTGGGCTAGAAAAAACCTAAAAACAAACAAAAATAACTTGGAAAATGACAACCTATGAAAAGGAATATTTTTTTGGTGATGTAATAATTAAATTGAAGGTCAATTTAGCAGGTAACCTTTGCCATAAAAAGTACAGTAGATTAATTGAATGAAGTCGTAAGTTCTAGAATTAGAGTAATAGTTAAAACATAATCATCACATATTTCTTAATTATTATGGCCTTCTTACGTTTTGTGGCTAATAAGGAAGACATGTCTCAATTGTCTCATGTACCGTTAAATCTAAGATTTTTTCTACAGTTTTTTTTGGTTATCATAAAGTCTATTTGGTTGAGCTTCAATGATCCTTTAACGATCAACGTACGTTAGGGAAAACGATGGACATTTTATTTGATTAATTTGTTTTGAATTTTTTTTGATATCAACCGACATGACATTGACTAATAATAGGTAAAATTAATGTACATACATCATACTTCGATATGTTACTATCTTAAATCGTAATATTAAGTTGTGATATTAAAAATGATTTTGCTAATGGTATCACTTTTCATCCAAGATGGATTTTGATGTTAATGCATGATAAAGTATAAAACCAATCATACCGCTCTAAATATAATTAGTGTTATAATCCAATCAAGAGTCAACATGTTCAAATGTCATCCACTCTTATTTGAAAGTGAAATATTTAGCATTTACATTTCAAGCCTAAAGGGGAGTGAGGGGTAGCTCAAGTGGTTAGAGCTTCCCTCCCGATTCCAAGAGATTTTGGGATCGATTCTCACCCCCGCGGCCCCGCCCTTGTGGTTCTCTAAACACCAAAAAAAAAAAAACATTTCAAGCCTGAAGTATTTGTTGAGTTAGTCCACTAACAGTTTTGTAAGAGGGCATGATGATATAAATCCAATCGCGGACTCTAATTATAACTTAAACTTTTAGTTGAATTAACTGGTAATTACTTTGCATTCATGAACTCCCTACCTAGAGGCTTGGACCATAATATATTGTTTTTTGTGGTTCCAAAATATTTTTACCTCTATTACATATTAATTTATATCTCACAAAAAATAATAATCAAAAGTTGCACATAATATGTAACGGAGGTAATAATGTATAATATATATTGTTTGGAATTTCAACTAAATTGTGATGTGCGGTTAATAAGTTAGGTGTGGTTTCCAAATTTGTTGTGGTTTTGATGCCAAATCACATTCAAATTAGACCATGAACAACCCGATTAGTCATATAGCATTGTGCAAAATCAAACATTTTTACATCAAAAACCGCTTGTCAATTGTCAAATGAAAATGAAAATGAAAAGAAAAGAAAAGAAAATGAAAAACATTCAAAGTACCAAAGAGGCTGTCATAATACCGTTGTAACCTTCATATGGAGATTCTAGATTACACGGATTTAATTATAAATTATAATCATGCAAGTCAATGTCACCTCCAAATTGCGTCTGTCGGTTAAATAGGGAGGAGAGAGCGAAATGTGGATTATATAAGTCTTTACATCAACCTTACATACAAGTTACTCCACAAATTAGCAGATTAATACTCCATTGATTGTTACATATGAAAATACAGATGATGAACTATTCCCTTCGTCCCTTATACAATGCCCTATGATATGGCCATATATGTTGAATACAGTATAGAATTATTATTTAAGACAATTTTAATTTTTTATTTTGGTGTTTAGAGACTACAAGGGCGGGAATGAGAATCGATCTCAAGATCTCCTGAAATAAGGAGGAAAGCACTAACTATTTGAGCTATCCCTCGCCGTCTTAAGACAGTTTTAATTGATCGGAGTAAATAAAGTGAAAAGATATGTCTTTCTTTGACATCCATCACACAATTTTGTGTTAATAAAGTTTCTTTTGGGATACATTAATTTTATTTTATTTTTTTAACATTTTTTCTTTCCAAATACCCTTTTTTATCTCCCTTGAATAATTCTCATCATATATGTTTTTATTTTTATTTTTTTTTTCGGTTTCTATTTCTCTCTACCCCTTTTATAATTTTTATCAAGTCGACTTTGTCTACCTTAAAAATAATCAAATTGTCAGAGTTGATTCCCAAAAGGTGAAAAATACAGCTTTCAAATGAAAAAAAAATACTACTTATTACTTCCTCCGTTTTCTTTTACTTGCAACACTTTCCTAAAAAGGAAATGTCACAATACTTGCAACATACTATAAAAAGGAAAGTTACTTTAGGGAATTACTATACTATATCCTTTATTTAAAACACATGACCCGCAAAATTACACTCCTAACAACTACTCATCCTATTTTAAAGTTTATTATATCATATAAACCCCACCTTTCTTAATTACCGCGCTAAAGAGTCTGTTACATCTAAAGAAAACAGAGGAAGTATTTAGAAACATATAGAGTATGCAATGTAACTACCATAAATAATGAACCTAGGCATAGTACAAGTAATTAATTCCACTACCAAAAAATTAAGGCTATACATACAAATACACAAACCGTCCAATATGCATGTAGTACATGAGTCCATCAAAACCCATCTTAGCCATGTCCTAATACACATGCATTATTGGTTATTTGTATCAAGACATACAAATATTAGGAGACAAGAAACAATGAAAAGAAATTAGCATACTTTCATGACCATTTTGGTCCACCTTACTCCCTCAATATCCCCCACATTTTTCCTCCATCTTTATTCCATATGGACCCCATTACACCAATATAATCTCCCTTGTTACATTTTCTTCTCTCCCATATATAAATTGCCTCCAAAACCTCTTTTTGATTAGTCAAAAACATATCCTAAGTTTTTTTTTTTTATTATTTACTTTTTGTATATGGATTATTATTCTAATGGTGGTCATGAACATAAATTATTATATTCAAACACAATGAAGATGAAACAAAATATTTATGTAAGAAGTAGTGGGTTTAGATCAATTATGGGGATGCTTGTAGCAGCCTTGCTTTTGTTGGTGTTGCCACAAGTGTTGCCGCCTACGTTGCCGCCACCGCCGTCGTTGTTGCTCTTCCTTCCGGTCGTAATAATGGTGGCTTTGTTGCATTTTGCCATGTGTTTATCTCCTAAAGTTCCTATCATAATTGATGCGGATTATGCTTGCATTTGATCCATAAAGAACAAGCTAAGCTAGCTGCTTCTTTGATCTGATGTTGCCGAGTTTTTTTTGGTGTTGATCAATTATCATAAAAAAAAAAGTTGTAAGAAATTAGTATATATTTCTACCTTTAGCATATATTATGGTGTACAATTCACTTAATTTTTTTTATATTATATTTTTGGAAATGTATATCCTTGTAGTAGGTTAATTAATGTTAAAGAGTTTGAACAAGTATTTCTGATGTAGAAATTGAAGGTGATAATAATATCAATTCAAGCGGGTTTCTTTCTGAAAGTTAGTTGGAGAATTTACTTAAAGATGAAGTACGTTTTTAGGCTTATATCCATCAATTTGAAAGAATTTGTGTTTATCAAATTAATGACGAATTTAATAGAGGAGATGATTGCTTGGGTGTCTAATTTTGGTCTTTAGTTTCTTGTAAATAAATTAGGGAGCATTCTACTCACTTGATTTTTACTTATATTATGTGAATTTAACTAAGGAAATTTTGACTTTTAAAACCTCAAAAATAACCCCTATTGATTTTTGGTACCCATCTAAAATTTTATTTTATTTTGGTACCTATCAAATTCTAAAAGTAAAGCTTTTGGTACCTCTGTCTAACTTTTGTTACGGTTTTCATTAGTAGGGCCCAACCATCGTCCAACCACCTTCCAGCCACCCTTCCTCCTTCTCAGCCCCTACACTACTAGCCCCCTTCCCCGTAACGGCTGCCGGCGACCCCAAAAACCACCCCTTCACCTCCAACGCACCACAGACTCCAACCACCAATACAACCCACAACAACAGCCTCATCAACAATCACCTCTTGCTGCCCTCTTAATTGCAGCAACACCACAGCTCCACCTACTCCACCTCGCTACAAACTGCAACCCACTCCAACACACAAAGCCACTGCAAATACCAACAATCGCAATCCGCAAAACTGGTCATCTTAGCCTCACGCCCAACTACAGAATTCACCCTCAATTTCCCCCTGACCGTCGGCTAGCAACAACATCAATTCGCAGCAGCCTTACAATTTTCTTCGTCGCATCCGCAACCAGTATTGCTGCCAACAATAGGCAAAACACTCATCCCCCACCATCGAAAACCCCAGTTGCTAGGGTTTCAGGGTGGGGGGAAGGACCAATTCAGGGTTTATGGGAGGGAAGAAAGGGTTTTGTGGTGGTTTCCGTACATGGTGGTTACGCTAGGGTTTTGGGGAAGGGGGAAAATAGGGGTTGCAGCTACTAAGATTGGAGGAGGGAAAGGTAGGGGGTGGGGTCGTCGGCGTCGGCACCGCAACGTTAGGGCATCGGCTAGAGATGACAATGAATTAGATTCGGATCGAGTGTGGTTTCACCCTCATCCATCCATCATTTTAATCCCATCATACACATATCCATAACCTGCTTCACCCATCATCCATTCATCCGTATCCCTCCATCCATCATCCACGGATGAAATGGGTGGATCGAGTGACTAATGGATGAACATTTTATGAAAAAAAATTTGCATAAAATTAATTTATGGTTATTTCTACCGTAAGTTATTATTATTTTTTAAATAAAAATGAAGAACTACTAACTACATACTCTTTGTCTCTTTGAAAACATTAATTTGCAACAAACAAAGTATTTTTGTTGTATACTTCATTTTTTTTTAATTTAAATTCTTAGATTACAAATTGTTAAACAGGTTGCTGGATGGTTAGCGAGTTAAAAAATAATCATCCACGTCTGATCCAATCCATCATCCACTTCATCCATCACCCACTTTTCATCTATTTATTTCGGATTTTCGTCCATTTATTTGAAGCGAGTGGATCGGGTTAGCGTATACTCATCTAATATTGCCATCCCTAGCATCAGCAGCCGACACAGCGAGGGGGGAGGTGTGTCAGTGGCTGTTTTTTTTTAAGTTTTTTTTTTTAAAATAAATTAAATCATAAAATAACTAGATAAGGGGTTTCACTAAACGGAACCCTAACGGATTCTGTTAAGTGATACCAAAATCTATATTTTGTAACTTTGATGGTTATAAAAAAAACAAAATTTTAAATGGGTACCAAAAATCAATAAGGGTCTTTTTTGAGGTACTAAAAGCTAAGTCAAAATTTCCTTTAACTTATGATGTGCTCAATTTGTTTGATTTATATTTATTTGAACTTATCTTATTTTAAGGTAAACTTATTAGATTTATTAGAACTTTTTTTAAGGCAAACGGAGCGTGTATTACTTAAGGACTGTCCATTTCTGCCAAAGTTTGTTTATTAGAACTTATTATAGTGGTAATTTGAATTTGGGTAATTTTTTTAACCCTCATAAGAACTTGAACTTATCAAAATTTATTAGATTTTATTAAAATTTCTTTCAGTTGTACATTGAATACACATGAATAGCCCTAGCTTATTCACCTTTATCTAAATTTACGGCGCTTGTTTTGTGCGGCTTGACACAATGTGTGGCCACTTGTAAAAATACGGAGTATTCCTAATTCCTATAATATTGACAAAGTAACCTCTATTATATTGACAAATTAACCCCTTATTATACTTATTGAAACACCCTTAAATAATAAAGTAACCCCTACAACATTGGTAGATTAACCCTTATACTAGTATTACTAATTTTAGTAACCCTTATAACTGTACCATAGTAACCCCATACAACTATAGCAGATTAACCCATATAACACAATCGAGTAATCCCATGGTGGCTAGTCATGCCACCCAGTGGCGGATCCACGTTGGGTTCAAGTGGGTTCATTGAACCCACTGGATCCGCCCCAAAAATCTGGTAGTTTAAAAGAAAAAATATAACTATGTTATAAATAAAGCACATGCAGCATATTACTCTTAAATTGAAGTGGCCTGGTGGTCAGCGTGTTAAACCTAACAACCTTCAATCCCTTGAGGTCAGCAGTTCGACTCTTGTTAGTGCCTTTTTTTAAATTTTTTTTTTTAAATTTTAAAAAAAGTTAATCTTTTTAGATTTATTATTATTCTTTACTATTCCATCCTTTTTTTTTTTTTTTTTTTTACTTTTTTATATTTTTTTTAGGGATTACTATTCCATCCTTTTTCAAAGCTAATATTAAGAGGTTCATTCACATATGGTAAAAGTTAATTTTGAGATACAATGAATTTCTTTTTTCTAGAAATATCATTGGAATTAATAAAGTTATTTTCTTAAATGTATTTACACCTTCAAGATTAAAGTTGTGACACATGACCAAATTGAAGCTCCCCGAACCTAGCTAGCTAGCTATTGTACATACATCGCACGTGTTAGTTACTCTAGTTTTTTTAAAAAAAATCCGAACCCACTAACTTAGAATCCTGGATATGCCACTGATGCCACCACATATAAAAATGAATTTATATTTCTCGAACTTGTTTAAAACTGTCGTTAAAACTATTTAGACTTATTACTAAATTTTATATTTTCGCAACTAAGTGATATACTCGTATAATATAATTAGGTGAGTGGAACATGTCCTTATTGTGTTCTACTCAATTCTAAATATAAGCAAGCTAGGTTTAATTGTACAATAGAACTGAAAGAATTACTTCGTATGCTACAATTCACCATGCATGCATCAAGAGATATCTAAGGTTCCCCATTTTAATTGCATCAATATTTCTTAATTAAAAAATTGTTAAGGTCAATTGTGCGTCAAAGAAAAATATAGGTTATTTGTAGGGAATAGTTTCAAGCTTTTAAAATCCCACTAGCTTGAACCCCACGGTGATCACACACTAAAGTACGGTGGCGTCCAAAAGGGAAGAAGATAGAACAAAAGAGTCGCCAACAAGTTTTTAAGGAACTTGTAAACCGTTCACGAGGTGAAGGTTACACCCCTTAACGATCCAAGAGATCGTCAACTCCATAAGGTCATGAACCAAATAAGGATTCGGGGATGAAGGTACAAATCTAACCTAAAAGAGATTGAACCTACCCTAATAATAGGCCTCTACTTTATTCTGCTCGTATTCATGTGCGCTTTCTGACTAACATACAATCAATAGGATTAACCCTAAACCTGTTTAATCTATGTTGGTTGAATTTAATGCACACATAAACTATTATTGGCGATCACTTGAAATTATAATCATAATTAACCTAACAAGATTATTAATTATCTTATTAAGCGTGGTTACAAGTACCAATTCCCTTTAAACATGCAATAAAAGGTGTGATCAAGCAATAACAATATAAAATAAAATAATATGCATATCAAGCAACATAATAAATAATCTATATCATTAATAATAATATTAATAATGATCATGTTAAAGCATAGAAAGATCCTAGGCATGATACTAACAAGATTAATAACAAACACTAGCATGTCACTAAGCAATAAAAATCAAATCTTTAGCCCTAACATGATACTAACAATCATAAATATTAGGAAGAATATAGGAAGCATCGTACTTTTAATCATACTTGATATTAAAGTTACCCTAAACATGATACTAGGAATTTATTGTTGTCACCCTAAACATCAAATTAAGGAAAACATCCTAACATGATACTAGGAATTAAAATAACAATCTAAGCATGATTTCTACATCATAATATCAATTAAACCATTAAAGTACTTACTTGGATGCCTCGTACCTCTTTCTAATAACAAAATACACACGTTAGTAACTTCAAGGAAAATAATAAACAAAGCAACAATTAAATAATTGAAAGAGAGATTTGGGACCAAACCCTCAGAAATTAAGACCTTTCACGTCTAGGGCGAAGGCAACTTCGAATATGGCTAGGTGTATCAAGATCTTGTGAATGCGGAATTTTGTATGAAAAAAGCAAGAAAGAATTTAAAGAAAGAATTCTAAAGAATTAATATATTGAAAATTGATGAATGAGATGAATGATGAATGAATTGCGAATGAAAAAGAATTGGATGAGAATTGATGAATGATTTGTGAATGAAGAGAGTTGATGATAGTTGATGATTCTTGATGAATCAAAACGGAGTTTTTGATACGATATTTATAGAGAAAATCATCCAAAAAAGATAATTTAACAAAACAGAGTCTAAAGATCGAAAAACAACCTTGGCGCCAGCCCTGGCTAGTTGGCGCTAGCACCAGTGGCTAGCGCCTGGCGCCAAAGCCTGGTTCCAGGCGCCAAGGCCTGGGGTTGGACGCCAAAGTGGTTTTCAACGCGTTTTCGAAAATCTGATAAATTTCCCGTAATGGAAGATAAAATAATATAATTTCCATCGAAAATGCTATTTGATCTTGATTAAAACTCTGAAGAGTCCTAATTGAATTAGGAATGAAAAGAACCTTCTAGAATGTTCTAGAAGACTAAAACCATTCCTAATTGCATTAGGAATGATAAATCATATTAGGCCCTCCCCTAGATCATTAGGCTGTACATAAAGCTCAAACCGGGCCCAGTTTAGTAAATTGGCCATAACTTCCTCAATATTCATCGGAATTGGGCTTATAATATATCGTTGGAAAGGTCTTTGCAAACCCTATCCAACTACACCATTATTGGACCGTTATCATGGACCAAACTAAACTGGATTGGCTGTTTTCTTAAAATAAAGTTTTCAAAATCAGGGAGAAGAGAAAAGAAATAAAACTTTCCGCAACACTAGACCTTTCCACACTTTCGTTTCATTCGATTACGATTCGACGTGAAAGACACTCATCACCGGGTTTGGTTTTGGGGAGACACAAATGGGTGTCTACATTATTATTTGCCTTGTTTTGTATTTAGGAGTATGTAAATCATTATAATTCTTATTAAAGTCAGTTAAAACTTATTTATTTATTTTTTTAAATAAATATAAAAAAAAAAAGGAAAAAGTAGACAAGAAGTTATATTTAAAAATCAACTACATATCGAAACCGAATGAGAAAATAGTAAAAGTTTCTCTCTCTAGAATTTTTTTTCTCTCAGTGGAAAAGAAAAGCAAGTCATTTCTTGTTCTTTTGTGCTATTTCTGATGGTGGATGTCTCGATTCCACCAGATCCACCACCTCTTTCCGATCAAGAGATGGTGGATTCTGACCTAAAGGATGCTCCTTCTGTTGTGAGTTTCCGTGAAGTAGTAGCTAGATCTTCTCAATGGTTTGAGGAAGCGAGGAAGATTGTTGCAACTTCGACTGAATGGTCTCAGGATGAAGATTTTGGTCCTGATTCAGGTTTATCGGTCAGATTTGACAAAGAAACTCTTGATCGATTAAGGAAACCATGGGGTTTAACTTTAATGGGCAAGTGTTTGGGTACAACAATTAGGCCTGCTTTCATGCCTAGTCGTGCGCGAATTATGTGGAAAATTAAAGGAGGTTTGGAAACAATAGATCTTGGTCATAATGTGTTCTTATTTTGCTTTACAATGGAGGATGATTATGAAAGGGCTCTGTTTGGGGGTCCTTGGTTTGTGTTCGATCATTACTTGATGATGGCGAAATGGAAGCCGAATTTTAGAGCTTTTGAGAATCCGTTCGATAAAATGACAGTTTGGATTTGATTCACTGAGTTGGCAGTGGAGTACTTTGATAAATCAGCCTTATTTCAGACTGCGAAAGTTACAGGTACACCAATTCGAGTAGATTATGCTACTGATAGATTAACTAGAGGTAGATACGCCCGGGTGTGTATTGAAATCGATTTGAGCAAACCCTTGGTGACCAAGGTCTGGATTGGTGGCGTGTGGCAACAAATTGCTTATGAGAATATTACTACTCTTTGCTTCACATGTGGCAAAGTGGGACATATTCAATCCAATTGCATGTTAAATTCATTTCAAGTGTTAGCTGATTCTGACTCACATGGTGAATTTGGTCCATGGACATTAGTAACGAATAAAAAAAAGATTTCTAAATCTGTTGATAATAACAACAGAAAAAATAATATTAAAAAGATTAATAAGGTTGATAATAACAACCAAAAGATTGTTAAACCAAATATTGTTGATAATAACAACAATAAGAAGAATTTTAGCAATGTTAAAAATAATTATGTGTATAAAAAGAAAGACACAGGAGAAATAGGTGTTACTAATCATCAACCTGTTAAGGTTGGTCCCATTTTGGGCTCAAACTCTGCTGATTTGGGCCTTAATAAGGAGGACTCTAACGAGTTGGGCTTAGAAGAAAAGAATGCTTCTGATGTTTCTAATGCCAATTATAAAGGGGTTAGTGAAGTTAATGAAGGTTCAAAGAGTATGATGGTGGATGTTAATCCTATCAAAGCTTTGGAGGAGACAGGTGTCTCAGTTGTCAAAACCAATTGGACACTTAGAGGAAATGCAATTAGATGATTCATCTGCTCCCTTGATTTTAAAACCTTGGCTTTCTTATAGTGAGGTTGTCACACACACACTCCCTCATACTAGTTTATTAGACTTCAGTGCTAATTCCAATTCAAACAACGAAAACTCCCCAAATTCTAACCATGCAAAATCAAAATCATCCGCCATTTTCACAAGCTCTTCCCATGATAACTTATCAAAGACGCAAAAATTCGGATCAGGAGATAAACTCGAATTCTCGAGGAAAGGAACCGATTCTTCAGGGGATACCAATTCACGAATTGCAGCAGAGATCGGGGTCGAAATTGAATACGCTTCAGTTGTTTCCGACGGAGATCACTGGTGCAGTGAGACTGTTAGACGCATTGAAAAGGAACTTCGGGCGGAGGAAAGGGATCGAACTTTTCCCTTTCAAATTCCAAGAAGGATTCTGATTTTTCACTTGCAATTAGAAACCAGAGGTCAAAACATGGAAAATTGCCTTATCGCAACATTCATCTCTCAGAATGCGGTGGTGGGGATGAAATTGCAGATACAACATTACAGATATCTACAGGGACCGAGGGAAATTGTAGCTCAAATGACCCCATTGTCGTTAGAGGATGTGTTACCAATAGGGATGAGTGCGTTTTGGAAGGATTGGGAGGAGTACTACCTTCCCCCGAATCCTAGTCCTTATGATCGCCCGTCGGTTACTCTGCAGCGGCCTTTACCAATTTTAAAGATGAAATTTATTTTGTGGAATGTGCGAGGAGCTTGTAGGGATGAGTTTATCCCACATGCACGTCATTTGGTAAACATTCATCGTCCTGCTGTCTTTGTTTTTTCTTGAAACAAAATCTGATGATCTAAGGGCTAGGCAAGTAATGTTACAACTTGGTTTTCATGATTTCAAAGCTGTTGAGGCTAATGATAGAAGAGGTGGTATTTGGTTATTCTGGAGGAATGTGGTAGATGTGGCTGATTTCAAGGAGGATTTCACTTTTTTTCACGCCTTGTTTGATTTTAAGAACACCAATAAGGAAGCTTTGGTTACTGGAATGCATGCTCCGTCTACACCTAGGGAAAGTCATGCAATGTGGAGGGAGATGCAATTTGATCTTCCCCCTCCGGATACTCCTTGGCTCTTGTTTGGAGATTTGAATGAAGTAACCTCGCAAAGTGAGAAGTCTAGAGGGCTAGGTTTTAAGCATGCTCAGTGTAGGGATATGACTAATTTCACTAATGCAGCCGGTTTGTTTGATATGGGCTATAATGGGAATCCATTTACATGGAGCAATGCTAGGGAGGGAACTTCTTTTATCAGGCAACGACTTGATCGGGCACTAGGAAACGCGGCTTCGGTGGAACAATTTCCTCATACTAAGGTTTTTCATTTTCCTTCTACCTATTCTGATCACTCCCCTATTTTGATTGATTGTTCTAATCCTAGAGTTAATGGTCCTTTTCCTCTAAGATGTAAAGAAATTTGGCTTTCTCACCCTGATTTTAATAGTTTTTTTTATTAGTAATTGGATGGAGCCTTGTGATGATTATGTTTTAGGTATGTCGAATTTTCACAGTAAGATAAAAAATTGGAATCATAATATTTTTGGAAATCTTAAATACAAAAAAGATAGACTTTTGGCTAGAATAGGAGGTATCTAGAAATTTTTGGCAACTAAAAATTCGGTTTTTTTTTTTTTATGAATTTGGAGAAAGATTTATTAAAGGAATTAAAAGATATATATGATAAAGAGAGAATAATATGGGATAAAAAAGCTGGGATTAATTGGCGAAAACATGGTGATTTATAAATACTAAATACTTCCATATTTTGGCCAAAATTTAAAAAAGTAGAGGAAAGATTTTGTGTCTTAAGGATTCGAATGATAATTGGATCACTGATGATTCAATTTTAAAGGACATGGCTACTGACTTTTATAAAAATATTTTTCAATCTAAAATTAGGAATAGAGGTGGTTCTGGTTCTTTTAATCCCTCTAATCATATATCTGTTGATGATAATAGGTCTTTAGCTAATTATATCCCAAGTTTGGTTGAGGTTAAAAAATTGTTTATTTAGCATGGAACCCATGATATGTCCGGGTCCTGATGAAGTTCAACCGAGATTTTTTCAAGCAAATTGGGATTCTTTGAGTCATATTCTTCACAAATTATGTGTTGATAGTTTTACTAAGGGATCTTTTAATCCGGATATCAATAAATCTTATATTTCTTTAATCCCTAAGATTGATAATACGATTAACTTGACTCAATTTAGACCAATAGAATTGTGTAATACAGTTTATAAGTTGATAACTAAGTTAATTTCTTGTAAACTTCGATCCTTTTTGGATAATTTGATTAGTCCCTTACAATCCAGTTTCATTCAAGGTAGGGGAATTGAGGATAATGTGATCATAATTAAAGAAATGTCTCATATTTTTCATAAGGCTAAAATTGGGAAAAATATTATGGCTCTTAAGCTTGAACTAACAAAGGCATATGATAGCTTGGAATGGAATTTCATTAAAGAAACCCTAATTGGTTTTAATTTTCCCATGAATTTTGTCAATTTGATCATGTATTGTATCACTTCTCCTCAAATTTCAGTCCTTTGGAATGGAGAAATAACTAGTGAGTTTTCTCCTTCGCGAGGTATTAGACAAGGAGATCCCATGTCTTCTTACATTTTTGTTTTATGCCTTGAAAGGCTTTCTTTGATGATAGAAAACAAGGTTAATCAGAAGCTTTGGAAGCCTTTAAAGGTTACAAAATCAATTTCTTTGTCTCATATTTTTTATGCTGATGATGTTTTCCTTTTTGGACATGCCTCAAAAAGTAATATTCAAATAATTATGCAAGTTTTGCAGGATTTTGGAAATATATCTGGTTTAAGAGTTAATCAGAATAAATCAACTGTTATATTTCCAAGGAAAATGACTCATAATATAAGAAAGGATTTGATCACTGAATTTAGTTTCACCTCCACTACTTCTTTTGGTAAATATTTAGGAGTTGAAATTCATCCTAACAAATTGAAAAAAAGTGATTATTTTGGTTTGCTTGATAAAACTTTTAATCAGATTAAAGGATGGCAATTTAGATTATTGAATATGGCAGGGAGATGTACCTTGGTTAAATCTGTTCTCTCCTCTTTTCCTGTTTATTTAATGCAAACTAGTATTCTTCCGATTTCTATTTGTGATGATATTGAAAGGAATTGTCGAAAATTCTTGTGGAATAAGGTTGATAAAACTAAATATTCAACAAGAATAGCCTGGAATCATGTTACTAAGCCCATGGAAATAGGGGGTTTAGGGGTGAGGAGATTAAAATTGTGGAATATAGCTTTTATGGCTAAATTAGGATGGACTATTCTTACAAAACCTGAAAAACTTTGGGTTAGGATTTTCAATGAAAAATATCTAAAGAAAGCAGGTTTATTTGTTTGTCATGTTAGTTCTTCTAATTCTCAAATCTGGAAAGATATTTTGAGAGGGAGGGAATTACTTGCCTCGGGTTTAAGGGTGGGGATTGGTAATGGGTCTTCTACCTCTTTATGGCACCATCATTGGTTAGGTAATGCTCCCTTGAAAGATATCATGATTTGTGATATCCCTCCTCACATGATCAATTGGAAGGTGTCTAATATAATCAGGAATAAAGCTTGGTACTTGAATGATAGAGAACATCTTCTTCCACAACATATTCTCAATATGATCAAGGCCACTCCTTTATTAAGGTTTGCAAACCTAGAAGATTTCATCACATGGGATTTGAGCAAGGATGATATTTTTAATATTAGATCAGCTTACCATTTTCTTCTAAAAGGGAAGTGTTTAGCTTCATCTAATTTAAATTCCTGGAAAAGTCTATGGAAAATTCAGACTCCTTTTAAATATAGAATGTTTTTGTGGAATTGTGCTCATTCGATTTTGCCAGTGGCTGAAACTTTGGTGAGTTATATGCCTCTAATTTCTCCTATATGCTCAAGATGCAATCTTTTCTCAGAATCTCACATGCATATCTTTAGGGATTGTTTTGCTTCTTCTATTTTATGGAATGATATCTTTGGGAAAGTTTATCTTCCAAAAAATTTTGATTTTAATATTTTTAAAAATTCGACTTGGAAGATTTGGATTAATTATAATCTAAGTTTGGATAGGAGATGGAAACTAATTTTTAGTACTGCTTTGTGGCATATCTAGTTACATAGAAACAATACCATTTTTGAGAATAAGCAAATTGGTCCGATTTCTCTTTTTACTAAGTTCTATTTCGACTATAAGATTTTTAACTCCTTGTTGCAGGTGAATAGCAAAAGGAAAAACAATTAGTCAAGTTCCTCTGCCACAGTTTGGGAAGCGCCTAGGGATGGTTATTTTAAAATAAATAGTGATGGTGCTTGGCTCAACTCAGCTGTCTCTTCTGGAGGGGGTGTCATTAGAAGGTCTGATGGTTCTTGGTATGTGGGCTTTGTTGAGGGTAAAAATACCTCGTATACGTGGACCAATCCCATAGTGACACGTGGCCCAGTTATAGGGTGACACGTGTCACCACGGGAAGATGCCATGCAATCCAGAGTCCTTAAGGTCTCAGGACAATCCCATAGTGATACGTGGCCCAGTTATAGGGTGACACGTGTCACCACGGGAAGATGCCATGTGTTTAGGTAATATGATCCTTCTTTAAAATCAGCACGTCAAAAAGCCCTAACAACGTCAGGGCCCAAATCCCGAGAGATGACAATGAAAGCCGCAAAACGGCGCCTCCAGAGTGGCACGTGGCATTCGCTGATTGCGCAGCCAATCACGTCACGCAAATCTAGGGTATAAACCCTAGAGAGGGGCACGAGTCCCACCCCTATAAATACTCCAATCATTTATGATGGGAGGGATGGAGACAATTGAAAAACAACAGAGCATTAAATAGCTCCAACTTCTCTCTACTTTCTCTCTCTAACCTTTTTCCGTTCTGATCACTGACTTGATCGTCGGAGGCGAATATTCCGTTGATCGGAATATTCGTTGTTTTGCAGGTGGGACCGACTCGTTGCCAGCAGAGCGTGACTAGTATCCCAGGAAATCCAAAAAACACCCGAAACATTTGGCGTCGTCTGTGGGAATACTCGTACGTTATGGCGATAGACGATCAGACACCTAATCCAGGCGAGGATGGACATGTAGAGGATTTAATCCCTACGATCTGGCTAGCGATCCTCTTATAGTCACATTTGAAGAAGATGATGACCCTCCTGTTACCGCCGCCTCTCTTAAGGCCGCGCTTAACAAACTTAGAAAAGAAATCGAAAATGGAGCCTCTACCTCTAGGAAGCCGCCCAGGAGAGAGGACCAGAGGGCTCCAAGGAAGACACACAGCAAAACAGTCCATGCAACGGACGCGGGAAACACTCCATTTCGAAGGCCGACTAGAAGGTCCCCGAGAGTACCGCGGACTAATTTTTCTGACTTGCTGGAGAAAACGCAGTCGGCTGGGGAGAGGGGTAGGCAGCCTCGAAGAGAGGAGCCTGAACCGTTCAGACGATGGAAGGACGCAAGAGATTACCTTAGGCATAAGCAGCGGGAACGCGTTGCCTACTCGGACACAGCTTCAACCCTAACTATGCCGGATGATTTTTCACATCATTCTCTCTCCCAACATACCAATACGGCCACCTCCAGTGGAAGTCAGGCAATTCAAACCCCAACTCCTATTCCAATCTTCTATGCTCCAACTCCTGTTCTGGCCCAATCACTGCAATATAAACCTTAGGGGTTCAATGGCTTGATGCAGCCAAACCCCCAGGCATACGGACAATATGGGCCATATGGACAGGTGTACGGACAAGCTCCCTATCTAGCTGGACCGTCCGTGCAACCGCAACCCATTGATTGGCAGATAAGCCTACTTACTCTGGGAGATAAGCCGCCCCCGTTTTTACAAGATATCCTAAATGCCCCTCAGCCACCAAAGGTGAAGAGTGTACTTATGGGAGCTTATGAAGGCACGGGCAACCCAAAAGAGCATATCACCTCGTACAGGAACCTGATGTACTTGCAAAGCGTAGATGATGCTACTTGGTGCAAATGTTTCCCGGCTACTCTGAAAGGTGTGGCACAGGATTGGTTCAACAGTTTGCCGGCCGGTTGTATCAATTGTTTCACTACTCTTAGTTTGCTATTCGTGGGAAATTTTTCATACAACATACCGCCTCGAAAGACTAGCCTTAACTTGGCGACAATCGTCCAAGAAAAAAGTGAGGGCTTACGCTCGTACGTCCAGCGATTTAACCAAGAAAAAGCCCAAATTCATAATCTACCGGACGAAATGGCTTACTCTGAATTTCTCCGGGGATTAAGGCACAATGGTTTTAAATTTGACCTAGTAAGGAAAAAGATTCGGACATACGCAGGTGTTCTGCGGGAAGCCGAAGCTTATATTGAGGCGGCGGACTTTTGTTCGCTCACAAAAGCAAAAGCGCCGGCCAAGGGGGCCGAGAAGAAACCTTCTCAGCAAGACTCGGTTGGTTAAAAGAAAGAAGGAAAAAAGAGAAAGGAAGTTTGGGTGGCTGATGGCTAGCCACAGAAATCCAAGAAGGTCAAGCGTACGAGCCTCAGTTTGAATTTAACAAGGATTGTTATTCTATCTTGATGGAAATCATGGATAAGTTTGAGTTTGAAAAGCCACAGCCGCTGAGAGGCCCGGCTCAGTATAGGAACAAGAACAAGTACTGTCATTACCACAAGGATGTGGCACATGACACGAACGATTGCATTAACTTAAAGAGACTCCTAGACAAACTAGTCGAGAAGGGCATGTTGAATTCATATGTGATGAAGTCCAAATTCACTTACACACGGAAAAACAACACGTCCGAACAAAGACAGAAGAATGATCAGAACAAGGATAAAGATGATGGCAACAACACTGATTCAGGCTTTGTGGCCTTGATATCAGGAGGATTTGCCTCAGGCGGTCCCACTATGAAAGGGATCAAGCAGGACGCCCGGAGCCTGGGAAAGGTGATGCAGATGGATTCAGTGAAGGCTGAACCTTTCCCCGAAGTAATCATCAGTGAGGCCGATCGGGGGGAAGTCAAAGCCTTGCACAATGATCCCATGGTATTCAATTTGAAGATAGTCAATTTGAAGGTTGCACGAATATTGATAGACACGGGTAGCGCGGCTGATATCATCAGCCTGGCCGCCTTGAAGAATCTAAGCTTCCCAGAGGATGCTCTCCAGGACATCACTCACCCGCTGGTCGGATTTGGAGGGAATGTCATCCACCCAGTAGAGCGGATAGACTTACCTGTCCGATTCGGGCAAAAAGGGGAAGGAAGAGATATGGTTGTCCGCTTCTTGGTCGTAAAAGAACTGACTGGATATAATGTCATACTCGGCCGTCCTACACTGAATGCAGCAAAAGCAGTCATTGTGCCTCACCTAATGCTGCTAAAGTTTGAAAGGACAGACGGGAAAATAAGTACAATCCAAGGAAGTCAGAAGATGGCTAAGGAATGCAATCAGTTGGCGGTTAAGCCTACAGCGCGCGGACCAAAACTGTCCGAGCCAAAAGAAGAAGGAACCTCACTCCCAACACACCAGGTCGGCCAGAAGCGTAAGGCGACCAAGATAGAGCAAACATAGCAGCTAATGACTGTCAGACGGCCCCCACCCGGCCGGCAGTCACCAAGATATAGTGCTTGACCCCGATCAACCAAGTAAGACGGTCAGTGTGGGCACTATAGCTTTGGGTGTGCTTGGGGATGATTTAATTCAATTATTGAGAGAGTTCAAGGATGTTTTTGCATTTGATGTCGGTGAGATGCCAAGTATAAGTCCAGATCTGGCCGTGCACAAATTAGCTGTGAATCCGGCCGTTATACCTGTCCGTCAGAAGAAAAGGAATCATGGAGAAGAGAGGAATCAGGCGGCCGCAGAAGAAGTCAAGAAGCTTCTGGACGCCGGTTTCATTCGGCAATGCTATTACCCAGAATATGTGGCCAATGTGGTCCTTGTCAAGAAGCCGAATGGAACTTGGAGAATGTGCGTAGATTACACCGATATAAACAAGACATGCCCTAAGGATAGCTTTCCCCAGCCTAAAATTGACCGTATGGTTGATTCGACGGCCGAGCATGCCCTGATGAGCTTTATGGACGCATACTCCGGATTCCATCAAATTTCGTTATGGGAAGAAGACCAGGAGAAAACAGCGTTCGTGACTGAGCAGGGGTTGTATTGTTACAAAGTTATGCCGTTCGGCCTTAAGAATGCCCCAGCTACCTTTCAGCGACTTGTTAACACAGTCTTCAGAGATCAGCTCGGCCGGAATATGGAGGCGTACATTGATGACATGATTGTCAAGTCAAAAGAGTCGGCCGGCCATTTGAAAGATCTGCGAGAAACTTTCACCGAACTCAGGCGGCATAAGATAATGTTAATTCCAAAGAAATGTGTCTTTGGTGTTGAGTCCGGTAAATTTCTCGGATTTTTGATTGATCAACGTGGAATCGAGGCCAACCCTGAAAAAATACAAGCTGTCATGGACATGAAGTCACCAAGGACAATTAAAGAAGTCCAAAGATTGACCAGCTGTTTGGCCGCACTTGGTAGATTTCTGTCAAGATTAGGGGATAAGTGTCGCTATTTCTTTCAAACTATAAAAAAGAAAGCCATGTTTGAGTGGATAGAGGAGGTCGAGGAAGCATTCGTACATCTAAAAGGCCATTTACATACATTGCCTCGGCTTGTCAGTCCACTTAAGAGCGAGAAGCTATTCATCTATCATGCTATCTCAGAACACTCCTTAAGTGCCGTCCTACTTGCTGAACGGGACGGCCGCCAGATCCCTGTCTACTTTATTAGCCACGTTCTACATAACGCTGAGCTAAGGTATCCCCCCATTGAAAAATTTGGCTTGGCATTGTACATGGCATCAAAAAAGCTGCGGCCATACTTCTTGGCACATTCAATTGTGGTCTACACAGACCAACCTCTGAAGAAGCCATTTACAACGCTAGAGGCAAGCAGCCGTATGCTCAAATGGGCGTTGGAAATGAGAGGTTTGGATATTACATTTGAGCCAAGAAAAGCAATCAAGGGGCAAGCCTTTGCTGATTTTTTAGCTGAAATGACTCGGCCGGATCTTCAGACGGTCGGAGATCAAATCTGGAAAGTGTTCGTGGATGGCAGCGCGACAGCCACTGGTTGCGGTGCAGGTGTTATATGCCAGTCACCTGAATGAGATAAGTTTGAGTACGCCCTAAGATTCCAGTTTCAAGCCTCTAATAACGAGGCCGAGTACGAAGCCCTCTTGGCCGGCCTAAGAATGTGTAAGGCGGCAGGAGCGACTAAAATTGACGTATGCTCGGACTCCCTACTTGTAGTCGGCCAGGTGAATGGAGACTTTGAGGCGAGGGAGTCGGCCATGATAAAGTACTTGAAGATTGTAAAAGAGGAGGCTGAGAGCCTAGATCATTTTACCCTACATCAGCTCCCTCATTCGTCCAATCATCACGCAAACGCCCTCTCTAAGTTAGCATCCTCAGCATCATGTGATACTCCCAGGTCAGTGTTTTGGGAAGTAAAAGAGAAGAGGAGTATTGACGCTGAGCCAGTACACGCAATAGATAGAAGCTCCACTTGGATGGACAGGATCACATCTTACCTTAAGGACGGATTACTCCCGGCCGATCCTAAAGAGAGCTAGTTGATGAAAAAGAGAGCGGCTTGGTTTGAAGTTAAGCAAGGAGAGTTGTTCAAAAAGGCATTTGTGAAGCCGTACCTGAAATGCATCACTCCTGAGAGAGGGTATGATGTCTTGGATGATATTCACCAAGGGCAGTGTGGTTCTCACATTGGAGGACGAGCTTTGGCTGAAAAGGCTGCCCGCCTGGGTTACTACTGGCCGAGCTTAAAGTCGGACGCAATGAAAATGGTAAAGAAGTGTGACAAATGCCAGATGTTCGCAACATTAATTCATCGACCCGCCGACAGCCTTTTGGCCATCAGTAGTCCGCTCCCCTTTGCCAAATGGGGGATGGACATTTTAGGACCATACACACCAGCGTCCGGCCAGAGGCGGTATGTGTTTGTAGCAGTAGACTACTTCACAAAATGGGTAGAGGCCGAGGTCGTCCGGGGCATCAAATGGACGGATGTTTCAGCTTTCATATGGAAGAGTATCATTACACGGTTTGGCGTTCCTTAGT
Organism: Chenopodium quinoa; assembly: GCF_001683475.1. NCBI lineage: Eukaryota > Viridiplantae > Streptophyta > Magnoliopsida > Caryophyllales > Amaranthaceae > Chenopodium > Chenopodium quinoa. The sequence goes on along the minus strand of NW_018745174.1, from coordinate 1,267,989 downwards.
CTATGGTGTTTGACAACGGACCTTAGTTCGAAACGCCTTAACTAAAAAAATGGTTGGAAGACCAAGGCATAGCTCATTGCTTTGCTTCAGTCGGCCGCCCACAAGCAAATGGTCAGGTAGAGGCATACAACAAATTGATCTCCAATGGAATTAAGTGCAAGCTTGAAAGAGCAGGCGACTTATGGGCTGACGAATTGATTAATGTGCTGTGGTCCATACGAACCACGGCCAAAAGTTCCACAGGAGAAATTCCCTTCTTCTTAGTTTATGGTGCTGAGGCGGTCCTTCCAATTGAAATGTATGAGCCCACTCTTAGGGTGATGCTATATGATGAAGCGGCCAATTGGGAAGCCATGAAGACCGCTCTAGACTTCCTTCCTGAAGCTAGGGGCAATGCGGCGCTTAGACACGAAATCTATCGTCTTCGGATGACAAGGGCATACAATCGCCGAGTGTCAAAGCAAACTTATAGCCCGCAAGAGGAAAGCAAGAGTCATAATGGGAACTCAAGAAGAAGTCAATGATCTCAAGAACCAACTGGCTATTGTAACTGAGACACTGAAGCTTCTCGCACTTAAGATCGATGATCCCGTGAAACAACAACAAATGGACCTCATGCAAGAGAGCCTAAGAAAGTTTCCCAACGACTACAAATTTCAAGAACTCACATCCCAAGGGGTCTCGGTGGATAAAGATCTTCTTCCGCAGAAGTTCAGCGCCAACGACATCCCAAAATTTAGGGCAATTGACAACCCTTACTTCCATTTAAGAGCATTTGAAACAATAATGAGTATCAAGGGTATCGATAAGAAAGTTTTTCCTTCTCTGTTCTCACTATCTCTCGAGACCGTTTGCCAACAATGGTTCTTTTCTCTCGAAAAAGAAAAGACCTCTACCTGGGAATCCATAGCAAACGCTTTCGTTGATAGGTACAAATGCAACATTCAAGTCGAAACGGACCATAGAGAACTTGAAATCCTCAAACAGAAAGATAATGAAGGCTTCACTTCTTTCTTTAACAAGTGGAGAGAAACCTCAGCTAAAATGATCGAGGTACCAAGTGAAAAAGAGTCCGTGAGACTGTTCATTAAAAATCTCCAAGAAAAATATTCCAAACATCTTAAATATCAAAATAACCTTCATACCTTTAAGGTTGTTTATGATATTGGGATCAATATTGAAGATGACTTGGCTAAATCTAAAGCTGCAAAGCTCTAACAGTGGCTGGAAAGGAAAGAAGAACGACAATCCTTCTTCTTCCAAAACCGCCCACTCAAATAATGTTAGCACCTTTAATCTAGGAGAAGTCCTCGCCATGAACAACTAAGGACAAAAGAAACCATTTAGGAGGAACTTCACTCCTATTGGCATGAGTTATGACACCGCATTTGATCGATTAAATGCAAAAGGTCTTATAACTCCCATTGGACCATTTGGAGATCCATCAATTGAGAAGAGGTCGGCTAACTGGAACCCCAACGCACATTGCAAATATCACCAAGGTAGGGGCCATTCTACTGAAAGTTGTTGGAAGCTTAAGGAAGCTATCCAAGACCTAACTGACAGTAATAAGCTGTCGTTGCCCCCAACCAGTAAGGTGCGAAGTATTGACAATGCACCTATAGCTCATACTTTGGCTATCTCCGATGAAGAAAGCGAAGTTGACCCCTCATCTCTCATTAAGCCTGTCAAAGCAACCAATGTCGAAGAAGGAGGAGAAGAGATCTTTTTCGATGTCAGAGATAACCTTCCAGAACCAGCAAATAAGGAAGACATACAATTGCTCACACTATTTATGAGGGAGACATCGCAACTATTACGTGAAACTATCAAAATTGTGAACGAACTTCACAAGAAATATGATGAACTTCCATGTCCAAAGGAAGAACCTAAAAGAGAATTCACACCAGTGAAAACGACTTATGAGGCAAAGTATTTTCCCTTACAAGTCACCGAAAAACCCAAGAAGAGCAATAGAGTTTATACTCCAATTGGGATCCCATATGCACAAATGTTCGAAATGCTCTCCGAGAGTGGCAAGGTCAAACCTCTTGAACCGAGACCTTTTGAATCATTAAAAAGGAAAGATAGATATTACTGTCAGTACCATCAGTCAGGGGGGAACACCCTAGAAATCTGTTTCAAATTCAAGGATTTGGTGCAGAAAATGATTGATGAAAAGGAATTAATCCAAGTCCAACAAGAAGAGGATATAACTGTTAATGGAGTATGGGACAGTGATGAAGAAGATGTCTACCTAAAGGACATAGTAGGACCTTCATCTTTTGTATCATACACCACATATGACATTTGGGCTGAAGAAGATTCATCAATAAATGTCCTCACAAGATCCGGGAGAATGCAACCTCCCGTTTCAACACAACCTATACCTACTGTACAACAGGTTCCCATACCTATCATCGAAGACAATGACATCGTTAAACAGTTTAAGAAGACAAAAGTTGAGATGAATGTATGGAAGCTCCTGGCAACATCTCGAGAACATAGGTTGGCTGTAATGAATGCCTTGGATAAAATCGGGATAGATTCTGACACCACTCCTGAGGGACTAGCTAACTTCCTCACGAGTGATCTCCCTAGTCCGATTAATCTAATCACCTTCTCTGATAAAGATTTACCCCCAGAAGGTGACAAACACTACAAGGCATTAAACCTTACGGTAGTCTGTAAAAGGATGAATGTTCCCATGACTCTTGTAGACAATGGATCAGCTATCAATGTCTGTCCACTTAGGACTGCGAGGATGCTCGGCATAAGGGATGAGGATTTAACTCCGTCCACACAAGGAATAAGAGCTTACAATAATACTCGACATCAAGCTCTTGGCAAAATAACCCTAAATGTGACGGCAGGAGCAATAGAACATGCTACTACTTTTCAAGTGGTAGACATCAAGGCCTCATTCAATCTGTTGTTAGGACGCCCTTAGCTCCATGATCTAAAGGCCTTCCCTTCATCTCTCCACCAACAAGTGAAAGCCATAGTTGGAGGAATTCCAATCATTATTGACGCTTCGCCGATGAGAATCAAATCAATAGAAAATCCAATCATCAATGTGGAGCACGACGAAGATGACGAAGACCTATGGGGCTTTAACGAAGAAGTCTCCTTAATCCAAGAGGATGAAAGGACATCTCTTTGCCACGACCCCCATTCTAACATGATTATCAACACCATGCTGAAGAAACAAGGACACTTCCCTGGGATGACCTTAGGAAAGAAAAAGGGTATAGCAAAATCGGCGGAGTCACCTAGCCTCCCTAAACTAGATACTTTCGGACTTGGTTTCGAACCGACTCGGAAAGATCTCAAGCGAGCCCAGGACAAGTTGAAAGCACGTAGGGACGCTCGCATTCAAAAGAAAGCAATTCCAATGGATCAGTACCCTCTTACGCTTAATGGTCAGTTTATAAAAGAAGGAGAGGACTATCCATGCTATGAATTTCCCGAGCCATTTGTTGTAAATGGCATACGACAACCAGGATTCGAGATTTTCTTGGATTGCTACTTCACTGACGAAATCCCAAATCCCGTCCATAAGGAGAAAGCACCCCCATGCTTGACTTTAACGTCATGGGATTACAGTTTGGGCGAGAAAAGAATGAGCCAACTTATGAGGAAGATAACTCCTTACTCATTCAAACAGTCCTACAAAGTGAAAACTTTGACCCCTCGAAGCTAATTACTCCAGCCGAAGGATCATTGCAAGGGTGGCGCAAGACTATCAAGGTGACTACTTCGAGTGGAAGGAATATATCAATCACAACAGGGCAAGGGCCGATGTTCGAAGAGTCGTCGGAGTCAGAGTCTGAGTCAGAGTCTTTCCCTTTAGAATCTTCTAGGTCTTTAGCAATAATGCCTCCCCTTCCTATTTCTTCTCCTAGGATAGTTAGTGATCCAGTCCCTGAGGACATATCACTCTTTGATGTAATGATCTCAGAGTATAATAATACTTCTCGTTCTCCTTACTTATCGTGTTCTTCCCTAACCCAAGCTGACGAACATTGCTTAGCTAACGATGAAAAAGATAAAGAAATTATTAAAGCAATGGAAACACTTGAAAAGAAAACACCAGTAATTGAAGAGACTGAAACAGTTGACATCTCAAATGATTCAACTCATAAAAGAGAAGTTAAAATTGGACTAACATTGAATAAGCAAGAAAGAACCGATTTAATTAACTTACTTAAAGAATTTATCGATGTATTTGCTTAGTCATATGAAGATATGCCAGGCATTAACAGAGAAATAGCTCAACACACTATATCATTAATCCCAGGAATGAAACCTGTAAAACAAAAGTTCTGTCGAATGAAACCCGACGTAGCACTTAAAATAAAAGAAGAAGTTCAAAAGCAAATAACTGCAGGTTTCATCAAGGTATCCAAATACCCCGAATGGGTCGCCAACGTCGTCCCAGTTCCAAAGAAAGACAGAAGGGTAAGGATGTGTGTCGACTATCGAGATCTAAATAAGGAAAGTCCAAAGGACGACTTCCCTTTGCCACACATCGATATTCTGGTAGACAACACGGAAAATCACGCACTTCTCTCATTCATGGACGGATATGCAGGGTACAATCAGATTCTCATGGAAGAAGAAGACATGGAGAAAACGACCTTTATCACACCGTGGGGCACTTACTGTTACACGTTAATGCCATTTGGGTTGAAAAACGCAGGTGCTACTTACCAACGTGCAGCAACTGCCTTACTCCATGACATGATGCACAAAGAAGTTGAAGTATATGTTGACGACATGATTGTGAAATCAAAGGACCGTCCAGGCCATCAAGTAGCCTTAAGGAAATTTTTCGAAAGGCTAAGAAAATACAATATGAGGTTGAATCCATCAAAATGTGCTTTTGGAGTCACCTCAAGCAAACTCTTGAGATATGTCATAAGCTCTAGAGGAATAGAGATAGATCCAACCAAGATTAAAGCAATCATGTCGATGCCACCACCCAAGACCGAGAAACAGATTCGAGGATATATTGGCCGGTTGCAATACATAAGTAGGTTCATATCAAAACTGACAACGATATGTGAACCAATCTTCAAAAAGCTCAAGAAGAATGTACCAGTAATATGGGATGATGAGTGTCAAAAAGCCTTTGACAGGATCAAAGCCTATCTCGCAAATCCTCCCGTATTAGCGCCAGCACTTCCCGGAATACCTCTTAGGTTATATTTGACGGTTACCAAAGAGACAATGGGAGCCATGCTAGCACAAGAGGTAGAAAGAAAATATAATGCAATCTATTACCTAAGTAAGAAGATGCTCAAATACAAAACACGCTATACACCGCTCGAGAAATTGTGCCTCGCTTTGGTGTGGGCCACAACGAAGTTGAGACATTACATGTTGGTACATACCGTTTTTGTAGTATCCCGTTGGATCCACTCAAATATTTGTTCGAGAAATCAACACTCAATGGACGTATTTCAAGATGGATAGTCAACTTAGCCCAGTTTGATGTGCGGTTTATGCCACAAAAAGCTATTAAAGGATATGTGGTGTCAGACTTTCTGGCAGACTTTCAAATAGAAGACTCGACACCAATACAAGACAATGAATTTCCAGATGAAGATTTGATGGTCACCGAAGATGATACTTGGACCTTGTATTTTGACGGAGCCTCAAACCAAAAAGGATGTGGCGTCGGAGTGCTACTAGTATCACCTAAAGAAGAACACGTCCCAATCTCAATAAAGCTTGATTTCGACGTTACCAACAACGCTGCTGAATATGAAGCATGTGTGGTAGGCCTTGAAACAGCCCTGGAATTGGGAGTAAATAAGTTAAGGATATTCGGAGATTCCTCTTTGATTATCAATCAAATATCTAAAAGGTGGAAAGTAAGGAGTGAAAGCCTAGCCCCTTACCAAACTTATCTGGAAACTCTTACCGATCAGTTAGAGGAGGTAGAATACACATATCTACCTAGAGAAGAAAACCAATTTACTGATGCCTTGGCAAGATTAGCCTCAATGGTTAGGATTCCCACGGAAATCGAGAAAATGCCTCTAACTATCGAAAAAAGGCACAAATCAGCATATATACAGGCTATAGAAGATGACGACTTAGTTCAAGACGAAGAAGAAGAACAAGAAGAAGAACCATGGTACACAGACATACTCAACTATGTCACCAATGGAGAATACCCTCCTCATGCTGACAAAAGAGCAAAACGAGCATTGAGACTTTTGGCTTCTCAATATGTACTCATAGACAACGAGCTACATAAAAGGGTACCTAAAGGTCGAGCTCTCCTATGCGTAGGAAAGGTGAATGCACAAAGAATAATGAGAATAGTTCACGAATGAATCTGTGGAACTCATGTAAATGGCAAAATGTTAGTCCAAAAAATAATGCGACAAAGGTATTATTGGACTACCATGAATAGGGACTGCCATGAATACGTGAAAAGATGCCCTAAGTGTCAAATTTATGCCAATTTACAACATGTTCCTCCATCTTTGCTCTACACCTACACATCACCATGGCCATTCTCTACATGGGGAATTGACATAATTGGCAAAATCACTCCCCAGGGACAGGAGGCCACGAATTTATTCTAGTAGCAATTGATTACTTTACAAAGTGGGTCGAAGCGCAATCATACGCTAAACTCACTGCAAAACATGTAACACTCTTTATCGAGAGAAATATCATTTGTCGATATGGAGTCCCGCATGAAATGATAAGTGACAATGGAACTCACTTTCAAGCCGAATGTGAAGAATTGCTACATAAATATGGTATCCAACATCATCATTCGTCCCCTTATAGACCTCAAGCAAACGGAGCAGTTGAGGCAGCCAATAAGAATTTAAAGACTATCATCGAGAAAATGACAGAAAATATAAGGATTGGCCTGACAAGCTCCACTTCGCACTATGGGGTTATCGCACGTCAATCCGTACGTCAACAGGAAATACACCATTTTCTTTGGTATATGGAATGGATGCCGTACAACCTGTCAAACTAGAAATACCATCTCTACGCATTGCGCTAGAGAGTAAACTTGATGAAGTTGAATGGACTAGGGCACGATATGAAGAATTGATCCTACTCGACGAAAAACGATTAGAAGCTCTACATCACACTCAATGCTATCAAGCTCGTATGGCTAGACATTTTAATAAGAAGGTCAAGACAAGAAATATCAAAGTAGGAGATTTGGTATTAAAAGCACTAAGGAAAAATGTTTTAGATCCAAGGGGAAAGTTTAGACCTAATTGGTCTGGCCCCTACATTGTCAAAACAATCCTGTCAGGTGGTGCAGCAAAATTAAATGATATGAATGGCAATGAATTCTCAAACATGACCAATCTTGACCAACTTAAAAAATACTACCCATAATTACTTGAGTAGGACACTCAAGAGAGCTACGTTCGGCTTGATTCCTTAGGAAAGGATACGTAGGCAACCCTTTACAGGTGCGGCCACTTTATTATTCGACATCACCGCGTTCCAGAATCAACTAAAAGTCAACAAAAAGTCGGAAAATTATTGGCGTCGCAGAACAGAGTCTGGCGCCAGCCACAAGCCATTAGTGCCAGCCGATGGTATTGGCGCCTGGCGCCAGATCTCAATCGCTGGCGCCAATCTGCAGTTACTGGCGCCAATTCAACAATAAAATCTGGGCGAATTTCGGTGTTTTTTAGAAAATTTTCGACTTCCGTACTCGAAGAATTTCTGAAAAAATAATTTTTTTTTATTTTCATTGCTTTAATGATATAAATTTAAAGTAACAATTTAATTGAAAGCTGAAATTTCATTAATAAAATAAAATTACATTGTTAATGGAATTTAAATAAGGCTGAAATAAATTAACTTTAAATAAAAATTAACAATCTAATAAATCTAAAGCTAAGTAATGTTTTAATCTTTTTTCTCCTTTTTATCTCTTTTCCAATTCTTTTCTGTTTCCTCCTCTTCATCCATTACTTTATCTAGTAGGCATCCTTTAGAGGACCTACATTCAATTTTGAAATTTCATCCTAGGCATCGTAGGTGTTTTGAATTCAATTCTTGCACCTAAGCGTTCTTTAGCAGGTGTCACCCTGTCACCTAGACGATTATTCACATCGGTTCTACCCTGATCAATTGAAGATTTCTTCAGCAACCACTTCTTTACATCATTAGGTAAAGAAGGGGGAACCTTTTGGGTAATCACTTCCCATAAAGGTCTAGCGCTCCAGTAAGTGTCGAATCTATCTACTTCTTGAGATACGGGATACTCATAGGGAGGACGAAGATCCCCGGAAGGAATATTTTGAAGCAAGCCGTATTGTCTTTTTACCCTGCAGGGATAATAATATGTTACACGAGACAAGCTTGGGAGACGGCAGAAAGGTTGCTTGTTAACACCAACCATCCTTTCTATTTTCCACCATGGGATGACCCACTTGATAGCAAAATCACGTGATTCAAAGACTTTTCTCCACCCATGGCGCCCAATTTTAGGGATGCGCTTCTTCCTTCTCACGAAGCAAGTGGGAGTATATTTTTCAATGTCGTCCGGAGGGCTAATTAATCCTAGCCTCTCCATTAGCCACATCTGTAAAAAAAATTGCAATGCAAATAAATTATTATTACAATACAAAAATATATTTTTTGATTTCTGTAATTAAAAATATTATTTTTCTACCTGTAATAAAATTGGAGAGCCGCGAAGAGGCGCTTTTGGGTCCCTTTTCAGTTCATCTAGACTAATCATAGTCTCTCCAACTATCAATGGCATTGGATTTCTCCCTGATTCAATTTGTTCTAGTACATTGGTTATAATTGATTGACCCTCGTTATTTTTACCACTACTAAGAAGCAATTGATTGAGCATGCAAAATAAGAACGCCCTTCTTCTATATATATGAAAAGATTCAGAAAGAGGTTTATCAAAATAATAGCGTGTAAATTCTTTCAAGTTAACTATATTGCCATCTACTATTTTTTATAAATCCCTTTCCTTCAAATTAAAGAAGCGCTCAAAATCCTTATAGTAATATGCATCTACTCTAGGGATTACTACCAAGTCTATTGCAGGGAAGCCTAAGATAGCACCAAATTCCTCTGGCAAAGGGCTAATTTCATCATACCCTATTTTAAAAACAATGTGTATCGATATTCCAAAATTCTAAAGCGGTATGAATGAAGTCTATGTCTAAATCTACCCCTTTGATGCCATATATTCCCCCCAAGTGAAATAAATCTAATTCTTTTCTTTCTCTAGCATTAAGAGATCGACACCATTCATGAGTGTATTGGGTGAAAGTTTTAGTGGCTAAAGACATGATTATTATCTTTTCTAAAGAGGAGAATAATTTTTTTGCTGGAATTATGAGAAGAATCGGCTGAGCAGGGGGCTATTTATGTACAAATTGCGAAGAATTTTAATCAGAATGAAATACGGAGTCAGCGTCAATTGGCGTCAAAGCCCCGACATTGGCGTCACCCTCCAGTTCTTGGCGCCACACGCTAAGTGTAGTGCCTGGTGCCACGCGCCACAGTCTGGCGCCAGCTGGCGCCAAGTCAGCAGGGAAGTCGCGCGTGCTCAGTTTGCGTTTTTATATTAATCTTGAGTCGATTAATGACTTTATGGCCCCGTTTAATTTTTTCTAAATATTTTTTTTCTATCTTTTTTCTTAATTAATTGAATATAGCAATTATTTTTAATTATTTTTATTTCTTTTTTTGGATTTGATTTTAATTTTCAAAAAAAGCAGCTTTCTTTTTCCGTTTGCATTTTTTTATTTTTATTTTTGGGGGAGAGAGTCGGATAATATCCTCCATCAATAATAAAAATGACGGAATTTTTGCGCAAAAATTGTAATCACTTCTCTTGCACACACTAACATACACTAACATAATAATAAACAATCAAATAAATTTATGATAACATAAAATACAAAGTGTCTAAATAATGAGTCAAAGGCAAAAATTCTATAAAAAAAGTCAAAATAAAATACATATACAGAAACAGACTACGGCGCCGGAGGACGTAGGCCCATCATGCCATAAATCTGCGTCGTCCGAGGAGTCACCTCTCCACCGGCTCCAGCCTCAGCACCAGCTCCAGTCTCCGTAAGAGGAGGAAGACTCAAGACAGGACCGCTCCAGCCAAGATCAACCTGAGGCTGAGACCGTGGAGGCTGCTGCGATGACGAGCCAACCTCGTACATCCCACCACCTCTGAAAGCTGAGGTAGCCTCTCCTACCGGTGCAGCAGGAGCACCCTCAGAGGAAGATCCCGAGCCCTCAGCAACGTCGGCTTGAGCAGCCTCGGAACGACCACCTCTACCTCCTGACGAAGTACGACGACGTCTCGAGCTAGACCTCGCCGGATCTCTCCGCCCCTCAGGCCTCGTATGGGTGTGAGAAGCAATCGGCTGACCCTGTAAAAAGAATTAAATCAGAAACAAGGTAAAACTGAAGCCATAATGTAGAAATAATAAGTGAAGAAAGGTTACCTCTCGCACAACGTCGTCCTGACGACAGGTAGCCGTGTTCTTCATCCGGACGAGCTGGCTCCGGAAGGCATCTATGCATCGTGCCATAGCCGAAAACACCTCGCGTGAGAACTGTCAGAAAAATAAGTCAGTGAAAATACATGATAACTGAATACAAAATTCTGAATTAAAACTAGGCTTACACTAGTCTGGTGGCGAGGAATCGACCGCTACACGAAGCGCTCGCCCTCGGGAGCCGGAGAAATCATCTCCTCGATCGGCCCGTATATCCCCTGGTAGTGAATGGACATACGGGGCGGCACAAACTTAGTGGGACCATCCTGATAAAACAGAAAGAAATTAGTAAGGTATTACTTGGGGGCTACTTAGCGAAAAATAAAAGCTAAGGATCTTACCCTCACATCCTCAGCCGGTACAGGGGCTGGAGCTAATAAAGGTAGTAGCTCCTCAGCGTAACACCGCCCAAGGATCACATGGGACCGCCAGAGGGAACCAGATCCCTCAGCCATGCTCGACAGCTGTCCCTCGTCGAACATATGACGTGGTGGAGGAGCAGGAACGACGAAAACATCAAAAGAGTGTTGTCTAGCAACTCTCTCTCTTAAATATACAACCGCTCTGTAGGTCCCCAGAAAATAGCGACGCTCAGCAGAGCACTGTGCGGCTAATCCAGGGACTGTCCAACCGCCCCACGGTCGGTATACTACCTTATGTCCCTATAAAAAGCACCAATCAGGTAAGAACATGTCTAAAACACCGCAGAAGAGCAAGATAAACACTAGAAGTCGTACCGAGATAATCCGACTCCGGACACGTGCAGTAGACATGTCCACATGGTTGCCGCCCAAGAGGCGCTCACCGGATATCCCCTCGGCGATGATCTCGTCGGCGCGGCGGAAGGAAAGTACTCGTAGAACCAGATCTACAAGAAGTTAAAAGCGTGAGTAAATGCTAACTAACATGTAGGGCTAAACTTTATAGGGAATAATGTTTACCTCTACGACCTTCCAGAAAGCAGACAAAGCGACGTTCGTCCTAAAGGACCGGTGACGATACGAGTCCCTCAGCGCACGAACGAAATCAGTGTAGGCCAAGCTGGCCCAGTTATAGGTCCTGATCCGCTGGAGATCACGGACAACAGGGAGGTAGTAAAGCAATGCCCTACTACCCCTGTCAGGGGAGAATGTCCCTGACAACAACATCAGCACAAAGATGCACACCCGCTGCTCTCGGGTGGTCGCATCATCATCAAGAGCCGCTACCAGCGTCGAGCGGCGAATCCCTCTAGCACTGAACTGACTCGTCTCGACCTTAGCTCGGGCCCGAATAGCAATTGGCCCCAACAACTCCTCGACCTCTGGAGAAAAGACGTCGATCCCACCGTCGAACGGCAGCGGCACAGAAGTAAACTCCAGTCCTGTGATGAGACTGAAGTCTGTAGGGGTGACCATCATCTCGCCCCAGGGAAAATGGAAGGTGTTGGTGGTGTCCCAAAAGAACTCCACCAAAGCGCGTACTACGTGGTGACCCCTGCTGGAGGCGACCATAACCTCGGAGGTCTCGAACAGAGCAACTAGCCCGCAGGACTCCCATATGAGTCTCGTCTCGCGGTCTCTGGCGATGTGCATCCTATACAAATCGCCTAGACCATCACAGCCGGAGCCGTGACGTCGTGTCCTCCCAAGCCCGGTCCCCCGTCTCACCCTCTCAGAAATGTGGTGGACAGGGGCAAAGAACAAAGTCTGCTCGTCCCACTCCGGGAGCCAACCAAGCGAAAAGGACGGCGTGGCGTCGTCCTCCGCGGGCCCATGCTCCCGTCTAGTGTTTCGGGACCGTGAACCTAAGCCTCGTTGTCTAGCCATGCTACATTGTGCAGAATCATCATAAATTAAGGTTCTATAGTATCTAAGCCTAACCGCATGATACTATGTTCGCAAAATACGGAGTACGTAGTACTAAAATAGAGCATAAATTCAAATTGAGCATGACAACATTTTTCAAGCAATCAAACAGTTTCTTGAAATATTATAGTGGTTATTGTGACAAATTGAACAAGAATTGCTAGCAAAAACGTCAAGAACAAACCACATTGTTCTGCACGACCTTAAGGGGTCCAACAATGGCAGATTGCTCATTTCTTCACCAAATTGAGTCAAACAAGTCTCAAATTACTCCCAAGGAAATATAAAAACATAAACAAGCAATTTCATGGCATAAAACTTGATAAACAAAGCAAATTGAGCATTATAAATTTCGAATTTTCATGAAATTCGTGAATAAACATGCCAAGAATTCATAAAAACCGGTGTGAGTTTGAGGAAAACGTACATAGATCGATAAAGTAGATGAAAAGAGCTTTGATTTTGAGCGAATTCAGTTGAGAAACGAGTGAGAAATGATCAATTGAAGCTTTCGGTTTCTTCGAGCAGCGTTCGCGACGAACCAGGGCAAGAAATGAAACGAAAACGGGAATTTAAAGAGAATCCCGTGCTGGCGCCAGTACTTAGGCATTGGCGTCACAAAATGGGCTTGGCGCCTGGCGCCAACTCCAGCGCCTGGCGCTAATTCAAATTTCTAGCGCTGATGGATTTTCAGCGACGCCAAAGCAGCCAGCCACCTGTTGGGGTTGTGCTAGCCTTCTGCAATATATTTTTGGGTTCCTTGGTATGCTAGTTAGCCCCTCTAAGAAATTTGACATGATTAAGTAATCGGTTTGATTGCACCAAGTGATCGACCTGATAAAAAGATCGTCTCACTTAGCTTAAAGCGCCTAAGCATTGGCTCATTGGCAAAAGGCACCGACATATAGGTTCAAGAGCAAAGAGCACCGACATACAGGTTCAAAGCAAAAGAGCGCCGACGTACAGGCATAGCAAAGGCAAAGTTCAGGCGAACTTTTAAAGATCGACAGGCGTGGATCTTCGGTAATTTCGTTTGGAAAATTATCGCATCAAATGAGGATGACTTCAAGAGAAAATATCTTCGGCATCATTCCCTAGCTTGCGGAAAGTTGCCACAAACAACTGAAGGTAATTTCAGGGCGAAGTTGTCTTCGATCATAGTCCCTTCGGCATGGAAGATGATTATAATGCGGATGAGAATTATTTCGAGAGAAATAATTTTCGATAGTGTTCCCTTGGACGTGGGATATTATCAATGCGGATGGGGATTGTTTCGAGAGGAATAATCTTCGATGATGTTCCCTTGGACGTGGAATGTTATCACAGCGGGGAGGATAGTTTCAGGCGAAGCAATCTTCTAATTTGGAAGCAGTTACAGGCGTAGCGGTTTTCAAGCAGGATGGAATTCTCTAGCTTGTAGGAGGTCATCAAAACAACAGTACAACAATCGGTTACTTTCAGAGACGTGTGCTCGACGGTGCAGGATATGCGTTTCTTAACTCTTTTATCTGTTTAACTAACGCTAGTTTGCAGGTATCGGCGTTATAAGATTGATTTAGGATTGCAGAACGTTCTGAATCATTCTCCGTCCCTATCGATACTTTGACTTTTGTTTTCGAAACTTGCGTTTCTCCAAACTCAGTCAAAGTGGGGGCTTCTGTAGACACCCATTTGTGTCTCCCCAAAACCAAACCCGGTGATGACTACCTTTCACGTTGAATCATAATCGAATGAAACGAAGTGTGGAAAGGTCTAGTGTTGCGGAAAGTTTTATTTCTTTTCTCTTCTCCTTGTTTTTGAAAACTTTATTTTAAGAAAACAGCCAATACAGTTTGGTTGGTCCATGATATGGGTCCAATTGTGGTGTAGTTGGATGGGGCTTGCAAAGACCTTTCCAACGATATATTATAAGCCCAATTCCGATGAATATTGAGGAAGTTATGGCCAATTTACTAAATTGGGCCCGGTTTGAGCTTTATGTACGGCCCAATGATGTAGGGGATGGCCTAATATAATTTATCATTCCTAATGCAATTAGGAATGGTTTTAGTCTCCTAGAATCTTTAGAGATTATTTCCATTCCTAATTCAATTAGGACTTTTCAGAGTTTTAATCAAGATCAAATAGCATTTTCGAAGAAATTATATTATTTTATCATCCAGTACGGGAAATTTATCAGATTTTCGAAAACGCGTTGAAATCCAGTTTGGCGTCCAACCCCAGGCCTTGGCGCCAGGCGCTAGCCACTGTTTCTGGCGCCAGCTAGCCAGGGTTGGCGCCAATCCTGTTTTGCGATCTTCAGACACTGTTTTGTTAAATTATCTTTTTTGGATGATTTTCTCTATAAATATCGTATCAAAAACTCCGTTTTAATTCATCAATTCTCTTCATTCACAGGTTTTCATTCACCAATCACCATTCATCTAATTCTCTTCATTCGCAATTCATTCATCATTCTTCATCTCTCATTCATCAATTCTCAATAATATTAATTCTTTAGCATTCTTTTCTTTTTTCAATTCTTTCTTGCTTTTTCATACAAAATTTCGCATTCACGAGATCTAGATACACCTAGCCATATTCGAAGTTGCCTTCGCCCTAGACGTGAAAGGTTTTAATTTCTGAGGGTTTGGTCCCAAATCTCTCTTTCAATTATTTAATTTAATTGTTTGATTATTATTTTCCTTGAAGTTACTAACGTGTGTATTTTGTTATTAGAAAGAGGTACGAGGCATCCAAGTAAGTACTTTAATGGTTTAATTGATATTATGATGTTTAGATTGTTATTTTGATTCCTAGTATCATGTTAGGATGTTTTCCTTAATTTGATGTTTATGGTGACAACAATAAATTCCTAGTATCATGTCTGGGGTAATTTTAATATCGAGTATGATTAAAAGTACGATGCTTCCTATATTCTTCCTAATATTTATGATTGTTAGTATCATGTTAGGGCTAAAGATTTGATTATTATTGTTTAGTGACATGCTAGGGTTTGTTATTAATCTTGTTAGTATCATGCCTAGGATCTTGCTATGCTTTAACATGATTATGATTCTTATTAATTATGATTCTTATTATTAATGATGTTGATTATTTATTTATGTTGTTTGACACATATTATTTTATATTGTTATTGCTTGATCGCCTTTATTGCATGTTTAAAGGGAATTGGTATTTGCAACCACGCTTAATAAGATAATTAATAATCTTGTTAGGTTAATTATGATTATAAATTCAAGTGATCGCCAATAATAGTTTATGTGTGCATTAATATTCAACCAACATAGATTAAACAGGTTTAGGGTTAATTCTATTGATTGTATGTTAGTCAGAAAGCGCACATGAATACGAGCAGAATAAAGAAGAGGCCTATTATTAGGGCAAGTTCAATCTCTTTTAGGTTGGATTTGTACCATCATCCCCGAACCCTATTTTGGTTCATGACCTTATGGAGTTGACGATCTCTTGGATCGTTAAGGGGTGTAACCTTCACCTCGTGAACGATTTACAAGTTCCTTAAAAACTTGTTGGCGACTCTTTTGCTCTATCTTCTTCCCTTTTGGACGCCACCGTACTTTAGTGTATGATCACAGTGGGGTTCAAGCTAGTGGGATTTTAAAGGCTTGAAACTATTCCCTACAAATGGGCAACTTGATCCCAAAAGTCACATGAATGCGTACGCCCTTAATCAATGCGGACGGTAAAGGTAAGGTACCCTGTGAAACTCACATAATGGGGCAAGGGCATACCTAGGCATTCCAGCCCAGTCGAGCATGAAAATTTTAAGTTGAGATCACACTTGGAATTTTCTGAGTGCGTCCAAGCGATAGTTTCAACGGACAAACTCACATAAAGCCAATTGAACGACCAATTAACGTGTTGATTCGGCGTACCACCTAGTCCAAGGGCAATCATTATTATGATTTGATTAACTTGGTAGAAGTCATACCACCTAAAGTATAAATTCTACCAAGCCAATCAAACCACCCAAAGTATGGACTAGGCGAACGCCGAATAAAGGGGCATACCCCCCAATTGTACGAAGATACAATAACATGAAAAGTACGTGTACGAAAATGCAAAAACCATGCAAAAACTTGTTAAGTATAAAATGGAAAAAGTATGAAACAAAAATTGGAAGCCAAATTAATAAAAGGGCCGCTCAAAAGGCGGTAAAATATCTTACATAAAAACCGCTCGAAAAGGCGGTTAAAAAAATAAAAAAAAATATACATAAATAGAGCTTAAAAGAAGAGAAAGCTGAAAGTCAGGGGGCGGCTGGGGTTGAAGCTGAAACAGGGACTGGGATGGGATCTTGAGAAGCTGCAGGAGAGGCGTCCTCAGCTGGCACCTCTTTGCTCTCCGCTTCACCATCATGGCCGGCCGCCACTTGATTTTCCTCATCCTCTGAGGTTGTTGGTGTGGCGTCCAGCTCAGGAGAAGGCTGGCCAGCCTTCTAAGCTTCTTCCCTGAGGCAGACGAAGTTGAGGCGCTTAGTGAAGCGCTCATGAAAATAAGCGGCCTCCCCATCTTCCACCATGAGCTCGAACGCTTCGAAGAAGAAACTCTTCAGCCTATCCTCAGCGTTTTGCTCAATGCGGACGACCTCGTCTGCGCTAGGGGCCCGAGGCGTCTTCAGCTGGAGAGTCAAGTCCTCAACAGACTTCTTCAAGGTCTCCACCTCGGCCCTAAGTGCATCCGCCTCGTCCAGTGATTCTTTCAAATGCTTCTGGGCCAAGGACACCTCACTTCTGAGCTTCTCTGAAGCCTCAAATCCCTCCTTCCAGCATTGGCCGTCCAGGAGGGCCTGATCCCTCTCCTGCCTCATAGTGTCCCTGGCTAAGGCCTCCTGTTCGAGGGACTTACCCAGTTTCACCAGATCCTCCGCCTGCTGCGTTGCCTTGTCGGACAGCGCATTGATTTGGGTATCAAAATATCGGCGCTGGACGGCCACTTCCCCAGTAACAGCATCCTGGGCCTTCTGGACGTTTTCCCAGGCGCGCTTCAGCTTTTCATTTTCTTTCTCTTTCCATTCAAGGAAGGCGGTCAGCCGTAAGAAAAGCTGCGCCCAAGAAAAACAGGGTAAATGTGTAAGTAAAGTAAGAGTGAAAAATTGACTAAGTGCATTTGAGGGGAAAAGTTACCTCAGCGCTGCAATTGATCATGGGGCCGAGGAAGCCCTCATGTATTCCCCGCAACTTGTCTCGCTGCTCAGCTAGGACGGCCCGGGCCATGGCCTCCCGCAAAGCCTTCCTGTCCGCACCTGTAAGGGACTGGCCGGGCAGCTTCATTTGTAGCTCCTCTGCAATGTCTGTAGGCGGGCGCAAAGAGTTTAATGTAAGCTCAATAAAAAAAATAATAAAATAAAATAAATAAAATAAAATAAAATCCAAAGTTATTAGAACTGACCGTCAGAGAAGCTTGGAGGAGTAGGAAGGTTGAAAGTGAATGGCGGGGGCGGCGCAGGCTCATCACCCTCTTCCCTCGTCCGGCCAGGCTGATCGCCGGCCAACTGATTGGCATCAAGCCAATCAGATTCATTGACTCTTTGGACGGGCGGAGTCACTTCTGGCCCGGTCGGTTTTGCCGGGGTCGACTTACCCCTATCGTCTGATTTCTCGGACCCAACATAACCCGGCATGGCGGCCGGATCTATGGACTTGGAGGCCCCGCTATCGCTCAGCCGGGGTTGTTCTCCTTTAGACCGTTTTGGGACAGTCCGCGACGTTGTCTTGGCCGCAGAAGTGGAAGTGGTCTTGGACGCGACCGTCTTCATTTGTTTGGACGCCTTGCCGTCTTGATCCGTCTTGGACGCAGGAGACGAATGCTTCCGTTTAGACTTGGGGGTTGGAGTGGCCAGCTGTAGAGACAAAAGTTAGAAAAAGAAAGCAAGATAATATAATAGGCCGAGCCTAGTTAGGAAGAAGATCTCTTCCGTAATGCATACATGGACGTAAGGAAGAAAGCTAGATGGGTTTACTTACTCCTTTAGTTTGCTCGTACAGTCTCTGGCGAGCCTTGTACCGAGCCAAGTCAATTTCGGACATGTTGACCTCCCCTTTTTGCTCTTTATCCAGCATCTTGTACGCCTCAGCTGAAAGAGGAAGAAAAAGAGTTAGAAAATTCTTCAATATCAAATAATATGTGTAAGTGTAAGAATATGTGTCCATGCGTCCACCTTGGGGCAGGTTCTTGTACAGGCCATAGGCGGACATAAAGGTGGGATCCCGCAGCCAGCTGGATAAAGGGACCCAGTTACTTGGAACGCGCTCAGTTTTGCCGTTCTTTTTCACCCGCTTGACTTTGAAATATTCAAGCTGGTGCTCCTGGCTGGGGTGGACGGGTGGCTTATCGGGCTTGAGATCCCCACGTCCAAGTTGAATTGGCTCAGCATTGAACCGATTCATCCGCAAGTTAAATTCGACGTCCTTAGTTTTGATGCGGTAGAATCGGTGCTTCCAGTCACGCCACTTGGAGACGCGGTCCATCACCACCATGTAATCTCTAGTGGTGCTCAAGATGAGCCAGTCGTCCGTATCCGCGTCCAGCCTAGTCAGTGAGTGCATCTCACAGAAAACTGCAAAGTCTGGCTCGAAGCCCTTGCAGATGCACGTCACCAGGTATCCAAAAATGTTCAACCAGCTGTTTGGCATCAGCTGGAAGAGAGCTATATCATACTTGTCCAAGATTGTGCGGACGAAAGGATGGAGGGGGAAGCGCAGTCTAACGTCTAAGGCCGCCCTGTAGACGCTGAAGGATCTTTGGCGCGACCTCTCTTCTTCCCAGGCGGCCAAAGCGCGGGACTTCCTTGGAGGCTGGATCTCAAATCCTTCCCCAAGGAGGAGGAATGCCTTGTATTCCTCAAAGTTGTGGTTCAGGTAGCCCAAGGTCGTGCTACCCACCATACAGGCGTACGGATCCTTGAAGTTGTCAATGTTGGAAACATCCTCCTTGGCCGCCTCTTTGCCCTCTACAGCCGCCGCTCCACCCTCGGCCGCATTCTCAGCTTCGCCCTCTTCTCGTTGAGAAGCGCTCCCAAACTCGGAAGATAACACTTTGTCAAGGTCGGCTGCCTCCGCCGAGCTGCAGCTCCTAGAACTATGGCCGCCTCGGGGGGAGATAATGTCTTCAAGTGGCCGTTTGCCCTTATCTTTGGCACCGGCCGCCTGACTCCCAATAGGAGGAGCTCTGCGAGGGGGCAGGTCGGACGGTTCATTAAGTGAAATCCCCGTTCTTGGTCTGTCCGACCTGCCATATCGGAGATAGAGTTCTGAGGGAGTGAGGACGGACGCATCAGCGTCCGCTCGAGAAGAGGCAGGAGGCCCCTCACAGAGTAGCAACTCGGCCCCATCCATGACCGAGCTGGCATATTGGGGGAACATCAACCCCGGAGTTTGCCCGGATGTTCCCCCCATTAAAAGAGAGCCTTGAGTTCTTTGGCGCTCTTTAAATGAGGAAGTTACTTCCACGGCCGAGCAATGAGTGCCCATGGAAGCGGTCGTAGGAGTGGTGGAAGGAGTCTCTACGTTAACATTGTTTGAGTCATAAGGAGGCCTAGGGTTTACCAGACTTCCGTCTGGATTTCTGGCCGCATGACGATAGTACGTTTGCATCGTCCGTGCCATGTTCGACTGCAGGGACAGAGAAGTATGGATGGATGTGAGTTGGTACACACTAGAAATGGACCCACTCCATGAAGGAGACAACTCGTCTCCGTCCACTCTAGACTCCTCAGCCCCAGGCAAACGGCCAGCCTCATGAGGAGAAACGGACGAAGCCGAGTGTTGAGCCATCTTTTAAATAAACAAAGAAGTAAAAAGACAAGGAAAAGAAAAAGAGGCGGCCTACCTCTGTACGTGTTGAAAACTTGGAAACCTTGAAGATTGATCGGAAAGCTCAACCAATGTCACCGGAAAACTCAAACGCGCGGCAGAGCTCTTGAAGATTCAAAGGAAAAAACACTTTCTCTCTCTAGAAGCTCTGACTTCTCTCTAGAAAATGTAAAGTTCCAAAGTGCCAAAATGAAGTCAAACCCCTTGTATATATAGGAAAATTTTATGGGGGTAAGATAGTAAATTCAACTTTCCCGCCTAACTTAGCTGAACGGTTACAATTTGAAAAAAGTGACTTAGAATTTGGAAGGACAAGGAGCAACTCCGTTAAATTAGACGGAAAGGACGACCTAATAAACGGCGCGTCCAAGGGAAAGTTGGCAGAACTAAAGCTCTCTCCGAAATGGCAAGACGGTCACAAAAATCGACGGCCCAGTCTCGTCCGCGCCGCTTGAATAGACAGGCGTTCGCCCTAAAAATGTCAGGCGGACAGAAAGTTGACAAAACTCCAATACATCTGTACGCGCCAAGGCTATTAGAGGTCAGAGGAGCCGGCCTGTAAGCATACGAGCCATCCCCTCTGAGGGGCAAATGTTGAGGGTAAAAATACCTCGTATACGTGGACCAATCCCATAGTGACACGTGGCCCAGTTATAGGGTGACACATGTCACCACGGGAAGATGCCACGCAATCCAGAGTCTTTAAGGTCTCAGGACAATCCCATAGTTACACGTGGCCCAGTTATAGGGTGACACGTGTCACCACGGGAAGATGCCATGTGTTTAGGTAATATGATCCTTCTTTAAAATCAGCACGTCAAAAAGCCCTAACAACGTCAGGGCCCAAATCCCGAGAGATGACAATGAAAGCCGCAAACCGGCGCCTCCAGAGTGGCACGTGGCATTCGCTGATTGCGCAGCCAATCACGTCACGCAAATCTAGGGTATAAACCCTAGAGAGGGGCACGAGTCCCACCCCTATAAATACTCCAATCATTTATGATGGGAGGGATGGAGACAATTGAAAAACAACAGAGCATTAAATAGCTCCAACTTCTCTCTACTTTCTCTCTCTAACCTTTTTCCGTTCTGATCACTGACTTGATCGTCGGAGGCGAATATTCCGTTGATCGGAATATTCGTTGTTTTGCAGGTGGGACCGACTCGTTGCCAGCAGAGCGTGACCAGTATCCCCGGAAATCCAAAAAAACCCGAAACAGGCTTTTCTTGCAAATACGATGCTATCTCTCCCCTTCTTACTGAGTTGTATGCCTTGAATGACGGTCTCTCGATTGCTGATGATCTAAGGGTTAAGAAAGTGATCGTGGAAACTGACGCCAAGGTACTTAGGGATATGCTCATGACAGCAGGTCCTAATCCTCACCACGTGTAGACACCCATTTGTGTCTCCCCAAAACCAAACCCGGTGATGAGTACCTTTCACGTCAAATCATAATCGAATGAAACGAAAGTGTGGAAAAGTCTAGTGTTGCGGAAAGCTTTTATTTTCTTTTCTCTTCTTTCTATTTTCGAAAATCCACTCTATTTTATGAAAACGACCATTCCAGTTTAGTTTGGTCCATAATAAGGGTCCAATAATGGTATATTTGGATGTGGCTTGAAAAGACCTTTCCAACGATATATTATAAGCCCAATTCCGATGGATAATGAGGAAGTTATGGCCAAAATACAAAACTGGGCCCAAACCGGATTTTACCTACGACCCAATGATCACGAGGAGGGTCCAAAGGTTTAATCCTATTCCTAAACTAATTAGGATTGATTAGAATCTTCTATAAGTTTCTAAAATATCTTAATTATCCTTTTTTGAAAAGATAAGATTAAGGAATTTGATTTAAATATAAACTTTCCTTTTTTATAAAACTTTCCTTTTTTAAAGTCCTAATTCTATTCAGATTTAAACATGTTCAAAGACAATCAGATATTATTTTCGTGCCTCATATTTTTTATCCAAATTTTATATGTTTGGATAGATCTTGAAATTATCTTTCCAATGATATATTATAACAATAATTCCGAGCTATAACGGAAAAGATATGAATAAGATATCAAACTCTATCCAAAACTGACACCATCTCACTATTTCGTTCATATCTTTTATTCTACAACATATTTTAATCTGATTTTAATTGGGTTAGAAAGTAGACTTCAAGATCTTTCCAACGACATCTTATTCTGATTTCTAGATCAAAAGATATGATAAAAACAAAATCCGCAAAAACTGTTGTCTATGAGTTTTATTTCGATTCGAATTTGGATTCTTTTCTTAATTCTTCGACCCTCTTTTTTCCTATAAATAGAGGTCATATCTCCCCTTTTTCAATCACCAACTCTCATCAAGATTTTCTTGATTATTCTCTCTCTCTCTCTCTCTTTTTCTAAACAAGCCTTTTCTCAAATACAAAATTTCCGCATTCGCAAGACTTAGATACACCTAGCCATATTCGAAGTTGTCTTCGCCCTAGACGTGAAAGGTTTTAATTTCTGAGGGTTTGGTCCCAAATCTCTATTTCAATTATTTAATTTAATTTCTTTGATTATTTATTTTCCTTGAAGTTACTAACGTGTGTATTTTGTTATTAGAAAGAGGTACGAGGCATCCAAGTAAGTACTTTAATTGATTAATTGATTTATGATGTAGAAATCATGTTTATATTGTTATTATGATATTCCTAGTATCATGCCTAAGGTATTTTTAATATTAAATATGATTCCTGTTATGCTTCCTATTTTCTTCCTAATATTTATGATTGTTAGTATCATGTTAGGGCTAAAGATTTGATTTTTATTGCTTAGTGACATGCTAGGGTTTGTTATTAATCTTGTTAGTATCATGCCTAGGATCTTGCTATTTTTATTATGCTTTAATATGATGATTATTATTAATTATGATGGATATTATTATTATTAATGATGTTGATTATTTACTATGTTGCTTGACACATATTATTTATTGTTATTGCTTGATCACCTTTATTGCATGTTTAAAGGGAATTTGTACTTGTAACCGCGCTTAATAAGATAATTAATAATCTTGTTAGGGTTAATTGTGATTATAATTCAAGTGATCACCAATAATAGTTTATTTGTGCATTAATATTCAACCAACATAGATTAAACAGGTTTAGGGTTAACCTATTGATTGCATGTTAGTCAGAAAGCGCACATGAATACGAGCAGAATAAAGTAGAAGCATATTATTAGGGCAGGTTCAATCTCTTTTAGGTTGGATTTGTACCATCATCCCCGAACCCTATTTTGGTTCATGACCTTATGGAGTTGACGATCTCTTGGATCGTTAAGGGGTGTAACCTTCACCTCGTGAACGGTTTACAAGTTCCTTAAAAACTTGTTGGCAACTCTTTTGCTCTATCTTCTTCCCTTTTGGACGCCACCGTACTTTAGTGTATGATCATAGTGGGGTTCAAGCTAGTGGGATTTTTAAAGGCTTGAAACTATTCCCTACACCACGAGTTAGCTGCAACAGTATGTGATGTTGCTACTGTTCTTTCCAAGTTTGAAGTAGATGTGGTGACTCATATCCCAAGAGAGGCTAATGAATTAGCTCATCGCCTTGCTGTTTTTGGAAGAGAGATGGCGGTTGGATACAAAACACACTACTTGGTTCCTGATTGCGTTTCTGAATTGTATGAAGCAGAAAAGGAGAGTGTTGCAGAGGCAACAGCTGATCACTAGTCATGTGGGTGTTCTTCTCTTAGTCTTGGATTGTCTATAGCTTTTGGGTTGGAAGTATGGTTAAAAATAACTGTTATTTAAATTTTTTGGTGGCTGGAAGTTTTTTGGTTCACTACTGTTGTACATATAGCTCCTTGTTTTAGCTTTAATTCGGATGTATTTATAGCCTGTTGCATAGGCGTCTTTTGCTGCATTATCGATCTTCATTGTAATTATGGGATGCTCATTGTAAATATTAAGGCTATAGCCTTTTAATCTATATATCTACTAATTATGTTAAAAAAAAAAACAATCAACTACATATAAAATTTAGGATTACTTTCTCTCGTGCTACATGTCAATTGATTTTGGTTGTTGTAGCTTTCTTTCAACTTGTAGATAGTCTAATTTCTCACCCTTTTAAGTTTACCATTCTCTCACCAACTGTTACTCTCGTGAAGAGAATATTCAAGTACCCACAAGTGAACAAAATGAAACTTACACACATCATATATGTAGCTTACAAATGTAGGAAGTATATCACAACCTCATAATAGTACATAGTGCATCTCTCTAGCTAGTCTATACTAAGTATATCAATAACCATTTAAGCACGAGTTGAGCAAAAACTAACAACCACTTTTCAAGAACTTCTTAAGCATTAGTATCATGAAGCTAAGCTAAACCCTTTGTGAGTTGTGACGATGTTTGTGGCCTAACAAAGTAACAAGAGATCCACCAATGCATAGGTTGTGTAACATGTCTAGCTAGGAAGGAGATATCAAGTAAAGGAGTGATGTGACATTAGGGCGTCCCAAATAAAGTATATGGAGGCCCTATGCAATTAAAAATAAATGGGTCCTCCTTCAATGTATTATACAATAAAAGATTAATTGTAATTTTTCAACAATCACCATTACTAGCAATTAGCAAATTGTGGATGATATATCTAGTTTGTTAAAGCTTTTAAGGGTTGATACCCAAAGTATAAGATCAAACCCATTAGTTAAGAAAATAGGATTATATCGAACTTGAAACTGCTTGAAAAAAATACTCCTTTATTTGACCATTGAGTTATACGCTAATATTCTCAAACATAACAACTAATTTCCTTATATTTAAAAACTTATTTAAGGCCCTAGTAATTTATGAGCCTTGTGCAGTTGCTCACCCTGCTAAGGGCCAGGCCTGTGTAACACAACATTGTCACAACTTGGATATGAAAGGTTTTCCCACTAGATGGCACGCACCATAAGACATGATTACAACGTAAATGAATGGTTCATGAACATTAACGAATCATACGAGAAGTTGTTCGAGTTATACCTATTCACAAAGCAAACTTTAGAATTTGTTCGAATCCACTTAACATAAAGTTGTTGAAACCAGATCTGGCCGACCTGATTCAAACCCAATCCAAAAAAAAAAAAAAATCGATTCAAATTTGGACTTGCTAGACACTAAAAAAAAGCATGACTCAATTTTGAAATAAATCCGACCCAACTTGACTTAACTCGACGTCACCCAACCTAACTTGAACATATGAATTAACACCTTTAGTCAACATAAACGAGCTATACAGAGTAACCAACCTAGTTCACTAGTAGTTCGTGAGCCTATTGGCATATTCTCATTGACTGAAATGAGCTGAGTTGAACTGAACTTATTATATCTAAATTGAACTGAACTGAAATGAATATTTTATGAGAGTAGGAAATTAAGAACTAAACTGAATTTAATAGAGCTAAACTAAAATGAAAATAATCTGACAAGAATAGGGCTTAACTCGTTTCCTTAATAATCACTAGAAATAAGCTTTGGGCCAATTGGTTAAAACCACAAAGTGAACTAAAAGAGCAAAAAATAGGCTCAGGTCTATAATACCCATTTCACATTCAATCTTCACATCCCAATCAAAATTCAATCTTTGACCTAGGGTTACAATCTAAATTCGATCCCCAATTTCTCTCTCTCCTCTCTTTCTCTCTCATCGAACAACAATGGCGTTCCGTAGATTCATCAACGAGCTTCGAGGTGTCACAGTGAAGGAAGTTCCCGACAAGGTGAAGCCTATGCTATCTTTCTCCTACCTCAAGGAATCATTCACCAAAGGAATCGACAGTTATCATGCTAAATACATCGAGACTGATTCAATCATGCCTCTTTATCATGTTTGCTTTGGTGGTATGGCCTTCTCTTACCTTGTTGCTCTTCCCGAGGAACGCCGTCATCTTGAGCATGCCCAGAAACATGGTCATTGATCTCCCTCCTTTTTCAGGTAATTAGGTTTTCATTGTTTCAAATTGATTCTAATTGATTGAATTTGGAGCTGGTTAAATTGATTGGATCGCGATTTTGATCTTGAAATTATTGGGTTTTATGTTTTAGGGTTTGGTGATTTGGGATTTTGATGAAATGTGGCTTTTGATTGATTGATTTGTACTCACTTTTTGGGTTATAATGTTGAATTCTGAGTTTTTTTAGTTGAAATTGGATAACTTTGAATTTGGTAATTGGTGTGCCTTTTCCTTTTAATGCTTAAGGCCTGTAATGATTCGAGTTACCACAATCACTCCATTTTAGGTGAAATGGTGGTCATTGTTAACTTGAATTTCGTTCATTTCTTTATTGGTTTGGTTTGAATCTTTGAGGGTGTGGGTAGGATTTCCTCGTCTCGCTGAGAAGAAAGTCTGATGAGTAAAATGATTTGTCAGGCTGATGCTGCCTTTGTCTAGAAATATGTATCTGGTGTTTCAAGTTAACAGCTATGATACCAAGTTTTGTATTCTGTCATGAGCAAAGAGTTAAGACGCTTATTGAGGCATCTTTTTACGAAGATGCAAAGGAGCTAGATGGACGAGGAAGTAATTTGGTACTTCCAAATGGTGCTTTGTGATGTTTGGTGACAGCCTTTTTGACATTATGAACAATGATAGGAATTTAAGGGTTGCTACATATTGCCCTTCAGAAAATGTGTGAAGGGCAGAGATGTCTCAAACTCACGATGCAACTAACTAGATTCTGATTATGAGTGTGAATTTCATCCATTTTGGAGAGCTGCAGTTGATTATGCCTTATGCTAACCATAATATTTCGCTACTTATGTATGGTTTGTGAAACTAGGTGAACTATGAAGATATCTGTGATTATGTGAATATTGAAGTAGATGCAAGGGGGATTGGGGCAGGGCGAGGAAGTAGTTTGGTGCTTGGAAATGGTGTTTTGTTCTCGAGGAAGTATTTGGTTTAGCCCTTTTTTACATTATGAACTGATGATAGGATTTTATGGGTTGCTTCATTTTCCTGTATAGGAAATGTGCTATGCCTACAGTCGATCTTGCATTGACTATTTATGTATGATGTGTAATACTAGGTAGTAAAATTATGAAGATGTCTATGATTATGTGGATATTGTAGTAGATGCAAGGGGGATAGGGGGGCAAAGCAATGGTAGTCTGGTGCTTGGGGATGGTGTACTGTGCTCGAGGGAGTATTTGGTGATAACAATTTTTAATTATGAACGGGTGATAGGATTTTATGGGTTTCTACTTTTTACCGTATAGGAAATGTGCTTAATTAATTAGATTCTGATTATGAGTATGCATTCATCCATTTTGGAGAGAGATCTTGCCATATGTGAACCAGAATGTTTGGCTACTTATCTATGATGTTTGATACTAGGTAGTAAAGTCATGAAGATATCTATGATTATGTGGATATTGAAATAGATGCAGGGGTGGAGTAATGAAGTAATAGAATGGAGTTTTGTGTTTGAGGAAGTAGATATCCATGATTTATGCTTTTTCTCAAATGCATAGTTTGCTGATTATCGATGTATGATAAATGCTGTAGTACCACTTAATGTTTTAAATAGCATTTCAATAGTGTCCATGAAGAACCATTGTTTTCTTGATTTAAATTTAATTGGTACAATGATTACAGAAGTACTGAAACAACCTAGCTAATTCTCTTCTAGTTGTATGTGCATGTGTGTCTACTTGTGTCCTCTATATAGATATGCAGGGGAAGTTAGTATATGAGGTTGGGCAGGTGTGTTTACACTGTGACTATTATTGAACTTTGTATCTTGTAGCTTATTTTGGGTTGGATTCTGCATGTTTTTGAGTGTAATAAACTAGCATAGGGGCAAGGGACACTTTTGGTTATGCAAATTAGTCAAATTAGATTTTTTTTTTTTTTTTTATTTTTTTTTATTTTTTTTTTTTTGGGGGGGGGGGGGTTGAAGAGAAGAGAAAAAGAAAGTCAGAGTGTATACATACAGGCTATTAGGAAGAAAGGATGATGTAAGCTTTAGTTGGTTGAGTTTACTTAACTTTTCTTAGCATGGGGAGTTTGCTGCCACTAAATAGATTTTATTGGATTTATGGCTTTGGAGTTCTTGCATCGTTACCAACATTTGAACAATAAATGGAGGAAATAATGAGGACATGCTTTGAGAACCTTTTAAAAAAATGTCTTGGAAAAATACTCTGTACCCAAATTATATTTTGATTAATGGGAGCTTGAAGAGGAGGACCACCAAGTCACGGTGTTACTCAAGACTCAAAACAACTACCACCTTTTTCATTGGATGAAGGATCTCTCCTGGTGGTGGCGATTTCTCATCCCGAGGTGGAGAGTGAGTGATTAAAGAGGTTGAGCAAGCATTTTAGGCAAATATGTCAGTGGTTATGCCTGTGACAGCCAAATATGTTTGTGGTTATACAAAGTTACATAATGAAATTCTACTGTTGACGGGTCGAGGGGATCTCGATTGTGGTACAGTAGGTAGGAGTCTAGTTGTTTTGCAGATGTTGAGCATTTTTGAGAGAGGTGATGCTGATGGCATCTGTCTGGTGGCCTTTTTGCCTGCAGTAGCTATGGTGGTAGTGTGGCATCTCTTATCAGATGAGTTTAGAGGTTGCAGATAATGCGTTGGTGAAGATGGTGGCTTTATAAACTCTATATTTGGTGGTGTGGTGGAGGTATTTAGGGTTGTTCAGAGCGTGGTCTAGACTGCAAACCTAACTGTTTTTTACCGCACCTAAACCAGTAACCAAGGTTTGGTCAAAATTCTAAGCCACAACATAATTTTGAAACCGCACCACAATTTTTAAACTGTAAACTGCACCGAACCGTATTTTGCGGTCAGTTTGGTCTTGGAAAATTCCAAACCGAACTGCGGACATTCCTAGAGGTATCCAGAACCACAAGAGGGTTTTCATTCAACCCAAGTTTGAGAGAGGAAAAAGGGTGTAGGGTAGGACGATATCCTGGTTGTGTGGCTCCTTGGGGGAAGCACTTTTGGTTATGCAGATTAGTCAATTAGAGCAGAGAATTTAATAGAGAGAAAGGAGGTTAGAATGTATCAGGGAGTGTCTAGCTACTTGAAAGACTCATAATGTGAACCTTATTTGATGAATTAATTGCATTAAATTATAATCTACTATCCCAACTTAACTTCTTCCTTATTACTAATAGATTCACTAATTTTATTAGAGACAATCTGACAACCCTATTTATGCAGTCTTTGGGGGATGGAGAGAATAACGAACTGAAATGCTGGCTGGTGTGTTCTTTGAATGGGGTTGGTGAAAGCTTTACTTTATGTTGCAAGTTACAGTTATTTTAAGAGGTATCTTTGAAAAATAACAAATCAAGCTAATAAAAGCTGACCTGCTTAGTTTAATGATGACCTATGTGATGAAATTTAAGTAAATATCCAACTTGAC